>NC_080761.1:11830932-13030932 GCF_020826845.1 Diceros bicornis minor
CATACAAGTAAAATTGTTTCCCTCAAAAACAAACAAGTAAACAAGACCCTAACCTAAGATACTCAGGGCATGTAATGCAAAGCACTGGCTATAAGGTAATTTTTAAAATATAAGTAACCTAATAGGCAAAAGACTTAGGAAATTAACCACTGGTCTTAGGGGAAAAGAACTGTTCACATCAGTCAGTTATATGAGGGAATACAAATCACATAATGACTCATCAGAGCATAAACTCAGGAAACGTAGTTGAGGTGGCTTTTTTCTCCCTGATGTGATACCTCAGGTCTTATGAAAAACTGTTTCCCTCCCTTCCTTCCTTCCTTCCTTCCTTCTTCTTTCCTTCCTTCCTTCCTTCCCTCCTTCCCTCTTTCCTTCCTTCCTTTTTTCTTTCCTTCCTTCTTTTCTTCTTTCTGTGAAGTATGCATTTACTCACTCATTCTTCTCATTAAATTTTTGATGTGGGTTAACTTACATCCCCTCAAAAGATATGTGAAAGTCCTAAACTCTGGTACGGTGAATGTGACCTTACTTGGAAAAGGGGTCTTTGCAGATGTATTCAAATTAAGATGAGGTCATTGTGAACAGGGTGGGCCCTAATCCAATGTGACTGGGGTCCTTATGAGATGAGAAGACAGAGAGACACACAGGGAGAATACCATGTGACCACAGAGGCTGAGATTGGAGTGATGCATCTACAAGCCAAGGAATGCCAAGGATTGCCCAGCAACACTGAAGCTAAGAGGAAGGTGTGGAACAGATTCTCCCCTAGAGCCTTCAGAGAGAGCAGGGCCCTGCCGCCACCTTGATTTTGGATTTCTTGCCTCCAGAACTCGGAGAGAATAAATTTCTGTTGTTTTAAGCTACCTAGTTTGTGGTACTTTTTTACAGCAGTTCTAGGAAACTGATAAAGCCACAAACATTTCCAGAATTCCTGCTACAGCCAGGAGCCGTGAGTAGCGTGTGTGGTGGGGGGAAGGGAAGACCAAACAGGTGAATGCGACACAATTTGTTAGCCTCTAGGATCCCACAGTCTAGCAGGGAAGTGAGGAACCCTAGTGATTCCCCCTCCCACCCACAGTACATCCACTTTTCCAGAACAGCAATCAAGGAGGTAGCACCTGTGGTGATATCCATGTGTTACACTTCCAATGCAGGGATTGATCAGAGGAAAATCTGTGAGGAGGAAATGTTAACAAATCTTTAGAGTCAGGCAATAATTAAGATTGGCCTCGAGAACGTGAGGCCAAAAGTTTAAATTACAAAAAGAACAACGGTAATATTTAGGGGTTCTGTTTTGAGCTATTTTGGGGCCCTTAGTGAAGACGAAAAGGACAGAAGAAATCAAATAGAAGGGAGTAAGAAAGCTCTGTCTGAAAATACTTCTGGCCAGGATTCAAGGGGAAAAGATGGTACAGAGATCACTAGCTCCCAAGGCCCCGCATCCCTGTCTATTTCTCTAGCATCCACCCTTCCAGCTTCTCTTGTGCACACAGTAAATTCGTACTGGGTCAGCCTGAATTAAGTCGTGATCATTTCCCCAGCTCTTATTTTACGTAAAGAGTTGAGCTGTAACGAGGGAGGAGGGGACTCACAGAGCTCTGTGGGTTTTTTTTGCCGACGAACTTACCCAGACTAGCCTTGTCCCCTGAAGCCTGGTTCAAACTATTTCCTATCAGGACTTTCGGAAGATAGAGAGAGAGGAAGATGGTGAAAAAAAGAGTGTAAAGTTTGGGGTGGGGGTAGAGCAGCAAGAAGCAGTAAGAGCGGGAGGGAAGAGATGGTTTGTACCTAAGCAAACAGTGGCGGTCAGCTGGGCTTGGCCCAGTGGACACTTGGATGCAAGGTGCTCATACCTTGATCGAGCCTGACTTGAATGCCTCCCAACCTAAACTTTGTAAATAACTATGAGCTGCCCCAATTTTAAAATCAGCTGCTCACTGATTGATAATTTAAATTTAGCAACGCCTAATTTTGAAGAGGTTTATACGTCTAATGGAAATAGCCAAATAGGCTGAATAGGAGACAGCATGATACAGTAGAAGACAGCAATGACTTACATCCAGGATATTCTAGGTCTCTCAACCTTTTTTTCCATTAAATAGTCATTTTAGACATATTTTCCTAATTGCCACCTGCATGAAATTTTAATACCATAGATATCTAACAGATCTGTTCATATACTGTATGCATATCTATGCTTTATATATTTAAAAAGTAGGATCCCCTTTCCCCTTCAAGAAGCAATTTCTCCTGCCTGGGGGCAATATTGCCCATTGAGAATTCCTGGTCTAGATGAGAACTGACTCCAGCACCTAGGAATCCCCCGGGTAAGGACAGAGGTCTGCGGCTAGACTTGTCTGGAGAGCCTGGGCTTAGAACTCTGACAGACCCTGCCTTGATTCTACTGCTGCCACCTCCTACCTGTGACCTTGGGCAACTTACATAACTTATCTTGAGTTTTAGTTTCCTCATCTATCTTACCTGTATTAAGGGCCATTTAGATAAAGGTAAAGAAAGTTAAGTACTTTGTACGTTGCCTGACACCCAGTCTGTGATCAAAGTGGACGATCTTTTATCCAAGCTCTTTGCGAGGCTGTATTGCCCCCGCCTCATGCACCAGCAAGTTCAATGGGGACGTGACGGGAAAGTCAAGGAGTTATATCAACGGGAGCTGTTCACTTGCAGAGACTCTTCCTCTTTGGAGCATGTTTCCCATAAAGAGCTTGATGACCTCATTCTCTAAAGGGATTCCCTGGGCCTGGGAGGGCATTGGTCACTGGGGGCTCCATTTTTGTTTCCTCTCACCTGCCTGTTTTTACCTTGGAGAAGACGGCTACAGGCTGTCCCAGAGAGTCAAGACAGATAAAGCCAGAACGTAAGGGCCTCTCCAGGGAATTCAAAAAGACAAATGGAGAGATATATTAAAAAACAATAAGAAAAAAGAAAAGTCATAAGCCTTTGAAATGTTTAAAAATAAAGGAGCAATGCGCAAATGAACTGTTGTCTAGAAGAGAATTTGTCTCTCTGCAAGTGTCATGGTTCCTTAGTGTAAAGTGACTCCATATATGGGCAATGGGAGAAGAAAAAAGAAAAGGAAAAAAGAGATAGAGGGACACTCCTAAGGAGATGAATCAAAGAGGAAAACTGCTTCCTTCACGGCGCTTGCAGCACTCAGGAAGAAGTTCTGAATGGTGGTCAGTTTCTAAATGAGGTGTTTGAGGCTAATCAACTCTGAATTTTTTGGAGATGACGATGACGCATTTGGATAAGCCAGGATTTTTGCGTTTCTTTTATCTGCAAGATATCTGAATTTTTGCCATACTACAAGGTACTAAAGTCTGAGACCTGGAAGGGCTCGAGGGTAACAACTCCAGCTCTTTGACAAATTTGTCGAGAAAACTGAGACCCCCCCGCCACACACACACACACAAGGAGGTTACATCATTTGCCCAAGGTCACACAGCTAGTGAGCAGCAGATCGACATGCCCAGGTTTTCTGGTCTGAAATCTGCTGGATTTTTCACTCCATGCCAGCAGTTGGTAAAGCCAGGACTCAGAAAGGGCACGGGATGTGGAGTCCAATTGCCTTGGATGGGATCCTAGCTCTTTGCCTTATCAGCTATGTAGCTTTAGAAAAACATGTAACCAGCTCTTCTCAGATGAATAACAGCACTGTGGACGAGCAAATTTCTGCTCATTGTGAGGAGCAAACGTGTCTGCACACAGTAGGCACCCCATCAATGGGACGGCATCTCAGACCCCGAACCCAGCTCTCTTGTGTCCCAGAGTATTGGCCCCTTTGATTGCACACCTGTGAAATGGGTCTAACCTGCTGTAACACACAAGAGGCCCAAAATCCTAAAGTCCTGGTCAATTTCGATCATATGAAATTTGTTCAGCATCACTCATAATAAGAAAAATCCATATTTAAACAATAATGCTCTCTCACTTTTCCTACTGATTAACTCGGAAAGTTCAAAAAGTTTGATAATAAATTGTGTTAACAAGTGTTTGGGAAAACAAGCACACTCACGGCTTGGAGTATTAATTGGTATCCCCTCTTTAGAGGATAATCTGGCAATACCCATCACAATTTAAAATGCACACGCTCTTTAACCCAGCACTTACGTTTTTACAGATATAGTCACACACACACCTGGGCATATCATTGCAACATTATCTGCTATAGCAAAGTTTGCAGGGGAACTAAATATACATTTTTGAAAAACAGGATAAATCAATTATGGTAAGTCTATATAATGGAATATTATTTGCCATTGAGAAGAATGAACAGCTCTACATATACTGCTATAGAACCATTTCTAAGATATACTGTTAAGTGAAAAAGAAAGATACAGACTGATAAGTATAATACGATATGGTTTGTGATATAAATGATGTAGATACCTATATGCTTATATACGTACAGGCTACCCGAGGAAGGATCCAGAAGAAATTCAGAGGAGGAAAATTGGGGAACTGGGAGGCGGGGGTGAGAATGAGATTACCACTCAGTACACCCTCTGGAACATTTTGAGAGTTGCTCCGTGCACTTGTTTTGCCTTTTTAAAAAAATCAACACAATGCAAAGAGAATGCCCAGACAAGCCAAATACCCATGGTCTCGGTGCCGGGCAAATGGCCCTCCCGCCCGTCTACTCTGATGCGGGCTCATCATCTCTGGCTTGCTGGCCTCTTGCATCCTCACGTTGGCTCTCTCCTGACTCCTGATACCCACCACCAGCCTCCTCTGTCCTGACAACCCATTTCAGGCAGGCTCCTGTGGCTTCCATTACGGGTGCTGTCTCTTGGGCATGATGCCATGAACGCTCTCTGGCTCTGTGAGCTCAGCCTGCTGGAGCCCGCCAACTCCTGGCCAGGCCAGCCAGGTCACCGGGCAGCACGCACCTCCTGGCTACAGACTCTGCCTAGGTACAAGGAGGGACTGTGGTCTTTGTGGTTGTCCCTTGTGTAGATGCATGAGTGGGGCTGCCTATGGCAGCATTCTACCTTTGATCCGCCCAGGAGATCTTGGTTCTTTCATCCACTTGTTTCTTCTTTAGTTGATTTGCTGGTTCTTTCATTCATTCATTCATTCAATACTTCTGAACAGAGAAACAGAAGCTACGGACCCATGGGGTTAATATTAGGGGTGTGCCTGGGGATTTCATATCCCTCTACTTTCCTTTTCCCCAACTCCATGCATAATCTAAATTTTATTATATCTTGATAACATGAAATTTAATAATTAAACCAACTGAATATGTTGCATAAACAGTGGCAGCTTCTGGGAGTTACAATGAAATGACCTTCCCTCACTGGGAAGGATTTACAAGTTATGACAAAGAGGCCTTTAGTTTAATGACATTTGCAGATGAACCTTACTTCTCTTGGCTGGTTTTTATTTTTTTAACCAGTAAAATACTTACTATTGAGGCTTTTCAGTGTTCCAGTTCTCCCAGAGGGCATCTTGGGGAGAACAACGAATGCCTATAGGCAATCAACCCCTTTCTATCGTTAGCCACCAGGGATCTCGGGGGAGGTTAGAAGTGTTGCCAGGAACCCCTCAATATTGAAAATGCCTGTCGCTTGATTAAGCTTTGGAAATACCTCCATTGATCCCATTCAAATATTTATTGAACAGCTCCCTCAGACAGGGAATACTAATTGACCTTGGAAAAGTCACCTTCACCCAAGGCCTGGGAGGGGAAGGTGCAGGCGAACACTGGGTGGGAGGAGGAAATTCCTTGTGGGGTGACTGAAGAATGGGCTGGCTCAGCTCCATCCGGAGAAGGAACCAGGAGAAAAAAACCATTAGGCCCCAGAACACTGATAGAGTTTACGGCTCCTGTTGTCAGCGAGGTGATCTGACCCTAATGGTCATCCACGCAGTAAGGGAAGCGGCAGCAGGAATGGTCCTTAGGAAGGCAATGGCTTTCATTAAGTGGAGACACCATCTTGAACAACTGCATGGGGGAAAAGCAGCACAGTTTCTTGAGTTGTCCTATAGAAAGTGTACTTTAATGAGACAGTTTAATAGCATAGTATTTAAGAGTACAGACTCTGGAGACAGACGAACTACCAGGTTTGGATCCAGACTCTACCTCTAAGTTTGCTTAATCTCTCTGGTCCTCACTGTTTTCGTCTGTAAAATGGGGATATGATAGTACCCACCATGTGGGGTTGTTTGAGGACTAAATGAGTAAAGCACTAAGATAGCACCAGAACCATCATAAGTACTTGAAAATGTAACAGCTATATCAGTTGTGCTAAGTTTTTCCCTGATGAAAATGATCATATCTTTCAATGAGTGGAATTGTAATTTGCCAAGCTTTGAATTTTGTACTTGTATGGGTAATAAGATTTTCGTGTTGCAAAATACATCTTTTTTCTTTTTGGGCCTTTGCTCTGTTGCCCTTTCCACAGCATTTTTTGATCTCAAAGAACTGATAGAAATGAAAGTAGCCACATGGTGTGTGGTACCCGGGGTGTGTTACTGCACGTACATGTGCTCCTTAGATTCAAAGAGGATCCCATCATTATTGGCTTAAAATGTCACAAAGAGGTTGCAGCTGAAAATCCCCGAGCTCTTGAATGATTTATCTCAGATTTTTGCCCCTCTCTTATCACAAGTGTCATTAATAATGTTGACTAAATCATTATCTTTCCAAAAGCCTACCCAAATTATCTTTTCCCTGCACTTGTGTGTTCATTGTATTAATTGTTCGGAAATAACTTCCTCATGAAATACAAGTTCTTCATGTTTATTTAAAATGGTTTGCATTTGGGTACAAGTTAACATGGCCTGAGGAGAAAGTCAAAGACCTTGTCAATGACAACAGACTTTTGACTTTGTCCTCAAAATAGTGATAATTAGGAATATACCTATCAAATTTTGTCATTTGCAGAAATTAATTACGCAATAAGGTGTCATCAGCCTAGTCTTTTTTTCTATCCCCACAATACTTCCTGGTTTCTGAGTTGAGTCCAAATAACTTTTGAATAAATTTTATTTTTGCAATCGAATTGTAGTTTCCACCATATGGACATATTCAGACTTTTGTAACAATCCATTGCCAAATGATTTTCTGTCAATTCAGTTCAAGCTGCAAATCAAATCTAACCATTGAAATGAAAAGAACTGTGAGGAGAAAAGCTTTTTCCAAGTGCCTGTCTGAACTATTCCTTAGAGGATCAACTTCTTTAAGGCCAATAATAATTTTTCACTGGCACACCCATGGTCATGCTTTCTTCATAATATATTTTGTTTACATAACATGGAGGGAATCATTTCAGTTCTTTTCCCCACCCCCTTGTTGTGGGAGAAAGACCCCCTTTCAACTGAACAGCAGCCGCTGCTCTCTGAATAGCACTGGGTCAGTTCTTCCACGGTACCTCTAGGTGGCAGTGCAGCCCTAGACAACGTTCTCGGTCCTCGGCCTCCTCCCCTCCTCCTCTTCCTGGGTTGGCAGCACAGGTTGGATTGGCATGCAGGGAAAATAATCATTAAAAATAAATGCAATCAAAAGAAGTAGGTTATTATAGTGGCACATTGGCACTGCTTTAGTTAGAAATCTGTCAGCCTCCCGTTAGAAATGCTGTTTGGGAGGAGACTGCCACTCTGCTGTGAAAATTTGCTAGAGGTTAAAAGTGACACCCTCTAGGTCTCAACTTTGCAGCCTATTTAGTCCTGAAAAAGTATGATTTTAGATGGTCGGGTGGCTTTGAAGTAGCATACAAGACATAGCGATGGATTTGTTTTGCTTAAAGCAATTCATAACTGTTTTTGTAACACTGAAATGCACTGTGACCCAGTGACATATTGTGGTTTCATTGGCCACATGAGAGTACACGTTCTTAGTAGGATTTCAAGATGAAATTCTGAAAAATACTGTCGTGTAAGGAGGGAAAATACAATTAGAAAGTGCTGCTTAGTAAAATATTTAGATGGATTTAGCAACAACCCTCAACACCGCTTTATCTGAGGCCCATCCCTTCCTCCGCCCCTTCTGACGCCATGATTTCCTCCACTCTAGAATGAGGAGTCACTTTCAACGAATATTATCATCTTGTGAGAGTCAGGATGTTCTGGGTTATACTGTGGTAATGAGTGACCCCCAAATCTGAGTGATTTAGCACCACCAAAATATATTTTTCACTCACACAGCGTGTCTAACTTGGGTGGCAGGGGACCCTGCTCTGTATTATCACTGAAGCTCTACTATCTTGTAACTGTACCAGCTGGAGTACATGTTCTTGGGCCTTGCTACAGTGTGTTCTGGAACGGATGCACATCCCTTCTGCCCTGGTTCATGGCTGACAACTAGTTATATGGCTGCACTTAATGGCAAGGGAGTGAGGAAATACTGGGTGAGCATCATAGCCTCATCCTAAGTTACTTTTAGCTCTGCATTTTATGATTCTATGATTCTGTTGGGAGCACTATCTTATTTATTTTTTAGTGCCCTCAACCCTCAACACCAAATGCATATTAATTCCTCAAAAACTAAATTTAACGGAATATCTTGAACTCTCAGGCTCCCATCAAGGTGCAGGCTATGTAATTTTTTCTGAGGAGACTTGTTCTCCTTTTCTAGGCAAAATTAATTGCTTCTTCTCTGTGCTTTGGTGGCACTTTGTTCCTGCTGATGGTTTTGCATTTGTCACGGCCCAATTTGTTGCTACTCTATCTCCTCTGATAGAATATAGAGTCCTGGTGGCAGGTACTCATTTTCGCCCATCTTTGGATTGCTGATGCCTGAAAAAAACAATGGATGGAAAAAGTTATTCTATGAAAAATAATGATAAAAATAATATTCTTGAGCTCTGTGTACAAAATGCTAATTAAGTTTTTGGTATATATATATGTAATACACGTACATGCCTTGTCTCTTTCAATTCCTATAATAATTTTGTAAGGTGGATAGGAAACTGCATTTTCCAGCAGTCAAACAACCTTCCCAAATTTATGGGGTAGAAAATGCTAGAGCTGAGACTGGAATCAAGACCTCTTCGATTGCAGAGTTGTACTTCTGAACTGTTATGTTATAGTGCCTTATATTCTGATTTGTATGTTTTGATAACAAAAGCATAATATGATTGAAAGAGAAGTTCATCATGCAATGTAGTGTCGACTTGGAGCAAAGCCCCCCACGAATGACAGGAGACCTGGATTCTATCTCCCATGCCAGTTCTACTGTTTATTGGTTCTAAGACTTTGGGCAAAGCTCTTCGTTTGCCTCACCCCACTTTCTATACTTGTAAATGGAGAGTTAAGTTTGGATCGTTAATTTTCAACTTTACTGTACATACTGGAGATCCTGTCAAAATGCAGATTCTGATTCAATAGGTACAGGAGGCCTGAGGTTTTGCCATTCTAACAAGCTTCCTGGTGATGGTGTTGTTGCTGGTCCATGAAGCGCATTTTGAATAGCCAGGAGCTGGATAATTGCTAACGCTTCCTACCATCTGATTCTGTGAGTCTTTAGAAACTCTTGATTGAACTGCTTCTTCGTTTAAATAATTGGCACAGGGGCTGGCCTGGTGGCGCAAGCGGTTAAGTGCGCACTCCACTGCGGCGGCCCGGGGTTCGCCGGTTCGGATCCCCGGCGCTCACTGATGCACTGCTTGGCAAGCCATGCTGTGGCGGCGTCCCATATAAAGTGGAGGAAGATGGGCACGGATGTTAGCCCAGGGCCAGTCTTCCTCAGCAAAAAGAGGAGGATTGGCAGATGTTAGCTCAGGGCTGATCCTCCTCACAAAAAAAAAATAATAATAATTGGCACAAAAATATGAAGCAATCGATCTGGTTGTCTTAATGTACAGGTGCTTGATCATTCACCCCAAGACGCATTCTCTCTTCTTCCAGCAACAAATCCAGTTTCCCTGGAGAGTCTCTCCAGGGCACAGTCTCTGTGCTTCAGGTGAATTTGAGGCATCAGTGTTTAAAATTTTCGGGCCATAACACTGGGTTCAGGGAATGTCTCGAGACAGGTTGAAAGCCAGTAAAATATAATCAAATGTGTTCCTGAGAACTCAGGGACAAGGGCAGAGATGCTTTCCCGCTGGACTTGCATTTGGAGGACAAAAGCCATCTCACCTTCCTGCCACGAGCACAGAGAAAACGGACCCAGGACACAGAGGGAGAGAAGCCAAGGGGAACCCTTTTGAGCTTTATTTGTAAAAGTAACTGGGCAGGCTCAAGCACACACGGTTAGTACATTTATTAATGTGTGTGTGTGTGCCCTTGCACACGTGTGCCATGTGTGCTTGACCAATTACAGGCTGATCAACTGTGCAAGTCCAGTCTTCTCCCCGGTAAGGGCCTTGGGCCCTGGGATCTGGGCTCAGCATTGGAGAATGGGCCTGAGGGATTCATTCATGAGAATTTAAGGCTGAAGCTGCCACCGAAAGCCAAGCAGAAAATACAACAGCGGTGTGGATAAAGCAGAGAGGTAGGAAATGGAAGGGAAGCCACAGGACCACACTAGAGATTCAAGGCCAAAGGTGGAGGGGTCGGAATGGAGCCTGCCGCGAGTCCCTGAGCTGCTGTAGTCTGGCCGTGGTCTCCTCCACAAGGACCCTCTGGCCTCTGCAGTGGGGGAGGAAGGAATCTCAGGGTATACCAAGCCAGGAGGACATAGAAGTAAGTCGTGCTGCTCTCTCAGGCCTTGGTAAGGCAAAGACAGAGACCCAGACTACAGACTGAAATTTGTTTTGGTCAGGAAACTGCTGCTTGCAATGCCCGTGTGTGTGTGTGTGTGTGTGTGTGTGTGTGTGTGTGTGTGTGTGTGAGATTATTTATTTTCTGACAGAAGCAGTAATCTCAAATAGTCTCTTGAGACTGGGCAGCTATTACGAATGTCACAGATGAACTCCTCGTCCGCCGACTTCACTTTGACCTGAGGCAAAAGCTATTTAAATTTTATTAGGGAAGCAGGCCAAGCACCCTATTAGACCTTGAGGTGATTAAAAGAAAATCATCCTATAAAAACGTTCCATTATGTACATCTGTTAACTGACCATGACTTCTTGATGAATTTAAAATATCTGATGGGCAGATAGCATAACAGGAGCAATTTATCTGAATCAGACTAAACACATTGATTTTATGGAATATCATGTGATGTGTGTTTTTCGTATTTATGAGCAATCCCCCTTTTTTCCCCATGCCCCCAAACATGGTCGCTTCAGCATATTCCTAACTCCATGTTCCCGTGATTGTTTCCGTCGTGCTTCAGTGGCTCCGGCGCATTCATCCATGTAACAGCGTGGTCTTCCGCTCCGCTGCTCATATCGCCCTCACGCCTCAGTGGAGTTGCTTGATGGGACGCAGACAAAATGCTGCTTAGTATATTTTATGTATCTAAATGAATATTTATAGCAAACAAAGGAGGCAGACATTTTAAAAAAGATATAATCATTTTGAGGCAAGTGGCTAATTAAGCTTTGATCATATATAATAACTTAGATTCTGTATCCCCCTCGTTTGCCTTGCAGGACCGTGGGTGGTGCCATATTTGACTGAACAGTGTATACTGACATGTTTTGTTATTAATAAACCAAAACACATTCTAAAATATGATTGCAAGCTCCCATCTTGGGTTAATTATTCTGCAGTATTCACTTACATGTAGAAAGATGTTATGTATGTAAGGATATTTTGAACAGGAAATTTTTGATTGGGAAAAATTAGACAAAAAAATTTATCCAAAAGATGCCCATATTATGGTACAGACTCAGAATAATCTAATACAGTTGCTAAAAAAGAATGAGATGGAGCTATACTTGCTGTCCAGAAAAGATTTCTAAAAACAAAGACTGTTTCATAATAAGTATATGTAGCATAAATCTGTTTTTATTAAAATATTAATAGTAAAAATAATACATGTTGTATTCTCATAAAACTATGGAGGAAACTGTACCAAATTGTTTTCACAGGAGAAGTAAGATAATGGGTTACTGTCTCTTTCTAAATACATTTCCATATTATTTTATTGTGGAATTTATTTTATAATGAGAAAAACAAAGTAAATGTTTTCTTTCAAAAAGTGTCTCAATTTAGTGTATATAGAAATAATTTTGGCCTAGCATTGGAAATCTGGTCACCAGAAAATGAGCTGTAAGGTAAAATGAAGCACTTTCTATTGATGTTTATGGAAGAAAGGGAGCAGACTCCTCACAATGATAGAAATCCTTGAACTTCTGGCTTGGCAGGGAACTTATCAACAGCGAATCCAATGTATCATTTTGAAGATGGGGAAAAGGAACAATTGGCGGGTTAGTGTGTTTCCTGAGCTCAGGCAGCTGCTGTCTGATGAGAAGCCATACATGTGAGGTCCCAAGACTTTTCAGAGGCCCCACCCAACGCTCTCTCCACGAAAATCTGCTTTCCAGTTTAAGGGTTAAGAATACCCAAGTTTTGAAATATGTGTGCCATTGCATTTGAAAGCTAAGTAATACCTTAGCTCATTAACTTAAAAATCCTAAAACACCTGTGTCTTCATTGCTTCTATTTTATCACTGTGCTGTATGATTCTGGTTTTTAGTGTGGGAAATAAATGAATCATGACTCTTCCTCACAGCCCTGTGAGGCTGTGAGCCCTTATTATGGTACCTTCATTTTCCAGATGAAGGAACATGGCACCAAGAGGGTAAGTGATGTGTGCTGGGTCACACGCTGGGTCGGTGGCAAAGTTGTTAACAGCCAAGCCTATGTGGGAGAGTTTTATCTCAGATTCGTCCCATCCTTCTGCATTCAAAACAAGTTCTGAAAATTCAGGACACTTATTGTCACTTACAGACTCTGGTATTTTGGGATTCCAAAGATTCGATTTTTGTAGTAGGAAAAAAAAAAAAGAGACAAAATTATAAAGTTGGAAAAATAAATATATAACATGGATATTAACAAGATAATTAACCCCTCACCATTGAGTCTAAATTTGCAATATCTGTGAAGAATGTAGTACTTATAAAATGCCTGTGTATAAACCATCTGTTTCAATTCTATGGGAAAGATACAGAAATACTCTTTTAGTCGGCTTTGTTTTTATAAAAATGTGAACGGGGTGCATAGAAAGGTTTTAGATTTGCCTATTTCAGATATGTAGGATGTAGCAATGAATTTGTTTTTATTGGCTCATTCTGTGTGTAAGAATATTTCAATTATGTTTTTCAAAATCTGAATTAAATCCTCCATTAATTCAATGGGAAAGAGTCAGGTAAGGTGAATCACATTATCCAGACTCTCCTGAGACCCTCATGCCCTTGCTGAACCTATTGGGACTCTCAATTCATCGAGTGCGCTTTTGAGAATTCACAAGCAGTTTTTTTTCCCCTTTAGGTCTTTTGGGGGACTTTGTTTATACATGCAAGTAATTTTAGCCATATGCTTCCTGATAAAACACACACACTCATACTTAAAAATATTTTTCCTTGGTGGAGTGAACTGAAGCTCCCACCCCGCTACCAGGGCAGAAATGCGGTGATCAGAGAGATGGAGTGAACTTTGCACCAGTCAGCATCTTAGTTGCCTCCTGGAGTTAATAGGGATTTCTGTCAAATAAAAACTGAGCCAGGAAAAGAGCAAGTGCACCTTCAGGAGAATATGGACAGGAGGAGTTATTTGGGTGTTGGGTTGTGGTTGGCCTTATAAGAGTAATCCTTTGAGGGGCTTCCTAGGTTGGGTGTGGGTAGAGAGGGCAGGCTTCAGCTACACCAGCCCAGGTGACCTCCAGAAGATGATGACTTATAATGGAGACCAGTTGTGTTTGCTTGTGGGTTCCTCAGGAGGACCTCCCCACCCGCCAAGAGTAATGCTGGTGGAGAGAGGTAAGTGGAATTAATCACACCCTTCCTCTCAAGGAGAATCTACTCTTCCTTCCAGACAGAGTCTATAGAAGCCTCCATTGGTTCCAGCTGAAGCCAAAGGCAGTCCGGTGTAGAGGACATGGAATGGGCTGGTCTGAGCCTCTGTCATTCTGTGTGTGAGTGGCATGGTAGGGGCTAGTTTGGCATGTCCTGAGGGAGGGCTGGTAACACCTTGAGGAAGGCTGAAAGAGGATCCTGCAGGAGGAGCTGGGAAGTCATTCAGGGAGAGGGGCAAGTTAGACATAGGAAGCACATTCAAGGAGTGTGTGTGTGTGTGTGTGTGTGTGTGTGTGTGTGTGTGTGTTGGCAAGGGGAGGTACCCTCCAAAGACCTTTTGTCTGGGGCTGTGATGGGGAAGGGTTGTAGGCAGAGAAACTAGCATGAACCAAAATAGAAAGTGTACAGTTGAGGTATAACAGCAGCTTGTTGTGACTAGAAAAATGGTGGACGGTGTGGAATAATGACTCTAGAAAGGTAAATTGAGACAGATTGTAAAACTTGTTGTTTGTTTCTGAAAAATCGATTCTAATAAAAGTTAGCTAGAACCATTTCAAGTGACTCATTTGCCTTTTGGCCAGTATTATACCACCTTATTAATAAAAATATATGATCAAATCATAAATACAAATAGAGAGGTGGGCACATTTTTCTTTTGGTGAGCATCACTTAGCTAGAATAATGTTGTTTGCATAGCAGTGTCTATAAATCTTTTTGTGCTAGTTATCTACATTAATTGGAGGGAGGTAGTTTAGGGTTATCCATTTGTGAGTGATAAAATGGAGACCCAAAGTGGTTGGGGCGTTTCCAAAGCTACGGAGAAAATGAGTGGTGAAGCTAGGACAAGAACCAAGACTCCTCAGCCCAGGCTGATATCCTTTTAACTGTACTGAATAGTATTACTTTAGCCAGAATCCTTTTCCTGGCAAATATTTCTCTCCTTCCCCACTCCTTTCACACACATGGAAAGAAAATGTAGGTCAATTGAGTGACAGGGTCATCTGGTACTAACAAGAACAGACTTTGGATAATTTCTTCCTCCCCATCATTCTCAGTAGGATGTATTTCCCCTCTCTCCTTCTCATTCCCACCCTCTCCCCACCTCCCAGCCCCACCGGTCAACACTCTCCAGTTTATAGAGCAGTATAGAGTCCAGTTTAATAGTGTTTCTTGTAAAAAGTCTCGATTAGATTTATTTTATCCTTCAGAGAAGAAATAATCGCAGAAAACAAGAGTATTTCTTTCATTTAGGCCATAACTTGTCACATCTAGCAGCCCAAGAAGCACTAGCTGAAATTATTTGTTATATCTTATTTGCCCTGCAAAAAAATTAGACATTGTTTTGAAACATCATTGAATTTAATCTTTTCTTGGTGGAGAGTTGTCATAAATTTATGCATTTGTCAAGACTAGCAATCAAGCTGTTTCAGGTTTGAGTGTACACTCTGTAGAGTGAATTCTTTTTGGGTCTCACAAGAGTTCAGAATTTAGAAATATGTAACAACAGAGGTGATTTGCTCTTCTATTTATTTTGTCTGTTTCGGAAGTATTTGTTATTTTAAAAAGCATGACTGCAGTACATTCTATTTCACTCCGTTGTCGGTAACCTTCCCTTGTACAACATATCAGTTTTGAAACATACAAATTCCCTTCCCCCCAAATGCTTAAACCTTTCAAGCACAGATTCCAGCAGGCGGCTGACAAAGCTTTAACTTTACTGAACGTGATGCTATAATTAAGGAAATATGGACTTGGGAGGTAATCATTAGTTCTTCCCTATGAACATCTAGCTTAGGATTTTGCCGCCTACTATGTTTCCTTCTTAATGACAATGTTGGGACGCTTCCATGTAATTGAAATTGCCCCCTTTGAAGAATTGATGTGTTAAGGGATCATGTAATCTCATGATGAGCTAGTAATGGAGAGATGAAGAGAATTTATACACTGGCACAAAGTGGAAATAAATAATCATACAGTAAATTTCTGTACTACTCTGCAAGTTGTGCTATAGAATTAAAGTAGTTGGGTGTTGCCCACTGCTGCATAAATTAAAAAGATGCTGCTAGACTGTTTTAAGTAAATTATAAATCAATTCCAATCACATTCCATCCATTCAGGGTGAAGGACGGTCTATGTCTTATGTGGGGGTGGGTGTGTGGAGTGAATCGCTCAGCTATTTCTGCAACAGTGTTGCATTTCAAGCATCCCTGGGGCTTTTTCATAGGGCTATGGGTTTGATGTACTTAGACTGATTGACACTAGACTCTGGGTTCCAGGCTACTGGCTGTCGTTCAGGTTGGGTTTGGGTCTGCTCCATGAGTTTTTCATCCTCCTTGGACCAGCAGTGATCCAGAGTCTGCTCTTCAGATGGCAAATGGCAGGAATGCAAGAGAGCAAATGGAAACAAATGACACCACTGGAGTTCTTAGCCCTGAACTCTCACACTGTCTCTTACATCTGTGATTCATCTGCAAGTTGCAGGACCAAGCTCAACATGAATGTTGCAGGGCAGGAATTCTAAGTCACATAGCAAAAGCCATGCATGCAGAGAATTATATCATGTATAATAATTGCAAATAGTGATTAAAGCTACAGCAAGTTCAATAATCTCTATTCCTACAAACTCCCTAGGTGGTTCTTATGGCCTCCTCCATCCTTGAGAAATATTGGACATATTTGTTTATTTTTGTAGTTTCCTTACACACAGATTCTCAAATCAACAATAAACCTCAAATCGTTAATACTGAATTCACTTCAAATGAAGATCACAAAGTGTGCTATGAGGGGAGTATTTGCTCTCTGGAGGGTCTTGTTTGTTTCTTGGAGATTTGTTTATGGATACATATAATTAGGGCAGAAGAAATGTTAGAATTTGTCTCATTTAGTCACTAAATACTTTTTAGAAAATATGTAGGCTTCTGTTGTTGAAAAGGCCATATCGTCAGTAAGCCCTCTGTCCTGGGGAGGAGAGAGAGCTGCCAGCTCCTCCATCGGCATCGTCCTCTCTCTTCTCACCTGGATGTCTGGCCATCAGTACTTGGGGAAGAAAGGCTACCCCTGGCCAGCTCAGGCTGTGTCTGAGCTACTCTCAGCTCTGATTTTGTGTGGGTATGGAGTTGGTTCAGTTCTCTAGGAAAGAATTTAAGTATGGAATACATTTAATATCAAATTCAAATATGAGACTGTACAGTCCTTTTGCCTGAAGGAGCACTTAGAAGCTCATACTCTTAAGTAAATTCTTCTATAAAGGAAAGGAAAAGGGTTAAAGAAATCTCTAAGTCCTTCCTACCTAGTTATGCGTGGGATCCTGCTGAGCCTTCCTGTACTCTTTGCTCCACAGTATTCCATTCATTTCATTTCATATTGTCTGAAGATGAGCTTGTTTATGGGGCAGACTACTTGAAATAGGAACTTCCCACTAAACTTTGAAAACGTAGCTATTGAGTCTATATCCTAGTTACCAATCTGGTGATCTCTCTCAAAATTTAAGCTCTTAGTAGAAACCTTTAATGCACTTTGTTAATATCAGGCCCCAAATTACATATAAGCATTTCACAGATGTTTTTGGATTTTGTAATAATTTTGATTGAAATGCCTGGATGCAGAGCTGGAGAAGTGATGGAGATGAGAAAGTTCGATTCCTCAGTTCAGTCCCTTGCACTAGGATTGTGTCCTAAGGAAAGGGAGAGCATCTCTGCACTTCTGTGTAGAACTGGCCCAAAGGAGAGGAAAGGGCATACAGGGCTGTGCTGTCATCTTCAGGTATGAACCACTATACAGGTTTTCTGGAGGACTAGGTGCTAGGAAAGGCAGTCTCTCATGGAGGGCACACAGCAGTGTCGGTGTTGCAGAGCCATCCTCAGATATTTTAGCTGATACCTGTCTTGAAATGACTTCCAGTGGCTGCCAAAGTGGAAGAACAAATAGAACATGTTTTTGGAACTCATGCGAGACTCTGAAGGTGCCCAGAAAGTACAGGAGACACTCAGCACGTGTGCATGTAGGGAGACTAAAGAGCTGCAATAAAGACAGAGCTGATTTGCTAAGAGACCAGCAAATCTTTGCTTACTACCATTTTTTGGACTTTATTTATGCCCACAAATAGGTGACCTCTGAGGCAATTCAGGTCACTCATAAGTTGACAGATGTATTTGGCCAAGCAGATATGTCGAATACCAACTGTTGAGTTTCTTGGCCTTATTCAAATAGTCCTCTGATGAGTGTGTGGTCAAAGGAAGGTCATTGGTCCCGGGAGAAACTCCTTGCCCCTCCTTCTCTGTTGTACCACCTTTGCAGTTCTTTGTTCTAGTAATTCCCCAGTTTACTACCATCTCATGCTCCTGCTCTTCTTGCTGGCACAGGCTTTTCCGAAGATGATATGTCTGGTTCCTAGCCTGTCCTTTGACATTTCATTAAAACTCTTGTTATCAGACCTCAGGAATAGGGAGATTTATTTTTTGTCTGGTCAGGGATGAGCATTTGATGGGAGTCATTTATTTCTTTAATGTGCAGTGCTCTGAATCCAGTACTTTGAGTATGGAGGTCAGAGGCATTGCCTTGGGAAATCTGGCCAGCTTCCTGGTTTGGAAGAGTTAAGTTGGCCACAATCCTTAAAGCAGTCCTGTAAGAACACATAGGGTATAGCTCTATACAGTCATGCGCTGCATAATGACGTTTCAGTCAATGACGGACTGCATATATGACAGTTGTCCCATAAAATTAGCACCATATAGCCCAGGTGTTTAATAGGCTATAACATTTAGGTTTGTGTAAGTATACTCTATGATGTTTGCACAACGACGAAATCGCCTAACAATGCATTTTTCAGAACGTCTCCCTGTTGTTAAGCGACACATGACTGTATTAGAAATGTCTTAGCATTTTTAGGAGGAGGCACTTCTGAGTATTTTTACTCCATAGACATCATGGATGCCATATTTCGATTGCATTTCAATTACTGACTCATGCTTCCATAGTATAAATTTTGTAGCTTCTTGCCCACAAATCTGACTGAGTTTATTGATTCATTTCTATCTGGCTTGGGTGATTGATGATGCCATTTGCTGGGAGAGGGTTCAGAAACAGGGAAGATGATCTGTTCAGTTCCTAACATGTCAAATTTGAAGTATCTGAACAGGTGGAGATGTCCTCCACCCAGTTATGTAGCACAAAGTAGGAACTTTGTAAATATCTGTGAGTAAATATAGTTGGGGTCCAGGTCTGGAGCTCAGGAGAGAGGGCAGCCTGAAGTTGTAGAGTGGAGGTCTTCAGCATACAGGGGTGAATGGCATGGATACCTTGAGTTTAGATGGTGTTCCTTGGGGAGTCTGCACAATATGAGAGTGGAGTGAGAGTGGAGTCAGAGCCCTGGGGGACAGACCAGGGGCAGACAGAGGAGTTGAGAAGGAGCAGTTAGAGACAAGTGAGGATAACCAGGAAAGAGAGGGGTCATGGAAGCTGAGAGAAGACACAGATCAAGAGGGGCTGATTGACAAAGAGTGAGAGGCCTATAGTGACTGGAATCCTGCAGCCCCAGCCCTGGCACCTGGGGGCAGGGAGCAATCACCATATGGTTGCAAAGGTTATAGCTCTTTATATAAAGGAAAGACTTATTTAGAGCCAGAATGAGCAACATTGCTCCCTTTTAAATGTTGTTTTTTATTAATAAACTCCCACAGAATTAGCATTATTTTTTATTTTTTAAAATTTTCTCTCTTTTTTATCTCTAACCATCATCTATTTGCTTGTTTGCTCAATCCCAGTATACATGTGTAGTAGTTTCAGAATTGTTAACCTGTTCTCCCATAGGAAACAACTTTATTGCATACAGTACAGAGTTTATGTGTAGTTCCTTTAGTCCTTATAGTCTCTACTCATTGCCTAAGTTATTTAGGTAAACTTTCCCCTCAGTCCCTTTAATGAAGTTATGTCATATATCTGTAACACAATTTGATTCTTTTTTTTTTTTTTAAACCCCTTTTACCCATTTCTCCCACCCCTTACCCCCTGCCTCTGGCAACCACCATTCTGTTCTACATATCTATGGGATTGTTTTGTTTTGTTTTTTAGATTCCACATATAAGAGAGATCATACAGTATTTGTCTTTGTCTGACTTATTTCACTTAGTATAATGCCCTAAGGTCTATCCATGTTGTTGCAGATGGCAAGATTTTATTCTTTTTATGGCTGAATAATATTCCATTGTGTGTGTGTGTGTATGTATATATATATATATATATATGTATGTTGCATTTTCTTTATCCATTCATCCACTGATAGACACTTAGGTTGCTTCCATATCTTGGCTATTGTAAATAATGTTGCAGTGAACATGGGGGTGCAGATATCTTTTTGAGTTAGTGTTCTTGTTTTCTTTGAATAAATACTGAGAAGTGGAATTGCTGGATCACATGGTAGTTCTATTTTTAATCTTTTGAGGAACTGTTTTCCATAGTGGCTGCACCAATTTACATTCCCACCAACAGTGCACAAGTGTTCCCTTTTCTCCATATCCTCGCCAACGCTTGTTATTTCTTGTCCTTTTGATAATAGCCATTCAGACAGGTGTGAGGTGACATCTCATTGTGGTTTTGATTTGCATTTCTGAAATGATTAATGATTCTGAAAATCTTTTAATGTACCTCTTGGCCGTCTGTATGTCTTCTTTGGAAAAATGTCTATTTGGATCTTCTGTCTAATTTTTAATCTGATAGTTAGTTTTTTGGTTACTGAGTGGTATGAGTTCTTTATATATTTTGGATATTAGCCCCTTATCAGATATATGATTTGCAAATATTTTCTCCCATTCTGTAGGTTGCCTTTTCGTTTTGTTGATGGTTTCCTTAGCTGTGCAGAAGCTTTTTAGCATAATGTAGTCCCACTTATTTATTTTTGCTTTTGGTGTCAGATTCAAAAAATCATTGCCAAACCTATGTCAAGGACATAGGCTTACTGCCTATGTTTTCCTCTGGGAGTTTTATGGTTTCAGGTCTTGCATTCAAGTCTTTAATCTATATTGAGTCAATTTTTGTTTGTGGTATAAGACAGTGCTTGAGTTTTGTTCTTTTGCATGTGACTGTCTGGTTTTCCCAACACCATTTATTGAAGAGACTGTCCTTTCCCCATTGTATGTTCTTGGCTCCTTTGTTGTAAATTAATTGACCATATATGAGTGGATTTATTTCTGGGCTCTCTAGTCTGTTCAGTTGAACTATATGTCTTTTTTTATTCCAATACCATACTGTTTAATTACTATAGCTTTGTAAAATAGTTTGAAATCAGGGAGCGTGATGCCTCTAGCTTTGTTCTTCTTTCTCATGATTGCTTTGGCTATTCGGTTTTTTTTTTCTTATGGTTCTGTACAAATTTTAGGATTATTTGTTCTATTTCCTTGAAAAATGCCATTGGAATTTTGATAGGGATTCCATTGAATCTGCAGGTTTCTTTGGGTAGTATGGACATTTTAACAATACTGATTCTTTGAATCCATGAGCATGAGATATCTTTCCATTTATTTGAGTCTTCTTCAATTTCTTTCGTTAATGTTTTGTAGTTTTCAATATTCAGGTCTTTCACCTTCTTGGTTAAATTTATTCCTAGGTGTTTTATTCATTTTGAGGCAATTGTAAATGGGATTGTTTTCTTTATTTCTCTTTCTGATAGTTCATTATTAGTGTATAGAAGTGCAACAGGTTTGTATGTTGACCTTGTATCCTGGAACTTTACTGAATTTGTTTATTAGTTCTAACAGTTTCCTGATGGAGTCTTTAGGGTTTTCTATATATAATATCACATCATCTGCAAATAGTGACCGTTTTACTTCTTCTTTTCCAATTTGGATGCATTTTATTTCTTTTTCTTGACTAATTGCTCTGGCTAGGACTTCCAATATGATGTTGAATAGAAATAGTGAAAGGGGCATCCTTTTCTTGTTCCTGATCTTGGAGGAAAGACTTTAAGCTTTTCACCATTGAGTATAATGTAGCTGTGGGCTTGTCATATATGGCCTTTATTATGTTGAGATACGTTCCCTCTATACCCAATTTGTTGATAATTTTTTATCATAAATGGATATTGAATTTTGTCAAATGCTTTTTCTGCATCTATTGAGATGATCATGTGATTTTTATCCTTCATTTTGTTAATGTGGTATATCACATTGACTGATTTGTGGATGTTGAACCATCATTACATCTCTGGAATAAATCCCACTTGATGGTGTTGTATGATTCTTTGAATATATTGTTTGAGTTTGGTTTGTTAATATTATGTTGAGAATTTTTGCATCTATGTTCATCAGGGATATTGGCTTGTAATTTTCTTTTCTTGTGGCAGTGCCCTTGTCTGGTTTTGATGTTAGGATAATGCTGGCCTCATAAAATGAATTTGAAAGAACTCTCCTCTCTTCCGTGTTTTGGAAGAGTTTGAGAGGATTGGTATTAATTCTTCTTTGAATGTTTGGTGGAATTCACCAGTGAAGCTCTTCAGTCCTGGACTTTTGTTGGTTGGGAGGTATGGTTACTGATTCAGTCTCCTCACTAGCAATGTTTCTGTTCGGATTTTCTATTTCCTCATGATTCAGTCTTGGCAGGTTGTATGTTTTTGGGAACTTATTCATTTCTTCTAGATTGTCTAATTTGTTAGTGTATAATTGTTCACAGTAGTCTCTTATGATCCATTGTATTTCTCTGGTATCATGTTGTAACATCTCTTCTTTCATTTCTGATTTTATTTGTTTGAGTCCTCTCTCTCTTTTTTTCTTGGTTAGTCTAGATAAAGGCTTATCAATTTTGTTTGTTTTTTCAAAGAACCAGGCCAGGCAATCTGCCAGTGTCCCCTGGGCAGCAATCACAAAAACTGTGGCTCCAAACAAGTGTATAAGGTCTTTTCTGGGAGATACTGAAAAGCTGAAGCAAGGCAGAGGGAGAGTGCCAAGATGGCATCCCCAGCCTATGTTCCTTGAGAGCAGCTCCATAGTTCACTAGATTTGTGCCAAACCTGTAGCCTGCCTCTCAGACCAAAGCTCCAAGACAAGCCAAGGAGCCTCCTTCAGAGAAAGACTAGCAGAGTGTGCCTCAATCTGCTGTCTGTGCAGTGCCTTGGGGGTGGCAGCCGGCCAAGAACTCTCTCTCCGATTGCCACAGTCCCAGGGGACCCAGGATTGCAAGCTTCCCTGGCCACCAGAGCCAGGAGATCAAGCAGCGTCCCCTGGGTGGCAGCTGCAAAAACAAGGGCACCTGCCACGTGTAAATCTCCTCTCCAGGGGACACTGACCTTCTGGAGTGCAGCAGAGGGAGAGCATGAAGATAGCACCCACCATCTGAGGTCTTTGGAAAGGATTACAGTCAGCCCCTAGATACATTTTTATTTAGAAGCCTACCCCTCAGACCACAGCCATGATGATTAGCCAATAGACCTCCTTCATAGAAAGACCAAGCTCCTGAATCTGTTACATCTTGCTGCATGAGGGTGATAGCTGTTTAAGAACTCTTTTTTCGGTGGTTACAGTCCTGTGGGACCCTCAAGCATAAGCCCCACTGGCTGCCAGAGCCAGGCGATGTAGAGGTGTCCCCTGGCAGCAGCCACAAAAATTAGGCACCAGATAGGGATATGAGCTTTCTGGGTGACAACAATTATTACAATCCCATGGGACCAGGAAGCAAGCTCGCCTGGCCTCCAGAGCCAGGCAGTCAAGAGGTGCTCCCTAGACAGCAGCCGCGAAAATAGGAGCACCAGACCAGTGTAAAAGCTCCCTTCCAGGAGACACTGGTGCTCTGGAACACAGCAAAGGGACAGCGCGAAGATGGAGCCCACCAGGCCAGTCTGTCCCCAGAGAGTGTCCTAGATGTATGTGTTAAATTAGATGCTTGCCCCTCAGGCTGAGGCTTTAATATAAGCAGGTGAGTCTCCTTTACTTTAAGTCTGGGAGCGATTGGCTGCCTCTGAGCTGGGCCCTGGGATAGGTAAAGTCCCTTCGTGTGGGCCATTTAAGAGCTGCCTCCCAGATCGCTAGGATTTGGTGAATCTCACTATGCGAGCCCCACTGGTTTTCAAAGTTAAATGTTTTGGGGGTTCCTCTTAGGTGCAGGTACTAAAAGTTGAGGAGCCCTATGTGGAGTTAGAACTCTGCTACTCAGGGAGAAGCTCTGGGTTTTGAGTTCCCTCCTTATTGTGGGTCACTGTGCCAGGGGTGGGGTTTGTGGTGAGATTGTACCCCAGCCTCTCCTACCTGCTCTGATGTGGATGTGGTTTTCTTCTCATTTGCCTGCTGTGTAGTCATCACTCAGCCAGCCTTCATGTTTTTTTTTAAGAGGAAATTGTTCCACATGCAGCTGTAGACTCAGCGTGTCCATGGGAGGAGGTGAGTTGTGGATCTTCCTATGTCGCCATCTTGAACCAGAACTTTTCTAGACTGAGTTGTAAACATTCTTCAAATCATGCAAAAAGGATGAACTTGCTGCACATTTTTAGAGAAAGTCATAGGAAAGGAACCCTTTAAGCAGCATCACTGCTAAAAGAGGTATCCTGGAGCATAAAACATTTTCAAGGTTTTCCTAAGTTCTCCTGGAGACAGTGGCGCCTCAGTGATGGAGATTTGAACTCCTGTGATCTGCTTAATACTGACAAGGTTATTCTAAGGGCTTTGTGCTCTCAAACATGAGCAGTGTTTCATCACCCCAGATTTCAGCAGAATTTCTGAAATGCCAAGAGTTTGCTGCTATTCCCAAGCTCGGTGAAATATAGCCTTGTCCAGCAGGTCGGGGGACCTTACCTTTGGATGCGGCCCACTGTGAATGTGAAATACTGCGTCTTTATAGCCAGAGCATATGAAATGGCCTTTCAGTTCTTAATTAGTAGATGCTTTCTCTACCACTGACAACCTGGGACTGACGTGAAGGAGAATTTGCCTAGTTCACAGGGCGCCTGGGAGAGCCATTATCAATCACAGTGTGTTAGAAATGAAAGACTGAAGAAAAGATGATTAAAGCCCCAGCGGCTGCCTTCACAAATGAACTTCAGGAGAAAATGCAGTTTAGTGTAAATGTGGCAGGTCTTCGTATTGGAGCTTGATGAAATTAAAGGCGATGCTGGGTAATATAAACCATTGTTGAATCTTTCTTTTATTAAAACTGGGCTAAAACAAGGAGTAGGAATTTGTCAGGTGCAGTAATTACTTTGGTACTTTACTGATGAAAGCTCTCTTGGGCAAAGTCCTTCTCTCATCTATTTTCCATTTCCTCCTAGTAGTACTTTCAGCTGCTAGAGAAGAATAAATACGAGCTGAGAAGATGGCAACTTCACAGCCTATCTATTTACGGATTAAATATTTCTAAGGGTAACAGTGGTGGTGTTTTTCTCACTCCTTCAGTTGACCTGAATTACTACCTTGAGAAAATTTCTAGATTATTTGGTCAAATGTGTTTTTAGGAGAGCATAGAAACATGCATGTTGGTGACTGCAGAAATAGGAAAAAAACCTCTAATGAGACAATATTTGTTGCGTGTGAAAATACTGTAACCCAGGTGTGGCAGCTGGGGCAGGAGATGGAAGGAGGATACTGGGGCATTAATAGTGAGGAGAAAAGAAACTGATAAGGAAGAAATGACGTCTGTCAGGTCCTTGCAACTGTTGGGGAAGTGGGAGAATCCTCCTCCGCCCTTTCCCTTAAAGTTCTTATGGCTGGGCAAATAATTCAAAAGACAGGTTAGCAGGAGAAAAGAAAACAAAGGTTAATAATATATATACATGGGAGAAACTCAGAAAGAGAACTGAGCAACTTGTCATTCTGACTAAGCTGCTCGCTTAAGTATTTTTAGCTAAAGGTGCAGAAGGTGTTAGGGGGTAGTGGTTTGGAATCTCAGAAGGGAAAAAGACAATTCACATGGAGATGGAAATACAACTTTTGTTTGACAGTTTGTTTGACAACTCTTCTCAGGGCCACCTACAGAATGTGGCTGGAGAGACAGAATTTTTGATAAGATGGGCTTGGTGCCTTTCCTATTGTAGCATCTATTTTACATTATACTACAGCCATCATATGGTAGTGGCTCCTTCCTGAAACAGGCCTACTATGTTAAATTCTTTAGGCAGTTTGGGGGAGGTCAAATGTCTGTCAGAGAGAATAATCAAGGTAAAGAGACATATTTCAGGGTGGCCGATTTTGATCTCCCACACTACTCATAGAGTGGTCTTTGAAGCAGCATAAGCATCACCTGGAAGCTTGTTACGAATGCAGAATCTCAGGCCTTACCCTAGAGATACTGAGTCAGAACCTGCATTTTAATGAGATCCACAGGTGATTCATGTGAACATTTGAGTTTAAAAAGCTGTGGTCTGTGGACAGCTCTTGAACTGGGTGCCATCAATGGCGGGGAGACCTATAAAACCCAGAGGATATTCACAGGTTCTCAGAAGGCATTTGCAGAGGGCATGCCAGTTGAAGGAATTACACTTTCAGTGCTGGTGAAGATAGAAACAAATTCCTAGAGCAATAGAAACTGACCCCAAATTTTTATAGTTAAGGCAATAAATCTCTCTCCTTTAACAACTGAAATTTGTGCCATACTAGAAAGGAGTTAAAACTCCTTGCAATCGATTTTCTCATTGTGAAAAAAGGCACTCAGTGGTCCAAACCAGGGTGACATGGATGAGTATCGGACGTGGAGCTACTGGAAGCAGAAGAGACACAGCACCAGCAGCAAGACAGGAGTGTGGTCCAGGACAATGAGCTGCTTCAATCACTTTTTGCTAATAACTTTAACAAAAGCCATTAATGAGGTGGAGTTAACAATAAATCCAGAACATGGTTATCCACGTTAATTCTTTGTAATTTACTGCATATCCTTATCTATTCCTGTGTGTACTTAAATTAACTTAATAAACTCTACGTAATTTGTTCATAAATGAGTTTTAAGCTCCACTTCATATGCTGTGTGATTTGACAACTTGTATCTTAGCCTCACCTGCCTCAGTTTCTTCAGCTGTAAAATGAGGATAAATATTCACCTCATAGATTTGTTGGAGAATTAAATGAATTAGTATATGTTATTTGCTTAAAAGAGTGCCTGGTATGTAGTTGGGCCTAATAATTATTAGTTATGATTATTATTTATAAAGCCCTGAAATAAAAGTGTTCATTCAGGTATTTTAAGGAGAGCTAGCTGAACCGGGAGGATTAAACCAGCTTTGGCAGTCACTCCGCTGGGACTGAAGAAGACAGACCACATCAGTCGGCCCTATTATTTTTAGGTGCTCCCTACCTTAGATATCGGTAATAACATAAAAATTAGATGGGATTTTAAGTGGTCGTAAATGAACTTAAATGTATTTTCATATAACCAAGAAATGAACTCTTTGGAAATAGAAAATCCATTACTTATGTTTGCGTCCAGAAATCTCCTTCATTTTCTTGGATCCTTTTTATTCTCACTCACTTTGAAGTGAGTAGTACCAGTAGTACCAGTAGTACCATACCAGTAGTTCTTGGAAAATACACAGTGATAGTCGAAGTAGTGTGGCTGAATTTCATTCTTTAAAAGTTGATTGATGAATTAAAATTAATTTGCAGCTGTATTATGCATCTTGTTCCATATGACAGGAATACTAGAATATAATTAAGATGTGATAAATTGTAAAATATTTAGGATCAGCTGGAACTCATTAAGAATGAGATGTTTATTCCTAAAAACAGCTTTAACGAAAAAGTGTTTTTCCTCAACTACTTTGCAGTAGTTTTTGTGTGCATTTTGAAGATTTTCCTCCCCCTCTTCTTCCTGTTCCTGTTTTTTCCTCCTTTCTTGAAGGGCATTTCTGCAAAGAAATGTCATTAAAAACACAATTTGTCATAGGTGATGGCAGTAATCTCCAACAGCAGTGCATTTGAATAGCTCTCCTTGAGGAGGCATGACAAATGTATAAAATGAATAAATTTGACCCACGTTATTGACTGGTATCTGAAAACTTCCTTTTTGGTTATGATTTTGCTCTGACATTGTTGTCATTTCCCTTCTCTAGGCCTTGATGTCCTATCTGTGAAATCTGAACTAAAATATAAAATCGTATATTCAACCAAACTTCCACTTCCAAAATTCCAGGCCACTGTGATTAGGACCTTGCACAAAAGAATTATGAAAAGCATTTCTAACCAATTAGTTAAATTTCTCCTGGTTTAGGAGAATTGGGGTCAGGAACCAACATGAGACTGCCCTGGGGAGAAATCTAAGTCTTTCCCTGAATATAATACTTTCTTTGGGTAAATGGAATTCCTGAGAATAATCTCTTTTCCTGATTTTCCTTCAGTCTAAGTCCATGTTGGTCAGCCTTTTTGTAATATGGATTTTCATTTTTACAAGTGATTTTCTTGTAAAAATCATTTTTTTTGCCTTCTCGTCGTCTTCTTCCTCTTTCTCTTTCTTTTCAAAATCTTTTCCATGAATTCTGTGGGCTTTTGGGAGGCAGTGGAAGTGATGTGTGTTGTCCACTGTCTTGAACCAGAAGCTCTTACTCTCTCCTAAGAACCTTTCTTAAACCCGTCCTATGAGTTGAGGGAGTATGGAGGCAGAAAGGAGCAGGCAGGGAAGAAAACTGGACTCAGGCTGAGAACTGTGAGTGTGAATTCTGCTTAGCCGGGTGAAGTTGGGAATTCACTTTATATTCTCTGACTTTCAATTTCTTCAGCAGTAAAATGATATGTTTAGACTAGATAAACTCTAAAATTCTCCATTACCTCCATTTACAAATTGAGGAAACCCGGGCTCACAGAAATGGTATGGTCTTCCAGTGGTCATCCAGGAAGTAAGATGTAGAATTGAGTGTGGAACACGTCTTCAGATTTCCCATCACGGCTACACCAAGCCGACCTGAGCAATGCCACCTCAGAAGCTGAGAGTGAAGGGAATGCATCCTCACCGAGCACCATTTCCTACAGGTCGAGTACCAGTGTGGACATGGGCGTGTGTACCCCCACTCAGGAGGCTGTCCCAGGAGGTCTTTGTCTCCTGGGCCTCACATCCCTGCACCCTGGTTGACAGAGTTGTGTTCTAGAGTATTACCTGCTCCGATCTCTCCAGGGGCGGGGTGGGGGTGTAGCTCTGGCTTTGGCCCAGTACGGAGAAGCAGCCCTGTGCAGATGGTGGTGCGGCTGGTTGCACCGTGGTCGGGCCTTCCAGCCTGGAGAGCTCGGCTGTGCTCGTTCCGAAGTCGCTCTGACAACATTCCTCTCCTGGCAGCCATGTACTCTCTCCTCCAGTCTTGTGCGAGCAAATGGCTTTGCAGCAGCTTCCCTCAGTCCCCATGGAGGCTTGGATACAAGCATGAGGCCTCTGTATTTGCATACAATTCACTTATTCGAGTCTTTCCGAAAGGCTTTCTCCAGATTTCATTTCCTCCTTCCTTTCTGTGGATTTCCCTTTGGGTTGTACGAACACAATTTATTCTTTTTAGTCAATAGCAAGGATTATTAAAAAAAAAAACCTAACAATCCAAAACAAAAAAACCCCAGCTCCTCCAAACACACAAACAAGCAAACAAGAAATCAAACCAACAAACACATGCATCATGCAAACCCATTAAACGTGCTTCTTCAGCATGATCGTATGAGCTTCTAATTAGGGACAGTTTGCTTGTTTTCTTACATGTTTAAGAATCAAGTATTTGTCTATTGCCACATACCTTTAACTTATTTGGATACAAGCTTCTGGGATTCTAACTATAACTTCATTCTTTCTGGCCTAGTTCTTTCTTCTCCGCTACCTGGGTCTGTCCATTCCCCGAGTCTCATGCAATTACACAACCTGGCCAACCTCTTTGTTACTCCAGACCAGTCATTCTCAACTCTGGCTGCACACTGGAATCACTTAGGGATTTAATTCGTCTTTGTTGGATCCAGGTCCGCATATTTTTAAAGGTACCTCAAGTGACTTGTAGGTAAAGGGGAATACGAAATGGTAGCATTTAAATGGGACCAACTCCTTCCTTTCTCTATCTAGCTAACCTATCCTTTTCCTCTTTCAGTGATTCTTAGCTAGGAAATAGAAGGTTCCAAGTGGGTGGTTGTTGACTTTGGAGTCTTTGATCTGGCAATGTGTTTATCATGCTGTCTGGGAGTATGGGGGCTCACCCTATGGGCTTACAGGCAATTTTAGGGGTCACAGGATGAACACGAGGCACAGCATGATTTTTTGCTTGCTTTTTAATTTTCTGTAAATCATTCTTTCATTCAAAGTTTAGAAAATAGCAGATGAATTATGTAGGATTTCTAGACTCCTTAATAAAATGAGAAGAGGAAAGGGAGCTCTAAGTTGCAGAAATTTGCATAGAAAGGAAGTTTGCCCCAGCCATTGCACATTTGAGAATATTTGGCAGTACTGTTTGGAATGTTGGTGAGTCTCGTTCTTTTACAAGTACTTAGGGGCATCCTGGCTATAAAGACACAAGGCGTTTTGCACAGGTTGTATGTTTAAGCTCATGGGAAGAGAGTCATAAAGCGTATCTTTCACGTCCACCTTCTATTGCGTATTGAGAAAACTCTCTTCTCTTTGCCTAAGCACCTGTGTTGAATTTGGTAGCTGCGGTGTTTGGACTGATTCAGCAGTAATTAATCTCCAGGCTAATTATGAGCTCTGTTGTCATTTTGCTAGATGTAATTAAACTGCTTAGCTGGAGAAAGTTGGGAAACTATGGTTTCCAAGAAAACTCTTCCCTGTAACTTGGCAAGGAGCTCAAGAGTGACAACATAATCAGCCAATTAAATGTAAGCTGGAAGCCTGATGTCCTTCAGGGTTAGTTTACAGGAAGAAGACAAATGTATATTCACAAGAGGCACCTGCTGTTTTACTGCTGCTTTTTGGAAAGAGCTTGGAGTATTCTAGAGGTTTTCTCTCATCAATCCTTTTGATAGCTTTATTAAACAGGAAGCAGGACAAACATTTTACTCCCTTTCAAACAGATGAGATGATTAACACCGTGAAGGTCAACTGGCTTGTCAAAGGGCATAGCAACCATGGGTCAGAAATGATTTCAATAATGCGTTTCCTTACAAAATATATTGCTTATAGAATCCTATAGTACCATCAAATACCTAAGAAGATTATACTAGCATGAAGATATGAATATGCCCTTTGGTGAATAAATTCTTTGTCTTTTGGGGCCAAAGTTCTGCTTCATTTTTTAGTCTAGGGTAAGGAGATACAGACCATATGCCAAATATGAGCTAATGGGGGAGGTGTTGCTGAATCACACTGGCCTTGGCCTTGCTTGGCCAGAGCCACTTTGAAGAGATGAATAAGAAAGTGCATCTGGTCCATATGTCCATAAAAACCAGCCTTGGTGACCTCTTTGTCAAATAAGCAGTAGGTTTCTAATGCCTAATATAGGTAGAAAGACATGTTGCATTTTGCAATTTTAAATGGGTTTTAATGCTTTACTAGAGCTCTTATGCCGACTCTGTGCCCTAAATGTGCAGAGAATACACGGTCAAGGAGAAAGCATTAAAGCATAGGACGGCTGCTGTAGTTGCAGTGTTTCCAAAAGTGTATGTGGGTGTGTACGTGTGCCCCCTTGGTGATACTCAAGAACTCAAGATGATTTGGGTGGTATATTGACTTATATGGGTAGAGTTTTTAAATTGTTGGATATTTTTCATAGCTTTATTTATGGCAAAGGCTTTCCATTAAAAATAGTAGGAAGAAAGTTCCTTTTGAAAATAAATTTATCTTAGTGAAACTGTGAACCATATAAATATAAATTATTAAACAGTGATATGGGTGATATGTGGGTAGAGCCAAAATTATGAAGGTGGCACTTGAATGACTAAAGTTTGAGAAACAGGTGCCTCTATCCATTGCCTCCTACTCATGTAAAGAGATCTATCTTCTTGATTCCTTTGCCTCAACAGTAATTCCATTTTGCAAAAGGTGGGTCAGATAAGAAAACTAATGTGTTGTACCTTTAAGTCACAAATGTGTATGCATTCCTATCGCATTAGTGAAAAAATAATGAAAACCACACCCAAGCTCTGCCTTGTGTCTCCTAATCAATTTTAGTGCCAAACACTTGACTAACAAGGTTTGGATCTTATGAACATACGATTTAGTGCATATAATAACCACAGATAATAATCTGGATAATTATCCCCTGAGAGTGTTTATCCTTTCCATGGTGTGCTGAGGAACAAACAGCCATATTTATATCTGTTCCTTCTTAACCATGGACAAAGCTGTAAATGGCAAGAGATCCAGGCTTTGCATATTGACTTTGGCTTTAGAAAATAAGGGAGACTCTAAAGGAGACTATCCCAATCCACGCATCCTGACAGACACACACAACAACATGGATGAATCGAAAATGCCTTGTGCTAAGTGAAAGAAGCCAAATTAAAAATGTAACATACTCTTTGATGACATTTATGACTTTCTGGACAAAGTAAAACTACGGGAACAGAAAACTTACTAATGGTTGCCAGGGGCTACAGGTTGGTTTCGAAGAGGCAGGGAAAAATTTTCAGGATGATGGAACTGTTCTCTGTCTTCATTATGGTGGTGGTTGCATGACTATATCCGTTTGTCAAAACTCCTACAAGTGTACACTACAAAGGGCGACTTTTACTAGCTGTAAATTACACCTCAATAAACCTGACTGAAAAACAAATGTGTTCTTAGTGTTCCATAAGAAGAATTACAAGTAAAATGTGAAATAATAGTCAAGCCAAAACGAAAGGCCACAAATATCTGCAAATCATTTCTTGAGGGAGGAGAAAGTCAGACTCAACTTTTAAGTTGATTTACATTGATAGACAGCCTCTTCATCTGTATGTCTGGAGTGGAAATGTCAAGTGTACGCTTTTACGCAAACTGTTTCCATTCAATCACTTTGTTTGTGTTCATGACGAGATTCATAGTTTGAAAAATATTTAGGTCCTGGCAATTTTGTCATGGCAAAGAGTGGTTTCACTGGTTTGGTATCAGATATAGTCAGTCGCTGTTAATGATTGGTCTGTAGCAGTTTTTCCATATAAAACACAATCTTCTTTGCTTTTGGTACAATTAGGGAATTCCTAAACATGGAAATGACAGAGAAATTAGGAATGTATAAACTTTTGGAGATAACATGTTAGGAATTATTTGGGAATGGCCAACTTATTTAATAGCGTGATCAGGTGCAAATAAGGGGTTGTAGCCCTCTCTTACGGGGCATGTTCCTCTGTTCCAGTGCTCATCATACTGGATGGAGACTTTTTTGCTTACCTTGATGTCTTCTTTAGTCTGTGAATTCCTTAGGAGCAGGACCATTTTTGAATCCTATCACCTAGCACAGTGTTTATAGGAACTAAAAAACGTTTCTGAATGAATAAATGGAAAATTATGTCTTTATAATTTTTTCAAATGAATCATTTCCATGTAAAAATAGACTTTTGCAAGGAGCTGGGCAGGTAGCATGAACTGTGAGATGCCAAGATAGACATGTGAGGACATTTGTCTGTGATACAGTAGGTGTAGATTTTCCTGGAGGCATGTAGCTGGACTTGAAGGCTTCTGGAGACTTACTCTAGTCTCTGGTTGGGTGAGGTAAGAAATACTCAAAGCTTTTAATGCATTAATTAAAAAATTTTTAAGTTAATGTAATAATGTAAATTAAGTCATTTAGGAAAAAATAAAACATATTGGCACATTTGTAAAGGTTCCTCTACCTCTAAAATATAATGCAAATATAATGTAGTATGAAAGTTTAAGCAAATTTTTATAGACATTGTTTTTACAGGACTAATTTATTTTCTTTTGAAGCATATGTATATTGTTGCCAGTTCAGGTCATTCCATAGTTCAAATAAGCGGTATCCTTTCCTCGTGGCTTTTTAGGAAAGTTTTTTTATGTAGTACATGAAAGTCTGATTAATACATAGTCTAGTTTTCATTATTGTATGTGTTGTGATCCAATAGCTGACTTTAAGATTTCTATTTTGTTTTGTTTATTTTTCTTCTCCTGTTTTCTGGCAATCTCAGACAACAAACCACGTTCACCCTCTGATACTGATGGCACCACTTCCCTATCCCAGAAGGCAGAACTCACTTTAGCAAGCCCTCAGGATTGTTTACTGATTATAGTGAATTCTTCTCAAACACTGCAAATAGTCAAGATCAGCTCCTTTTTGTTGATTTATTTCTAAGAGGCCTTGCAGGATACTACCCACCTCTGTGGCTTCACTTCACAATTTATCTTGTCTGCTTCCCTTCACACATCATATTTATCATCATCTCACTGATCCCAGGCTTACTAATCAATACATCAATTTACAAATATTTGCGGAGTACTTTTTGTGGTGGACACATGTTGTTTGTCTTGCCTAGAATACATTTCCTTTCCTATGGTAACCACACTTGGTTTTCCTCTGAGAACCCTTCCTCTATATCTCTCAGTCATGTGCTTTGGGTCTCCCACATGCTCCAGTGGTGGGCACATGACTCAGACTGGCCAATCAGTGTTTTCTTTTCCTCTGGCCCCAGTGACTTATATGGTGATGGATACATAACTTAAAACAGTCCTTTAGGAATGAATTCCATGATTTTTTGCTAATATCATTAGGAAGAGAAACTCTCTTTCTTCCAGGGTTACTCACCAGGTACAACATTCCTGGGGCTATTTTTAATCCCATTGTATATAAGAGGATCTTTGGAGAATGAAGCCAATATAGAGAAAACCAGAGCCAAGGAATGAAGAGAGAAATTCTTATGTCGTCTTTAGAAAGCCTGATCCAACTGCGCCTGAAGCTGATCAGGGTACACCTGGACTTTAGAATATACAAGCCAATATTTTTTAATACTTTGAGTTAGGTTTCTGTCCTTCACTAAATGAGTGATTAAAACACTCATGTGCAAAGATTCTGGAAAATACAAATTTCTGGCTTTCAAGGGTTTACAGTAAATCAGAAAGTATAAAATATAATCATATCAAGTTAGCATTACTCTTCAAGACATGCTATTTTTCTCTCTATCCCTGAAATTACTGCTTGATGTCAGGATTATCTGCATCTATCCCTTTCTTCTATGATAGATTGCAGAGAAGAGAGCCTGGCCGTCTACCCACCTCCTTGTTCCTAATATCTAGCACAGTGCTTTGCACATGGAAAATGTTCAGTAAGTTTTTCTAGAGTTTACCTGAAACAACTCAGGGGTATGACTCAGGGATTTATGGTTAATTCCAAATGAGTGGTTTCGAGCATAATGACATCCTGTTGGTTTTGGTTAAATGGCATTTTTTGGTCCTCCGGGCCAGGTCCTCATTAAATTGCTATCACTAGATGATTTGTGTTTTGTTTTGTTTTATTGAGCAAGTCAAGGCTCAATACTAGACAGAGGCAGCTTTGTGGGGATAGAAGAAGGGGAATCGGGAGACTAAGGCTCCAGAGATTTATATTTTTATAAGGAATATGCTTATTATCAAAATAATGTTAAATTGTCTTATTCACTTACCAAACTTATGTTGATAAACCATAAAATTCTAAGTTTAATAAGGAAGAGAAAATGAAGGAAAAATCCCTCTTAAGAATCAAAAATATGTGCAATAATAATCATATTTGGATCGTAATAATTGTTTTTGATTTTCTCTAGCTCAAATTACTCTTAGCTACTTCTACATAGTTGCATTTTGGAACCATTTTGTCACTAGTTAATTAGAACCAAATGTCCTGACAAGGTCTGTTCTTTCTTTCTTCTCGGAGTTGCGCATCTTTGTTCTTCCTGGAACAAACTCAAGTGGACTTGCTTCCTGTCTGACACTTCTCTGTCTTCAGAAGCGGAAGCACCAGAAGCTACTCTGTCCACGGTATACAATTAGATATCCACACTAATATTTCTTTTAAATTTTAATCAATACAGGCATGAATGGTCTTTTTATAGCAGTATGTATTTGAGGACAAAAATACTGCTTTTATTGTAGTAGCTAAGACTCAGAAGGAACTGAAAATGCATGGGTGATATTCAAAATCTGTATCCTCTTCATCTTGGATAATGTCATTCTGTGATATATGAAATACTGATGGTTTGAGTTTAATAATTCCTTTGTATGGTTTCATTAGATAAATACTATCATACATTTTTCATAAGAGAGTAACTGCTGGAATCAGACAGACCTGAGTTGAATCCGAGCACCACTGTCTGCTACACTGTTAATCGTAGATAAGTCACTCACCTTTTCAGCTTCAGTTTTCTCCTCTTTCCCTCAGGGGGTTGCTATGAGGACCAAACCTCCTAATGTATATGAAGTCAAAGCACAATGGAGCTAGTAGCAGTAGTTATGAATTAGCAGGAATGGTTGTTACTGTGCGACCTTTCCCGACTTCCTTCCTAGGAAACATGATGTAAAGGCAATTCCATTTTTTCCCAGGGTTGATTGGGCCGTATGACTGGCTAGGCCCCTTCTTTCTTCATGTTCCACGTGTGTCCTCCAAGGATGCATATGGGGTTGAACTGGGTGCCCTTCCAGGATAGAGGAAAACTGTTCTTCAGTTCAGGGCATACTTCTAGGGAACGTGAGAATGAAAAATAGTAGAAAAGAAATAGCAAAAATACGGTCAAATTGTGAGAATAAACCTAATGTTGGTTTTCATGTAGCCAAGTTTTTTGTAAAAGGAATTGAACTCCAACAAAACTAGCTTAGATCAAAGAAGTTGACCCAATTTCTTACAAGAAGCAAGGATGTTACTGAGAATTGAACACTTTATTGCTAGAATAATAAAGACGATGAGAGGAAGAACTTTTGTCTCTTTTGTTCTCTGCTAAATCCCAGCTCCTAAAGTTGTGCCTAGAATATAAGAGGCATTCAATAAATAATTATTGAATGAATGAATGGCTGCTGCTAAAAGAAAGAACAGGTGGACTTGGGATGCATTTTAAGTGTAATAACTGTTGCCATATAAAATGAACTAGATGGAAGCAACATGGTTAACCCGGGAAACTGAAGTTGTCAGCTCTCATTTCTCCAAGATCATGTCAGTGTAACTTTTGAAGAGAAAAGGACATCCGGATACATTCTGAGGTTAGACGGTTCTAGAACTCTCATGAAAAGCTTTCTATCTGGGTATTAGAGCTTTTCTCATCTTGGAACTTGGCAAGTTTTGCCAGGCAACACAAATATTTATCCACAGTTAATATTCTACCCCCAATCATGCCTTAAGACAGATTTTCCTGCTACGGATCCATTTTGCTTCTTACCCTATTTTGTTGCAAGCCACCTGTTACCTGTGTGAGCAGGTGATAATGACCCCAGTGATATTTATTCATAGTTCACCTTTCCTTCACAGAAAGCAGGAAAACAGTTCCTTATTAGTATATGGGCCAGAAGTAAATGCTGAATGACATTGTTGCTTTCTGTCTGCAGCCATAGAGGAGTTTTGCTCACAGTTTCACAGATAATCCTGATTTTCTGTGTTCCAGACCATCTTTAGTTCAGGATATCATAATACATTATGGTTCTACTTTACTTTCAAAAATAGTATAGTACATCAAAGTACTTCTTTCCTTTCTGTGAATAATGCTTGATTCATCCAATCTCCTACTGTGAAACAAGAATGTTTACTAAAAGATTTCCTGGAAACTTTGGGTAGAGAACACTACTCATTTTGTGCTTGGTTTGAAATCAAATGGTGATTATTTTGAGAAAGAACTTTCTTATTACCATGCTGAGGTACTGACAATTTTTTAGGACAAAGTAACTAATTTAATGACTGTGACTATATTTCTGTTGCCAAAACATCTGAAAATGGACACATTTCATGCTAAATGGTCTAATGTATATGAAGCCAAAGCACAGTTTTTTTTTGTTTTTCTTGTTTGGCTACTTAATAATTACAATACTAGAAATAAACCACAGCCTAGAAGCCTCCATCATGGCCATAATACATCCAAGGAAGGCACAACTGGAAGATGCATTTGAACCAATGAAATCCATAGATCTGAAAGATACCTATTACAGATTTAAAGATCACACATCATCAAAAATACCTTATGATGATGCTATGAAACCAAAGGACCCAGCTCACTAAAACCAACTTAGTTACACTGCATATGTATATCAAAGACAGTGTGTCTGGTGAAATTAAGATGACTAAAAAAGCAAAAGACTCCAATGCTCTCTAGTTCGCTTTGAAGGTATAATTTATGAAGGTGGGTCATATGTAATACAAATGACAATATTTATAGAAATATATTTGTGCTGTGTAGGATTCACGAGTAATAACACCTGGAGCCATCCAACAAAGGTTGTTGCATGAATTAAGGGGGCACGTCTGGGCATAAGTCCAATAAAAATGTTGGCTGAATGCTTCCTCAGGGGGAAAGATATTGAGAACTGGATAGCTATAAGCAATTGATGCTGCTATATGGAACATCTTCCTTACTCTTTTCCACTCACTTCTGAAAAAGGTCAGCCCTAGACCTTTGAGAGAGGAAGAAGAAGGCTTTAAGGGGCAAGTTTGCTTTAACGCAAAGAGTCCATTTTCAAGTAATTAACTTCTTTTTGATCAACTGACATTGTATGTGAACACCCAGGCTTATGGCAAGCCCTTAATAATGAAGTATTCACATTTAATGCTGATGTCTCAGATTTATACTGCACACTTCCTATGAGATCAAAGTACAATACTTAATTCTCAATTTCTATGCCACTATATATGTGAAAACATTTATTTTGTGTTGGGAACAGTGGGAAGAAATGGAATGACATTAACCAGATCTTATAGGAAAAGTTCCCTTCTGCCCTGGCTTGAAGTAGATTATACTGTTTTCCACAGGCACGTAAGGAAATACAAACTCTAGGCTCATAAGAATCTCCATGTCCCACTTGCCAATCAGAAATAGAAGGCAACGGGAAGGTCTTCAAGTGATTGGTAACAAGCATAGAAGAAAGGACAGTGTGGTGTGAGATAGCTGAGCTAGGCGGATGTCACTTTCTCTTTAGAATTTGTTTGAAGGTCACTCTCTGAAGTCATGAAATGGATGGAGAACCAAATTCAGAGTCAGACTATTTTAATCCCATCCTTATTCTGTCACTTTCTAGCCGTGTTACTCAGGGCAAGTTACTTAAATTCTCTGAGCACCACATTCTTTATCTACCTAATTTCAAAAATAAAAACCCTCCTTCCTGTCTCACAATCATTTTCTGAGGCTTCATTGAAATAACGCGTGCAGAAGTGTTTTGCCGGTTGTGGAGAACTATGCTGTTGTGAAGTGTGGGTATTATTATCCTCTCTAATGGAAAGCTCCCTGAGGGTTTATACCTTTCATAAACCTCTTCCAGCTGCCTACTTTATTTCCCAGACACTCCTCCTTTGGCTCTTCCTTCTTTTTGTTCTAATTACATCCAGGAGGAAGCCTCCATTAGGAAGTAATGAGCTTTAGTACCTTCATTTACCATCTGCTCCCCCTCCCCTTTTAACAAATGAAGGTATGTCTCAGCCTCAAGACCTTATGTTGGCTGTAGCCAGACAGATGGGAGTGATTCAGATGGAAAGATTCTTTTTTCTATGGTACCAAGGTCACATTTAGATTTGGTGCTGCTTTTGAAAGCCAGATGGCAACTGGAAGGTGAGAACACCCTCTGTTTAGAGCCCTGCTATGGAACACATGGGCCCCAGTGGCGTTCATTCATTCAAGCATGCATTTATTCATTCAACTAACATTTATTTTGTGTCTGTTATGTGCCAGGCACTATGCTAGATGGTGGGGATATGAAGTTGAATAAGACAGACTCTTTTCCTTGAATTGCTCACAGCCTGGTGGAGGAGATAAATACTTGTACTCAGGTAATTAGAGTGCAATGTTTGATGTCCTGTCATTGTGCTATAACACAAGTCTAGGTTTGAATGTGGGGAAGGTTAGAAGAGCTGAGTTACTCTCAAAATTTGGCCTTTTCAGAGTAAGCACTGTACTCTCATCTCCCTCCATGTCTATTAGCAAAGGGAACTGGTTTCTAGTATCAAAATATCTAGTATTTAAAGTATCTAGATGATACATACCCCCGATTCCACATCTCTTTTTCTCTTTATGCCTGTCTATGCTGTGTCCAGTTTGGGATTCACCTAGGCCATAATGGCAGTATCAGGAAAATTTGTACATTTGTAGAGAGTATAATAATCTTCCCATCTCTATTCTTAATAACTATGAGTCATCTATTGTTTAATGAGGAGGGTGGTAATTAGAGCCCTAGCCACACAAAACTATTACAAAGCTATGAGTACAACCCCCACACAAGGGATTGTGCAGGAATCTGGGGATGGCAGCAACTGAGCTGATACAACCTCTATGTCCAAAAGGAAAAAGGGAGTAATCAGTTTCAGGAACCCAGCAGAAGAAGGTCTTGTAGAATTGGCCCCTTTGAGACGTACAGTGGCCTTCAGTGGAGGGACATAGTCAGCCCACTTTGAGGCTGTCTAGTGGGGAGAGAGCCGACAGAAGCAATCCCCTGACCTCACTCTCCTCTTCCCTCAGATCTCTCTGATGCTCTGCATTGTCCAGACCCAACCAGAAACCACATGGGCCAGGATCCTGTAGGCCTCACCCACCCAGGTCCCCTCTCACCAGAGAAGGGTGGAGAGGGGACCTGGAGGGGCAAAGAGAAGATAGCCACCCACGAGAGCTCAAGATCCTCAGTGGTAACATGAAGGCATGAGGATACAGACTGTCTGCTCCAAAAAGTTATGATATATACACACACACTCATATAAAAAAAATATAACATATATAAAATACATGCATATATAGTATATATGCACATATATATTTTTATTATGCCTATATACCTATACACACATTATATATACGCACACATATATATGTGTGAGTGTTTTGAAAATAGTTCTATATGACTTTTACTTTCTCTTTTTTTTTTTTTTGTGAGGAAGATCAGCCCTGAGCTAACATCCATGCTAATCCTCCTCTTTTTGCTGAGGAAGACCGGCTCTGAGCTAACATCTATTGCCAATCCTCCTCCTTTTTTTTTTTTTCCCCAAAGCCCCAGTAGATAGCTGTATGTCATAGTTGCACATCCTTCTAGTTGCTGTATGTGGGACATGGCCTCAGCATGGCCGGAGAAGCAGTGCATCAGTGCGCGCCTGGGATCCGAACCTGGGCCGCCAGTAGCAGAGCGCGCGCACTTAACCGCTAAGCCACGGGGCTGGCCCTGACTTTTACTTTCTTACTTGAGATGCTTAGAGAGACATTAGAGCCAAACACTCTTTGTTTAGCTTTCTTTATTACGGAAAATTTCAAACATACACTATAGTGAAGAGAATAGTATAATAAATATATAGTGAAGAGAATAGTATAATAACTCCCTAGATGCCCATTATCTTGCTTCAACACTTGTCAATTCATGACCAATCTTGTTTCATTCATACTTCCATCCAATCTCCACAATCTGATGATTTTGAAAGACATCCCAAACACCATATCATCCTGTGTTCAGTTTTTGTTAGGCCAAAGCATGTTAAACTATTTTTTAATAGATTACCTTTCTCAGTCACAAATTTAGCATGTATAAGAGTTGAATCATAGGCAGGAATGGATATATATTTTAAAAGGTGAGTCAGCCCCACTTAACCCTAAATTATTTTAAAATGATAAAGGAATGATTGCAAAATACAATAAAGTCATGTGATTTATATAACTATTTACTTGTGTTATAGTTTCAAAATACTGGCTTGTACCTTTATTTACCTCTTCCTTTTTCTTTTTCTTTTCTTTGCTTTGTAGTTAAGTAACTACATTATTAACATAATAAATAACTACATTATTAAATAAAAGAAAACTGAAGAAAGCTTCATTTGGGAATTTAATTATTCCCCATCCCCATATTGGGAGCCTATTGTGCGGTAATATTTACTGCATAGAACATTGTTCCCCTCTGATTTGTAATGTCAGATCTTCCATATATCAGATTTCAATACAGGAATGGGCGTATGTTGGGCATCTCTTTTTATTCTGTTGATTTATTATTTTATTTTATTTTTTTTGTGAGGAAGATCAGCCCTGACCTAACATCCACTCTAATCCTCCTCTTTTTGTTGAGGAAGACTGGCTCTGAGCTAACATCTATTGCCAATCCTCCTCCTTCTTTTTCCCCCCCAAAGCCCCAGTGGATAGTTGTATGTCATAGTTGCACATCCTTCTAGTTGCTGCATGTGGGATGCGGCCTCAGCATGGCGCATTGGTGCGCGCCCGGGATCCGAACCCAGGCCGCCAGTAGCGGAGCACTCGCACTTAACCGCTAAGCCACGGGGCCGGCCCGATTTATTATTTTTTAAATCTTTGCACCAATATCACACTGTCGTAATTAGTATCACTTTATAATAATTCTTCATATCTGGTGTTTGGAGTCTTCAAAACCATCCTGGCACTTCGTGGCCTACTCTTCCATACAAATAGATTCAGCTTGTCAAACTCTATGGGGAATAAAAACCCTGTTGGTATGTGGCAGTTGACTTCTAAAATGATCTGAACTACAAAATGTATTTGTTGAGAACTTTGAAAGTTTTCTGGAAGTTTATGAACTGAAGACTACATGAGCCTGACATTTAAGACAAACAAGAATAAGACATGATTTTCTCTTTATTTGTGCATGTGTTTTTTGAGCAGCATATAGAAAGCTTGATTGAAAGAAAAAGAATGTCTTCGTAATGTTAGTGTGTCAAGCACAGGACCCGTATCTCTTTGTTTAATGTAGTGTTCCACTCACTTTAAGATCTGTCTTTGCAATGGGGGCTGTCTCAGTGACAACAAAGGCAAGGTTGAGAAGAAATGAGAAATGATTGACAGAATATCTCAATCAGTTGTCTCAAAAAATACGCACTGTGGACCCAAAGGGCAATGAATTGAAGATATATGCTAACTGGTTGGTGATTTAAAGATATTAATAATGAGGGCCACAGCTGCAATATGACTGAATCACCAGTAGTTTAGAAATGGAGGATCTGAATGCTTAGGGATTATATTAGCTATCTAAGGCTAAGGCTGCCTAACAAATGACCACAGACTTAGTGGCTTAAACAACACAGGTTTTTTCTCACAGATTCCATAGGTCAGGAGTCCAGGCACAGCTTAACTGGGTCTTTTGCTTAGGATCTCACGAGGCTCTAATAAGCTGTTGGCCCAACCTCATTTTCATCTGGGGAAGAATCCACTTCCACGCTCATTTGTGGTGGTGGCAGAATTCAGTTCCTGGTTGTTCTATGACTGAGGGCCCAGCTGTTTGTGGGCTGTCAGCTGGAGGCCACCCCAGGTGCTAGAGGCCACCTGCAGTCCTTGCCATGTGGGCTTCCTCAACATGGCTGCTTCCTTCATCAAGCCAGCAAGGAGAATCTCTGTCCTATAGAGGGCCCAGTCCCTCAGTTAAGGGCTTTCACCTGATTAAGTCAAGCCACTCGGGATAATCTCCCTGCTGATTCACTCCAGATCAACTGATATGGGACCCTCATAACATCTGCAGAACCCCTTCACCTTTGCCATACTCTGTTGTTGAGGAATAAGTCACAGGTTGGCCCACACTCAAAGGGAGGGGCCATCACACAGGCTGTGAACACCAGCGGGGCAGGCGTAACAGGGCCACCCCAGAGGGTCTTCGAATAGGGCTAAAATAAAATGGAAGAAAAACTGTCATCTGTGGTCACAATTCCAGCCACCTGGATCCTTTAAAGGGCATTTCTGAGATGAGACCTGTGGAAGCAGAGGCCTTTAGGGCCATGTGGATCCAGCCCATTTTGCTTTGTATTTGTGAGAAGCAGAACAGGCCGGGCTCTAAGGAGACGCCTCCCTGAGCTGCTCAGGAAGCTAGCTGTGCTGTGGCGTGGGGAGACCGTTGGTTTTCTCTCTTTGGAGGAGCAGATATGAGGAGGTAGGCACATGGCTCAGACAGGCAGGCAACAGTTCCTGCAGTCAGCAGCCCAGGAAAGAGTTAAGCCTCCGCTTTTGTTCCTGCACCAGGATTTTTGATTAGATGCTTAATTGCGATTGGAAGCTTATGTTTAGGGTACACGCTTAGTGACCGGAGATATTCAGAGACTGCATTCAGTACCTACTCTTAAGCCTGCTCCCCAGGACAAGAATAAAAGGAGTTGTGGGGCGCGTTGGCACAAACGCCCGGCAAACACCCATCTTCCTGGCCGTGCATCAGCTCCCCGGCACAGGTGATTCTGCGTGTGGCATTTGTGTTGTGCATCTCCCCGGCCTGCGAGAAATTTCCGGCGCAGCGGGATTAGTGCCTAATGGCAAGAGAAAAACCAATTAGCATTTCCTCATAGCTAACCAAACACAAAAGCTCCCTCAGCCTGGGATGGAACACCTTTGACCATTCATTGCTCCTCCACGGCAAAGCCGTGCACCTTACAATTTGCGCTTAATTATACAGGAAAAGAGAAATCTGTTTCTCCGGGAGAGCCTCTGAGAACTTGTTGGGGAAAGCTTTCAATTTTAATTACAGAAGAAATACTGGCTGAGGCAATGTTGAAAGGGAATTACCTTTTCTTTTCTTCTGATTTTGCAAAACAGCTGGCCAAACAGAACACCACGGCTCTGTTTAGGCAACCTGTGCAGGGTGGCTGCGGGCCGTGCTGGGCTTCATTTTGCAGATCAGCTGGAAAGATCTCTTTGGGGCTTAAGGAAGCTAATTTAAACATTGCCCATGTACAGAAACTTTAATCCCTCTTAATATGTCAGCTGTGCCATCAGAAAAGCAGACCTCCTGCGCTGGCATCCTCCAGAAAAAAACCAATACCGTCTTCATTATTCAAACCATCAGCCCATAGACAAAGGGGAGAAACAAGAAACAAATCATCCCAGTGACACCCAGATCTTTCCTATTTCATCTTGACAGGGTTTGTTTCCATGAAGGCGCTAGCTCCTGCATCCTCCCGCAGCCATCGCCTCCTGTAACTCTTTATGGTCATTGAAGCTGGGCCCCACGGCCCTCGGAGGCTTGTATCTTCTTCTCACATGAGTGACACTTCAGTGATAAACTTGAACTTAAAGTTACTGAGGCGGAACTGAGGGTTCATTTGATAGCTAGTGGTTTTCAGCAGCTCCGGGGGCCTCGGGCCGCAGCGTGAGGTAGATTGTTAATGTCCTGTGAGGGAAAACAATAACACATTTCATTAGTGCGTTCATGTGTGAAGCATCCATTAGTGCACTGGAGGTATTAATGACGTTATGCTTCAAACTGACATGTGGGGCATGACAGGAATTGCAAGGTCGGATGGGAACAGATGACACGATGAACAAATATTTGAATGGCTTCATTTGCCTGCAGGTCAAATGGTGGGTGCAAGGAATGGAGGGGGTGGGGGTTGGAAAAGAATCTTTTTGTTTTAACATCGGCCAGTGGCAGCAAAACCAAGAAGAAAACACACACACGTGTGCACACGTGATCCCTCCCTCCCAAGGAAAACCAGAGTCTGACAGTAGTCAAAGCATAAAAATGGATTTGACTCAGGAATGCTTGTAATTGGGGAAAAGAGACCTCAGTGTAGAGCTGGGCTCAATTCCAAGTACAGCGTAGACAAGGAGGGACATATAGCTGACTACAGGGTGGGGGCAACGGATGGAAAATTATTAAAAGGAGGCATCAGGAGTAAGGGGGCATTGAGGCTAAGTGGACTTGACAGGATTCTTGCTGAGGGCAGGCCAGCGTGATGAGGTACCAAGGGTGGGGGATGAGGAATTTGATCAGATATAGAGGGTCATCACATATCGAGGGTGGAGGTTCTTTCTAAACTAAGATTCTTGCTAAAATTGGATGATGCAGGCCTGACCAAGGTGGACACTGAAGATTGAGGCCTGGAGAGCTTGGAGGAGCCTGACGAGTCAGGGAGAGAGTCTCTGTCTCCCTGCCCGCCCCCCCCCCCCCACACACACACAGCCAGGAGGAGGGGAGGCATGCACAGAGAATGGGCAGGACTAGCTGAAAGCCACAGGTCATGTGGTGGTTTGACTGTGAGAAGGGGCCAGGCTGACTCTTGGCTGACAGTCGACTTTCCTCAGGCAAATGCTTCCTTCAGAACATCCCACTGTCAGGCCAGGATGGAGATAAAATGGTGTATTCTCTGCCCAGCCTGATCATGAGGGACAGGGAATTTGAAAACACAAGTGCTTGTTGGATCCTTCATCTAGCTCCTGGTGGCGTGAGGCAGTCATTGAATTGTACCGGAAGACAAACATGAAGAGTCAGACTTGACGTTGACCTCCAGGAGCAGGGAGTTTGTTGCATGTTTAGCAAATATGCAGAACATGACAAGTGTTGGAACAGGGGTCAATGCAAATGCCTTGGGAGACAGACCAAACGTGACTAATATTTATGGTTACATACATCTGGGTTTGTCATGGAAAGTCCTGGTTTATGCCTGTTGTCCCACCAAATTACTGGGACTCTTAAAAGTGTCCCAGTTTGAGGTCAAATGAACCAATGGTATTAGAAGTCAGGATGGTGGTTCCCCTGGGTGTGGGAGGAGCAGGATGGAGGCTCAGAGAGGGCGTTTTGGAGTCTGTTCTCTTTCTTATCTGGGTGCAGGTTCCACAGCAGTGGTCACTGTGCACATAGGATTTGTGCCCTTCTCTGCGTGTGTGTTATCTTTCAATCAGAAGATTTCTAAGTGTCCCAATTGGGAGACACCCTAATGATCTGTCCTCACTCCCTCAACTTCCATACTCCTCACCACATAAGATCTTTAGCTGAAAGGAATGCATATACATCTTAGCTCGTAGTATTTTAGCTCAGTATAGCTGACAAAGTAGAACTGACGACTCCTCCATCAAAGTCTTCAAAACTGAAGAGGTTGCAAAAAGAGCCGTGAGAGAAAGAAAGGAACAGCAGAGAAGATTCCCAACATGACCCTCAGACTCGAGCCCCGGCTCCGGTGCAGAGGTCTGCGAATCTGGCCGAGGAACCTCTGTTCTTGCCGCTGTCTCAGTCCCAGAGATGCTAACATTGGGATTTTTTTTTGTTTTTAAATTCATGGCAATGTAATTCATTGAATTTCTTATGTAAGCTGAATTGGGCAGTTACTGTTCCATTTTTGCTTTGATAATGAGATGTAGAAAAAGTATTCAATTTTCTCCCTGGGTTACAGTGGTTGAATGATCGCAGTGGAATCTGAGTTGGGCAGGTCTGACAGCGCAGATCAGGCGGGAGATGCCAGCAACACACATCTCTGGGTGACAAGTGTAATTCGACATGAAAGGTCTGCGCGTTTGGCAGCTTCTCTGCTGAGCGCACCCTTTGTTTTCCTTCTCTGGATTCCAATGGTCTTCCCATGGTCTTCTGCCAGAGAAGACAATTCCCTTAATGCTGTTCTAAAGCAGAGTAAGGGCTGACCTGTAGCTAAATTAGTAAGAGAGTGGGCTTTACACGCCGTGAGAACCAAACGCCAGCCAGGTCATCTCAAATGCCAGCCCCCACACGAGAAGGTCATTATAGGAGTGGACCTCACACCTGGCACATTTTTTTTTCTGAAAGTGAAGTTTAAGTTTGTTTTATATTATTCTTAGTGGCCAGAGATCCAGTAAAACATGAATGGAACTGGAAGAAATTACAATGTTAGCAGCAAGATCGAGCTCCCCAGGTATTTATCTAGTCAATTAATATGACATTGGTCCCCAGACTAAATAGAAATACCTATGAAGCTTCAAGACATTTTTCCTCTCCAATTAGAAGCTGAGTATGATGAATCTTCCCTGATGATATTTTAATATTTCCATTTATTCATTGCGACCACTAGCCCTAGTTAATGCTGGAAATGACAGGATTATAATGAATCAGAAGAGCAGGACAAGCCAGAGGTGCTGTGAATGGGAAAATTTTAAGCCAAACGTTTTCTGGAACCAGGACTAACAGAGAAGTTGACCCTGTCCTCTCCACCTCCCCTCTCTCCACTAACTCGTGAACTTCAGTTTGGCTTTCCTTACGCATCCTGGAAAACCCAGCCAAGATACTGTCTCCTCCAGGAGTCTGCCTGGACCCCTCTAGTGGAGGCTGGGCGGATGTCTGATGTATTCCTATGAACCTTGGCTTCCCTTTCACAGAGCCCTCATCACACGTCTGTCTCTTGCACCAGAACACGGGTCTCATTGGATGCTCATGGCAGAACTTGACAAAGGTATTCAATAAATGGATGCCAAAAGACAACACAAGAAAAGAAATATGTGACACAGAAGTACATTTCCTTTCATAAGAAAGTTGCCACAGTCTGAAGTGTTTCTGAAATATATTTGGTTATCTTGTTACACGTCTCAGGTGACAAACTCATAGTTCAAATCCTAGTTAAGTACGTGCCAATACTGGTGCAGACAGTCGTCTGTACTCTGTTAGTTTCAACCATAGGGAATTGCTGGTAATTGATGGTCTTTGGCCTAGATAAACGGCAGTTTCACGTGGTTCAACCTATTATTTTGCTGTCTGCATTAACAGATATCATTCTAATTGGAAAAGATGTGCTTTCCTTTGTACAGATTGTAGTAGGTTTTGCCAAGTGGGTATGAGCATCTGGACACTTTTCTTTTTAAGGCGAGCTCAGAAGTCGTTGAGCTTCTGCCACCTCTAATTGATGATACGAAACTCTCTGACATTGACGGCGCTCCCTGATGCTGGCTGGTGTGGGTGCAGGAGAGGTGAATGACATCGAGGAGGGAAGCCTGGACCCCGCCTGTCCCCTGGTGCCTGCGCCATGCTCAGCATCATGACCTTTCTGCCTGGGAGATGACTTCTGGCAGATGGCAGCGAGCTAAAGGGCAGGGTTGGCATTAATTAAGTCAAAAAAAATTAGACCTGAATAATTTGAGAAAGAACATTATAATGTTCCTTTTGGTGATAAATGGGATTTTTTTGGGCATAGAAGATCTTTGCTTTTGCAGAATTTCTATCATCCCATAGTTTATGCACAGCAGAGAAATGTTCACATGTTGGAGATGAACATTTTGTTTTGGAGGTGGAAGGAAGAGGTTAATGTGCCCTTAAAAGAGGGATGTTGAGCCAGTACAAGTACCTTATGTGAAGAAGAGAGGGTCAGAGGAGAACGGAGAGGTGAGGTCCGGAAATAACATCTACACTCTGCTTTTTTTTGGTGTGAAAGATCAGACCTGAGCTAACATCCCTTCCTCTTTTTGCTGAGCAAGATTAGCCCTGAGCCAACATACGTGCCCATCTTCCTTCACTCTGCACATGGGACGCCGCCACAGCATCACTCAAGGAGTGGTGCGCATGTCTGTGCCCAGGATTCGAACACGACAACCAGGTGCTGCTGAAGCGGAACAGTGAACCCACCACACTACCAGCCGGCCCCTACACTCTGCTTTTTGAGTACAGCAATCTGACTCTGCAATCAAGAGTTTATAAAATGATGTCTTCTAAATGAACTGGCACCACAGCAGAATGGTAGGAAAGGCGGTAGGAAAGGCGTTTCCACGACTACACTTTCCATTGTAGGGAAAGCAAAGACATGTTGCCAGGATAGGCAGTGCCTCTCCTAGTCAGACATCGCTAATCAATGGCAGCATTCCTGCCTGCTGAGCCCGAGTTCAGACATGACCTCAGACTCTTCAGCACAGAGCTTGGGCAGCCTCTAAATCTACCGTTCCTGCCAACATCCCGAGCAGACAAACTCAGGAAATTGGCTAGCTCAATTTGCTGAATAGCTTATCAGTAAAAATCTAATTCAAATGAATTCCTCATAGTCTTTCTCTTTATTCATGGTCCCCTCACAAGTTCTACAACAGTGACATCCTGTATACTCTAGTATTTGCAATTTATTTTCATCCACTTTTCGTGTAAATCTAAGAATTTGAGATAGAAGGGCATTGAAAGAAACTCCATTTGGATTTTCTTCAAAAGATTTCATAAAACTTTTATCTTTTTTTTTTTTTTTTTTGTGAGGAGCTCAGCCCTGTGCTAACATCTGCCAATCCTCCTCTTTTTTTTTGCTGAGGAAGACTGGCCCTGGGCTAACATCTGTGCCCATCTTCCTCCGCTTTATATGGGACACCGCCACAGCATGGCTTGCCAAGCAGTGCGTCGGTGAGCGCCCGGGATCTGAACCGGCGAACCCCGGGCCACCGCAGTGGAGTGCGTGCACTTAACCGCTTGCGCCACCGGGCTGGCCCCAAAACTTTTATCTGTAATGTTTTGAGGACCAGATATATCTCATAATAGTCACTTATTTTTTGTTTGAATTCTAAACACTTGTAGGTATAATTAAATTCTATTCAAATTTTATTGTCTGCTTCCTTATGAGCAAGAAGGATGTTGCCTTGATAAATTTTTAAAAATTGGCTGTTGAGACTGAACATTTAAAATACACATTTTTCTGAATTTATGTTTGTAATTGCTCTGTGCACTATTTTTTTCTGCTCAGAATAAGTCTATGCTGGACTAAAAAGTGATATTTCCTTCTCATTTAATTGTTAAATTCTTCCCTTCCAACCTCCAATATTCAGAAATCAACATTCATTACTCATTTTGGGTACCCCTGCTGCTTTTATGGAAACCAACAGAACAATAACTACTATAAAATGGCTTCATATTGTAATGAAACATTGTCTCTTTTTCTCTTCAATGCACCTTGTAGTTGGCCTCCAATGCGGCCATTGCAAGTAGCCACTCCCTCTGCAGCTGATTTATTGGCCAGACCTTGACCTCAGGGGGCCAGAACAAAACGTACACTGCACCCCAAATGGAGAAGTGGCTGATTGTTTGGCCACAGGGTCTTTTTAGGTTAAAGCCAAGCAATTTTTATGTTTTGTTTACTCACAGTCCAGAAACTCCAGAAATGTGGTGCAGGCAGAACTGAACAGGTAAGAAAAGGCCTTTCCTGCTGCTCTCAGTCTTGTCCTTCCAAAGCGTTCTTTTAAAACTGAACAAATGATGTGCATTTCCCTCATTCCGTTCTATGAAGTTGACATCTCTTAGACCACACTGTCTATAAAGGGCATCACAGGGGCTTGCGATTTTTGTAGCCTCTGAGTGTCTGGCTCACATCTTCTGTGTCTGTTCAAGGATGTTTGCAGCACTTGAGGCCAACAGTGGACTCACCTGGGGGCTTTCTGTTGCCTCACTCAGGCTCGCCGCAAGCGCTTATCCGGAACCACAAGCACTCTCATGATCTCGGTTGTGATTCTTTCACAGCAACTCTTTGTCTAAAAAAGGTCCAAGAATTTAGTGTTTCTTTTTGGCCTGCCAGAATTTTTATTTACCTTACTTGTATGCTTAATGCCATGACAACTTTTAACAATGGGACAATGTGGTACAAAGACGTAAATGCAAGCAACCTGCTGTTTCCCGTCTCACATGCCTCCAGGTGCTTCAGCTACTGAGATTGTGTTTCCAAATTCTCCTTAAAAACGGATCCGTTATTGTCTAAGGCAGCACTGCCCAATAGAAATATAATGAGAGCCATATATGTAATTTAAAATTTTCTATTAGCCACATTAAGAAGTAAAAAGAACAGCAAGAAATTAATTTTAATAATATATTGGATTTAACTCAATATATCCAACAGGTAACGAATATAAGCTGTAGTCAACATAAAACAATCAACATGTAGCATATATAAAACTTATTCATGAGATATTTTATATTCTTTCTTTCATCCTGTCTTCCAAATCTGGTGTGTGTCTTACACATACAGCACATCTCAATGTGGACTGGCCACATTTCAAATGCTCATTGGCCACATGTGGCTAGTGGCTACCATATTGGACGGGCTCTTCTAAGGCACTGAGGCATATAGTATACTGATATATATATATATTCATCTTGTAGTTATCAATAGCAATAATGGCCTAGGAGAGCATGGAGTAATGAAATGAGGACATAATTTAGATTTTAACTTTTTGTAAGGGTTCTTCTCAAGGAGAAGGAAGGACCAATTTCAGTCTTATCTTCATATTTTAATTATTGGTCTATTTAAAATTACATGTATTATATAGTGCTTTTTACTTTTCAAAGCATTCTCACATCATTTTCTCATTTGCTGCTCTTTACAACCTTGTGAAATTAGTGAGGCAAATGTCTTTTTATTCTTTTGAGATGAAACCGAGGCCTAGTTAAATGGTGACTCCACCACTTGTGTGACAATGACAGTGACCACTTATATGACACTAGAACCCATGACTTCTGACCTTTCTTCTCTGGGTAAAGGCGCTAAAGTCACAGAACTTCCTAAAGATGGGCAAAAGAGAAAAACCTGGAAAGTTCATCATTTGGATCATATGTTCCTAAATGAATGAAAACTGTCATTTATTAATTGGGAATCTTTGGTTCAATTATTCACATGAAGATCATTTGTAGCAGTGACTGAGCTTCAGGGTCTCTTCTAAGAACTTTACCTGTGTTGACCTATTTAAACCTCACGACAAACCTGAGTGGATACCGTTATTAGCCCATCTTATAGACGAAGAAACTGAGGCAGAGAGAGATTAAGTTGATTTACCTAAGGTCACATTACCTAAGTTAGGAAGTGGCAGAGCTTGAATTAGAACCCAGGCTGACCTGGCTCAAGAGCAATGTTCATAACCACTGTGCTGTCCTGCCTCTGTGTCCTGCCTAGGATTGAAGGATTCAAGGTCCCCAATTTTTTTCAAGCACAGAAAGGCAATTTGTCTTTGGAACACAATGGTTTGAAACGTATTGTTCAAAGGGGGCCTTCCCCAGATGGCCTGCTGTCTAATTCCTTCCTCCTTCCCAGGACTGGCCACGTAAATGAAACATGATTCATATAATGCAGTGTAAGTTTAAGGAATTTTCTTTTGATCCACTAATTTATAGTTTTTAGCCTTTTATTGACTGTATATCATTGAGTAATAGAATTGTGGTCCCTATGAAAATTTTATTTTTCTGATATTTAAAAAGATGAGCAAAGGACCGGAGTGTTCCTCAGGGGTGCTGGCAGCTGGTGTCAGTCATTAGTCCTGGGCAGGGACCAGTTTGTGAGTAAGGTGAGGAGCAGGGGTTGAAGTTTATAGTTTTAAAAGTAGACCATATCTTGGCATTTATTTTCTTTGCTTTTGTATCCTTCTAAAAGAGCATCTTTTTGTAATTTCAGAAGTTATGCCTACTTGCCTTAAGAAATTTACAGAAAATAGAGTATTATAAAGAAAAGAAAATCACCTGTAATTTCACATCTCAGAGACAACTTTGGTTAACATTGGGAGTGCATTTCCCTCCTTACCAATCTATCTATCTATCCATCCATCCATCTCCCTATCTATCTATCATCTATCTCTCATGTCATATGTTATATCTTTTTTCATTTAATATTTTATATTTTGCTATATATATCATAAGTAGTTTGCTGTACCATTGAAAATTTTTTGTAAATGTAAGTGGTTCATAGAAGAATCTTAGTTTTTTGAGTGTACATGTAAAATGGTGTTAGCTACCCAGTCATTGTTTTCAACTGACACTCCTTTCCTCCTGGGGTGTGGGCTCTTAATGACAGGCTGGTCAGATTCTCCAACTTTCCTGTCGCTTTCTCTTATTACAACAGTCCCATTTTTAGTTCTTTAAAGTGGAGCAAATCCTGTCCATTTTAATACTTCAAGTTTCAAAGCTTGGCTCTTTTCATCTCCAGAACAAGATAGCTCTATGACCCTGCCGCTGGTGAGCTGGAGATGGTGGGGGATAGAATAATCTGGCTCTGAGCTCATTGTCCCCTCCCTGTTCTAATCCTGTCACCTCCGATGTTGGGGGCAGGAGTAACCTGCCCCACGTACATGGTGAGGAGATGGTCCCCACCTCATTCTGGTTCCTTCTGGTTCCATCTGATGTTGATGGTTGTGCTTACCTGAGTGGGGGGGCTGTGTGCATGGTTCTCTTGGGGTAGTGTTAAGCTTCTTCATTCTGACCCCCTACATCACTGGGGCCCCCTCAGAACAGCCATGTTTAGCTTTTGCGTGGGCCTGTAAGCCGTTCAGGCCTCTGATGTCTTCTCTTGGATGAGCCTCTTATTTCTCAAGAGCCCAGTTCCTCCCCAAATCTTGAAGTCCTTTCACAAGGAGCCATAGTGATCGCTGAGGGTGACTTTTGGACTCTCCAAGGGCCACAGAGAACTGTATGTGGTGGCATTGCCCCTAGTTTCTTCCCTGGAAGGTTGCCCCGTTGCACCTTGGGCCCTTCAAACCTTATGGCACCCTCTCCTTCAGAAATCTCTCCACCAGACTCAGCACCACTTTCTGTGTCTGCTGTGCCTGAAGCTTCAGAGGCCTCCCTGCCTGCACCTACCCCCCACACCGTCCCTGCACCAGACTCTCACAGCTGCAGGCTGCTACACCTCAGCAAGCTTCCCACAGGGAAGCAACATTCCCGTCTCTCCTTCTTCAGAGTATCCCACAACCCTTACAATTTTTTCCCTGGAGTCTCCCCTCTTGGCTTTGGGAAGGAGGAAGCATCCCACAGGAAGGGAGGAGATAACATCTCAGCATGAGCTCAGTGCCTCCCAAAAGGTGGGGATGACACCTGACCTCTGCAGTTGTCTTCATAGAGACATTGGGGAGGGGAAGGTTGGGAGCAGAAGGGCTGCTCTTGCTGCCTCTGAATAAACAAAATGAGGTGATATCTGGCCCCTGACTACATGTGGCTGCTCTGTGGCTCCCTTTAGAATATCAGGGTGCCTTGTACCTTTGGTTTTTAGCTGTGGGCATGGTCATCAACTCCAGCACTGGAACCAGCATGAACCTGTCACATGGACATTAATTTTAATTACTGCATACTAATTTATGCAAATAGCCTAATTGTCTTATTTTGGGCTCCCCCAAATCAGAACTGAGACAAGGACTTGGATATAATAATTTATTTGGAGGTGATCTCAGCAACCACAATTGATAAATGTGGAAAGTGAGGCGGGGCAGGGAGTACATGGATGGGAGGTTAACCACAGGGGCCCAGAGGTACAATCCTGCAGGATACCCATTGAGACACCATGTGGAACACCCATGGCCTCTCATCCCACATTTCTTGAAGTTGCTCCTGAGGGTGTTGACTTTCAGACCTTTCTGTGGTGCCAAAGAGAGCCCTCAGACAAAGAGGAAGAGAGACACAGGCACCCAAGGTAGGAAGCAGTCAGCGTGCTGGAAATTCTGTAGCAACAGCTGGTGAACTCAGGGAGGACCTGGGGATGAGGGGCAGGACACCAAGATATATAGTTGGCCACACTAATTAAATGAGTCATTCTCCTAATATTGGACGTTTAGGCTGTAACCTTTTAATTTTGCTATAATGAATCAGGCTGTAATGAGTAGACATATTTTTAGGTAAATTTTAATTTTTTGTTTATTTATTTAGAATAGATTCTTAGATGTTGAATTATTTTGTCAAACGACATGGCATTTTGAGTTTATTGATACATTTTGGTGCAACTATAGCTTATAGATTCAAACTTAATGCTAGTAAGAGTGGATTTTTAAAAAAATCAAGATTCCTCAGCCAGTCCTACTCCCTGTCCTAAGGGGATATTGGGAAGACTGCCCCATTTGGCGCCCATGAACTCGCTGTAGGAGTGAGTACTGGGCTTTGACTGTCGCCCCCGCCCAACTGCAGAAGTTAAGCCTACATATGTGGAATGTGTTTCTCCAAAGGGGTCTCACCTTTACCACTGGATTCTCTCTTAGCTGTTATCCAGTCTCCAAACAGTATTTGTAGGAAACTATGCACACGGGTGACACTGAAGTATAGGACAGGGAGAAATTAAAAATTAAGCAGTAGCTCTTAGTAGACAGAGAACAAAAGAGAATCCATTTAGCAAAACTTTATTGAGCACTTACTCTGTGTAAGGCACCATACACGGCTACTTGGGAAGCGCCGAGGTCAGGAAGCATCTAACCTTAGCTGAAGGAATTTCTGAACCATTTGTTATGAAAGTCATCTGAGTTGGAGATTGTTTGACCAGATCATCTTAAGAAGGATGCTTTGCAAAAAGTGGCGTGCAGTTTCTGCAGGTCTCTGGTGGATTTCTTGTAACAGAACTCAGAGTAAGCCAGGCAAGGAGGTCTTCTAGATGACGTGTTAAAGGGAGAAACACCAGAGAAATGCTTAGGAAGAGTAGCTCAAAAACTGCCCAGCTCATCTTGTCAAGCCTTTTGGAAAGAGGGGGCTATTTCACTGAGTCCCTTAATTGCAGTTCTACTTCATTATGGACATTAATGATCCAGCATTTCTAACTGTTAGGAAATGAACTGAGCTGGAATTATTGTCCACAAGCATGATACATTTTTAAATAGATTCAAATGATAATTAGGATATGCACGCACATTGGGGTCTGAGACGAAAGGTGAGCCTTTCAGCTTACTGAATTAGCTTATGAAAACGAGTTTTCCAGACGGCTTATCTCATTCACTCTTCCAGGCTGTCATAGCCATGCCGGTTGCACTAGGTGTCACTGTGTGAACTTCTGCTGAATGAAAGATGGAATAGAAAAGGGAAAGTGAAGAAAGTGAGAATATTTTAACCTGCTGACACTCCTTATCTTCAGCATTCCTCTCCCCATTTATTTCTTTTTAGTATTAGCTTTTTAAGATTATGGAACACACACATATACACATTTTTGAATGACTAGATTGTCCAAAGAAGAATATTTCTCTGACTTTGGGGATGATTGTCCCTTCAGGATAGCTAAATGGAGCTCTGTTTGCACAAGTGTTCAGAATCCTACTAGAAAGAGACGTGAGATTTTATTTATTTTTTATTTTTGGTGAAGAAGATTGGCCCTGAGCTAACATCTGTTGCCAATCTTCCTCTATTTTATATGTGGGACACCACCACAGGTGTTGTGTGATGAACGATGTGCTGGTCTGCCCCGGGGTTCTGAACCTGCAAGCCCCAGGCAGTTGATGTGGAGTGCGGGAACCCAACCACCACACCACTGGGCTGCCCCAAGATTTTATTTTTAAAAAATTAAGGCTTGAATGTCTTTTCCTGGGTCTTATTATATTATTTACACAAAACTTTCATCTTCAGGGTCTTTCCCCCCTTAGAAGAAAGAAAAAGGATAATAATGAAAAGCATAAAGAAAAGGAGCTCAATGATACAACATGTGAAAATATTTTGACTTTAAAATTCCCAAAATGACAACTCATTTTCAAATATTTTATTTCATTTCATTTCAGTTGCAAATTTTCTTTCCCTCCAACGTATCCCATGCTAACGTAATTGAAAATTTTATGGTCCCGTGTCTGTGGTCTGATATTTGTAGCCTACAATGTCATCTCGTACCCAAATGCCTGACCTCAAACAGGAGAGATCTTTAGTCTGTGCAATAATCCTATAATTAGGAAGATGTACTTGGGTCACTGTAAAGACCAGCGCCACCCTTGCTTTGTATAAAGGCTGTGGAAAATTCAGATGTGGCACTACTGAAAAAGAACCATAACAGACATCCTAAGCACACCATAAATCATCGCTATCCCTTAAGACTATACAATTTTTCCTTTGCCTGAAAGCCCGGAATCTTTCATTCTCTGTTAAGTAACTCGGTAGCATCTTCCCTTAAAAATATATGGCCCATGATCAATTAGGGCCTGGAGAGACTGCTGTTCTATATTTTGTGCAATGCCTGCAGCATTTTGTAGTGCCCAATAAATATTTTACAATAATATCTGCATGCCAGCTATATAGCATGTGTCATAGATAACCTTTATTTTCAGGCAAATGGTAGATATACACTTCAGTTTTTTGACACCTGTGCCTTGCATGTTCTTCATTTCTATAAAAATTGTGACACCTGGGAGTCTTCAACCTTTTTTTGAGTCAAATAATGTCCTTTAGAGCTAAAGACAATACATGTATGATGCAAACCTAGCCAGTTAGCAGAAAGGTATCGGAAACAGAAGTCAAGCTTTAATTTAGGGGGTACTCCTGGTGGCTTTTATAATAGTAAAAGTTAGTTTTATTATAGCTAAGTTAATAATAATAAAGTTATTATTATTATAGCTAACACTTAACCAGCATTACCTATATACCGTTCTATGCACTTTCTGTATATTGACCCATTAATCCCCACAACAAACCATGGAAGTGGGAACTACTATTATCCCCATTTTGCAATTTGGCACAGAGAAGTTAGGTGACTTTTCTATGTCACGCAGCTGGCAGGTGGCAGAGCTGGGGATTTAAATACCACAGTCTGGCTCCAGAGTTCCTGCTTGCTCAGAAAAATTGAACTATAGTATCTGTTTTGTGAACCCCTTCCCCCAGCCCACAGAGGTGCTTCAAGTGCTCTTCATCTTCTGATATAACCTCTCCGGCCTTCAATTTCCTGATAGTTGAAAGGACTGGTATGGCTAGATTCCCTCTTAGATCCTTTCCTCTCCAGAATCCTATGATTCTGTGGTCCTCAAAAGGTGTCCAAGAGAGTTTTCAGTGGAATATTCTACATGTGGATTGGGAATCTGGGCACAGTGGGGCAAAGGAGAGAGTCAGAAGTGTTCTCTTGGATACCCGGAAGTGTGGTAATGCAACCAAGGGAAACAGTCAAAGTCTGGCAAGGCTGTGTTTGAATTTATGCGAGTTGAGTTTTTGGTGGTGGAGATACATCTCAATAGGTTCACGAGGCAACTGGTAACTGGGTTCCAGAGCAGCGTCTCTCAAACTCTGGCTTACATACCACATATATCAGAATCACTTGTGTGCTGGTGAAATGGAACTTCCTAGGTTCGTCTCCAAATCGACTGAGCCAGAAACTCCCAGGGGACCCAGGAATCTGTATTTTAACAGGCGTTCTAGGCGATACTCATGGGTCACTGGATGAGAAACTGAGGGGCAAATTCAAGAGCCACAAAGGTTAAAAGTTCTCAGAGGGGAAGAGTATATGAAGAGAATTGTGAGATCCAAACTCACACTGAAGAGGCAGGTCGGGGGAAGAAGTTTGGGAAAATAGAGGAGCAGCATTTAGAGACAGGAGGGACCACGACTGTGCAAAGAAGAAAGGAAGACAAGCTGTCATTTAACTTGGAGGACGTAGAAGGAACTGTTCAGTTGAGGGATGAAGACAAATGTAAGACACATTTAGAGAATTAGGAGTGAGTGAGTAGTGACAAAATGTAGACCCTGAAAATGAAGATTGAAATAAGATGGCGGTATGAAGGAGCTTCATCGCAAAAGATGGTTCGTCCAGATAAGGAAAACCTGTGCTTGTGGGAAGGCCCTTTAGAGTCACATCCTTACAGGAAGCAGATGCCACATTAGGCCAAGTAGGGTAGCTCGGGGTGGGCAGGGACCCGTGTTTGTACCCTGTCCCACATTGTCCTTTCGGTAGAATTCCTGTGGGGCAGAGATAAGGGAATTGTTCTCCATCATCTTTAATACTTTGGTGATGACTGATGGAAACTACCTTCAAGGACAAGAGATATTTTCCACTCATTCCAAAGGTGTCTATGTAGGCTAAAAATGGCTCCCCCAAAGATAGCCACATCCTAATTCCTGGATCCTGTGAATGTTACCTTATATGATTAAAAAAAGGGTCTTTCCAGATGTGATTTAGTTAAGGATCTAGAGATGGGAGAGTATCCTGGGTTATCTAGGTGGTCCCTAAATGCAATCCTATGTGTCCATGTATGAGAGATGCCACAGGTGATTTCACACACACACACACAGACTCACAGACACACATACACACACACACACACACACACACAGAAGAGAGGAGGAGGTGGTATGACCATGGATGCAGAGGCTGGAGTGATGCGGCCCCAGCTAGGGAATTTCAAATGTGTCCAGAAGCTGCAAGAGGAAAGAACAGATTCTCCTCTGGAGCCTCTGGCCCTGCTGATGCCTTGATTTCAGACCAGTGAAAATGACTTTGGACTTCTGGCCTCCAGAGCTGTAAGAAAATAAATGTGTGTTGTTTTAAGCCACCAAGTTTGTGGTAATTTGTGATAGCAGCCGTAGAAAACTAATACAGTGTCCCAGCTGGGAAGGGTTACGAGATGTACAAAGAAAGGATTCTTTTTTTATGTACCCCCAGCCCAGCACCACCTTTATTTCTGGATGGGTTAACAATAACATCCTTGACAAAGGCACTTTCATCCACTCTGTTCCTCCCCGTCTTCTTGACAGTTTGGAAGGAACTAAAGCACTTTGCTTTTCCCACAGTGACTAATGGGGCTTGCTGTGCTATTAGAGTGGTGTTTTACTGGACTTTTTTTGGGTAAATTGTGGAACTCATTATTGTAATACTTGAACAAATTTAAACACCTAACTCACTCTCCTCTTTTATTCCTTTCTCCCTGTGTGACTAACTGTAGATACTGCATAATGAAACCAAATAAACTCCATGAAGTGTGTAATGCCTACTTAATTTTGTCCCTAGTCTCTAAATCAAGTACTTCTCTTCTCTTTCTGACTAGAGTCAGTCATTTAACACACACAATAATACTCATTTGTCCACATTTAGTTACCTGGAGTTAATATAGATGGAGCTCAAGTCCAGTTAGATTGTCAGGGCACTTGGTGACTAATGGAAGCCATATTTATATTATTTATACATATTGCAGTGATGGGTCCTTGCCTTCTTGGAGAGTTTTCTCTAAGAAGGAAACAAGGAAACACCAAAGTGATTATAGAGATATAGGTATACACACACACACACACACATATATACTACCAGAAAATAAGAGAGACAGGTAATAAATGACATTTAGTTTTTTTTCCTTAGGCTGCCAATGTGTGGTAAATTCATTGTCTTGTAGATAAGAACAATTTGGATTGAAAGTCAACTGGTTTAAAAAGCTCAAATTAGCATTTAAAAAGATTGGTGTGTCTTACTTTCTTTGTACCTCTAGTATATAGTAGTACAGTACACTATACTGTATGATAGTATATGAAATATACTACAATACTTCATATGTAGTATTTTCTATCTATGAAACAAAGTAGAAAAAATAAATAATTGAATGAAAATAAAGCAGAGCAATATTTAGTTGTTTCATACTAAATATCATGCAGATCAAATTAACTACTATTTCTTGGAGATTAACAGCCCTATTTTTAAAACATCTTAACCAATGATCTTAATTGACTTGAGATATTTTTGAGGTTCTCTTTTGCCTTGATCCTTTCTCTTTTGATGCCATTTTGTGATATACCTGGCCGAAACCAAATTAGACTGAAGTCTTGTCTATGTTTTATGCAAGCCCATTCTTACAAGCTCACCCGTTTGATTTTAATGGTTGGAAAGGCTGGAATTATGAGTTAGGAAGAAGAAACTGTCTGAGTATTCGTGCATTCAGCCCTGAGCCCTTTTAAATTTACTCATCACTATTCAGGAAGCATAATTCATGTCGCCATCAAGAAAGCAATTGCTAGGATAAATTTTCCAAAAATGTGGGGGGAAAAAACCCTAAAATGAATGTGTGTCTAAGGACTCCATATGCTTAAATCACAAGGCTCCATTTTTTTCTGATTACCTTTGTATTTCCAAAGCCAAAGTAACTCACCAAGTAAAAATGGTCTTCGAGCTTTCTCAGTCTGATTCAGAGACCAGTTTCTGTTTTTGAATCTCTCAAGTGGTCTCTCCAGATTTGCCTCACAAACCTGTGACTTCTCTTCCCCTCCTGCTCCACTCTGAATGGACCCATGCTGTAAACTGACTCCTGTGATTGGACTCCTGTGGACCTCAGGTAGCTCTTTGGTTATGACTTCAGGCTCTCAAACCAGAAATGCTTCCGGCTTGGTTCACCCTTTCTGCATAAACTGTAGCACTAATAATGTTAGAGAAGTAATGATAGAGAGTGGGTGCCCACTCTCCCTGTGGTATATCGCAGTTAAAACTAGCAACAAAGTAGGCGACCACTAATGATAAGGTGCCATAAATGAAAGAAATATTCCCTTCCATGAAGAAGAATATTACTGGAGGGCCTCATCCAGCATATCTGCAACCGAATGTGAAATGTAGAGTTACTATGTGATTGAACTGACTCTGTGACATGGGAAAGGCCACGGGCCCTCATATTTGTTGGGCCTAGAACAAGAAGACACAAGGAGGCTCTCAGTCCACCTCCCTTCTCTTCCCACTTTTGACTCCCTCTGAAACCTTGAGAGTCTTTGCATACGTGATGGAGGACACCCCACCCTGCAGTTGTTAAGCTCCCTTTACATTCCTCCACCCAAACAGCTGCTCTCTGGCCCACCCTCAGGTGGCCCAGTGCATCATCCCGAGTACAAGTATGAGAAAAGGCCCTCACAAGCCCCTCAGACAAGTGACAGTCTTATTAGCAGGAAATTCTAGGCTCCCAGGTATGGACAGCATGGTCTAGAAGGGGGCAGGGGGCACAGGCTCTGCTGGGCTGTCCTTTTAGATCCACAGGTTATTTCCCTTGCAGGGATGTTCCAGCTGGAAGGGTGGCAAATCCGGGGCCTCTAAATATCCAGGGCTTAGGGCAGGCCCCGAGTTGCCAGCACTGGAAGGATCATTTTGTTCTCGACTAACCTGCAGATGTATTTCCTTCATAATTCATAACTCCTCCTCTATCCTATTTTTTCCTTTTCTCTCCCTTCCCTCCCTCCTTCCTTCCCTCTTACTCTCTTTCTCTGTGTCATTATTCTTCAGTGCTGGCTCTCCCTCTTCATTCCATGAATATCTAACACTATCTTGTTTTAGAATCCTGCAGTTTGGATGAATACAGATGGCCTAGTTTTAGCTCTTTCTCACGAATGTGCAGCTCTAGAGTTTTCGTATTCAGTCAGCGGCCCAGGTGAACCACGGAACAGACGGAAGTCAGCTGGTGTAGTCTGGAGACATTTTCCCAACATGCCCCACAAGACATTCCTTTTGGTCTTTAGTTTCCAAGTTGGATGAACCTAGACTCTCCCATCTGCCATGTTGCCTTTTGTTATTAATAAACTTCCTTTTTATTGGTTCAGTCTCTAATGGCAGCTAATCTGCTTGACAACATGCAGACACTGGGCCTATACATTTTTAGGGGTAGACAATTTAAAATGTGTGGTGGTAGATATGTAAAGTATTTTACTTTATTGAGATGATAAAAGTGATAAGGAGGAGGCAGAATTTCTATATCACAAAACAATAAAGGGTTTAACTTCTAAATACTCTCAGTATGGTATTAAACCATGAGGTGGCATAAGGCCAGGATATATTGGGAGAAGCAAAAACAAAGCACAGACTGCATATTTTGGCATTTTTCTCATTAAGAACGTATTATAAAGAAATATTGTAACTTTTAGACGCTATGTTATTCAAACTCTTTAGACCTGTGCTGACAGAGTAGCCACTAGCCAAACGTGGCTATTGAGTCCTTGAAAGGTAGCTAGTCTGAACTGACATTTGCTATAAGTATAAAAATCACACTAGATTTTGGAGACTTAGTAAGAAAAAAAACAAGCTAAAATATCTCATTAATAATTTTTATATTGTTACATGTTGAAATATTAATACTTCAGATATATTAGATCAAATAAACTATATTATTAATATTAGTGTCACTTGATTCTTTGGAGTTTTTAATGTGGCTACTAAAAAATTTAAAATTACATATAAATTTCCCATTTTCTTTCTCTTGGTCAGTGGTGGTGGAGATGGTTCTGGAAGTTGACGGTTGATATCTGTCACATGATATATATATATATATTTAAAATTGGGGGAAAGAGCTGAGAGTTTAGGTGGGGTGGTTTGCATGTTTGCTCCAAAAATTGGTGCCTTTCTGGAGGACAGATGGCCTTTCTCGTTTCCAGATCTTTGTGTGGGCAGTGCCCACACATTCTCCTCTCAGCTCCAAGGTCACTCCTTCACAGAAGCTTCCCTTAATACTCCAGCTAAAATAGCCTCAAGGCTGCCTTCGCCCATTACCCAATCATTCTTTCACAGTTTTATTTTCTTTGTAACACTTACCATTACCAGAAATTATCTTGCTTGTTTTCTAGTTTATTTTCTTTCTTCTCTACTAGAATGCAAGTCACATGAAGACAAAGACAGTATCTAAACTGATTATCACTATATCTGAGAAGAGATTAATATCCAAAATATATAAGGAACTCATACAACTCTATAGCAAAAAACAAAGTAATCTGGTTAAAAAATGGGCAAAGGACCTGAGTGGACATGGATGTGTTAGTTAGCTTGATTGTGGTAATCATTTTACAATGTATATGTATATCAAATCATCACATTGTACACCATAAATATGTATACTTTTTATTTGTTAATTATACCTCAATAAAGCTGAGGAAAAATTTTAAGATGTGGGAAATGCTCACAGTATAATGCTAAAAGAGAAAAGAAAGCGAGCCAGCTCTGTGGTCTAGTGATTAAGTTCCATGTGCTCCACTTTGGCGGCCGGGGTTGGGTTCCTGGGTGTGGACCTACACCACTTGTTGGCGCCACCGTGGTGGTCAACTGTGTAAAAAATAGAGGAAGATTGGCACAGATGTTAGCTCAGGGCAAATCTTCCTCAGCAAAAGAAAAGCATAGACTATATGTAATGTAATCCTAATTTTGTAGACGAAAGTCTATGTATAAGTTTAGAAAAAAATATTAGAAATAGATACATCAAAATATTAATAAAAATTCTTATTCTGTATGAAAATAAAACATATAAATTGACTATCACTATATCAGCAGTGCCTAACCTTGACAGTGACCATGGATGCAGAGCAGGTAGTAAAGTCACTCAGTAAATGCCTGCCAGTTGATTTTCTAACTACCTGTGCACTAGATTGTGACTAGACATATTGATGCAACCAAACCCGGAGATAAATTGAAATTTTTAATGTTTCACTTCTTCGAGTGCTTATAAAATTTGCATATTTAAGACCAGGGCTGATAATGTGTTTAATAACTAGACTCAAGTTCTAGGACTGTCTTGGCTCTATCTATGGCTTTGGGCACATCAATAAAATTTGGAGTTTAGTTTCATCTCTAAAATGAGGGATTTGAATTAGGTGATTGTTCAAATAGTCTCTAGCTCTGAAGTTCCATGTCATGGATTCACCAGAAGCTTGGGTTTCACATTAGCTACTAACTGTCTGAGTCTTTCTCATCTCTTGTTATCAGAGAGGACAGAGCCCTGAGAATATGTATTAAAGTGGGGGAGGAGTTTTGGCTCACTGGTTAATCACTGGGATAATAGAAGGCCAGATTGGGGGATCACACAAAGAAAGGGCTTGAAGGTTCGGGATGCTGTGTGTGAGGGCAGGTTCTAAGGAGGAGCTCTGCTGTCTTCCCACTTATGTTTATGAAGGAACTATGTGTGTATGTGCAGGTGGAAAAATGTGCGTTTTTCCCTCTTGCTTCTATTATATCATGACATTTTTCCTTTGTATACAGAGGGAGAACAGGACAAATTAGAAATTACCCTTTGCTTTGGACAGTGAACTAAATGGATCATGGCAGGAAATGCATGAAAGACATTTAGGAAGAGAAAAATAGAAAAGAGCTTCAAGGCTAAAGTGACAGGTCCTTGAGACTCACCAGGAAGTGCTGTTCAGCTTCAAAGATGACGGCAATACTGCGAAGGGTGCGTGTAAGAGTCTTTTGAGAAGGACAATTTCTCTCAAAATGTGTGGGGATAAATTTCTCTATAGCCCTGAACTTTTGGCACCAGGTGGCCTTCTCCGTATTTCAATTTATTTTTATAGACACTTTCTAATGAAGACCTATTCTCTTTTCTTCACTGTTTATAATGGGTCGTTCAAATATCCGAATGCACAGTGACCAGGCATCCGAATGAGCAATACTCTCAATAATTCTTAAACAAACTCTGCTGATAGGATGCGTAAGCCATTAAAAAAAAAAGGGTTTCCCTAGTTTAGAGGGGATGGGATGGGGTGGGGGGAGTTGCTTCTATTTGGTGAAGTGACAGAGTGGGGCCAGTGGGTGGTTGAGAGTCTAGACAGCTAGTAAGGGAAGAGATAAAACTTTTCAAGTCTTTCATTTATCTTGTTTTTCAGTGTTAGAGTTCTTGAAGAGTTCAGGTATAATCACAGCCTTCTGTTGCAACAGAAAGCACCATCTGCTGAAGCATTCTGTAAGCAATATAACATCTCTCCAGAGATAGTTTAGCATTCAATTCACAAAGAAGGATGGCAGGGACTTGTAAACAAAAGGAAACAACTGAAGCGGTGAGGGATGGGCTGTGCTGTAAACATTCAATATGTTTCTTTATAGCTGAGAAACCCTGTAATGCTACAAAACCCTGGCAGAATTCTTTGATGGATTAATTGTTTTGTGTGTGCCTTTTTTTAAACTTCAGTCTTTGAAAGTGTCTCTTCTAACACACTTCTAGTTTTTGTTTATGTCGTGATTTTTTTTTCTTTCATGATAAGTCATTTTTCATGGGTTGAGTGGGTTATGAGTGGTGACTGGTGGAAAAAAAAATTAAACCATTTTATAAATGCTAAACTTCGGATATAGCTATGTGTTTGGGGTAAGGGCACAGCAAAGGCTGGGGGCGTTAGGCACATATAATATGAAATAAATCTTGGCTGAAGAACTCTCCTATTTAAAGCTTTGCTATTTTGTTATAGGGGAAAAAACAAACAGTCCCAAAATTTCTGTAGATACCAAATTATTTGAAAATACTGCGTTCTACCTTAAAGGAAGTTCCTCTGGAAACTAACTTGCATTGTTGAAAGATCAAATGCTTTAGAAAAGTGGTCTAGGTTTTCCTATAGTCCAATTTGTCTCTGATGAAAAGACAAAGTGTGGGGGAATTGTTCATAGTGCAGAAAGAAAAGACATCAACTTTTTGGTTTAATTCAATTCTTTAAGCAGAGTAGGAGCTCAAAAATTAGGTGTGAATGAATGAATGATTTGGGGGCAAATTTGTATTAATAAAAGCCCTCCAACATTCAGCTCCTTTCGTTAGCTACACAGATCTGGGAGATTTTGATCTTTAGTTGCATATTTTCCAAAAATATTCAATATCTTATTTTATGGTTTTATGGCACAGAAAAATTTACAGTAGCATTGACCATGATTTAAAACCTTAACTTCAGAACCTGCACTATAAATGTCCTGAATTGCAAAATTACAGGAAAAAAAATTTACGTCTCTCCCCTCAAAAACCAAAAGTATAATTCTTGTTGCTGTATCATTATATAAATTAATGATATGGTGTGTTTGTGCATGCGCATACATGCACTACACCTCAATAATTGTTTTCTTTGATGGTCTTTATTACCTTGTAGAAATTATATTGTCATAATTAAAACAAGTTTCATTATTTTCCACTTCTACTGCCGTATAATAGATCACCACCGTTTTTGCAGCGGGCCATTAGGCAATACAGATTGGATTGTTTTCCCCTAGATTTGTCACTTTACTGCTTTTAAAAGAATTAATCACCTGTCTTACGGCTTCCCTGGTAACTCTGCTGGCTTCCACTTGGAAGGAGCTCTTTACTTTTTAGAATTACAGAATGTCTGGGGAGGAACCCAGACAACAATCCCCTCCTGATCTGGGTAAAGGAAACTGCAATTTTGTTTATAGAGCCGGTGGAGGTGTTCTATGGGCTATTTTGGTTGGCTAGCAGAGCTTTTTAAACAGTTATGGATCTTTTCTGCAACCTTGTGAAGTAAGTGCTATTGGAGACCAACTTGATCCTGGTTTCAAAACAAGCACTTAGCAATTTTGCCTTCCATCCTGCCTGTTTCCTGCATTTGCTGTCTGCCCTCTGTAGGTGTATGCTTGCAACACTTCTGGACTATACGCAGACATGTTTGTCATTTATTACAGAGCAGAGCAGGATTTAGGTGTTTTTTGGTTCCTAATCATGACAGTATGAATTACCAGATATGTATACACACACACACAACCCCAGACACATACATATGCATTATCCCATGATGTGAACATATAACTTCATTGACATATAGCATGTGGTTCATCATAATAACCACTGGTCTTCCTTAAAAATCAATTTCCCTTTTTTAGAAATTTAAAAATATCACGTATAAAATAAAATATTACAATCACTTGTGTAATTATGAGAGAAACGTTACAGAATAGCATTCTTTCATCCATCCATCCATTCAACATCTTTTGTATGCATGTTGGACATCTATTAGATGTTGGGTATTGAGTTCTGGTACTGTAATGACCTTACAGGAGATCATTGATTTGATATCACTTTGAAGTTTCTGTTGACTAAGGTAACAGGTGATAACACTGACATTGTGTGGCCAAGGGACTGGTCTTTAATCTAGCCTATTATGGCTAGCTTATGTTCTTGGATTCTCTTGTCTAATGGCATTTCCTAGGAGTGGGTCTTTAGGTTAGTTAGTTCCTATGGGTGCGCTCCTAAGGCTAGCTGTCTGATATATCATCTCCAGAACATTGGTCTCACTGAATCCCTTTGCTTTCCCTTGGTGTTCCTTGCCATGAGTAGGGGTCTGAGGGTCCTGACTGTGGGAATGGGAGGGCCCTGTGGTATCTCCTTGTGTAGGAGAGTCATTTCCTGCTTGTAGATTGACTTGCAGAAGGAACTCCAATGGGTGGTGCTCTGACACCTGCTGTGAAAGGCTGTTAAATGTCCCCTTCACCCAAAGCACTTCTGGTATGGCAGGATAATGGCCCCTAAAGTGTCCACATCCTGATCCTCAAATACTGTGAATATGTCAGCCTGTATTTTGCCCCATCTCTGTGCCTCTCTCACCTTTGATTAAGAAATGGGAATAGTAATACCGTAAATTCCTCAGAATAAAGCTAAGGATCAAAGACCCTTCTAAAACCTCACTGGCTTCTTTGAACACATTTATGCATGCCCTAATCCCTGAAAATGCTATTAGCTGTGTTCCCAAATCTCAGAACTGCCTCTTGCAGTATTATTGAATTTGGGGACATTCAAAGGCAACTTCTCATACATGCCAAATGATTAGTGACCCAATTACCTGTTGCAGAGATCCTGGCACTTGAGTCTAAGTCTTTTGACTGAGTTGTTGGCGGGTTTGGTGAAAGAATTTTCCATGGTGGTCATTAAAGTCCATGAACAGATTTGGAAGCAACATTAGATTTTGAAAGCAACATTATTTGGAAAACTATGCATTAAACCGCTGATTTAGAAAGAAGGTCTCCAAGTTCTTATTTAGAAATAAAGAAATTGTCCACAGAGATCCAGAAAACAGTCAAATAGAAAGTTTGTTTATTTTCTGAAATCACAACCAATTTTTTAATTAAAAAGTATTTATAAAGCCGTGTGCCAGGCATCGGAACACCGGATAAGGTTGGGACTCTTATGATTCCCATTTTGCACATGAGAAAGCTAAGGCATAGAGAGGTTACATAACTTTTCCCTGTGGTCATGCAGCTTGTAATGGCAGAGCTAGGATTTGAACCTAGGCCATCAGGCTCCAGAGAGCATGTTATTAAAATGACATTATACTGCCTCTTAAAGACAAATACCAAGAAGAAAGCCAGTCCAACAGATTTGGCCGTTATCAAAGGTTGACTGCTATGGTCATGGTGGTGGTGGAAGTAGATGAAGGGGAGAGAATTTAAAACACTTGACTAGAGACTTCTGACAAAGAACTACCACTGCTTTAACACCCTAGTGCCCCTGATCCTTCAGCATACTTGCTGGACCTCTCCACAGCAGAATTACCTTCCACAGCTAAATTTTTATTGTCCATCTCCAACATTTGACTCCCTTGAGAATCCTAGTAGAGGATGCTGAGCCGCAACATTCTGTAGAGATTCGTCAACTTAAAAGATGTAGCTATTCAATGACCATGTGCATTTGATGGAATATTTAGCAAAGCTGACATGGTAACCTGAATAAATCAAATAAACAAATGAACAAAAGCTCTTTCAGGTTTCATCAGAGGTAAAATAAATAAATAAAATGAAATTTAAAAATCTGAGGGGCCGGCCTGGTGGCGCAGCAGTTAAGTGCGCGCGCTCCGCTTTGGCGGCCCAGGGTTCGCAGGTTCGGATCCCAGGTGCGCACCGACACACTGCGTGTCAAGCCATGCTGTGGTGGCGTCCCGTATAAAGTAGAGGTAAGATGGGCATGGATGTTAGCCCAGGGCCAATCTTCCTCAGCTAAAAAGAGGAGGATTGGCATCTGATGTTAGCTCAGGGCCAATCTTCCTCACACACACACAAAAAAAACCCCTGGTTACTCTCCCCTATGTGCTGTAAAATTCATGAAAGAGGTTTCCAAGAATAACTTGTTAACCCCCACTAAATTGTTTAGTTTTACCCTTTTACTTCTTGTTGGGGCCAGGAGAGTTGTATAGAATCCATTTTCAGAGGCTAGCATGTACTCTGTGGGCTGGACAGTTGTTGAGCACCAGGAAGCAACAGCCAGAATAACACCTTGTACTTGTATACTGTGTCGCAGTTTATAAGCCACTTTCCCACAGAGTATTTCATTCACACCCACAATAATCCTGGGGTGTAGGAATTATCTTCACCCGACCTATGCACAGCTCAGGCTCAGTGAAGTTCAGAGAGTTGTTGACAGTCATATTAGTCATACACAGGGTGTCTGGCCCTCGAACACGGGTCCACTCATGACAAGCCCAGGGCTCTTTGTACTAGAAGCCTGCTGCTCTGATTCTTCCCTTTTCATCTCCAGGGAAAAGTGGCCTGTGTCTCCAGCTCTCTGCAGGTAGAGGAAGTCAGTGTGGTGTTCTTTTATCCCCCCTCTGTGGACCCGACCTACAGTACTCATACCATAAAATAGATTTTAAAGTTTCAGTGCCCCTAGAGCCCAACGCCTCAGGTTCAAGTTTCCTTTTGCAATAGATGACTTGTGGCTGGGGTGCAACTCCAGCCTTGTTCAAGATTTGGTCCATATACTCAGGGCTGACCTGGAATTGTATTGAGCTCAGAAGTAGCAGGGCATACACTTTGAAATCCCATCTACTGCTCTTCTTCTTGTTGAAGGGACAGTTGTGGGTTCCAAAGACCATAATCAAAGATTCTTTGTTGGAATTTGAGGCTTGATCATATCAATCTTGTTTAATTGCTAGACACTTATATTCTCACGTTGCTACTTGTGCCTTACCTGGGCTGGATGTAGGAGATAAAGTAATGACAAAGATACTTGCTTTCAAGTAGCGCATAATCTAAAACGGGAATCTTACAGGCCTGCTTACCTAGCACGATTACCAGAATTATAACCAAAAAGATTAAACCCGTGTCTAAATTTCTTATCGTGGTTAGGCTTTGCTGAATGTTTTCTGTTTGCCTCTCTGGATCCACTTTCCATCCTTTTTTCCTCCATTCTGTGTCCTTGGGGCTGACAGCTATTGACTGGATCAATGGGCTCCCTTGCTTTCTGGCTTCCAGGTGGGTTTGCCCTTTGGGAGAGAGAGATTAAAGTATTTGTTCCTTTGCATTCCTCCTTGCTGGGCTGTATCCCTCTACCTAAGGCCATAGCTCATTGGGTGACCCAATCATATGGCTATAGCTACTACTTTTTCTTTAGGTTTCTGAATCTCTCCATCCTCAATCTCCTCCAGGGTGATAAGGACTCCCTACTTTTGCTAACCATAGAGTATTTCACTATCCTTTGTTAGTTTCCCTTAATCCTGCCTACACCTTTGTAAATATCCCATCATTAAACTTTTCTCCATTATCTCGTTTGAACTTGCCGTCTGTCTCTCAAAGAACTCTGAGTCATTCAAGGCTGTCCATGATCTGGCTCTCAATCCAGGCACATCTATCAATGCATCTCATTCACAGTCTCTACCCTCTCCTCAAAGGACCTCATGATGGAGTCATATTCTGAAAGGGCCAACTTGTCAACAAATCCTACCCTGTTCATGGAGACTCATTATCCCACTGCACAGTCAAAATTAAATCTGCCATCCTCTTTGCTCCTGACACCAAATCAAATGCTGAAGTATTGCTTATTTCATTCAACCATCTCTCCTCTTATTTGCATGCTTGTCTTCCTTATCAGGCCACTCGCTTCCTGAGGCAGGGCCTCCATCTTTCTCACATCTGGAAATCAGTCCATAGTGAGCAGTGACTGTGTGATCAATTGATAAGGAGTGGGCTTGCTTGCAGGATGAACATTCAATCATTTGATGGTTAACAATATAATCTGGGAATAACCTAGACTATTTGCTTTTGTTTTTTTCATCCACCCTTTGCTATGGATGGAATATTGGAGAAGGGGATTTGAAATGAATCAATTGTGTTTATCATGAACAATTTTGATGAAAGCATAGATTGAGGAGAAGGCTGAAACTTTTCAAGGATGACTATGTTTTTGGGCTCGATATAGAAGATGAAGGGCTCTTTCTTCCATTGACAATGATTTTCAAGTACTAACTCTCCTGTATGAACTCTATAATGTTTGTTTTGTGAGGGGAAATTCGGCTTAGCTTGAATTGGTGGAAATGAAAAGAGTTCAAATGGAACTCTGATTAGAGAGGACTTCCTTTCACCAGCCACTACCTAGTTTCCAGAGAAGACTTCCGGTGTAAGAGACAATGGTTATGGGGCATGCAACAGACTGAAGGGGCCACTAGTCTCTTGGGCCAACACAATTGTGTTGGATCAGGAGTGTTACTTTCCTTCTCATTTCTTTTGCTTGCTTACCAGGCCTGTGCTCCTTCTCAACAAGGTAGGTGCCCTGTTTTGTCCTAAAGTCAACTCCTTTCCTAGAAAATTTTCAGCAGTTAGATCTGTTCTTTCCTTCCAGCTCACTGCTTTGCATGGAGGTTAACATTTAACTGTTTTATTGCCGGCACAGATCCCCAACACGTGCATTAAGGAGCAGCTGTTTGCCCCCAGAGGCCCTGGACTTGAAGGCTCTGCTGTCGGCTTTCTTTATTACTTAATCAGCACTGTCACTAATGCAAATCCATTCCCCCCACATGAGGAGTGACATTAATTTTATGTTGTTTACGTACTCTTGCCATAAGGTTAAGCCATTCCCACTATTAAGCTTGATGAAATTGCATTACCTTAATGAAATGCACTTTACTGATAAAGAAGAATGTCACTTTCACAAGTGGAAGCACTGTTAGCAAATTTTTACGAGAGAATTCCCAAAATCATATCTTAATTGCTTGGACAGCTGTGTAGTTTACATAACGAGCAAACAATGCCAAGGTTTTTTATTTCCTTTGTCAGCTGTACTGGATGTTAGTATGCATGGTGGACCTTTTTTGGGCCTTTTATTACTTGATTGCAAATCATTCTTCATTGTTGCCCAAATTTATGGAAGGACATTGCTCCCTGAGGTGCCATTTCCTTTCAGGTCTGTAACTGAACATGACTGATGGCGCCAGAGTAACAGTTGCTTATTATTGCGTTCACTGAGCTGTGATTGCTCCAATACTTTATGTTGGCAGATGTGTTTCCCTAGGAACAGCATCTCTGAGACAGAGGTCATTGATCAAACCCCCTCTGGCTGTTCCATTATGTGCAAATTATTGCTAAAAGCAGAGAGGCTGCAAGGGAGGTGCTGTGTGCTCATTGAAGATACAGGGGAGGGAAGTCCAAAAAAAAAAAAAATAAGAAAGAAAGAAAGGCAAGTGTAATGAAGCAGAAAAAAATTCCACCTAAACTAGAACAATGTTTTTATAATGTGAATTAATAGAGAAAAGGGGGAAATTAAGTGACTTTGAGAGACACACAATGAGAGAAGAGTCAGATGTTATCATTCTAAGGTAACCTCTAAAAGTGGGCTTGCTGACAGCATCCTTGGCAGCTGTCCGAGGATAGACGGGGACATGTGTGTGGGCTGTACCCAGAGTACTGTTGTCCTAATAGGGTAAGGATTAAGGAGGCTAAGTGGCCAATACACAGCACTCTCTTTTGTCCATTTCTGGCCAAATATTCATGAAATGCTGGAGACATACAGGGACGTATGCAGAGATCTGCCCTGCCCCCCAGTTTCTCAGGGCGGAGATGGAAGCGATAATGGGTTGACTGATAAATGGGAAGCACATAATCTAGGCTATCCTTTGCTCAGGCTTGATAGAGGGAGGCCTCTTAGTTTTTTGCTCAGCTGCGGCAGCAGCACTTCGCAGCAGATTTCCATTCCAGGGAAGATAGATGGTCCCCCGTGTGGGGGTTGTCCTCTGCTAGCTTCAATGAGTCTGTGGGATGGCTTAGGCAGAGCACGTGGCCTGCACACTCAGCAAGACTCCAGTGTTGCTGGGCCTTCCTAGCCACAGACCGTCACCCCATTTCTCATACTGATGTGCTTTTTAGTGTTGGGAAGACTCACGTTTTTATTTTTGCAATTCGGTTCTCTTTATCTGTAAAATCTTTCTTTATACTAAGCCCAAATTTTCCCACGGTCTAAGTCACTCCCTGACACATATTAGAGGCTTCAGTAACAGTGGATGCTAATTCATGGGACATTAATGTAGCCTTTAGGGTGTTGCTAGGGTCCTCCTAAATAGTGTGTTTACCCCCAGGGTAACTTGATGATGTGACCCCACCATAGCCCCCAGGGAGAGATGAAGGGGAGTACAGAAGCTCCTTTATTTGCAAACATGATGGGTGCCGAAGGCTAAGCAAGGCTTTATGTTTATAATTCCAGAGTGACTGCTAATGTTCTCTGTGGGTGGCAGGCAGATTTGATACCCTTCTTCTCTGGTGGTAGTTGTAGTCAGAGTAATGAAGGTAGCTATTAAAGAATGCTTTCAAAAACAAGTAAATGCATGACTCTCATACACATATAAAATGAATATATCTCAAAGACCTTGTTTAACTCATTAATTAAATGAGGGAACTAATAAGATGTTAGGACCAGTTCAAAGAAGAATCTAAAGAACAGATGCATTTATGGATCAAGAATATTGAAATGAATTTGCAAATGGATTCAAAACTGGCTTGAGGGAGGATTTAAATTAATTTGCATGTCTATGGACAGTGCTATTAGTTCATAAAAATTAAGCTTGATCTCTACAGAGTTATGGAGAGCTTGGTTTAGATTACATAATAGCCATAATAACATTTATTTAGTGCTGGTGTTGTGTTAAGATTTTTTAAAACCCAATTAAGTTTCTTCTGTAACATGTTTTTGTTCTAATGCTATTTAAGAACAAAGAGTGTTGGCTTCTTGAGAAATATGTTTATTTGTCCTCATCCCTCACCCCAGTCTAGCCACAGAACAACAGGAGATTAAGGATAAAATAGTTTACTAGAGTAGACAGATATTTAAGTAGGTAATTTTAAGTGATGAAGTAAATCTTAGTACAAAGGGAGTATAAAAGAGGAGGGAAAAGATATTTTTCAGTTTTAACCCATTTCAGTATATTTCTTCCAGTTTCTCAAATGATTAGAGCATGAGGATAAACAGAAAAGACGACTGGAAAACAGGCTGGGGTCGTATTGTAGAAGTCCTTGAATGCTGGGATGGAGAGTTTGTAGTCGATTAGGTTGACAGAGCAGTGGTATTGTTAGAGCTCTGCTTTAAAAAGATTAGTCCAATAGAAGTATCTGGGATGACTTAGAGAAGGAAATGATGAGAGGGGAGGCATTTTAGCTATGCCAATAGTTACAATGTGAGGTAGTAAGAGTTTGAACTATAATGCAAAGTGACAGAGCACAAGTGTTACTTCAGGTAGAGCTATCGAACTTGGAAGATATTGGCTGTTAGACGAAGCCTGGATATGGAAACAAAGAATGATGTATGACTTGGCTACTACTTTGAGGTTTAGCTCTGTGTGACTTGAAGGATGATAAAGAATATTAACAAAATAGAAAATTCTGGAGAAAGTGGTATATAGGGGAAAGGTAATGTGTTCAACTTTGCAACTACTGATTTTGAGATGTAAATGAAGACATCTAGGAGGCTATTGGAAATGTTAGGAGTGATGTAATTACTGAAGAAACGGGTACAACAAGAGAGAATTCCTAGGCTGAGGACTTGTGTGAAGCTGCCTACACTTGGGGGAGTAAAAGGAGAAAGTAGAGCTAAAAATGGGGCAGAGATTGAGCAGAGAGGTAGGAGGAGAGCCAGTTTCAGTGGAGAAGGGAGAGAAATTTCAATGAGGCTGGGGTTAGCAGTGTCCAATACTACAGAGAAGGGATGGAGGGTGAGCACCGAGAGACGTGGTCACCGAGAAGGGAAGGCTGGTGTTAGATTGTAAGAGTTAAGAAGTGTGTGGGGAGCCGGAGGGGAGAGTGAAATTGGAATACTTGTTCAATAAATTGTTATTGAAAAGAGAAGGTAAGGGGCCGGCCACGTGGCTTAGCGGTTAAGTGCGCGCGCTCCCCTACTGGCGACCCCGGTTCGGATCCCGGGCACGCACCGATGCATCGCTTCTCTGGCCATGCTGAGGCCGCATCCCACGTACAGCAACTAGAAGGATGTGCAACTATGACATGCAACTATCTACTGGGGCTTTGGGGGAAAAAAAAAGGAGGAGGATTGGCAATAGATGTTAGCTCAGAGCTGGTCTTCCTCAGCAAAAAGAGGAAGATTAGCATGGATGTTAGCTCAGGGCTGATCTTCCTCACAAAGAAAAAAATAAAATAAATAAATAAATAAATAAAAGAGAAGGTAAAAAAGAAGAGAAGAAAGACACACGGAATGATAATCTTGGTCTGGTCAGAGTGGAGAGAAGTGTTTTAGGACGTGGAAAAATTGAGCATGATGCTAAACTTCATTGAAAGAACTTGGAGAGAGAGATTGAAAATGAGAAACAGGGAAAATTTTGGAGCAAAACAGGAGGGGATGGAATCAAGTGGTAAAATAGAGAAATATTTTGAGACCAAGAGGAAGGAAGTTGAAAAAGCTCCTATCCTATTGAATTGATCTTGGTAAGGGTAAAATTCAGGAGTCCTGCATGGGATCGGAGGTGAGGATTTAGGAGAATAAGAAGTTTTGAAACCCCTGCTCAAGGAATATGAGAAAGATCTAACAGGGCACAAAAGGATCCCCAGGCAGCATGGAGAGCTCACTTCAGGTTAATAAAGTTGCATGTGTAGAAGTGGGTTCATGAAATCCTTGGCAGCTAGCACTGGGGCTGTACCTGAGGGAGAGCAAAGGTTGGGTTGTCTGTGAAGGGAAGGCGGTAGAATACTAGGAGAGCAAGGGATTATTCTGTGGCTGTGATGAAACGCCTGGCCTTTGGGTCTGGGCCGGTTAGAGAGTCAAGTCAGTCCAGAAGGGGGTCCTTGCCCAGTCAAGAATCACACCAGAGTTCAAGGATCTAGATAAAGAACAGAGTCATTGGAAGTATGGAAATTAGAAAAAAAGAAGGAGATGAGCAACGGTCAGAGAAAAGGAACATCTGGAAGTGGAGACCTTAGAGGGGAGAAATGTCCAGGGGTTAAGGTGAGTCAGAGCTGGCCATGTAAGCAGCTGATTTTTTAAAGTGGAGTGGACCTGTGCAGGGGAGCTGAGACAAGGGAGGACACTCGAGGTCTTTGCTTTCCAAGGTCCACCATCTTGTGCAAGGGCAATGGCAAAGGTCTGAGGCTGGTACTCGATGTGGGTGCTAGAAAAGACAGAAGAAGGCTAATTGGATGGGAGATCTGTAAAGGATGAGAGGTTGCTGTGTGAAGGTAGAGGGCTTGGAAGTGCAATCTGTTGCATTTATGAGAAAAGTGTGGAGGAGCTGGAAAGGGTTTTGGAGGCCAAGGACAATAATTCTTTAGAAGAATCTCCCTGAGATTTTTAAAAAATACCAGTGGATGAATGTAAATAAAAAAAGTTAAAGGTATAAACAATTTATTCCTATTTTAAGTTAAGAATGGATTTGATCTAAAAATATAGACAGATAGGATAATAGGTCTTTTTAGAGAGAGAGAGAGAGAGCGAGTGTGTGTGTGTGTGTACCTGTGCATGCACATGTGTGTTTAAAGCAAAGATAGAGATGCAGGAAGTTGGCAAGGTATAGTGGTAAAGTTCTGTTATGAGACCACAACCAGATATTTTCCCCTCATTTTCTTGCTAGTCTTGGGCCATTTCGCTGCTAATCTACACATCCATCAAACAAACAGGAAGGGGAAATGGAGAGTTGAATTACAAATCTGTCAATTTTGTTATTCTTGGCAGTTCAGGTTCAAGTTTTGGCGGGGGCAGAGTTTGAAACAAATGACAAAAATTAGATTTCCTGATTGTGGGAACATTGCTACGGATAATGAGTCCACTACTTGAAATGCCACAGAGGCCGGATTTATGGCTTCTTTGGGTGTCCTACGGAGTTAGAATACATTTTTTCAGTGCAATCTAGTCACCAAACGTGCTTTTCCTTAAGATTATTATGTTTTTGTATTATCAGGTGGAAAGCAGCAACAAAAAGCCATGGAGCACCGGAGGGGAATACAATGTAGTGGGTATGAATTTCACAGCCCACAGACTCAGATGTCCAAAAATGAAACAAAGCTTCTATTTCACACCCTTTTTTTGGCTTAAAAGCAGAAAACTTAGTCTCCCTGATTAAGATAAATTCAGTCAACTTTATTCTTCAGACATTTCAAGATAAACACAGTCAAAACCAATGTTCTACCCCTTCACTCCTTCTCCCCAGTGTAGCAGCTAAGTTCCCAGGGGCTTTTGGGCTTCGTGGTATCGAGGGAAGGGGGTGCTTGGTCCATGATTGTCCTCTGTCCCCTGCTGGGATCCGCAAAGCTGTGTCTCATCTTGGCTGGTCATTTGCTCATTGTCCTCTATCACTACCTGGTATCCACTGTGAGAACCCATCTGCCACGGCCTCTAGTTAACGTCAGGCCATCTGTTTCCTTTCTGCACCTCTCATGAGGTCTTGCTGGCCCACGAGCCATCTCTCAGCCATATATGAGCCCCTCTTGTGGGGTCCTAGAGATTTTATGAGGTTCTGTTCACACTACCTGGGTTGCCTAACTAAGAATTTAAAAGTTGCCCTCATCTGCCTGTCTGGACCCCTCACTTAACCTTTGACATTCTACCCTCCAACACCATCATGGGGACATTGTGGTGAGGAAGATTATCCCTGAGCTAACATCATTGCTAATCCTCCTCTTTTTGCCAAGCAAGATCGGCCCTGGGCTAACATCTGTGCCCATCTTCCTCTAGTTTATATAAGAAGCCACCACACAGTGCGTCGGTCCGCGCCCCAGATCCGAACCTGCAAACCCTGGGCCACCAAAGCGGAGCGTGCAAACTTAACCACTATGCCACAGGGCCGGCCTGGGACAGGCCTCTTTTTAAGGCCTATAGCTCCCCTTCAGCTATGCCCTGATGTATGAAGGCACAGGTACTCTCTGATCTGGTATCTCCCCAAAGCTGTATAAGGTTTTCACTAACCTTGATCTAACTTCACCCAGGGTCTTGACTTTGTAGGTGGGGTTTGGTATCCTGTCTCAAAGACACTGATATGCCCTCTTTCCCTCAGCCCTCCTCCTCCATTTTATGAACTCCATTTCCTTTTGTGTCAGAGAATTTGCTTTTACACCATCAAGTCTTCTTCCCAAATCTATTATTTATGCTCTTAATTCTATGTACTACAGTCATATTAAAATCAAGGATTTGGGGACTCAGATAATCTTTTCTTTCTTATAACGCCTACCTTGACAGATGTCCATTGACTTTCAATAGTTATTTATTTATTTTACTATAAATTTAAAAATCATTTCAGAAACGAAGTGGAATTCTTTGTTGTTTGTAGGTTCTTTGGCTAGGAAACTAGGACTGAAAAGGTGAGCTGTGGATAAGCAAGAATAAACTTGCATTCCCTCTTGGTTACAGGCTTCCAGAGTCTAGATATGATTTATTCCAGCTTTAAGCAAAAGATACCCTTTGATTTAAGGCGGCCATAAAATTTACCTTTCCAACCATGGCAACACTAAGAGTGAAAGGGAAGCTATTAATAATTATGCCAAGAAGGGGCCGGCCCGTAATGTAGTGGTTAAGTGTGCATGCTCTGCTGCAGCAGTCCGGGGTTTGCAGGTTCGGATCCCGGGCGCCGACTGACGCACTGCTCGTCAAGCCATGCTGTGGTGGCGTCCCATATAAAGTGGAGGAAGATGGGCACGGATGTTAGCCCCGGGCCAATCTTCCTCAGCAAAAAAGAGGAGGATTGGAGATGGATGTTAGCTCCGGGCTGATCTTCCTCACACACACACAAAAATAATAATAATAACTATGCCAAGAAAATAGGCATATACCAAGACTATTCTAGAAAACGGGGATGTGGGATCATCCTACCTTTGATCTGTGGAGACAGGCTAGAATCTAGTCAAAGATGCAGTGGTTTGCAGGGCCTCATAAGCTGAAGATAACAACAGAATAGATTCATATAACTAAATCTCATAAACTAGATTATTTTTTTGTATGTTCTTTTTTCTTCAGAACCTTTAGTGAAGCTGGGTTTAAGAATTTAAGCCTGGCCTCAGCTATTTTTGGTGTGTGTATGAGAGACATGGCATTGAGATTTCAATTGGGAACAGTGCCTCCTAGGGCTGGCATGGGGTGGTGGCAGGAGAAATTAGCAAAAGGAAGGAAAATTTTGGAAGATAAGAATTGGAAATGAGCTCCAGGCACCCTTCTGCATTGATATTCTCCCTCCGTTACCAACCAGAAAGGATCTGGGCTTGATTGGATTAACGAAGCATGTCCTGCCATTTAGTTTGTGAGCAATGATTATTTCTTCACACTTCCTCTGATCTTGGAAAGCTATGCTGTAGGGAGATAGCTGGAGTCTAGGCAGGGCTGAGGAAACCAGTGTCATTTTATGTTATTTAAAATACATATCTAACATAATATTTAGCTTGCTTGGTGTTTACTTTTTTTTTTTTTTTTGGTGAGGAAGATTGGCCCTGAGCTAACATCTGTGCCAATCTTTCTCTATTTTGTATGTGTGACACCGCCACAGCATGGCTTGATGAGCAGTGTGTATGTCCACTGCCTGGATCTGAACCTGTGAACGCTGGGCTGCCGAAGTGGAGCACGTGAAATTTACCATTACGCCACCGGGCTGGCCCCTGTTGTTTACATTTTTAAAAATTATTTGCCAAAATATAAATATCAATATGTTTCACATAAATGTGTAGATTTCTGATTTCTTTTGAAAAACCAGGAGATGTGGCAACTCCGGGTGAGCATCTTCATGAAGCAAATGTTGGCTGGAGCCATATCTGATGGCTTCTACAAGATGTGGAAATTTCCAAAATAGGTAGGACTAAGGGTGGCAGATCTATCAGGGTTTATACTTTTCTAAGAAACCCCAGCTGTCATTATTCAGACTAGGTTATTAAACATTTATTTTTAATATTTTGAGGTATAAGTAACATACAGTGAAATGCATAGATAGTAAATGTAAAGTGCAATGAATTTTGACAAACACATATTTCCTGCATTATTGACATGCTAATCAAGATGTTGAACATTTCCATTATTCCAGAAAATTCCCTTGCATCCTCTCCAGTCAATACTCACTCTCTCTACCCATAGGTAACCACTGTGGTCTAGTGCCATAGATTAACTTTGCTTATTTTAGAACTTTATATAAATAGAATCATACAGTATGAACTTTTTTATGTCCAACCTCTTTCTTTTAGCATAATGATTCTTAGATTCAGCCATGTTGTTGGAAGAAACAATTCTCTGTTCTTTTACATTGCTGAGTAGTTTTCCATTATATAAGTATATCATCATTTATTTATTTATTCACCTCTTGATAGATATTTCGGTTGTTTCTAGTTTTTGACTATTTTGAATGAAACAGGTAGAATATTCTTATGTATGTCTTTTTGTGGATATATGTTTCAAATTCTCTACGATAATCCCTTGAGAGTGAAATGTTTCAACGATAGGGTAGGTGTGAGTATAATTTTATCAGAAACTGCCAACGGTTCCAGAGCAGTTATACAATTTACACTCCTGCCAGCAGTGGGTGAAAAGTCCAGTGGCTCCACATGCTTGGCAACAATTAATATTGCCAGTCTTTTCAATTTTATCTATTCTATGAGATCCAGTGGGTACAACTGGATCTCATTGTAGTTTTAATTTACATTTCCCTGATAATTAATGATCTTGAGCATTTTTCATATACTTATTGGCTATTCATATATCTTCCTTTGTGGAGTGTCTAAGACATTTACCCATTTTTATTGTATTTAACAATTTGTTTGAGTTGTATTGAGTTGAGTTGTTTTTTCTATATTCTGTAATACAAATCTTTTGCCAGATATACATACATATAGCCATATATATATATAGTGTCATATGTATATGTCTCATATATATATATCTCATATACTATATATATATATATAGTCTCATAGTATTAAACATCTAATTTTACATGGCTCTGTCTTAGACATTATAAAAGGACCATATGTAGAACCAGTTTGTAAATAACATCAGTCTAAAGTACATAAAGTGACAGCAACATGGTTACAAATTGTTGACTAGACTCTAGGAAATGGGCCCAACTGTCTTCTGCAGGGATGAGCGTCAAGCTTGGAATGTCCCTATAGTAACAAGATAAGTCACAGTAAAGGCTTACCCTTTTGTGTCTCTGTGTGTTTGCACGCATTTTCTTTTCCAGAGAGGGAGCTTCTAAAGTTTTGCCACCAAATAAAAGGAACAAGTTCAGTTACACAGCTGTGAGATTGTACCCGTTCCCGGGGCAGGCTGTTCTCCTCTGAGAGCCTTCGATCACCTTCCTGCTGGATATAACTACAATTCACCTGAAGTGTCAGCGGCACTCTTCACCCTGCGCCCGATAATAGTTTCTCCTTGTAGTGTGAAAAGATCACATCCTTCTGTGGTTCTTAGGAGGGAGAAGCTGGTCTGAGGAAGCATGCAGCAGGTTCTACTGTGGTGAGTGAGAAAAAGCACAAATTGGGTTGGTTTGGAACAATAATTGAGGAGCGAATCTTGGAGTCTAGCAGCCATGTCTATTTAGTGAATTCAGACTGCTGCTCAACCCATTATGGTGTCATGGTCTTGCTCAAAACCTCCAGTGGTTCCCAACGTCCTAGAGCATGGACTTCAAACTCCTTCAACATTAAGTACGAACTGACCTCACTAGCCTTATAACCCACAGATACAACCTCCACACTAAACACCACAGTCATCAGTGCTGCCTACCAAATATTTCCATCTCTCCTCTTTCTGGATGGTAGTTAGGTGTGATTACGTGACTTGCTTTGGTGAATAAAATGTGAGAGGAAGTGGTATCTGTCACTTCTGTAAGAAATATGTGTGATTCACCAGGTCGTCTTTCTAATTGCATGCTAATTGCGGAATTCCAATTGTGGCATTGCAGTGTGGGACATGGTGTTCCCCCTCCCCTAGAGAAGTGCTTAAATGTGTGCATTACAAAGGTGGGTAGAAAGATCATGGGCTTGGAGTCAAGTCAGGCAGCTCTGGAGTAAAATCTGTCCTCCACTACTCCTATCTCCTGTCTTGTCTCTTTCGCTCTTGAATCCCATATCTGTTAAATGGGATAGTTATATTTGCCTTGTGTCCTAGGCAGTGCAGGCTGCTATAACAAAAATACCATAGACTGGGTGGCTTAAACCACAAACATGTATTTCTCACAATTCTGAAGGCTGGGAAGTCCAAGACCAAGACACCAGCAGACTTGGTATCTGGTGAGAGCCAGCTTGTTGATTCATGAACATCTGTCTTCTCTCTGTGTCCTCACATGGCAGAAGGAGCTAGAGAGCTCTCTGGAGTCTCTTAGATAAGGGCACTAACCCTATTCATGGGGCTCCACCCTAATGAACTAATCATCTCCCAAAGGCCCCCAGCTCCTAATACCATCATATTAGGGATTAGGATTTCAGCATATGAATTTTGAGAGGAGACAGACATTCACTCCATAGCACCTTGGAAAGCACTAGAAACAATGTTGAGGAATTCTGACACAGTAGTTTATGTTACACATCTGCTTTGTCAAGCAAACTAGTCAAACAGATTAATTTAAGCTGACTTTTAAAAATGAACAATAGGAGAAGCAGGCTGAGAAAATCTGCATTTCTAGTTTTAGGCTAGGTTGTAAGTCATGGTAAGAATACTCATCAAGTATGTTTCCATTATAATGTTTAACACGAGACCTATTTTTGTAAGGAAAATCCAATGTAGCATTTTATTTATCAAAAGGAAAACAAAAGTAAACAATCTTTTATTTCCTAACAAGCCACATTTGATGCTCGAAAGCTAGTAACCAAATGTAAACTGGATATTAGTAGGATTTAGTAACTAATGCCCAGGTCGTGTATACTTACTAAATTGTCCCCTTGTCAACTGGACTTATCAACTCCCCAAATCTCTAAGTTATATTAGGAGAGTCACATTTTGACCTGGAGTATTTACAACTGTCTTCAGCAGTTTTATTAATAAAGACATTTCTTTTTGTAGATTTTATCTAAGAACCGTCAGTTCTTCAGCGGGACTTAATCACTAAGAAAAAAATTTCAGTTATTTTCTTGAAGTAAAACGAATTTGTTCTATTTTCCTAATGTCAGTAAGCAGAAAGAGATATAACAAATTACTGTGAATTTTTAGACATTTCCAATGCAAAATATAATTATTTTATTATGAGCATTAATTATCATGGTGCTCAGTGAGTTGACTCCCTTTTAGTGGTTTACAGATTTCAGATTGTCAGGGAAATTAGACATAATTTGTTTTCCAAATTAAATTATTAGACAGTGGCATGGCTTGTGCACTCAAAATTTACTTGGAAAAGCATTTAATAGTTAAAATGCCAAGTGTAGGGAAAAGAGAAAACATCTCCTAACATTTTCAATTGCATTTGTTGGAAAAGCCAAATTAAAAGTTTGGGCCTAACAAGAGATACAATGGAGGGAGGGAAGTGTCATGGCTGAGGACACCTTCAGAAGTTTGACTCAGTATAAATTTATTTTTAGTATATAATTTAATCTTCATAATCTAGGTTATTATGTCCTGAATTCTGATGTGTTCCCAAATTTGTCATAATAGTTACTAAAACTTCTGACCTTTCAAAAGGGGCGGGCTAGTGGTGATCACTTCATCCAATTCAGATGGAGAATTGGTGGCCTACACAAGTGATTGTCTTGCTCTATCTGTGACAGTGGCAGAGGAAAGATTAAGTGTCAGGTCTGTTATTTTCCTGGCCTGGGGCTCTTTCAGCTGCACCAAGACCAATCACACTCCAGGCTGTCATGTTTCTGCTGTGCCAAAGTTACAGAAATGAATAAAGCAGTACTGGATTCAGGCATCAATTGAGCAACTGGTTTACACGATCTGTATGGTCTCGCCTAACTATAGATGGTGTAATTTCTAGTGGAGGATTTTCAGGATGAAGACTACATAGACTTATCAATCTCCATCTTCTCCAGGAAACCAAATAAAAGCCAACACTAAAGAGATGAGAAAACAAAATCACAAACTCCATTTTCTGAGGAACCAGAAAAGAGAATGTAAAATAATTTGTAAGGGGTGACAAAATAAGTTTAGTTTCACACAAGAGACATTGAGAATGAGTGAAGAGAAGCAGGGGAAAGAGAAGATAGAGTTAGGGATAGAAATAGAGATAGAGAGAGAGATGAGAGAGAGAAAGATAGATAGATAGAGAGAGAGAGAGCACACGCTGTGGAGAAACAATTAGGTTCAGAGAGGCAGAAGAGACTCTGCTACAAGCAAAATTCCAAAGACCAGTCATATTTGCAAAAAGTTGTCTTGCTTTGTGGTGGCTAAAGAAGAGAGCCTTCTGCAATGTAAAAACATTAGCCTGCAATGCTACTCTTGCTCCTCCCCAACTATGTAATTTCCTTGAAAATAGTTGGTCCATAAAATCCCAACTCATTTAATAATGGGCAACAAAAAAGGAATTGCACAGCATCTATAAAAAGATATTATAAGAACAAAGGAGAAACGAACAGTAAAATTTATTGACAAAATATTCTCCAGAAAAATGTTGCCCTAGGACAGATGAAAATTGTGAATAAATATTTCAACATGACCTAAAAACTTTATGAGCCAGTTGCTTCTTTGAAGTAAAACCACAAATAATGAAAGCAGAAACTCAGGGAAGATATGATGAGGCAATAAGAGGAAATAAAGAGTGAGCTAGTGGAACTCAGGAAATAAGTAGAAGAAAAAATTATCATCGGAAAAGACAAAATTGGAAGAAGGCTGGTCTGACACACATTGTAGAAAACACAGTAAAATACATAGGAGAGAACTTGAGAAAAATTAATATAATTGAAATATAAATTAAAGAGAGTTTAAAAGCATTAAAAAATATGTAGATCTAGAGGACAGGAAAGGAGATCCAAAACAAAACTAAGTGTCATCATTAAGAAGAAAATGATACAACAAACAAAAAATTAAGATATAATTAAAGTCTTGCCTAAAATAAAGGAAACTTGCACCTGCACAGTTGTGTCTGTGTTTATCACAAAAAAACACACAAATAACACAAAAGTAACACAATCAACAGGATAGATTTGATTCTTATGTAGGGCAATGGACTGAATGTGTTCCCTCTAAAGTCATATGTTGAAGCCCTAACCCCCGATGTGACTGTATTTGGAGATAGGGCCTTTAGGAAGTAGTTAAAGTTAAATGAGATCATAAGGGTGGGGCCCTAATACAATAGTATTGGTGGCCTAATAAGAAGAGAAAGAGAGGAACTTCTTTTCTGAACACTCAGAGGAAAAACCAAGAGAAGAGTCCTCACCAGAAACTGAACCCTGCTGGAACCTTGATGTTGGACTTGCCAGGCTCCAGAACTGTGAGAAAATACATTTCTGTTGTTTAAGCCATCCAGTCTATGGTATTTTGTAATGACAGCCTGAGTAGAATAATACACATAGCTAACACTTTATCTGAAATTAGAGACTACATGATTTTTCCCCCCAAATGCCCCTGGGATTGGCATAAAAGAATATGAGATTGACCCTATATTCTTGGCCACACAATAATTTTTATTACTTACTATAAGAGTAGAAATAGTACAGATATTGTGATCATAATGTACTGAAGTAGAAAAATAGCAAAAAGAGAGAAAACAATGACCCCACTTTTAGGAAATGAAAAAAAAAAAAAAAAAACTACAACAAAAAACCCTCCAAAACCCAAAACCTTAAACAACTTTTCAAAGAAGAAACACAACCCCAAAATTGTAGAATATCTATAAAATAATGATAATGAAAACACCACAGGATACAGCAAAATTGCTCCCAAGGAGAAAATACTAAATATTAATATCAATAAAACTAGAATTAATGAAAATAAAGGAATCCAATATCTGATTTAAAATTCAGAAAAGAAACAACAAAAATGAACCAAAGGACAAAAGAAAAAATGATTTAAAAAATAAAACACAGCAGCAAACAGCACTCTAAAAGATAGAAAAACAATATAACTAACAGGCAAAGCTAAAAGCTGATTCTCTGAAACAAATGAAACCCACCAGTCATGTCTTCAAAAAATAAAGGGCAGAAGACACAAGAGTAAATAACGCAGATCATAGGGTGATTCAATTTATAAGAAACTGGAACAACAAAAGACCCTGAGTAGCTAAAGGAATCCTGAGAAAAAAGAACAAAGCTGGAGGTATCACACTCCCTGATTTCAAAATATACCACAAAGCTATAGTAACCAAAACAGCATGGTACTGGCACAAAAACAGACACACAGATCAATGGAACAGAATCGAAATAAACCTAGAAATAAACCAACACATCTGTGGACAGCTAATCTTCGACAAAGGAGCCAAGAACATACAATGGAGAAAAGAAAGTCTCTTCAACAAATGGTGTTGGGAAAACTGGACAGCCACATGCAAAAAAATGAAAATAGACCCTTACCTTACACCATACACAAAAATTAACTCAAAATGGATTAAAGACTTGAATGTAAGACCTGAAACTATGAAACTTCTAGAAGAAAACATAGGCAGTACGCTCTTCGACATCTGTCTTAGCAACATATTTTCAAGCACCACGTCTGACCGGGCAAGAGAAACAATAGAAAAAATAAACAAATGGGACTACATCAAACTAAAAAGCTTTTGCACAGCAAAGGAAACCATCAACAAAATGAAAAGACAACCTAATAATTGGGACAAGATATTTGCAAACCATACATCTGATAAGGGCTTAATCTCCAAAATATATAAAGAGCTGATGCATCTCAACAACAAAAAAACTACCAACCCAATTAAAAAATGGGCAAAAGACCTGAACAGACATTTCTCCAAAGAAGATATACAGATGGCCAACAGGCACATGAAAAGATGTTCAACATCATTAACTATCAGGGAAATGCAAATCAAAACTACAATGAGATATCACCTCATGCCCGTCAGAATGGCTATAATTAACAAAACAGGAAACAACAAGTGTTGGAGAGGATGTGGAGAGAAGGGAACTCTCATACACTGCTGGTGGGAGTGTGAAGTGGTGCAGCCACTGTGGAAGGCAGTATGGAGCTTCCTTAAAAAATTAAGGATAGAACTACCAAATGATCCAGCTATTCCACTGCTGGGTATTTATCCAAAGAATGTGAAAACACCAATGTGTAAAGATACAAGCACCCCTGTGTTCATTGCAGCATTATTCACAATAGCCAAGACTTGGAAACAACCTAAGTGCCCATCAAGGGACGAATGGATAAAGAAGATGTGGTATATATACACAATGGAATACTACTCAGCCATACGAAATGATGAAATCCAACCATTTGTGACAACATGGATGGACATTGAGGGTATTATGCAAAGTGAAATAAGTCAGAGGGAGAAGGTCAAATACCATATGATCTCACTCATTAAGTAGTAGACAATAACAATAACAAACAAACACATAGAGACAGAGATTGGATTGGTGGTTACCAGAGGGGAAGGGGGGATGGAGGAGGGTGAAAGGGATAATTTGGCACATGTGTGTGGTGATGGGTTGTAATTAGTATTTGGGTGGTGAACATGATGTAATCTATGCAGACATAGAAGTATAATGATGTACACCTGAAATTTATACAATGTTATTAACCAATGTTACTGCAATAAACAAAAAATTAAAAAAAAATAAAAAAATAAAAAGAGGCTTTAGAAAGCAAAAGAAAAAAAATTTATAAGAAACTAGTTTATTTAACTCTAAGAAAATAAATTTGAAAACATGGACAAAATAGACAATTTCCAAGTGAAATATAATTTGTCAAAACATACCTCGATGAGACAGTAAAATCTAAACAAACTGAATTTCATAGGCAAACATAGGGAAATTTGGGAAAGGGTTTCTTTCCCAAATTACTGCACCTAATAGTTTCATAGGTGAAATTTATCAAGCCTTTAATGAGCAGAGATTCCAATTTTTAAAAAATTGTTCCAGAAAATAGAAAATAAAGGAAAATTTCAAATTTTTTAATAAAGCAAGCATTATGTCAATACCAACATGAGATAAAGAATGTTCAAAAATGAAAACTAAAGAACAATATCAGTTATAAATATTTATATAAAATGCTAAATAAAATATTAGCAATTGGAATCTAGCAGCAAGTTAAAAAATAATACATTAAGTCCAAGTGGCGTTTATTCAAAAAACGCAAGGATGGTTCAATATTAGGAATTCTATAAATATAATTTATTATATAAATATTATAAGGAGAATAAAATTATATCATCAAATATTTAGGTCTGAGAAGTCATTTGACATACTCAAAAACATTATTAATAAAATCACTCAATATCATAATAATATCCCAGCCCCAATCCAGCATCATGTTTAAATAGTGCTAAAGTATTCTAAATGAGGAAGAATTCTGACAAAGATAGAATTTCACCGTCACTAATTAACATTATAATACCTGTACTTTCTCATGTAACTAAAAAAGAGAAAAAAGGTATAAAAATTGAAAAGAAGGAGAAAAATCTATGATGATGTATTCATATATCTAGAAAAGCCTAGAGAAATAAATAAGAATCCCCAGATAAAAAGTGAAATCAATAAGTTGATGGGGTAAAAATTAGTGTGTAGACATCAACAGCTTTTCTATATACAAAAAATGTTGTTAGATGTTATAATGGAATAAAATATTACATTTTATATTTGCAACAAAAAGATTTAAAAAACCTAGGAAGATTTCTGCTTTGTGGAAGATGTAGTAAACGTCCTTTCTCCTGTTCCTTTCAGTGAGTCCGAAAATACACCTTGAATATTGTATATAAAATGAACATCGGAAGGCTCTGAAAAGGGGAGTGAAGACGGCAGACTGGCTAAGGATCTCAGAACCAGAGGAGCAACCTAGTGGTTAGAGCTCTGCGTTTTCTTTTTCCTCCCAACTAAGAGCTAAGAACATGGCAACCCTGAAATGCCGGACAAAATAATACCTCACAAAAGCCTGCTCTTTCTAGCCAAGGGATGCAGAAAGGTGAACCTAGCAAGACAGAAAACATTTAGGCAATTACCTCTCTAATTCGGCCAACCACCATAGGAAAAACCTGTGCCCCTCGTCCACATAACACCATGTGGATATATTACATGTGCTACGATTTGTCATTTCATTTATTTTATTCCTTCTCTAATGCTCTCCTTTCTTTCTGTAGATCCAAGTTTTTGACCTGTATCATTTTCCTTCTCTCTGAAGAATTTTTAACATTTCTTTCAAGGCAGGTCTACTGGAGACAAATTTCTTCAGCTTTTGCTAGTCTGAGAAAGTCTATTTCTCCTTCACATTTGAAGGATAATTTCACTGGATACACAGTTCTGTGTTGGTGATTTGTTTCTTTCAACACTTTAAAAGTTTTACTCCACTCTCTTTTTGCTTGCATGGTTTCTGAAGAGACGTCCAGTGTAAATCTTAGCCTGGTTCCTCTCTAGGTAAGATTTTTCCCTTCTGGCTCCTTTCAAGATTTTCTCTTTGTCTTTTGTTTCTGCAGTTTCTGCACCTGTGATGTGCTAGGTGTAGATTTTTTGATATCCATCATGTGTGGCATTATGTGTTTGTCATCAATTTTGGAAAATTCTCAGCCTTCATTACTTCAAATATTTCTTCCACTTCTTTCTCTTTCTTCTCCACCGGGTATTCCCGTTACGCATACGGTATACTTTTTGTAATTGTCCCACAGTTCTTGGATATTGTGTTCCACTCCCCTGGCAGCTCCCCATCCCCCCATTCTTTCTTTTCTTTGCATTTCAATTTGGGAAGTTTCTATTGACATATCTTCAAGCTCAGTGATTCTTTCCTTGGCCTTGTCCAGTCTACTGATGGGTCCATCAAAGACATTCTTCCTTTCTATTATCGTGTTTTTTATTTTTCCCATTTCCTTTTGATTCTTTCCTAGAGTTTTCATCTCTCCACTTACATTACTTATCTGTTCTTACATGGTTTCCACTTTGTCCATTAGAGCCCTTAGCATATTAAACAGTTATTTTAATTTCCCAGTCTGAAAATTCCCAAATCTCTGCCATATCTGAGTCTGGTTCTGATGCTTGCTTTGTCTCTTTAGGATGTTTTCACTTGTATTTTAGCCTGCCTTGTGACTTTTTGCTGAAAGCCAGATATGACATATCAGGTAATAAGAATGGAGGTAAATAGGCCTTTAATGTGAGATTTTATGTTTATCTGGCTGGGAGTTAGGCTGTGTTTAATGCTTGCTGTAGTTGTAGGTGTCAGAGGCTTCAATTTCCTCTACTGTCCTTGCTTTTGTCTCCCCTGTTGTCTTTGGTTTCCCCTAGAAACTCTTTCTTAAATAGGGTCTGTGTCTTGTCTTGCAGCTGTCTCAGTTGGACTTCATTGTTATTATCCTGGAGCCTTGTAGATGTGGTGCAAGATACTGGGGAGGGCAAGCAGTCTAAAATCTTACGTCTGAATCTCTGTGATTTGGGGAGGGTCAGAGTCCCTGGGCTGTGACCTTCAGAAAAAGGTTACATAGAAGAGTTTCTTTGCCATTTTTTTCTCCCCTTATGTGAGACAGGAAGGCTAGAAGGTGCTGGAGTTGGCTAATTGCCCTTCCCCCAGGTCAGCTAAGACTTTGGCAAAGTGGTGTCTTTTTGAAGGAAGAACAGAATGATGCAGGTGTATTTCAAACTGATTACTCTCCTCTTGCCCTGCTGGAAGCATGAGGGGAATTCTTCCCAGTCTTCACCATGAGAACCTGGTGGGGCTCCTAGAGGTAAAACTCATGAAAGTGTGTCCTCCAGCCTGGTCCTTCAGAGTTTTTAACTCTCAAGCTCTTAATATGAGCCTGCAGCCATTCTTCAGTTACATTTTAAGTGTTCCTATCAGCATTGGCTCTGGTAGCTTCTGTTCCTGGTAAACTATGATTCTCTATTTACCTGTCTCTCCAATTTTTGGGAAAGTGGCTTGCACCTTCTAGCCTTCCTGTCTCACGTAAGCCTCCTCTATTGTCTGATGGATCTAAGAAGAATTGTTGATTTTCAGTTTGTTCAGGTTTTTTCTTGTTGTGAGGATGGGAGTGATAACCCCAAGCTCTTTAAACATCAGAGCAGAAATTGGAAGTCCCAACTTATTGTTGACAAAGATGCAAGAACAATCATTCAGTGGATAGCCTTTGGAACAAATGAAGCTAGAGCAATTGATCACCCTGAGGCAAGAAAAGGAACCTCAGTTTCAGTCTCATATTTTATAGAAAGTAATTGAAAATGGATCGTGGACTTAAATGTAAAACTATAAACTTTTAGAAAAATAAGAAAGGAGAAAATCTTTAGGGTCTAGGACTACATAGAAAGTTCTTAAACTTGACATCAAAAGCACAATCCATGACAGGAAAAACTGATAAATTGAACTTCAAAATTAAATTCTTTGCTCTGTGAAAGACTCTGTTAAGAGGAGGAGAAGACAAGCTACAGACGGGGGAAATGTTTACAAACCACATTTTGTAAGGACTAGTATCCAGAATATATAAAGAACTCCCAAAACTCAGCAATAAATAAGCAAACAGTACAATTAGAAAATGGGAAAAAGACATGAAAAGACATTTCACTGCAGAGGATATCCAGATAGGAAATGAGTACATGAAAATATTTTCAACATCATTAGCTATCAAGGAAATGCAAATTAAAAGTACAGTAAGATATCATCACACTCATCAGAATGGCTAAATTAAAAAAATAGTGATGATACCAAATTCTGGCAAAGATATAGAAAAACTGGTCCTACATTGCAGATGGGAATGTAAAATGATATGACCACTCTAGAGTACAGTTTGACAGTTTCTTAGAAAATGCACCGTGCAGCTGCTATGTGATCCAGCAATTGCACTACTGGTGATTTATCCTCCCAAATGAAGACTCATTGTTTGCCCAAAAACTGATACAAGAATGTTTATAGATGCTCTATTTGTAGTAGCTCCAAACTGGAAACAGCCTAGATGTCCTTCAATGGGTGAATGGTTAAACCATCTGTGGTACAATCATACCATGGAATACTACTCAGCCGTAAAAAGGAATCAGCTATGAATACAAGCAACAACCTTGATGAATCTCCAGAGAATTATGCTGAGTGGGGAAAAAAGCCAATCACAAAAGGGTACATACTGTATAATTGTATTCATAAAACATCCTTAAAATGACAAAATTATAGGAATAGAGACCAGATTAGTGGTTGCCAGGAGGTCATGGAGGGGATGAGGATGCAAAGGAAGTGGATGTGGCTATAAAGGGTCAACACAACAGATCTTCGTGGTGCTGGAAGTTTCTGTGTCTTGTCTGTGTCAATGTCAATATCCTAGTTGTGATAATGTACTAGAGTTTTGCAAGATGTTACTATTGGAGGTAACTGGGTAAGGGGTACATGGGATCTCTCTGTATTATTTCTTACAACTGCATGTGAATCTATATTTGTCTCAAAATAAAAAGCTTAATTAAATAATACCTAGGAATAAGCTTAATGATGAATATGTAACATCTATGTGAAGAAAATTTAAAACACTCCTGCAGGACCTCCTAAAACTTAAACAGGTATATAAGCATATTGTATTCTTGGACATAAAAACCCAACAACAAAAACGTTAATTCTCCTTAAGTTAATTTACTTTAAACATAAATGGAAATATCAATTATCCCCCCTTTCACACACCAGAAATAGACAAATTGATTTTTAAATTTATAAGCAAAGAAAAATAAGGATAACAAAAAAACTCTCTAAAAGAAAAGAAAGAAGGAGAACCAACACTATCAAGATAAAATAGACCATATTGCCCCAAGTATTAAAACATTATGATACTGGAAAATTAATAGTCAGGCAGACCAACGCTATGAAATAGAAATCAAGAAGTGGGTCCCTTATGTATAAGGGTTTAATCTCAAATCAATGTGGAAAAGATGGACTACTCAGGAGGTAATATTGGGATAGGTGAGTATCCTAGTATATTTCGCAATATTCGGCATGAAAGATACAGAATTGATAAAAAATGTGAATTTCAAAATTGAAACTCACAAAAATAATAGAAAAAAAGCGAGGAAGAATTCTATTTAACCTCAGAATGGTAAGTCCTTTCTAGCTGACACAAAATCAAAAAGTTTAAAAGATTTGTAAATATGGCTATATAAAATTAAAACATAATCTTCAGCATGGCAAAAATGCTGTAAGTCAAAATACAAATGACAAATCAAAAATAATATTTGCAAATCATATCACTGACGCGTGGCTATTTTCCCAAATATAGAGAGTTCCTAGAAATTGGTAAGAAAAAGATCAACTAAACAAAAACAGACAAAGGAGAACAGAAGTTTCACAGAAGATGACTTTCAAATGGTTTTACACATATGCAATGATGCTCAATCTCATTCATTAAAAGGAAAAATAAAAATAAAAAAATAGAGATGCCATCTTTCCCTGTAGTATTGGCAAAAATCTAAAAATTTGATAATGCAAGATGTTGGTGAGGCAGTGGGCTAAACATACATTCATTACTGGTGGGAAAGCAAATTAGTGCAACTACTCTAGAGGACAGTTTGGTAGTATATAGCAAAATTACAAATGTATTTACCCTGTCACCCAGAAATTCCACTTCTCAGCATGTATCTTGTAGATATACTCGTTTATGTTGCAAATGGCATATGTACAAGATTATTCACAGCAATGTTATTTATAATAGCAGAAATCTAGAAACATCTTAATGCCATCAATAAGGAACTGATTAAATTAGTCATGCTACCTATAATGGCACATTATGTTGCCATAACTATATGAAAAAGCCATCTACAAATTGATATAGAAAGATAACTAGTATATATTGTCAGGGGAAAAAGGTATGGCAGAGAATATAAATATATACACATGCATATACATATACAAACATATGTGCATACATGCATACATGCATCTATATAGTATGCTACTATTTGCCTAAAACAGGACAAAAATTATAAATATATAGGTATGTGTGAATATGTGTGTCTGTGTAGCATGTAAAATTTTTATATTCATATATTAATTTAAAGATTATCTGGAAATAGAAATATTAAAGAAATAACACTGGTGAGAGACAGAATTGAGTAAATGGGGTTTGGGGAGGGAGAGATATGTTTTACTGAATAACATTTTATATTTTTGGTGTATGAACCATGTGATATATTATGAGTTCAAAAAATAAATTTTAAAAAATCTACAAAATAGAATTAAAGTAAATTATAGTGTAAATCTTCCATGCTTCAGTTCACTCTCAGACTGTGGTGTTGGCATTACAGCAATGTGTTGCACACGGTGTTCTGAGAAACCTTAGTGCTTTGGGATCCATCAAGAAATCTGAGCAATGTGGAGTTCTAGACGTTTCTTCACCATTTACAATAAAAACAGCACTGTGTATGTTTCTGTTTGAAAGAACGGCACCAGCGGTTTAAATAATCTTTGAAAATACTGGACGATATAGAACACATTATAAGAGAATTCTACTTGTTGCCTGTGATATAATTTAGAAAATCTAAATAAGTTGATGGTTTCCTAGATCAATAGATTAATTGATGTATTGCCATAGAAACACAGAAAATGTTTTTAAAGATCTACCATGAACAAAGGTATCAGAACCTTATGGTTTCTACATCTCTTAGGGTACTTTCGGCCCCGGTAACAGAAACCCTGACGCGGACCAGCTTAAGCGATATGAAAGCTTGTTATTTCATCTAAGCAGGAAAAGCAGAGGTAGGATGGGCTTCAAGACTGTTTCAGGCAATGGTTTAATGATGTCACACTTCCTTCTGTCTGCCTGTTCTGCCATTCTGTGTTCAGCTTCATCCTAAGACCGGTGACCTTCCCATCTTAAGAGAGCTGCTACTGTTGTCAGATTCACATGTTTTTTTATTAAGCCCAGCAGAAAAGAGAGAGGCCTGTTCCTGACTGACCATGGTGATGGCAGCGACGGTGGTCACAGTCAAGCAAGGTCTGTTGGGTGTAGCGATCCTCGTCGGGCCAGTCCTGCAGCATGGATCGGACAGCAGTCCTTGAAATGTAGCCTTGAGTCCATGTCTCCATCCCTCCTCACAAATGCAGAAAATAGCTGCCATCCCTTAGCAATATCTTTTCTGCTTCAATTAGCCACAGTGGACACACAAAAGATAACATAAACAAAATTAACAGAGAAATTATAGATGGAAACAAATTTGCAACATACGTAACAGAGCTAATATCTACTACGTGCAATGGGCTTTTATAAATTGATAAGAACAAATAAACAAAAGAGACAATATAATAGAAAAATAGATTAAAAAATGAATAAGTAATTCACCAACGAACAAATACAAATGGTCAGTAAATATATGAAAATATGCTCATGTTCACTATTGGTGAGTAAAATATAAATTAAAGCAGCCGTTAACTTTCACTTTATACCTATTAGGTCATCAAAAATTAAAATGAATGAGAATAATAATTTTAGGTAGGACAGCAGAGAAAGAGTGTATTCTCATAAACTTCTGGGGAAATGTGAATTGCTATAGACTTTTTTGGAAAGTAATTTGACAGTATCTCCTGAAATCAAAGCTACAGTCTTAAGTCTGTTGCTGCTCAGACAATGGGTAACTTTGCCAGTCCTTGTGGGCTCCTGGAGAAAGCCAGGCCCTCAGGGTACAAGTGTTTGAGTGAATTGGGGCAGGGAACCTAAGGAAACCCCAACATGAAAATTTGGGGACAGGATCCCACCACGTATTGTTTCACAGTGTGTCGGATGGTTGTCACATTGATTCAGTCTGCACATTTCTCAGAGCCCTGCTCTGTGCCAGGTGTCCTGCTCAGTTTTAGAGATAGAGTAACAAAGAGAGACTGCCTTCCTCTCCCCTGTCCCGGGGAGTGAGACTTTGGAGCAATGGCCTCTCCTTTGGAGAGGACAGGTCAGGGTCTGTACTCCGCTTGTCTTGCTGTCCAGGCTCCTCAAAGGTGCCTCTCCTGGAGAGCTACATTTTGGTGTCTTCTTCCCTGGACCATCTGCATGTTCTTCCCCATTCTTTCCATTCCCTAAGTTTACACACTTAGGTCTGAACCCTAAAACCCCAGGATCCTGTCATTCCTCCTGTTCCTGCCCTGCAGGCAGCTTCTGCACCAGAGACCCCTGAGTTTCTGTGAAGCATTCCCCAGCCTGACTCTTCCAGAACAGCCCATGGGGGCCTTCAGTTTCACCACACTGGATTTGGCCTCGGATGTTTAAATTTAGTAAAACATTTTTAGAATGAGATTCCTTTATATTTCCTTCTTCCTCCTCCTCATCTGCTTATTGTTACCAACTCATCTTAAAATGTTTTTGAACTCTAACAGTAACAAGATCACTTAAATCTATTTTTAAAATGCTTACTTCCCAGGGGATTTTCCTCTCAGTATGTTACTCCTAATGACAAAATATCTTTCTTAAAATATATATTTATCTCTATTGCCAGTACTTTCATTTCAAAAATATGTAGCTTTGCAGAAATATTGAACAGAATAGGTGCTGCCCTATGGGTGGGTGCATTTGAGAAATAGCTTGTTATTTTTATAGGATCCCTGACAAGTGTCTTTACTCTGAAGGGATTTCAGAGAGATGCAGGGTCTTATACCTTATTTTCTGGATGCAGGTAAATAAAGGAGACTAGAAACTCAACAGCGACTAAGCCGTGTTAGAGTGAGTTTTCCAGATGTCTCTGGGCTCTGCAGGTTGGTACTGTCTTCAGGGAATGGCTTGGATTTGATTTAACATTTTCTAAATTGGTTCACCCACCTTTGAGTTTGGAGGATGTATTGCTTCGTGCTCCCTCAGATTAATGTACTGCCAGCAGGTCTGACGCTCCCATCTCAGGAAATTCATTAACACTTTGGGAAATCCGGAGCCCAGGTGTGGCACCGAAAGGTTAATCTATCCTCCTTCCTTCTTCATAGCAACTTCAGAGTGAATTATACTCTAGTCGTTTAAGGTGAGCAAATGGAGGCAATATACCTTACTGAGCTGAACGCGCGACTCACACACTGCCTGATCTTAGTTAAGATGTGTAGACATCGTGTGTGTTTATGTGTGTCTCACACACATCCCACAACTCCTAGACACCTTTCATATGGTTGTATCATGGTTTCTTTAACTATCTTGAGTGTGTACTCTTGCTTCAACTCACGAGTAAAGGAAATCTGCAGGTACCACTACAGAGATCCAGACTTTTCAGGCCATTCCAACATGCACAGAGGAAAAAGACCCTCAGAGCTTGAGAAGGAAAAATGGGCTTTGCCTAGTTGCCTGAGTCTGGTGTGAATTTTTTTTTTTTAAAGATTTTATTTATTTATTTTTTCCCCCCAAAGCCCCAGTAGATAGTTGTATGTCATAGCTGCACATCCTTCTAGTTGCTGTATGTGGGACGCGGCCTCAGCACGGCCAGAGAAGCGGTGCGTTGGTGCGCGCCCGGGATCCGAACCCGGGCCGCCAGCAGCGGAGCGTGCACTCTTAACCACTAAGCCGCGGGGCTGGCCCTCTGGGATGAATTTATAGCAGCACCTTCACTTGGTCTGGAGTTTCTGGATGCCATACTTCTTCTCATGCTCTTGAGACTGTTACCACTTCCTTCTTGCTTCTTTTTGGCACATTTTCCATCTGCAACTGCCTCCTTCTGTCTAAGAAGCAGTGGTGAATGTCTTGGCCGTGGTCTTCCGTTGTTTCGTGCTCCCCCATTGAAGTAAACCCTGGTTCACTACAACACAGACCCCTGGCTGACTTCAGCCCTCATGAACTCAGACTTATTGTCAAGAAATTGGAATTTCTTTATTTTCTCTCCCTCTTATCTATTTCCTTCTTCACCTCTTTCAAGCACCCTCTCCCTCCGCCTACCCTCCCAGCCTAATCTTATTTCAGAGATTATCAGGTTTACTTTTTGATTTTACTGCTTTCCATTCAAATTTTGCCCATAAAACCACTTTACTATTACAGAATGAAATATTATTTTCATTACTTTCCTACCCTGAATATGCATAGCAATAACACACTTGTGATGTATAGCAAGTCCCATATTAAATACATGATAATACATAATAAGAATGTATCATTTTAATGAAATATCTTATTTGCTCTTTTGTTACTTCTTGTAATTTGGTTTCATTTGGCTCCACTAACCTTTTTGCCCACATGCGGCTCTTAAAACATGTTCTTATGAACACCACATATGAAAAAAAGAAGGAAAGGAAGAAAGAACATAAGCCAGTCAGCATCAACTAAATATCAAGGTGAACATAAGGTCAGGTTCAAGGTTTGGGGGAAAAAAAGTACAAAAGATTTTAACAGAAAAATCTCACTGAGGAAATGTGCACAGTGGTTTTGGCAAAATGTTTTCACCAAGACAGAGTATTATCAGTGGTCTCAATCTGCTACTCATATATCCAAATTCTGTTATTGCTGAGATTAGGGGAATAAAAGAACATACAAGAACCCAAGAACCAGGGCCTGTTATTTTTAGGTCTGAGGCCTTTGTGGAAGACATCTGAGAAAACACCTGTCAGCCAGCCTGTCTGGATAGGAGAGCTGGATCCTGTTCTTTTCTGCCTAATAATTGAAGTGAAAAATGCTCATGTGGCAGAACAACTCCACAGGCCTGGCTTAGTTAATAGATTCTAAGTAAATTATATTAGCTCTTGAATACCATCCAGGTTCTTAATGATGATATTTCTGAAGGTGACAAGTTTCAATAGCTTGGAAAAGTTCATCGCAGTCTTTGGTGGTTGTGATTTCATCCTAATAAAATTATCAATTGTACACAAGCCTTTTAGCTGCAGTCTCATTTCTTTCAGATTCTGGGAGCTGGGGCTATAAGAATGTGGTGTGGGGAAGGCTGGGGACCAAGCCTTTGGCAAAGGTGAGGCCCAGGGCTCTGTCTCTCAAACTTGAGAGTGGTCAGCAGTGCTGCAGGGCTTGCTCTACAGAGTTGCTGATGAGGTCTGTATCCTAATCCCTGAAAGCTGCACATATGCACGGCAAAGAGGACTAAAGCTGCAGGTGGAATTAAGGTTGCTAATCAGTTGACCTTAAAATAGGGAGAGTCTCCTGGATTATCTGGGTGGGCTCAATATAGTCACCAGGGTCCTTAAAAGCAGAAGAAGGAGGCAGAAGAGAGGTCAGATTGGTGAGAAGGATTTGACTCATGGCTACTGGCTTTGAAGATGGAGAAAGAGGCCATGAGCCAAGGAAAGCAGGTGGCTTCTAGAATCTGGAAAGAGCAGGGAAATGGATTCTTCCCTAGAGTCTCCAGAGAGGAACTCAGCTCTGCTGACACCTTGATTTTGGCCGGGTGAGACCTGTGTGGAACTTCTAACAGACAGAACTGTAAGATAATAAATCTTAGTTGATTTGTGCCTAAAAAAGGAAGCTGAGGGTTTAAGAGTGAAGGATCTCATTTAAAAGCTGTGAATACTAGCTGATCAGCTAATCACAGTGTCAAAGAAGACTAAGTAGCTACCCCAGCTCTGAGGATTCAGGGTAGTCTTGTGCTAATATCGCAGAAATTGTTCACCCTCTTTCACTGCACGGTGAGTTTGAGTTTATTTCCCTTTTTGTTTTAATTATGATTTCTGAGTCATACAGACTTGAACTTTAATCTGGACTCCATGCAACAATTTACTAGTTGTATAGCCTCTGACAATTTATTAGAACCTCTGAATATCAGCTTCCTTATTGGTGAAACAATAATACCTATTTCTAGGGCAATTGTGGAAACTAAAAGAACCCTTGTGCCTTAAAGCCTGGGGTCAGTACCAGGTGCATTGTAGTACACAATAAATATTCAGCACTCTTGGTTTTTATTGCCTGAGAATATCTTTCTTCCCTCTTTTTCTTCTTAACATTCTGGCACTTTTCTTCTACGCTTCTGCTTTGCCTCCTTCATTTATTGTTCCTTGCAGGCTCCCTGAACCAGCAGTGATGTTCACGGAATCCCACACACTCTAGCAGATCTAGGTTAAGCCCCCATCAGAGGCCCTGTGACGTTCACAAAGGGCAGACTTCTCTTTTCCTTTATGACTTGTGCCTTTAGGTTCCCCGGGATCACCTCATCCGGCTTTGCAGGAATTTACGTCGTTATTCACTGAAGGTTTGCAGTGGTTTGCAGTGGGAATTATAGTGCAAGAAGGTCAAATTTAAAGTTCTTGCTAAATATGCCTTACCTCAGAGTTCAAAGGGAGCTGCCTAACGAATTGAGCCATTTGTTAACCGGCTCCTCTGATCCAAGGTTTGTGCCTTTTTCTTTAAAGAGTTTTCCTCTCATCTCTTAACAATCTTAACCATCTTCCTAGGGTCCTCGTGTCAAAACCCATAGGAGACTAAATACTTGGAAACATTCTTTATCCCACATTGAAATTATCTATATTCAAATCTAGGTTATCTGGTCTGGACTTTGGGAGAAAGGATCAACGATGCCTCTAAACTTGGACTACCCACAGAAGAAAGGATGAGGGGAAGTAGGAAAAACTCAGATGCAGGCCTGCAGGGGTCCCCACGTGAGAGGTGCCCCAGGAGTCCAGGGCTCCTCCGACTTGAGATGCAAGAATATCTGTTTCTTTAAAATTAAACACATATGTTCACACCTCTCTCAAGAACAAATATTCATTCTCCAGGACAATTCTGGAGTATTGAAACTCATATTGAAAAAGAGGAAATATATCCGTACAGCCTCATAACTCTTAAGCAGGAAATAGCATTCTACTTCCATGAAACCAATGGGTCACACCAATGTTCTGAATAGTATTTGCTTCTTCTCTGCTTCTACTCAGGTGCCTGTTGGAATAAGACTGGGCCCCATTACCCTTTTTGTCTGCTTCCTTATTTAAATTAAAAATGCCTGTTCTACCAAGGGCTGGATTGAGTTCTTGGAAATGGCCTCTATTCTCTTCAGTCTTTATCTGGGGATGGAGAGTCATTATTGCAGTAACAGGAACACTTTCCTTTCCCCAAACAAAGAGGTAAACTACGTTACATCTTACTGTGTGTACTTCACGAGATTTTTTTCTACCCTTACCCTCTGTCTATTTTCAACATATCTGCCAGACTGATTCATTTTTTAATCAACTTTATTGAGCTATAATTTATATACAAATATATACATTTAAGTGAATAGTTCAATGAGTTTTGACAAATGTGTACACCCAGATTACCACCACACCACTCACGATATACATTTCTACTGTTCCAGAAAGTTCCCTGTGTCCCTTTGCTGTTGATCACTCCACCTCCCTCTTGGCACCAAACAACAGTTGATTTTCTTTCACTAGAACTTGTTTTGCCTGTTCTAGAAGTTGTCTAACTTCTTTTGATCAGCATATGTTTTAGAAAATCATCCATGTTGCTGCTTATAACAGTAATATTTTCTTGTTATTGTTGACTACAATACCAATGTATGATCATTCTATGGTGTTTTAATCCATTCTCCTGTTGATGTACATTTGGGTTATTTTCAATTGGGGCTCTTATAAACAAAGCTGTTATGAACATTCTTGAACCTTTTTTTTTTTTTGGACATATATTTTCATTTCTCTTGATAAATATGTAGGAGTGGAACTGCCAAATCATGTGATAAGTGTTTAACTATAAAAACTGCCAAACTCTTTTCCTAAGTGATTGTACTGTGTTATAATCCTACTAAGAACGTCTGAGAGTTCAATTTATTCCACATCCTTGTCAACACATAGAATTTTCATGCTTTTAATTCTGGTCACTCTAGCAGGTGTGTAACGGTATCTCACTTTTGGTTCTAATGTGCATTTCCATGATGACTATGATTGTGCATCATTTCATATGCTTATACTTCATGTGAAGTTTCTGTAGAAGTCTCTTGTCTATATTTTATTTGGTTGTTTGTCTTGAATACATAGATATTTTGTGAATATTTTATTCCAGTGGGTATGGCATGGCTTTTCATTTCCTTAATTTGTCTTGAAGATTAAAAAAAAGTCTTAAATTTTGATGATATCGAATTTACAACTGATTTTCATATATTGATCTTGTATCCTGTGATCTTGCTAATTTCACTTATTAATTCTAGTAAATATTTTTGTGGATTCCTTGGTATTTTCAACAAGATAAACATGTCATATGAGAATGCAGACAGTTTTGCTTGTTTTCAGCCTTCATTACTTTTATCTCTTTTTTTTTTTTTTTTTTTGAGGAAGATCCGCCCTGAGCTAACATCCATGCCAATCCTCCTCTTTTTGCTGAGGAAGACCTGCCCTGAGCTAACATCTATTGTCAATCCTCCTCCTTTTTTTTCTCTTTTTCTCTCCAAAGTCCCAGTATATAGTTGTATGTCATAGTTGCATATCCTTCCAGTTGCTGTATGTGGGACGCCGCCCCAGCATGGCCGGACAAGCTGTGCATCGATGTACGACCAGATCCGAACCCAGGCCGCCAGCAGCGGGCATGTGCACCCAACCGCTAAGCCATGGGGCTGGCCCCCCTATTTCTTTTTCTTGTCTCATTGCACTGGCTGGACCTCCAGTGCAATATTAAATAGAAACAACAAGAGTGGATATTCTTACCTTGTTCCTGCTCTGAGTGTTCAATATCCGATGGTTATACATGATTAGCTGTAAGTTTTTTTTTATTTATGCGCTTTATCAAGTTAAGAAAATACCCTTCTATTTCTGGTTTGCTGAGTTTTTATTATAAATAGGTGTTTGAATTTTGTCCAATACTTTTTCTGAAAGTACTGAGATATTTATTTGATTATTCTCCTTTGTTCTGTTAGTATGGTGAACTACATTGATTGATTTCTGAATGTTTAAATAACCTTGCACTCATGGGATAAACTCCACTTAGTCCTGAAGTATTATCTTTTGTACATATTTCTGAATTCTATTTGCTAAGATTTTGTTGAGGATTTTTGCATTTATGTTTGTGATGGATAATGGTCTATAATATTATTTTCTTTTGATCTCTTTGTCTGGTTTTGTTATCAGGGTTATGCTGCCTTTATAAAATGAATTGAGAAGCATTCCCTTCTCTAGTATCTGAAAGATCTTGTGTAAAATTGGTACTATTTTCTCCTTAAATGTTTGATCAAATTCACTAGTAAAACCATCTAGCCCTGCCTGGAGTTTTATTGGAAGAAATTTTCTTTTTATTTGAATTCAATATCCTTAATAAATATATGACTGTTTGCCATTATATTTATTCTTGAGCTAGCTTTGATAAATAGTACTTTTAAAAGAATTTGTTCATTTCATCTAAGTTAACAAGTTTATTGGTGTAAGTTATTCATTTTATTCACTTATTATCCTTTTAGTATAATTAGGATCTATAGTGATATCCCATCTTTCATTACTGATGCTGAAAATTTGTCTTTTCTCTTTTTTTCTTGATTGGTATTTTAAAGTTTTTATCAATTTCCTTTAAATTTTCAAGGAACCAACTTTGCCTTTATTTCTTCTATTGTTTCCTTTTTATTATTTTTTTTGGCTGGGGAAGATTTGCCCTGAGCTAACATCTGTGCCATTCTTCCTCTATTTTTTTGTATGTGGGACACCACCACAGCATGGCTGGTGAGTGGAGTAGGTCTGCGCCTGGGATCCAAACCTGTGAACCTGGGCCACTGAAGTGGAGCACGTGGAACTATAACCACTTGGCCAGGGGGCAGGCCCTGTTTGTATATTTTTTATTTCTGTTCTTATATTTATTATGTTCTCCTCTCTGATTATTTTTGGCTTAATTTGCTTTTGTTTTTCTAGCTTTCTAAGGTGTAAATGTAAGTCATTTATTTTAAACTTTATATTTATAATATAGCTTTTAAGACTATAAATATTCTCTTACACAATGTTTTAGCTCCATCCCACACATTTTGACATGTTGTGTTTTTATTATTATTTTGTGTAACCTATTTTCTAATTTCTGTAATGATTTCCTCCTTGATTCATGGCTTATTTAGGGTTCTGTTATTTAATTTCAAAATATTTTGGAAATTACTACTCCTTTTGTTTTCCCCAAAGCCCCAGTAAGTAGTTGTATGTCACAGTTGCACATCCTTCTAGTTGCTGTATGTGGGAGGCAGCCTCAGCATGGCCGGAGAAGCGGCGCATCAGTGCGTGCCTGGGATCCGAACCCAGGCTGCCAGTAGCAGAGCGTGCACACTTAACCACTAAGCCACGGGGCCGGCCCAGAAGACTATATTCTTAATAAGAAGATTAACAGCAATATTTGGTGGTAAATCTGTATAAATTAGTCAAGTTAAGATAGAATGCATTGTAAGAAAGTAAAAAACAGAAATGGCTTGTTCATCTCTTAAACAATCAAGCTCAAAGAGGAAAATTTTCCAGGTAGATGGGAATCGTGTTTTGACCACATGGAATTTTCTGTAATAGCAAAGTGTACCTTTATTCCTTCCAGGTCAACAAAATTTGTTGAAACCCCAGGAATCATCTCCAGATTTCATGAGAAAATTGGATGTATCCTGGGGAGAATCTAGTCAGGTCCACTTCATTCAAGGTGATCCATTCCATTGGATTTGGCTCTTTATCAGAGTATTAAAGATGTAAATTGTCCAAATACAAATCAAGAGAACAAATACTTGGCATACAAATATTTAAAAGACATACTTTTATATAAGATGCAAACTTGAGTGCTGTATAGCCCTATTATATTTAAATAGTTACTGTGCCTGGGAAACACAGTATTTTAGCTATTTCATGATATAAATATATAGACCTTGAATTTTTAATTGATTTATGTATGTATTTTCCCCTCCATCAAATAAGCTGTGGACAAGGTCCATCAAAGTGCAATTTACAAAGAACCAATTATCAAGTACAATTTGCTGGTGAAACACTAGAGAATTTTATTTTATTAGTGAACCTCCAGATCTAGAGCAATTCTATTAGCTAATGAGTTTTTAAAACCTCATGAGATTCTATAAACTCAGACAAAAATGGATACTGTAATATTTCGGCTTGAGGAACTGTTTTCAAGTATTGTTGGAGTAAATTTAGAAGCAATGAATGATCTGTTAAATATATTTCTGCACTGATTTTTGTTAATATCTTGAAGGAAAACAAATATAATTGCCATCTCCATTGTTTCCACCAATTTTTCAATTTATAGTTCTCTCTCCATCTCTTTATCCATATACGCGTGTGTACACGTACACGCACTCACATACATCTAAAGGTTAGGTAAAATCTAGAAATCTGAATTGCATTTTAGCTGCAGAGAGCTTTCCGTTTTCTTCATCTCAGATGCCTGAAGTTAGATAATTATTCACATCCTAAAGTGCCCATTAAACTGTAGTGGGTTCTTTATAAAAATTATTGCAAAATGTGCTTAATGTGCTTATGATGAGGCCTAATAAATTTGATTTCCCTATCTTTAAGCATTACTGAAGTGTTTCTAGTTTCTAGTCACTTGCCCTGGACCAGTATACAGTGTTTTGGACATGGATTTGGCAAATTTAATTTGTAATTGGCTGCAATTCAACTTCATAATTTCTGTGGAACAATGAGCAATTATCTAATAATTGAACAAATCAGAGTTCAAACTCTAAACTCTCTTTTCCCCGTGACTAGTCAAAATATTGCCTTAACTTCATTCCACAAAAAAGTTCAACAAAGAATCTTTGAGGACCTATACTGTTTCTCTAGTTTACACGCTAGGTTGATGAATTGATGTTTATCTCCAGAGAAGGAAATTGCATGGGATACAACTGTCAGCTATGTTGTTTCTCAGATCACCTTTCCCCGCTTTTGTCTCTAAAATAGATTTTAACCCTATCAAGTCATGTAATGGGAAAGAAATCAGATGGATTTGTTAGAAAAGTGGTACTTGATGTAATTTAAAAAACTAAAATGTATAAAGTGTTTCAATAATTTGGGATAACTATAGAGCAGTCATTTGTTACTGTGTCATTTGTTATTTAAGATATAACTAAGCACATTTTAGAAATCAGTTGATTTGGATGTGATGGATGCCCACACGTTTTCTCTGATGACTCTCATTGTGGGCCAAACTTTCCCCTATTTTTCACATTCTGTGTCTGAAAATTTTATGCTGGTAATATTGGCACTTTTATCTTACAGTTACTACTTGTTTAAGTAATATTCACATTTGTTAGCATCTGTATTTGTATTTTTATATTGTATGTTTATATTTCCTACCATATTAATCATAGTCAGTAGATGCTTCTAGAACTTTGTGATTTAAATTGTTGCCTTGTGGTTATGTGTGATAGAGTTCTCCTTAGGACTATATTCATGACAGTCTTAACTTTAATCAACTTCATTTGTAAACTGGGGGTATCTGCTCTACCAGATATGAAATGATGCATGTGAAAAGTGCCATGCAGATGAAGGTAATGATGTAAAGAGGGCCAGAGTGGAAAGGGGCACAGGGAGCTAAGTGGTACCTCGCAGCCGCAGCGTCTCCTTTTCACTTGGTCAGCAGCTGGAGAGCTGTTGACCTTCCTTTCCCTCACTGTTGTTAGCAAGGGTTTGTAGATGATGGGTGAGACTGGGGACAAAGTGTCTGCTTCTTTATAGACTCACTGCCGCGACACCTCCCACTGCATCTTAGTCCTTGAAAATTTCCTGCCCGGTTCCTCATGATGGAGCCTTTGAGTAATTATATTGCAGACAAGGTCAGCTCAGCTGGGACTGGGAGGGAGCTAAAGTTTTTCTTTTCTCCCTTGCATCCCTTTGCGTGCTCCTTTCCAACATTCTGCTTCTGCTCCATTCCAACCGCCTCCTCGAAACGTTTCATTCATGATTTTCCTACACGGACAGGACTCTCCTACTCTGAACCTTCTCCCCTTTCCTTCTCTTTATCAAAATTCATCTGCACTTCATGTCATTTTTAAGGTAGCATAGAAAAATAGTGTTTTGATCTGTATACAAATACTTGAGTAAACAAAGTTAAATATGGCTTTATTTTTCTGTCTTCTTTCTTTTTTTAATTTTATTTATTTTTCCCCCAAAGCCCCAGTAGATAGTTGTATGTCATAGCTGCACATCCTTCTAGTTGCTGTATGTGGGATGTGGCCTCAGCATGGCTGGAGAAGCGGTGCGTCAGTGCGCGCCCGGGATCCAAACCCCGTCCTAACCCGGGCTGTCAGCAGCAGAGTGCGCACACTTAACTGCTAAGCCACGGGGCCGGCCCTATTTTTCTGTCTTTTAAAGATACAATTTGGCAAAGCTTTTAATATGCTAAAATCACACTGGGAATATCTGAAGAGGGTAAAACATGAAGCTTTTGCTTAACTTATTTGAGTATAGATCTCTTTTTTTCTTTTCAGGAGCTCTATTAACATTTTGCTGGACTGAGAACAAAGCCCAAATTCTTAACCTTGGCCTTCAAATTCTTTCTGATCTGGATGCGGGAAACTCCTTCCTGCACTTCATGCAAGTTGCACTTCACGTGTTGTTCCCTAAACAAGCTTCAAACATTTATACCTTTGCATTTCCCTTCTTCCTATTCTTTTCCCTTAGAAGTGCCCTCCTTGTCCAAGCCTGACCAAATCCTGCATATACTTTTGGGTTCATTTCATGCGCGATACTCTCCCTGTAGCTTTCTCTAATCCCCCCAGCTGGAAGCAATCTCTCCTGCTTCTTAAAGCAAATGGTTATTGTTTTTTATGGTAGCAGTCACCTTTTTCACATGTTACAAAATCATGTTTATTCAGTTTGCAATACATAATATAATCATCGAAGCAAAACAGCAAGAAAAAAAGCCAAAGTCACCCATAATTCTATCACTAGGAGTAAACACTATTAATGTTGTATTTCTCTTGTCATTTTATACCCACACACGTAATTTTTTAGATTTTTTAAAAATTAAGGTCATTAACTATATTGTATTTCATTACTAGTTTTTCTGATTTAACAATAAATTGTGAGCATTTTCTTATATCAAAATATTCTTCTACAACATAACTTTAATACTTGCATACAGTCTTACTGTTAGAATGATGATAACTATTAATTATATGATGAATACTTACCATATGCCAGACTCTGTGTGACCTAGTATACCTAAATTACATAATTTGATTCCCCTAAACTGGTTCTTTATAAGGTAGGTGTTATCCTCACTTTACAGATGAGGAAATAGTTGTTAGAGAAGTTAAGTATCTTGCCCAAGATTGAACAACCAGTCAAGAGTGGAGTGGTAATTCCAATCCTCCTACACGTGGCTCCAAAGCTTTGCTTTTAACGTATCGTTGACACCGTTTGTTTTATAGGGAAATTAATTTGAACAATTTCCTATTCTTGGACATTTAGATTATATCAGTTTTTTCACTAACATTATTAAAAAGAAAAAAAACCCGTGATTAACATTCTGATAGAAAAGACTTTGTGCATGTCTATGATTATTTCATTTGAAAAAATTCCTAGCAGTGGAATTGTGTAGTTAAGAAAACTTCATGACTATTGATACTTAATTAAAATTTGCCTTCTAAGTCTTTTTTTGGCAATCCCCGTGACAAGTAACTCAAGGCCGGGCAGTAGCAGCTGAAGCCGCACATGAGAGCTTGACTTAACTCTGGTGGTGGGCATTTCAGGGGCAAGGAAGTTGGTGGGCCAACGTTTCAAAGCCTTGAAACCCCTGTCTGATATCACAGTTCTTCACCGTGTTTACACAAAGAACCTTCCCACACACCTTGTCTTACTGATCAAGCAGTTTGAAGCCGGAACCCTAATTCAGGGTAGTCGCTTTTAGAAGGAAGTAGTTAAACTTGAGCAATGATAATATTTCCTAATATATATATCTTATACTAGCAAGGAAGTTTTTACACCAAGAACCCTCTTTGAATCCTTTCACTATTAAATTCTCTGTGCACTGTAAGCAGAGGCAGGTAGTAATTTTCATAAGAATTTCTGTACAGCATTGGCAGATTACTGACATGAAAATTATCAGAATTCAACCAAACTGATGCTTGGAGCTCCAGGGCGGCCTCCTTTTACGTCCCTCTTAGATTAGAGGCCCTCATGGCGGCCAAGGGCAGCTTCTGCCCTGGGTGTCCTTCAAAGAGCATCATCATAGAAACCAGAGTTGCAAGGAACCATTGGGACAATGGCCTCACCTTTAAACCTCTTTCCCAGTAATACACAGTCTGGGGGATCCTCTTTGAGATTTAAGAAATCACTTCTATTTTAATTAAAAGTATTTTGGATCAGTGTATTTCAAACAACACATTTTAAGGAGTATTTACTAAATATTTAATAAGAATAACTTACAGGTAGATTTAAATTTTGTCCTGTTTAATAAGTAACACATACCATTTAATTTATATGAATTAATAACGTATGAAAAAGGATACCTTTTTGACAAATTAAGATTTTGGATTGGGAACCATATCTACCAGGGGATATATAATAAAGGACCCCCAAGTCTCAGTGAATGCAGCAAAGCTTGTTGCTCAGGCTATGTGGCTAAAACAGGCTGGCAGAAGGCTCTGCTAATCCTAAATTCTTGGAATTCATAATTTTCTCAATTTTAGACAGATAATGCAACATATTACCTAGCAACTCCAGGGAAATCTGGGGAAGCACTCGCTTATCAAACATATTGCAATTTCTGCATTGAAAGATAGAACGAGTCACAAAAAATAGATGATCAGAAATGAGGAAAAGAGCTTATGGAAATGAAATTAGAATAAAAAGTTCAAGCTTTGGAGCGGAAGCTGGAGTTGTTTCTGGATCAACCTCATTAAAAATAAAAGTGAACTGAGAAGGTAACTGTCTCCATAGATGAACTAAAGGCACAAAGAAAACCAGTTTGTGTTGAATGGGGGGAAGTTTCCAGCAGCTTATGCCATCAAGAGGCTCATAACTGGAGAGCTCAAGGACTGTATTCTATAATTTTCATAATTTTCAGCACCCACTGCCCCCAGCACCTAAGAACTAAGTTTGCTTTCTATGAAAGAGGACATGTTGGCTTTTATAGACACCAGATTCAACTGAGAAAATTACTGCCTGGGGTCAGTGAGCGCCCCACCCATGCCATGTTCTTTTGCAGAAATGGTTGTTCCTTCTGTCCCAGTGACCTCTTGGTGGCCCTTTCGATGGATGGTATACTCACCAACTCCTGCCCTACTGCATCGGCTCACCTAGGTACAACTTGAAATGAAAAATGCCTCTCCTGAGAAAGTCTCCTGTCCACCCAAAGCTGCGACTGGCAGCTGATGTCAATCTGAGGCTATGAGCTAGGACTGTGTAGATGCCTTTGGCCAGAGACCTAATGTCCTGTTAAGGATGAAAAGGATAATGTTGTTTTCTGTTTCTATCAGTTGCCATCAGGAATATTTAAAGTTTGCCATCAGTTTCTTTCAAATGCAGAGGCCACTCATGAGAAACATATGCCGTTGGGGGTAAAGTTGAAGGAATCTACGCTTTCTTGAAGCTGTAGATAAAATCGATACCTCTTTCTCTAACACAGTGAAGATTACGAGGCAAAAATGAGAGTTAAAGGAAAAATATCACACCAGTGTTAAAAAAAGTACTTTTTTATTTTAAAGAATAAGAATTTGAAATGACCTATAAACCAGATATGTTGATACCAAGACGTCGGGGTCATTTTGGAAAGCAATTAGATGTGGCTCTCATGAGAAAAAGAGAAAGAAAACAGGCTAAATCATTTTATTATTATGGAGTATTATGATGTATTATTATTGTTATTGTTTTCAGATTCCAAGGGCCTATTGAATGTCAGGTTCATAGCTTGTGGAGAAATTGAACTTAGTTTTCTGAATTGAAACTGATAGAGTTGTCCTGTATATTATCAGTGTACCCAAATCCTAGCTTTACTAAGAATTAATAGACTCTACAAAGAAATGAATGATATTGAAATGGTAGGTAAATATACTATTGTTGTGCTTTAATACATATTTTGATTTGATCTCCTATAAGTACTTCACATATAAAATTCTACATAATAAAGCAATACACACACACAAACATATTCTAAAAGAATAGTTACTGATTGAAGTAACCACATGAAATCTATTTACAGATTGTTCTGAACATGTCGCTAGATATTTGTGGTGCAACAAACCTGAAATGAATGAGTCTGGCTTGGAAAATGGTTAAATATATACCTAAAAGCATGAGAAACTAACAAAGAATTTATTTCATGCAAGCTCCATAGAAATCAAATCTTGGAAGATATAATAACACAGCTTCAAATCTTTGCTTCCTGGTTAAGCTTTTACTGAATGTACAAGATAGAGGAGTAAGTAAACACCAGCAACTTGAAGTTTGATTTTGTATTGCGGCCACTTTTCAAGGGCAATTTTAATCCATGCAAGCTCTTTCCATTTTCCAAAAAAGCTGTTTGATTTCTGAGCAGACCCATTAGCCATTTTCTTGCCTGCTAAGTCCTATTTACTTAGAAATATTAATTCCAATTTCTCACCAAGTCAATGGAACTTGTTACATAAATTTCAAAATTGTCAAGGTTGGTTGGAAACCTAAGAGCCCATACACTCGAGGTGAGGTCTAAATTTGGCCATAACATTTAATGAAGGAAGCCTGGGTGCATATCATCGGTGCTCTTTTCAGGTTGCAGTTGGATCTAGAGGAGAGCTGAGAAGCCCTTGAAAGCCGCTGCTCCGAGCAGGTTCACTCATCGGGATAGTCTTTTTTTGGTACTTCAGACCTTGGTCAGTCAGTTGGATCAGGTAAGCAAATATTTTCTATCACCCTCTGATCTCAAGAACTGCTTTACAAGATGGCATCTGATCTGACTGCTTTAATTTATGCCACTTCATGTTGGGGTCTAGCCAACAGAGCAATCTTTTTTACGAAGCTTTGCAGGATGCAGGGATCTTATAATGCTCCAGGATTACAATAGCAAATTGCTTTCGCTGGAGCTGCGTTTGATAGCTGTTCAGCTTGCTTGCTGTGTGTGTGAAACTTGGGTGTTAATGAATCTCCCTTTATGACCCATTTTGTGTCCTAGACATGAAAAAATTATTCTCCATTCTTCCCCCCGATTTTTGCTTTAGAGACAATAGAAATATAACCCCCCAGCAACCACAGACTTATGAATTAATTGGGGACAAAGATAGATGGGAGTTTTATATGAACTGATATTAAAAGATAACAAGGCACTGTTTCTCCTGAAAACATTTTATGCATTCAGGAATTACTTGTTGAGTGCCTACTGTGAACTGGGCCCTGTATACATCCGTGAACTGCATGTATGGGTCTAGCAGTGAAGAAAATAGACAAGGTCCCTGCTCTAACAGAGCATCTAAAGGGGAATCTGGGCATGGGGGCTAAGGATCACTGCAGACAGATCACAGAGAAGGAAATAAGTAAATCAAGAAAATAATTCCAGAAAGTAATAAATGTTTAAAAATATTTAAAAGTATAATGTGTAGATGTTGACTTCCGGGTAGGCCATTCTTTTTACTGTAACAACTAGAAGGAAGTAGATATATTTTAAATAATTTTTAAAAAGATATTGTAGAGTTATGATGCATAGAGGAGTATATGAACTAAGCTTGCTTAGGGGAAAGATCTCTTGTTTTTTTATTGAGGTGAAATTTACAAAAATTTAAAATTGTTCAAAAATGAAAAATTCAGAGGCATTTAGTACATTTGGCAATGTTGTACAAGCACTACCTCTATCTAGTTCCAAAACATTTTCATCATCCCCAAAGAAACTCCCAGGCCCATTAAGCAGTTGCTCCTCATTGCTCTATTCCCCCAGCCCCTAGAAACCACCAGTCTGTGTTCTGTCTCTATGGATTCACTTATTCTGGGTATTTCATATAAATGGAATTATACAATGTTTGTCTTTTTGTGCCTGCTTTCTTTCACTTAGCATAATATTTCAAGATTCACCTGCATTGTAGCATGCGTCAGTACTGCATTCTTTTTTAAGGCTGAATAATATTCCATTATATGCATTTACTACAATTCGTTTATCACTTTCTCAGTTGATGAACATTTGGGCTGTTTCCTTATTTTGGCTATTGTGAATGGTACTGCTATGAACATGCAAGTGCATGTATTTGTTTGAGTGCCTGTTTTCAATTCCTGTGGATATACACTCAGGAGTGGAATTGCTGGTTATTTTAGGTTTAATTTTTTTAAGGAACTACCAAACTCTTTTCCACAGTAGCTACACAATTTTGCATTCTCACCAGCCATGTAAGGGGTTCCAATTTCTCCACATCCTCACCAACACTTGTTATTTTCCTTTTTTTAAAAAAATTATAGTCAACCTAGGCGTGTGAGGTAGTATTACATTGTGATTTTGATTTGCATTTCTCTAATGATTAACGATATTGAGAATTTTTCATGTGCTTGTTGGCCCATTTGTAAATCTTTTTTGGAGAAATGTCTATTGAAGTCCTTTGCCCGTTTTTTTAGTTGGGGTGTTTGAAGAGTCTTTCTTTGATGAGCTGAGGTGTGCATACCTAGGGGCACTTGCTGGGTCTGGGCACAGGTTGAGGATTGAGCTTGCCATAGGCATAGAAGTTCTAATGGAGAAAGAGAAGCCAGCACATATTTTTATGTGGACTGGCATTGTGAACTAGAATCTAAAGTGTCTCTAAACATTTGGCTGATCTTCTCTGTGGCAAAGTTGCTTAGTTCTGGGGCATGATGGGGTGCTGGAGGCGAGGCTGGATGGACTGAGTAAAAATCCCACAGTCTCCTGGTCCTCTAGATAGAGAGACCTACAACAAAGACTGATCTAATGCTCTAGATACTTGAGACCAGAAGTGGAGAGAGTCTGTGTGATGCTCCAATCCATCCTTACTCAGCTCAGCGCCTCACTGGACTAGGATAAGCAGCTCCTCTTCCCATTTGCCCAACAGAGGAAAGAGTGAACCCTCTCTGAGGGACAATAACATCAACTTTAGTCTCCATGATTCCTTTATTCACAACTTTTTGTATACAATAAAAAATGACCAGGTATAAAAAAGGCAGAAAAATATGACTGATAAAAGAAAAAATAAGGAATAGAAGATGATTCAAATCTTGGAGTTAGCAGACAAGTATTTAAAGATAGCTATTAGGGGCCTGCCCTGTGGCGTAGTGGTTAAGTGCGTGCACTCTGCTGCTGGCGGCCCGGGTTTGGATCCTGGCCGTGCACCCATGCACCGCTTGTCAGGCCATGCTGTGGCGGCGTCCCATATAAAGTAGAGGAAGATAGGCACAGATGTTAGCCCAGGGCCAGCCTTCCTCAGCAAAAAGAGGAGGATTAGCATGGATGTTAGCTCAGGGCTGATCTTCCTCACACACACACACAAAATAGCTATGAAATATATGTTAAAGAAAAGAGAGGAGAATGTGAACAAAATGGATGAAAATTTGCAGAATTTTGAAAGAGAATTGGAATATAAAGGGGAAAAAACTGAAAAACATAATTTGTGGAATTAAGAACTTATTGGATGAGTTTAAGAGCAGACTGGACAGAGAAAAAGACATGATTAGCAAATTCAAAAACTAGTCATCAGGAAATATCCAAACTGAACTACAGTAAGAAAAAAAAGAATGGAAAGAATAGAACAAAATATGAGACTAGTGTACCACCCACACTAACAGAATAAGTGAGAAAAATCATGTAATAATCTAAAGAGGTGGATAAAACATGTAGCTAACATCATATTCAATGGTGAGATATTGAACATGTTCCCACGAGTTTGTGAACAAGACAAGGATATTCACTAATACCACTTCTATTCAATATTGTACTAGAGATCTTAGCTAGTGCAATAAATCAAGGGAAGAAATAGAAACATAAAGTTTGGAAAGAAAAAATAAAATTATTATTCACAGGTGATAGATATGATTATGCTTATTGAAAATATAAAATAATGTAAAAAATAAACTACTATAGTTTGTGAGTGAATTTAATTTAAAATATCTAAATAAATGGTGTGGTATCCTATGTTCATTGGAAAACTCAATATTTTTTCATTAGACTTTTTGTTTTGAGATAGTGGTTGATTCACATGCATTTGTAAGAAATGATATAGATACTGCATGTAACCTGCACCCAGTTTCCCCCAATAGTAACATCTTGCATGACTATAGTGCAATATCACAACTAGGAAATTGACGTTAGTACAACCCATCCATCTTATTCAGATTTCACCAGTTTTATGTGCACTCACTTGTGTGTGTGTGTATTTAGTTCTATGTAATTTTAACACATGCGAGATTTATGTTATCACCATCACAGTCAAGATGTAGAATAGTTCCATTCCCACAAGGATTCCTTGTTCTTGTGCTACCTTTTTATCATTAACACCCACCTCCTGCACCTCCTCCCTTTATCTCTAACTCTTGGCAATCACCAACCTGTTTTCCATCTCTATAATTTTGTCATTTCAAGAATGTTATATTAATGGAATCATACAGTATGTAACCTTTTGGGATTGACTTTTTTCATTCAGCATAATTTCCTTGACATCTATCCAAGTTATTGCATTTATTAATAGTTCATTTCTTTTTATTGTTAGAGACCAATATTTTAAAAAATCACTATAAAGCTACAGTGTTTAAGATAGTGTGGTGTTCATATAGACAGAAAAGTAGACTGATGGAACAGAATAGCGTGTCCAGAAATAGACCTATACATATATAGTCACTTAAGGTAAGACAGAGATGCAACTGTGGAGTGGGGAAAGGATGGAGCAATGGAATATCCTTGTGGGGAAAAAAATGTACCTTGATCTTTACCTCACACCGCATACAGAAATTAATTTGAAATATATCATTGACCTTAAATGGAAAGGCAAAAAATAAAATTTTTGGAAGAAAACAGAGGTTAAAATCCTCATGACTTAGGTAGGCAAAGATTTCTGAAACAAGATGCCAAAGTACTAACCAAAGAACATAAATAAATAGTGTGGGCTTCTTTATCAAAAGACACCAATAAGAGAATAAAAAGGTAAACTAGGAGAAGAAGTTTCCAATACATATATTCAACAAGCCATTTGTATACAGAATATAAAAAGAACTCCTACAAACTCATTAGAAGATGACAGCTCAAAAACAAAATGAGCAAAATACTTGCAAAGGCACCTAACCAAAGAGGATATTCAAGTGAGCAATAAGTGTATGGAAAAGTGCTCAATATCACGAAATAGCAGAGAACATCAAACTAAAACTGGAAGGAGACACCTCTGTTCTCAGAGCTTTCCAGAAATAGAAAGTTGAATGGCAAAGGGCCTGAAACCAAAACAGCTAGATCTGTTTAAGAAACACAGAGGGCCAGTGTAGGAGATCTTGGAATGAGGGAGGCTTGAAGGGATGAGGGCAGAGAGGAGGGCAGGGCTGTTAGGGTGTGTAATTTAATTGCTTTTTTTTATTATTATTACTAGTAGTAAAAAAAAAACCTTTTAGGTTGCAACTCTGGGTGATAGTTTCCAATATAATACTTAATAAATGGATACACCTATTCTATTCTATTCTATTCTATTCTATTCTATTCTATTCTATTCTATTCTATTCTATTCTATTCTATTCTATTCTATTCTATTCTATTCTATTCTGTTCTATTCTATTCTATTCTATTCTAGTCCATTCCATTCCATTCCATTCCATTCCTTAAAATACATCAGTGGTAATTCACTAAATTAACTTTATCCACAGTCTGAAAAAAATGAATGCATGATCTTGTAGGCCATGGAAATGGGTTTAAATTTTATTTTATCTAATAGAAAATCATAGAAAGAGATAAACTGAATTAATAATGAATAATATAAAACTTCCATAGTGATCTTCAGCCAAATTAACACACTTTTAGAGATTTAATTTGGGTGATTCCAAAATGATTAGGCAGGTTATGGAAGTGAGTGGGATTGTTAGTGCTGCTTAAATAGCTATGATAGATATGTAGTCACAGGTTAGCATAAGTTAGCAGAAGGGAAGCCATCTTGTAGAAGGGAATCATGTTGGAGCTGTAAATAACCCTGATCCACAAGGCACCCCTTTGTTGAGTCTGCAATGCTTTAGTTTACACATAGCCTGTATAAGTCCACACCTGCTTGTGAGCAATACGCATGCTCTGCTACTTTCTCAGCCTTAGCTTACACGTAAACCTCCTTATTGTGATAAGACAGTACCTTTTTGTTCTTTACGTTTTCCCAGGAATGTAATGACCTTCAGAAAGGAGCCCCTGTGCTGGTATCCATTGCCAGTGACAAGAAAAAGGGATGATCCGGCATCTCAGGGACTGCAACACCAGATGGCCACATTCCGAACCACCCCCCCCTTTTCAGCCCATTTGCCCTATAGAACTGTTTGAAATAGTTTTAAGATGGTTCTTTATGGACACTAGTCCGCCATCTTCCCCCTTGCTAGCAAGCTGTAATAATAAGAAAAGACCATTTCTCTCCTACCACCTTGCCTCTGGACTATTGGCTTGTCTTTGTGGCGAGTAGAGGACCCCTATTTGGCAGTGACAGGATCACCTCTCAGGGAATAAGGACACTCATAGTTTGTCTAATGAATGTTGTCTACAAAGACTGAAGGCAAATCAGGCCTCCAAGTAATTTAAAATTAACTTTGTCTTTCTTAGTTATCTTGGAATTTTACTATATTAAAATTTAGGATCATTGTTCAAAAAGTGCTGTCAAATCATTCTTTGTGAACTGTGTTATATTTTGAACTGTTATTCTCTTTTGTATTGAACTTATTATACTGGACCAGCCAGCTATGATTGGGTTGACGGCTGGCGCCAATCACCACCTATCGATATTGACAAGAATCTGGTTGCCTAGCTAAGTATCCTTTTACTCCCCCACTGCTCCATTGTTGTCCAATCCCACAAAGAGACATGCTTTATCAAAGATCATGATCCTCTTTCACAGAAGACAAATGAATTTTCAGTCAGAGTCACAAAATCTCCAAAGAAGCTCTCGTCATCCATTTGCAGGAGTAATTATACTGTGTACCAATATAAGAAGGTGCTTTGATTCTCCAAAATCAGAAATACGCAAATTGGTTACAGCCTGGGCATGATTCAGGTACGTGATGTGGAGGGAAAACCATTGAGATAGGAATTCTCTCACAAAAGAATACTTAATAAGCATGTCCTCTCCAATTCTTCTCAAATATTTCTGGTCTTGGCTGGATCCTGGTTCAGTTATAAAGTGAATGAACAAAAGAGGATTGGGTGGATGAAGTTGACATGCGGGATGATGATTTAGATCTGGAAAAGAGGGGACCTGAGTTATAAAGGCCCAACTCTGGCCCTTGTCCTACTGTGCCCCTCCCCATGGGGCAAGGAGTCAAAGGGGCCAAGAGATATGTACCCACTCAGAGCCCATTCTGTTTCTGGGTGAAACAGGTTTCATATAGGAGCTGATGCTAAATTCTCATGAATTTTGTGAGCCTGTTATTACATCTGTAGTTTAAAATTGGCCACGGTAGAATATTTATGCTACGGAAAATGGCAGATACTACAGATCAGGGCTCCCTACTAAAGAACTGGTTGTTAAACATTTACCAGCACACTCTCATTATGACCCTAATCCTAACCTAAACTTAGTTGTTGTCTTTTTAAAGCTTTGGATTGGTGGAAATGACAACAAATTAATGCCTCATAATTTCTGTTTAGATCTTTTTCTGTGGTACTAGTCCAGCATTCTACATATAAAATGCATCAGTTCACTGGGGCATAATTATCCATGGGGTTACTTTTTTAAAAAAACTTTTTATTTTGAAATAATTATCAACTCATAGGAAATTGCAAAAATAGTACATAGAGTCCCATGTGCCCTTCAATCACCTTCTCTCAAATGGTGACATCTTATATAACTGCAGTACAATATTAAAATGAGGAAATTGACATTAATACAACGCCGTTAACTAGATTTCAGATCTTATTCATTTTTCACCAGTCTTTACATGCACTCATTTACCTATATGTGTGTGTGTGTGGGTGTGTGTGTAGCTCTATGCAATCTGATACATGGGTTATTTTTTAAATGCAATCTCTAGACAGCCCCAGGGCAGTAGAACATTGCCTAATTAGCTGATGCCTTTAGGACCTTGCACTCAGCTGACCCCATAATTTCAAGCTTAAAAAAGAAGAAGAAACGCATATCTTTGTCTAAATTACCTGGATATTCTGGGTGGATAGTCCCCAAAGTACCATGTAACTGTGTCATCTGCTAAAGTCTGACTTCTTCAGGATGACCTGAACTATTCCTATGTGGAATACGTGCATTTATTTCTTCTAAAGGAAGACAGGCATCCCTGTAGGAAATTGCATATGAAAACAAATTAAACGGTCAATATACGGTATTAAAAATAATATTGAATTGTTACTTTTATGATGTAAGCACTTAACAATCAGATATTTTAGTTATTAGAGGGAACTGTTGATGGGCAAAAATGTTTGAGAACCTTTTTTGTTAATATTTTATTTTTAATTAATAATATGAATTATAAGTCAATTTATCACAATCTGAATCCTGACAGAAACGTTCAATATTGTTAATAGACTTCTATCTAAGTAATTTAATGGCTCTATTTTTGTATCTAGTCACTGTATTCCAGAAGTGTGGTTACTGAAACATAACACTGTGTTTATATGGGATGTGTTATATTTAATTATAAAGCATTCTGGTCCCAATTATCTGCTGGCACAAAACTACAGCATATCTTGTTTGCAATGTATTTACATTGCTACTTAATCTGCTTTCTGTCTGTCTTTTCTGGACATAAGTTTGATGATGATTTGAGCACAGATCAAAGGAAGAACTGTTTAAACTAACCTAACTAGTTTTATACTGACTTCTAACTAGGTAAGGAACTGGTTAGCAGGAGATCTAGGGGAGAAGCCAGGTTAGTTTTAGGCTCGTGCTTTAGATCAATCATACCATATTCTCTGTCATATTACAGAAGAGGAAGCTGAGTAGTCAGCTGGGAAAAACAGCAGGAAATTGTGTCAATTTTACAAATTCTCCTTAATTGGATATTTTCAACAGATATTCATTATTTAGTTGTAATATCACGAATACAAAAAATTGAGTTGTTCCCAGAATTTACATTCAAATGAAGAGCAAAGTACTCATGTATTTAATGTAAATTGTTTTGATGATACACTCTTCTGGGTTATTCGTGCCAATACTTTCCTCCATTAAAACATGTAACTTTGGCTTGATTGAAATGATAAACATTTCCTGACTACTTATTAATTGATTTTAATCTTATATTATTCAAATATATTGATTAGACATTATTTCATTACTTTATCTCTTCCCAGAGTAGCTTCTGAAGTCCAGCATTTGTGACAACTGGGATCATATAATTAATCTGCTTTCCTTTCATTTTTATAACATAGAACGAGAAATTTGTTTTTCATACTCCTCAGTATGCTTCCAAAATTATACAAATGAGTTTCCAATATCTTTTTATGGAAATTAAATACATTCAGCTTTTTATGTGCTTGTGGCCATTGATATTAACATTTTTAAAATGTGAAAATTAAATAAAGCAGAGCATTGGCTCTTCAGGAGGAGTTTTATATTTACATTGCTCATGCCTATATCACTCATAGCTGATCTCTTCTAAAAATGTAAATTATATTTCACAAGAAAAAATTGCTGCTTAGTGAGTAGTGGAAACCGATCAAAGTACAGTTACAGGACGCAGTATAGCAATAAATTAAAATGTCAAGCTTTTAAGCTATTTTGTTAAAAGCCTCAAAATTATCCATGATTTTTGGAATTGACAATGTCACTTTAGCACCCACTTTTAAAGATCATTTTGAAGCATGAGTTATTTGTCAGGTGTGATTTATTTAAGACAATAAACTTAGATTATTGAGTTGAACAAATAACTGTTTGGATGCCTGCCAAGCATTTAGAGCGAATGACTGAATGTAATGAGACTGGATCACTCAGAGGGATGAATAATCAAAAGCCGTGGGATGAAATTAACATTGTTCAAAAGATATATCTCTTCCTTCTCTCCTTTGTGAATATTGAGCAATGGGGGAGTGAAAAGCATCATGGGAAGTACCGTCCTTGCTTTCCAAAACAACTGCAGTAAATATACCTTAGATTTGCATAATGCATTCCAGCTCACACGTGTGTTATTTCATCTTCTATTAGAACTACACTTTAAAGTAGTTATAATTGCATCATTGCAGATGAGAAAACTCATCACACAGCCGGTCAGGTGATTGGCTCAGGTTGCATAGACAGTGAAGGGCAGAGCTGGAATCTGATCTTACGCTCTATGAGATGAGACCGACAGGTGAGACAAAAGAGGTTAGAGGGAAAGCAAAGATGTGGGATTGGCCACATCCTCTTTGATCCTTGTTCTGCCACTTATTAGCTTCCCTTGGATAAATTACTAAACGTTTCTGACTTCAGTTCCCTCACTAGTAAATTCTAAATGATAGTATCTACTTTCCTGGACTACTGGGGACATTACAGGAGATAGGGTTTTAAAGTAGTCAAGGTCATTGGTTTTGGAAGCCAACTGCCTGGTTTCCGTTCCTACCTTCAATACTAAGTAAGTGTCTGATTCTGGGAAAATCCTGTAACTTCTTAGTATCTTATTTTCCTCATCTGCAAATAGTGCCTATTTCATAGGGTTTGTTGAGATGGTTAGACGAGCTGATGCATGGGGAGTGGTGACCATGGGGGCTGGCACATGGTAAAGCTCTCGTTATTACTAATGTGACAGTCACTTGGGAGCTTGGAACACGCATTGCCTCTGGAACTAGAAAATCTGGCTTCAGTCCCCTAATTCCATGGCCCGTGGAAGTCCAAAGTCCCACTCCTCCTTCTAAGAGTTTGACTAATTTCTGAGGTTCCTCATCTCTCAAGATTCCCTAGTCATCCCTCTAGTTTCTTTTGCATTAGTAACCACTGTTCTGTGCCATATATGTCCAGGGGGACCCTCCACTTTTTTTTCTTCTTAGTTTAAATACCCAATCACACAGATCTTGTTGATAATCTTGGAGGCTAAGAAAAAGAATCATTTTGCACATCACAAAGTTTGTTTCCTGCATCTTCTCTCCTTTCTCTCCTCCTTGCTCTATACTTTCTAAATTACTCCTCAAATATCAAATCCTTCTCCCTCATTTTGTGGAACAGTTGTGCTCATCTCAGATTTACCTTCAGTACTGCTTCCCCAAACCCAACAATTTGTCCATGAGAGTAAAGAGCCATCCTGCTTAGTGGCTGGTGCTGAAAAGTAAGCCAACTGCTAATTCTCAAGACTGGCATGAAGAGACCCACAAAGACATTGTTCTTCTATGCAAAATAGAAATTTTGGAAAAATTAAGGATAAAATGTCTAATTCGGCAGTGGCTAAGATGGAGATGGTGAAGGAGTTCACCCAAACACTAGGTGTGGAAGTAAGAAAATGAGATGGGGAAACAGTGTCATCATGTCTGTTCCAAGAACAGGCCTGGTGAGAGGCAGCGAAGAGCATTTCACCGTGGATTTGCTGTGGTCTCTGATGTTTTCCTCATGCGCGTCAGCATAGGCAGGGGCCCCTCAATTTCATTTTGCACTAGGCCCTGCAAATTCTGTAGCCAGTCCTGAATGTAGGGATATTATACTTGGGCTTTATTTTTGCTGAGTGGCATCCATAACAAAATATTAAAGCGAAAATACTTAATTCTTAGGAATTGGTTTTGTGTGATGTGTGTGGATTACAGGAAGACACCATGGTTATTACCCGGAATTTAGCCCTTCCTTGCTATTAGGACAAAGTCTCTTAATAATTAACATTTCCTTTAGCTCGTTTCCTGGAGATATTTGGCCAGGAACTTGATCTTTTCTTTTCCACCTGCCTCGTTGGGTTTGCAAGATAGTAAACTTGTAGACATTACAATTTTGTCTGCCAGTGAGAAGCCAAAAGTGTGTTTGTTTGCTGTATGTGGCACAGGAGAGTAGGATTTAAGACCTAATACTGGACCTATAGGAGATTACAACATACTCATTACAGTTTGTAGTCAGCAGATGGGCAACTGGAGTTGATTGTTTCTGAATCTGGCAAAAGCAACTGGTGAGAAGGCTCAGAGAGAGCAAACATTTTCCTGCTGGTAGAAGAGTTTTTTTCACTCGGCATTTGGCCTATAATTTATGTATCATTGGATCCAATTTAAGGTTTAAAAAATCTCCTTGTACCTTACAATTCAGAGGAAGGAGACCGACTCCCAGATTCTTGCATGACCAGACTTCAGTAGCTCTAAGATGACCAAAAGGAAAGGTAACTGAAAGGTAGAACTTCCAAACTGAGCACCTATGTCGAGAAGTACTGTACCCCATTCCCAAGATGCTAGTCCCAAACTCGACTTCTTAGAACTCTTAATTGTGTTTCTTAGGTAATGGATCCAATACTAAGTATGATAGGGAAAATTCTCCAGAGAAAACATCTTTTCATCAACTATAAAATGATTTGTACAGTAATGTACTGTTAAATATTTACCCAATCTGGAAAGAGTATAGGGGATAGTAGGTTTTTTTTTTAAATACAGTATGATTAACTGTAATCACCATGCTGTACTTTATATCCTCAGAACTTATTTTATAACCAGAGGTTTGTACATTTTGACCTCCTTCACCCATTTCACCCACTCCCACCCCCCGCATCTGTCAACCACCAATCTGTTCTCTGTATCTATGAGCTTGGTTGCTTTTTTTTTTTTCCTATAGATTCCACATATAGGTGAGATCATGTGGTATTTGTCTTTCTCTGTCTGACTTATTTCACTTAGCATAATGCTCTCAAGGGTCATCCATACTGTCCCAAATGGCAAGATTTCCTTCTTTGTTATAGCTGAATAATATTCCATTGTATATATACACCACATTTTCTTTATCCATTCATCCATTGATGGACACTTAGGTTGCTTCCATATTTTAGCTATGGTAAATAATGCTGCAATGAACATGGGTTGCATACATCTTTTCAAGTTAGTATTTTTGTTTTCGTTGGATGAATACTCAGAAGTGCAATTACTGGATCATATGGTAATTCTATTTTTAATTTTTTGAGGAAACTCCACACAATTTTCCATAGTGGCTGCACAAATTTACATTGCTGCCAATAGTGCACAAGGGTTCCTTTTCTCCACATCCTCACCATCAATTGTTATTTCCTGTCTTTTTGATAATAGCCGTTCTAACAGGTGTGAGGTGATATCTCATTTTCGTTTGATTTGCATTTCCCTGATGATTAGTGATGTTGAGCATCCTTTCATATATCTGGGAGAGCGTAGTTTTTAACCTGCCATATTTTTTTTTAATGGAAACTTTCTTCAAATATATGCTTTATGGCAACCCAGTATATTAAACAGATAAAAGTTGAACTGCTTTTTCTTTTGTTTTGGAGGGGAGGAAGATTAGCCCTGGGCTAACATCCATGCTCATCTTCCTCTACTTTATATGGGACACCGCCACAGCATGGCTTGACAAGTGGTGCGTCGGTCCGCGCCTGGGATCTGAACCTGTGAACCCTGGGCTGCCGAAGCAGAGAACGCGAACCCAATCACTATGACACGGGGCCGGCCCCCTGAACTGTTCTTTTTGAATCTGGGGTGAGGTTCCTGGAGTTTAGATCTTCTCACTGTACTTTCTCCAATATTCCTACCTCCCAACTCCCCCCCACTCAACCCCATACCCCATACCCTACTCAGCCTAGTCTCTAAAGCACATCTGAAAACTCTGGAGGGTCCCAAGTCTTCTAAGACCCCCAACAGGAAACTACTGCTATAAATAGGCATTATTAGTTCTTTATTCAAAGTAACAAATAATCAGTAGAAAGAAAATGGAATAAACTTGTGTCATTTATATTTCAATATCAGGGCACAAGAGAAGTAGGGACTATGGAAGTCTATGTGCATTTTACAATGCAATAGAAATATTAGAGAGATATGAGATTGTATAAGATGGAGGTGTCCAAGTGAATAGTGCCTGTCTGTCTTGTCCAGCTTCTAAACAATTCAAGAAGAGAATGAAGATGGAGGTCAAAATATCATCTTTAGTACCAATAAAGGCCAGGCTAGCTTGATCAATAAACTCAGAATTAGGCAGCCTCATACACATGGTTGCAGCTCTCCCCTGGTGGAGGTGACTGGCCCAGGAGACTCTCAGTAGTATGGAGGAGCTAGGAGGATGCGTGCTGTCTACCAGGAGGCTCACTGCCAAGAGGAGGAAGGAACAGTGCTGGGCTGAGAATACTCAGGTATTATTTCCAAAATTACCCATCTGTGTCATCACCCTCAAGGCACCCCAGAGGGTGGAATGAGGAAAGGACAGAAGGAGGTGAGGAGTACCACTATGAGAACTCTCTTTATGTGGGGGAAAAGAGATGTAGAGAACCACTTTCCCCCAAGACACAGATTTATGGAAGGATTTGGGAAATAAAGGATATTAATGAGTGTCTGTCTTCTATTCCCTCTACCAAAGGGTAATTTTATTTATTATGGAAATGCATTATATTCTTTGTAAAAAGTAAATTAATCCAATAATTGGAATAAAATTCCTTGTATTTTGTGGTTGATTGTTATGAAATATACTTTGGTTTTGAACTAATAAATTATATAATTCTGAAATTGTTTAGTTTAATTGCCTACGTTTTAGGAAAACAAGATTGTACAGCGTGGGGACTTTCCTTCTCTTAATAGATCTGGAACTAACAGACTCCCACCCTGCAAAAAACTGCCCCACAAGCATTCATATTTGAGAGGGAAGTTAATTTGTTAGTTTTGGACACTGTTGAGCACTGCCCAAATGACAAATGTGTTTATAGTTGGAGTAGAGAATTCAGTAAAAACAAACAATGGAGATAATCTGTACAATGTGGTATATTTTTGAAATATGCTTCTGGTATGATTTTTTTCTTAGAAAATAATTATTCATATTATAAGCAACAGCTGCTTAGAAATAAACTTGGAATTTTAAAATTATTAATTGAAACACTGTTGCCATCAACATCACATTTTAGAGATTTTATAAGCAGCACTGAATTAGTGAGTGAAATATCACTGACACCATTATAAGTATAATGTTTACTCAAGGGCACACAGAGATTCCTGTTTTTCCTGAGCTATGGGAGTCTCCTTGAAGAGCTGGAGGGGTCTATGTAGACATTTCATCATAGGCAACTGAAGAGATACCAGGGCAGAATTTTAAAATTTTAGGATCTTTTACTATTCTTCATGAGCTCAGAGTTAGCACAATATCAATGCTTAAGAAAGATAACTGACACATATTTTTATACTGTATTAATTATACCTTTCGTTTCTTTATTTTGAGGCTTTGACATCTTGGAGCCTTGCTTATCCTAGAGGGACTGCCCCTCTCAGGGTTAGCTAATTCCTAGAGATAGCAAACAACCCACCCGGGGGTGTGTCTTTCATAGGCAGACCAACCAACCAATCCAGAGCCCACACCCCAATCACCTCCTTAATTGGGCTCACACACCCTGGGTCACTATTCACTTGTCCTAATCACACAAGGCCCAGGTACCAGACAACTAAGGACAACCCTAACACCTCAGAGTCCACTGAAATTATTCAAACAAACCAATCCTTAGCCTGCCACCCTGCATCACCCATGCCTTCCTGCAGAAACCACAATAAAGGCTCTTGTCCACGTTTTCTCTGTGCTTTCTCTGCCTCCTGACCAACCCTGATGCTTCCCCATGTGGCCCTGCATGGCATGCTGTGTCTCCTGTTTCTAGGGATCTGTGAATATAAAAAACTTCTTCCTTCATTAAGTCATGTCCATGTCTGTGTGTCTTACCACACCTGAGTAAACAAATCCCAGTTACCTTAAAACATATATTTCTTAGTAGCTAATGATGTGCTTTCACACATATTTATCTCATTGATCACAAATCTATGAAATAGATATTATTATTCTCATTGGACAGATCAAGCAACCGAGGCTTAGTGATGGTAGAGCCATTTTGGACCAAGCTCCACTGTACCATACAGAAGATATTTGGCTTACAAATATTGGGGGTAGAAAATACAATAATGCATGTCTAAATCTTTTTATTGATTCATCTATAAAGTCAGGCCAAGAATATTTACCTAGGACGTGTTATAAAGATTAGAAATAACGCTCTCAGAGTTCTAAGTTTCCTTTCAATTCCTACCACTACCACCTTTATGAAGGTCTGTTCCATCTTTTCCACTCTGTTTCTTTCCTTTTCCTTTTTTCCATCTAGCAAATAGAAATTTTATTATATTATTCTCTTGTTTAAGGGCCTATCAGTCTGAGACTTCTGCATCTGGGTAAGATGGATTCGTTTTCTGTAAACTGACAATCTTTTCAAGAATAAATAGAAAAGGCAGATAAAATGTAAAAATCTTGAGTTTAAAGGCATCAGTGAGCTACCGAAGATATCAGGCTAAAGAGTCTAAGATTTCAGAGAGCGGTTAGCTGTGGAGCGGCGAGCAAACAATCTGAAACCAGTGTTCCCAAAATTTGCTGGTTCTGGGTACAAGCAAGAGGCTGAAAACAGATGAGCTTTGCCTAGGCAGAGTGTCACTCTGGGAGACAGAGACATCATACCACTGGGAAATTTAGAATGGCTGAACAGACAAAACCAGAGTCTTGAGGATTTTCAAACACCTGTCAGTCAGTTTTGTTCCCAAGACATTTGCCAAATTCTGAAGCTGCACTGTGCAGAAGACTACAAATTAAATCTGAAAACATCTGAAATGCTGATCAGAATTTTCCAGTTTTACAGAACAGAGAAGTGATATTTCAGGGCCTGCCAGGGTTTAGGGACCTGGTGAACAAATCATATTCTCAGCTGAAAGTCTCAGGACACTAAGCCTTAGAAACAACAGCAAGCCAGAAATAGACTGAGCATTACCAAAAGCAACTCAGCCTTAACTTGGCTCAATTCCTGGTTGGATTAAGAGTATTCACCCTCACTCTGTCTAGCAAAGGGAAGAATGAACTCTGATGGGAAGATGATAACATTATCCAGAGCATTTATAATTGTTATAAACAATGTCCGGCATTCAGTCTAAGGCTACTAGGCTTGTCAAGTAATAGGATTATACAACCAAAAATGAATACAAAAGAAATGAAAACAAAACAACAACAAAAACACAAACAATGTAAACAATCTCAGAGGTGAGCTAGGTATTGGAATTATCCGACAATGACTTTAGAATAACTATGATTAGTATGTTCAACAAAATAGAGCAGAAAATAAATAATTTTATTGGAGAATTTGAATCTATACAAAATAATCAAATGGAAGTTATTAAATTGAAAAATACAATATCCATAATTAAGAGCTCAACAAATGGATTTAATAGCAGATTAAACACACCAGAAGGCAGGAATCATGAACTGAAAGGTAGGTCAAGACAAAAGATTTAAACTGAAGGAAGGAGAAAAAGAAGAAGGAAAAATAAAACAGATGTCAAATACCTGTGGGACAGAGTAAAAAGTTCAATATACATATAATTAGAGTCCCAGAAGGAAAGGAGAAAGAGATTTTGGCAGAAGCAGAGATAATGGTCAATAATTTTCCAGAACTGACTGAAGACTTCCAACTAACATTTTCAAAATCCTGCAAACATCAAGCAAGATAAATATAAAGAAAACTACATTACCTTTAAGAAATCAATGAGAAGGTATTGATAACTTCTCAACAGAAACAATGGCAGTTAAAAGACAATGGAATAGTGTTGAAAGGAAAAAAAAAAGCCAATCTAGAATTTGAAACCCAATAAAATATTCTTCCAAAATGAAAGAGAAATAAAGATCATATGATCCCCTTTAAGTATGGATATGACTTGAATTCCTCAGTCCGACCTTCAGGAAACTCCATGTCTAGTCCTACGACAACTCTGAAATCTTTATTTTTCATTATAGCTAAGTCTATGTCTACACCAGCCCCTGCATATACCAGACTTGATCTCACTCCAAATATCTGCTTCTGATCTTTTTCCTACTTGGAATGCCTTCACTTCTACTCCAACTTTTAAAGTTCAACTTGTCTTTATCACAAAACCCAGCTCCTATTTTCATTTCAAAACCTTCACAGGACTCTATTAATGTCCTACACTCTCCAAATCATTCATCTCGGTTTTGATAAAAACTGCCTTACATCACCATTTATTAGCTTTTAAGTATCATATTTCATCATATTTAAGATATTTATTTCCAAGACACAGCATTATTTTATACATAAGGAAGAAAGCAAGAAGGAAAAGCTGTCAATTAAACTCTGCATGCTACAATTCCTCAATGATAGTCATACTAGCCTCCTGTTGTTCTGAAATTTCTCTTGCTTATTTTAAGGGATTTGGCAATGCCTCCTGCTCTCATTTGCAATATATATAATAGGCAATAAAATACATAACTAAATGTAACAAATCTTCACATTTTTTGGAGTGCCTTTCTTTTTTCTGATGCCATAAAATATTTGGTTTTGCTTTATAATAAAATATGGAATTGTAGAGAGAAGTCAAGATGGCAGCATAGGTGGACTCTGAATGCACCTCCTCCCATGGACACAGCCAATCTACAACTACTCTTGGAAAAATTACCCCGGAGAGAGAACTGAAAACTGGATAAGAGGAACTCCTGCAACAAGCAACAATCCTAATTGAGGTAGAAGAGGCAGAAATTCCCTTCTGTAGAGAAAAAAATGCCACCTTCACAAGCTGCAACACTTCACAGCCACCCAGGAGCAACCCAAAGGTATGCAGCCTTCCCTGGAGGAGTGGGGACCTGAGCTGAGGAGCACCCCTGCTGTAGGCATTTTTTGGACCCAGCATAATCGAGACGAGTGGCATAATATCTGACTTTGCTTGCTACTAAAACATTGGGGAATACCCCCAGAAAAACTAATTCACAAAGAAATTGAAGCTGGCTCTTAAAGGGCCCATGCACAAATTCACACATTTCAGAAAGCAACCTAAAATCACCAGAAAGAAAGGTGCACAGTCCTTTGGTGAAAAGAGACTTACCTGATAGGCTCTGAGTGCATCTTGGTGAGAAGTGACACCTCTCCAGAGCCTGGGACATTGGCAGCAGCCAATGTTGTGGCCTGGTGTGGGTATGCTGACACAGACTCTGGCAGACACCGTTGGAGTTCTCCCTGGGGCTGGCTAGCCCAGGGCCTGCCCCACCCACTAGAGCACCAATTTAATCCAGCTCAGCCAGGGCAGGCAGCCCATCCTAGGGACTGGCCCCACAAAACAACAAGCCCTCGGGCAACTTGTGGGCCTGCTAAGTGTGAGCTGCATGGATTCTCTGCAACTGGCAAGTGGTCCCACCTCTGTGGGGCAGGGTGTGAGTAAGGAGCAGGTGGAGAGTGTGGGGCAGTGGTGGAGTGTGTGGGGCTCCCGCCTTGAAGAGACTGGGTCCACTTCAGGGGGTCAGGTTGAGTGCATGGGGCAGGATTGTGTTGACTGTGTGCATGGACTTGTGGGCAGTGGAGCTTATCAGCTGCAGAAGACTTGTGCTTCTCAAAGAGCGGTGTAGGGGGTTTGCCCCACCTTCCAAAGCCTGAAACAATTGGGTGCTCCCATGCCTGAGGCCAGCCCCACCCAGCTGCAATCCTCAGAGAGCTGACAAGAGACACAAAGGCTGGAGGCTTATAGCAATTGTAAGCCTCTGAGCCTAACAACCTGCCACGCTAGGGTCCTACTCACTTAATGGAAATACTGTAACAGGAATGTGCTGTTAGAACTTGCAGCCAACTGTGCTGGGGCTCCCCACACCCAATCAAGAGACTGAAGGGCCCACAACAACTACAAGCAGCTGAGCATTACAACAGATGGCCAGGGGCATAGCTCAGCCTCCCTGGGCTCCTATGGGAAGATCAACCAAGCCACAACAGAAGGACACACATAGCCCACATAGGGGTCACTCCTGGAACATTCAGATCGGAGGGAAGCACACTGCTGCGCCTCATAGGGATCACTTATATAAGGTCACCTATCCAAGAGCAGGAGACGTAGCTGACCTACCTAATACGTAGACACAAGCACAGGGAAAGAGGCAAAATGAGGAGACAAAGGAATACATTCCAAGTAAGGGAACAGGACAAAACCCCAGAAAAGGAACTAAGCAAAACAGAAATGGGCAACCTACCTGACAGAGTTCTAACAAAGAGTGTTAAGGATGCTCACCGATCTTGGGAGAATAGATGAACTCAGTGAGAATATCAACAAAGAAATGGAAGATATAAAAAAGAACCAATCAGAAGTGAAGAATACAATACTGGAAATGAAAAATTCACTAGAGGGACTCAAAAGCAGAGTAGAGGATACAGAAGAGCGGATCTATGAGCTAGACGAAAGACTAGAAGAAATCACCCAAGCTGAACAGATAAAATGAAAAAGAATTAAAAAGAGTGAGGACAGTCTAAGGGACCTCTGGGACAACATCAAGCACACTAACCTCCATGTTATAGGTGTCCCAGAAGGAGAAGAGAGAGACAAAGGGGCAGAGAATCTATTTCAAAAAATAATAGATGAAAAGTTCCATAACCTAAGGAAGGAAACAGACATCCGGTACAGGAAGCACAGAGAGCATCAAAAAAGATAAACCCAAAGAAGCCCACACCAAGACACATCATAATTAAAATGTCCAGAATTAAAGATAAAGAGAGAATCCTAAAAGCCCCAAGAGAAAGACAATTTACATACAAAGGAAACAGCATAAGGCTATCAGCTGACTTCTCAGCAGAAACCTTACAGGCTAGAAGCGAGTGGCACATACATTTAAAGTGCTAAAAGGAAAAAGCCTACAGCCAAGAATACTCTACCTGGCAACATTATCATTCAAAATTGAAGGAGAGATAAAAAGTTTCCCAGACAAGCAAGAATTAAAGGAGTTTGTCACCAGGAAACCAGTACTACAAGAAATGCTAAAGGGACTTATTTAAGGGGAAAAGAAAAGACCACAAATAGGAAAAATTATCTATTTCTATGATAAGAGGGTAATGGATACAAATGCATAAAAAAGAGGTTAGATGTGATATCAAAAACATAAAATGTGGGAGGAAGGGAGTTAAAGAGTAGAGCTTTCAGACAGAGGTCAAACTAAAGAGACCATCAACTTAATATAGATTGCTATATACGTAGGTTACTGTATATGAACCCCATGGTAATCACAAACCAGAAACCTATAATAAATACACAAAAATCTAAGAGAAAAGAACCCAAATATAATACTAAAGAAATCCATCAAACCACAAGGGAAGAGAGCAAGCGAAGAAGAAAGGAACAGAGAGGAACTACTAAAACAGTGAGAAAAAAAGTTTAAAAATGGCAGTAAGTACATACTTATCAATAGCTACTTTAAATGTCAATGGACTAAATGTTCCAATTGAAAGGCATAAGGTGGCTGATTGGATAAAAAAACAAGACCCGGGCTGGCCCAGTGGCTTAGCGGTTAAGTGCGCGCGCTCCGCTACTGGCGGCCCAGGTTCGGATCCCGGGCATGCACCGACGCACCGCTTCTCTGGTCATGCCGAGGCCGCGTCCCACATACAGCAACTAGAAGGATGTGCAACTATGACATACAGCTATCTACTGGGGCTTTGGGGGAGAAAAAAAAAAGGAGGAGGATTGGCAATAGATGTTAGCTCAGAGCCGGTCTTCCTCAGCAAAAAGAGGAGGATTAGCATGGATGTTAGCTCAGGGCTGATCTCTCTCACAAAAAACAAACAAACAAACAAAAAAAACAAGACCCATATATATGCTGCATACAAGAGACACACTTCAGACCTAAAGACACTCACAAACTGAAAGTGAAGGGATGGAAAAAAATACTCCATGCAAATGGGAATGAAAATAAAGCTGGGGTAGCAATATTCATATCAGACAAAATAGACTTTGAAACAAAAACTGTAACAGGAGACAAAGAAGTGCACTACATAATGGTCAAGGGAACAATCCAACAAGAGGATATAACACTTGTAAATATCTACGCAACCAACGTAGGTGAGCCTAAATATATAAAACAATTATTAACAGACATAAAAAGAGAAATAGACAGTAACATAATAATAGTAGGGGACTTTAACATTCCACTTACACCAATGGACAGATCATGCAAACAGAAGATCAATAAGGAAACATTGGCCTTAAATGACATGCTAGAACAGATGGACCTAGTAGATATATACAGAATGTTCCATCCAAAAACCAAAGAATACACATTCTTTTCAAATGCACATGGAACATTCTCCAGGATTGATCACATATTAGGCCACAAAACAAGTCTACATAAATTTAAGAAGATTGAAAGAATACCAAGCATCTTTTCTGACCACAACTGTATGAAACTAGAAATCAACTATAGGAAGAAAATCAGAAAAGCCACAAATATGTGGAGATTAAACAAAATGCTACTGAACAATGATTGGGTCAACAAAGCAATCAAAGGAGAAATAAAAACATACTTGGAGACAAATGAAAATGAAAATACGACATGCCAGAATTTGTGGGATACAGCAAAAGCGGTTCTAAGAGGGAAGTTTATAGCAATACAGGCCTATTTCAACAAACAAGAAAAATCTCAAATAAACAATCTAACAATGCACCTAAGGAACTGGAAAAAGAAGAACAAACAAAGCCCCAAATCAGCAGAAGAAGGGAAATAATAAAAATAAGGGCAGAAATAAATGAAATAGAGACTAAAAAACAATAGAAAAAATTAATAAAACTAAGAGCTGTTTCTTTGAAAATATAAATAAAATTGACAAACCTTTAGCTAGACTCACCAAGAAAAAAACAGAGAAGGCTCAAATAAGTAAAATCAGAAATGAAAGAGGAGAAATTCCAATGGACACCTCAGATATACAAAAGATTATATGAGAATACTGTGAAAAGCTATATGCCAGCAAATTGGACAATCTGGAATAAAATGGATAAATTCTTAGACTCATATAACCTTCCAAAACTGAATCAAGAAGAAATAGAGAATTTAAATAGACCAATCACCAGTAAGGATATCGAAACAGTAATCAAAAATCTCCCCAAAAATAAAAGTCCAGGACCAGACAGCTTCCCTGGTGATTTGTATCAAACATTCAAAGACGACTTAATACCTATCCTTCTCAAACTCTTCCAAAAAATTGAGAAGGGGGGGAGCTCCCTAACTTATTCTATGAAGCTGACATTACCCTGATACCAAAACCCAACAAGGACAACACAAAAAAAGAAAATTACAGGCCAATATACTGATGAACATGATGCAAAAATCCTCAACAAAATACTAGCAAATTGGATATGATAATACATTAAAAAGATATAAAACCTGATCAGGTGGGATTTATTCCAGGGATGGAGAGATGATTCAACATTCGCAAATCAATCAATGTAATACACTACATTAATAAAAGGAAGAATAAAAATCACCTGATCATCTCAATAGATGCATAGAAAGCATTTGACAAGATACAGCATCCATTTATGATAAAAACTCTGAATAAAATGGGTATAGATGGAAAGTACCTCAACATAATAAAGGCCATATATGACAAACCCACAGCTAATATCATCCTCAATGGTGAAAAACTGAAAGCTATCCCTCTAAGAACAGGAACCAGACAAGGAGGCCCACTCTCACCACTCCTATTTCATATAGTATTGGAAGTCCTAGCCAGAGCAATCAGGCAAGAAAAAGAAATAAAAGGGATCCAAATTGGAAAGGAAGAAGTGAAACTCGCACTATTTGCAGATGACATGGTTTTAGATATAGAAAACCCTACAGAATCCACCAAAAAACTTTTAGAAGAAATAAACTAATACGGTAAATTTGCAGGATACAAAATCAACATACAAAAATCAGTTGCATTTCTATACACTAACAACAAAGTAGCAGAAAGAGAAATTAAGAATATAATCCCATTTAAAATTGCAACAAAAAGAATAAAATACCTAGGAATAAACTTAACCAAAGAGGTGAAAGGTCTGTATACTGAAAACTATAAAACATTGCTGAAAGAAATTGAAGAAGACACAAAGAAATGGAAAGATATTGCGTACTCTTGGGTTGGAAGAATTAACATAGTTAAGATGTCCATACTTCCTAAAGCAATCTATAGATTCAGTGCAATCCCTATCAAAGTTCCAACAACACTTTTCACAGAAATAGAACAAAGAATCCTAAAATTTATATGGAACAACAAAAGACCCCGAATAGCTAAAGGAATCCTGAGAAAAAAGAACAAAGCTGGAGGTATCACACTCCCTGATTCCAAAATATACTACAAAGCTATAGTAACCAAAACAGCATGGTACTGACACAAAAACAGACACACAGATCAATGGAGCAGAATCAAAAGCCCAAAAATAAACACACACATCTATGGGCAGCTAATCTTTGACAAAGGAGCCAAGAACATACAATGGAGAAAGGAAAGTCTCTTCAACAAATGGTGTTGGGAAAACTGGATAGCCACATGCAAAAAAATGAACATACACAAAAATTAACTTGAAATGGATTAAAGACTTGAATGTAAGACCTGAAACCATGAAATTTCTAGAAGAAAACATAGGCAGTACACTCTTTGACATCTGTCTTAGCGACATATTTTCAAGCACAATGTCTAAACAGGCAAGAGAAACAATACAAAAAATAAACAAATGGGACTACATCAAACTAAAAAGTTTCTGCACAGCAAAGGAAACCATCAACAAAACAAAAAGACAACCTAACAATTGGGAGAAGATCTTTGCAAACCATACATCTGATAAGGGCTTAATCTCCAAAATATATAAAGAACTCATGCATGTCAACAACAAAAAAACTAACAACCCAATTAAAAAATGGGCAACAGACCTGAACAGACATTTCTCCAAAGATATACAGATGGCCACCAGGCACATGAAAAGATGTTCAACATCATTAACTATCAGGAAATGCAAATCAAATCTACAATGAGATATTTCCTCACACCCATCAGAATGGCTATAATTAACAAAACAGGAAACAATAAGTGTTGGAGAGGATGTGGAGAGAAGGGAACTCTCATACAGTGCTGGTGGGAGTGCAAACTGGTGCAGCCACTATGGACAACAGTATGGAGATTCCTCAAAAAATTAAGTGTAGAACTACCATACAATCCCACTATTCCACTGCTGGGTATTTATCCAAAGAACGTGAAAACACCAATGCGTAAAGATATATGCACCGCTGTGTTCATTGCAGTGTTATTCACAATAGCTAAGACTTGGAAACAACCTAAGTGCTCATCAAGGGATGAATGGATAAAGAAGATGTGGTATATATACACAATGGAATACTACTCAGCCATAAGAAATGATGAAATCCAACCATTTGTGACAACATGGATGGACATTGAGGGTATTATGCTAAGTGAAATAAGTCAGAGGGAGAAGGTCAAATACCATATGATCTCACTCATTAAGTAGTAGATAATAACAACAAACAAATACATAGAGACAGAGATTGGACTGGTGCTTACCAGAGGGGAAGAGGGGAGGGAGGAGGGCGAAAGGGATAATTCGGCACATGTGTGCGGTGATGGATTGTAATTAGTATTTGGGTGGTGAACATGAGAACATGATGTAATCCATGCAGAAATAGAAGTATAGTGATGTACACCTGAAATTTATACAATGTTATAAACCAATGTTACCACAATAAACAAACAAAAATATGGAATTGTAAAAAAAATATGAAATTTTTTCAAAAAGAATTATTTGCTTCATTTGTGTAAAATTTATGCCCAGTTTCAGTGCATTTTAATGCATACACAGAATTTTCTTTTCAATGCCATAACATTGGGTAATATTTTTAAGACGTTCTAAATATAATTAAACTCACTCCATGTAACACCAACCACGCACGTAATTCAACTAAAGTGGTGACAGTAGGAACAACTAGAACCAAGCGTTGAGCATGTTAGGGTAATGACAGCTACATCCTGAGCTTAGCCTGGTCAACAGCAACTGTATGACATATCTCAATTTGAGATGTTAATATCGGAAAAAAAAATGTAATCTCAGAATCAGCAAAATATTATATTACTTGCTTCCTGAAGTAGATCCTAAGGTCTCTGAGGACCTGAAGTATTTCTTTCATGTTGTTTGGTATAATGGCATAGTTTGTAGCACAATACTGTGCACAAAGAAGACATGAATATAAAAAATATAATAGGGAATAAAATTTAATAAAAATAGGGAATATGAACTTGTTGAATTAAAGTGAAAAACAGAAATAATGTATCATTTTACTAACAGTATTTCCCTTTATCAGTATGAGCCAAGATTTATCTTTATGCACGCCATACACGATATTCTTTGTTCTTCTAAGGGGTGTGTGAATATTTATGAGGGGTCAATTTATACCCAATACACAGTATTCTAGAACACAGTATATTCAGTTTACCTGGGCAAAGTTGGCACTCTACTGACTTTCTCCTGCCAACAAACAAATCTTCCTTTATTTAATTGGATGAGAGTTAATTCCAAGAAATTTGTCTAAAATCATAAGGTTTGTTTGCAAATTTCTCTAGCAAAGTTATTGTAGAAATCTCAGAATTTTCATTGTTACTAAGTCCTCTTTTCATATACACAGCTGTTGAAACTTTTATTTATGGCTCAGAAGCACTGTTACAGTTACTCTACACAGAATCGTATGCCCTGAATAGATTGTGCCAAGCATGCTGGAATTCTTGTGGTTGATATCAACAACCTCACTAATTTGGATTGAATAATGCAGAAATGTATTAATTTGAACCTTGCCAAATGGGTTGAAGTGTACCCCACAGGTCAAGGGAATAGGAGAGGGACAATATTTGTAAAGACAATTCATAGTGCATAAAACTTGTGGGAAAATGTCTTATTTAGGAAACAAATTGTTTTCAATACCTCAGAAGCATTCATTTTATACTAAAATTTAATGTTGAATTCAAATCATTTTTATCTGTTAATCAAAACAATTTCTTGAACAGCAGTGGTCATTAAACCATTCCTGCAAGTTCTTTATGGTAACAAAGCTGGTATGATACAATGGAATCTTATCAGTCGTTGGAATCAGAGACTCATCATCTTCAGTCGTGGGGTGATATAGGGCAACATACTTAACTAGTCCTGGTTCTAGTTCCTCATATGAAAATAGACGTAAAGGATACCTCCTAAGGCCTTTGTGAGGAGTAAGTGAGCTAATTGTGTGAACATTCCTTGGCATGTGGTTGGAAATGGAAAAAATATTTATTGAATTAATTTATTATTTAATGAGTATTATTTATTATTTAATGAGTAAATTAAATTAAACCTCCTTAATTCAGACTTTTAACTCTGTTATGTTGTTAATTAGAATGGTTTTCTGTATGTGGGTTGCACTAACGTTTCTTGTTCAGACTATCTTCTCAAGGAGGGGTCAGTAAACTTTTTCACTTAAGGGCTAGAGAGTAAATATTTTAGATTTTGTGGGTCACATATGGTCCCTGTCTCATATTCTTCTGTGTATGTGTGTGTTTTTTTTTTACAACCCTTTAAAAATGCAAAAACCATTCCTAGCTACTGGTCTGTACAGAGACAGTGCCAAATTTGGTCTCTGACTGCAGTTTGCTAACCCCTGATTTAAACATTTTGCATTTAATCTATTTTATTTTTGCACTTATATCTTACTAATGTGCTTCCAAGATTTAGAAAGATAAAAAACTCAGACACAGATTTCTTGGATAAAATTTAGAGTACTATCAATTAATATATTAAAGAACGTAAACTTCGCTTCAGGGATATTTCAGTAATTTCCAGAAAACTACAAAGAGAATAACAGAGACAGTAGTTTTTTCCTTCTGTCCATGAAACAAATCAAAGACTTTTATGAGCTTGTGCACATCTTAGGAAACAAGGAAGTTTGTTTTTCGTTTGATTAGAAAATGTGAATTCTTCAAAGGTGCTTCTGTTAGTCTCATAGGTATACACATTGATTAAGATTTCTTATTAACATACAATCATCTCCAAATGTTTCCACTTAATTGCTTTTTATTTCAGTTAAGTACCAATGTTCTTTATTCTCACACGTAGTTTAATTAGCATGGAAGGTCACTGAGAGGTATTAAGGCACAAACTTGCCCAGAGGAAGTAGTTGATGCCTGGCTGGCTTCTAATTATAGAGCATCCTAGAATTGCAGAGGAAAAGGGATCATAGAGGGGAGAACAATAATGAAAGAACTACAAATGAGCAAGAGGCATCCCCATGTACAGGAAGAACAGATGCTCAGCTCCTCTTCTTATTTTCAGGTCACAGCTGCATATGGTATCAGTAGGACATAAAATAGAATGTACAGTAGTTTATAGATTATTTGACAACATTTTTGAACACCTACTATGTACAAACGTGGTAGATGCTTGTAGGGAATATTAAAGTGTTGAGTAAAATGCTGTTGAGAAAAATATGGAGTTAAACGTGTAATGATTAAATATCACAATCATATGTGAAAGGGGAGAATATATTATTCTTTGTTATTTATTAAATAAACTTTCATTACTAAAATTAATCAAATTTTTTTATTTTACTAAATTGTTGCCAAATTATACTAGAATCTGGCTATTTGGCTGTATAATCCATGGTATTAACCATATGTATATATCCGTAGAAGTGTTTGTTTTCAGCTAATAACAATGTACTCCTGTATAAAAATGGGGTCTACCTGGGGCCCGCCCCGTGGCTTAGCGGTTAAGTGCGCGCGCTCTGCTACTGGCGGCCCGGGTTCGGATCCCAGGTGCGCACCAACGCACCGCTTCTCCGGCCATGCTGAGGCCGTGTCCCACATACAGCAACTAGAAGGATGTGCAGCTATGACATACAACTATCTACTGGGGCTTTGGGGAAAAAAAAAAAGGAGGAAGATTGGCAATAGATGTTAGCTCAGAGCTGGTCTTCCTCAGCAAAAAAGAGGAGGGTTAGCATGGATGTTAGCTCAGGGCTGATCTTCCTCACAAACAAATAAATAAATAAATAAAAATGGGGTCTACCTTAAAAATATTTATTAAAATCCAGTAATCAATCAAAGAGGGTAGCTATTAGTACTACAAAATCACTTTAATTTTATCAAGTAATTCAGTGCATAATTGCTGTAAACAAGAGGTACATTAATAACATTAAAATAGAATTCAATGTGTGACACTTTAATTTATCTACAGCTTTTCACAATGACACCTAAGGGATAAATCCAGGTTTCCGTATATTTTATTTTAGTACATTTCAAGATGCTAACTCCTCTATAAGCAAACTGCGCTTTAGACTAGTATGCATGATAATAGTATACAATATTTGTAAAACACTTTTATGTGCCAGGCACGGTTTCAAGAGCTTGATGAGCATTACCCCATTTCATACTATACCAATCCTAAGAGGAGGGTACTATTATTGTCTCCACTTTCCTGATAAGGAAGCTAGGGCAAAGAAAAGGGAACTTGCCTGAGTCATATGCTTGGAAGTAAGAGAGCTGGGAATTATAGTCAGTCCCTGTGACTCCAACATCTTTCGCTAGTAATTCAGCCCTAATGTTGGTAGATACACATCATAAATTATGAAGTGATATGATCGATTCATCTCTCTACAGCATGAGTGAGTAAACAGCATTGCATGTTCATTACGTTCATTTAATTAGGAAGATTTCTTCAGTGAGAAAAGTTTAGCTGATATCCCTGTGCTCATCACGTTACCTCTCTGGGCCTCAGTTCTCTTGTAAATGAAATGATTTGGGCTAGACTCACTTTCAATATTATCCTTTTTCTTTTAAAGTATTTTTAAAAGTGTAAAATCATGACTTTCATACAAATATAAAATGAACACATGTCAAAGAGAGTTTATTTAACTCATTAAGTAGTGAGGGAACCAGTAAGATGCTACAATCGGTTCAAAGAACTAGAAACACCACACTTACAGTTGAATCAGGAATGTGGAGATTAATTTAGAAATAGATGCAAAATTGGCCTTTTTTGGGGGAGAGTGGATCAATTCTCCCTCCACTGGACATAATTTTCATATCTGTGGACAAGTGTCATTTGCATTGCTATCAGTTATCTACAATTTACAGAGTCGTAAAAGCAGCTAAAAGATGAGGAAAGGCGAAAAGTTCTCATAGAATCAGGTAACTCAGAGGGTGGGTTAGACAACACGTTGTTTTTCATTGAAGATGCTCAGTGATTTTTTTGGTCCAATCCAATATCTTTCATGGTTTTCCCCCACACCTCAACCTAAGTCCTATGGGAAGTCCAGTGTATAAAACAGGAGTAGTCTGGCTGCTTTGATGGAAGCAATGAGAGGGCGAGGGCGGAGAGCTCCTGTCAATTTGCCTCAATCACTCACCAAAAATTACAACAAGTTCCCCTACAACTGCCCTTGAGGCAGCTCCTAGGGCTGTGATGGCTGTATAATCTCTCATAGCTTCTACAGCTAACATTGTGCAATTTCCTGATTTTCCCCTTTGGAGGCTAAAGGCTGAGTTGTCAGAGATGAATGCCTTTTGCTAGCATCTCACAGTGACAGTTCATTATGTCCCCATGAAACGAGGAGCATCTTTCTGGGTCAGGAGCCTGGAATTCCTTCTGATGAATCCTCAGAGAGCCTTCTAGGTTCATAAGATTGAAATATGCAGAAATTATTATGCCCAGTACAAAGTCTTCTCTGAAGGCTGTGTCTGTTAAACCCCAGAGCTGTCTTTTCAACAAGGACCTGGAAGCGTTTCCCTCCAACCAAGGGGTCTTTGACCATAAGGTATTCATAGCACCGTTAGATAACGTGTGAATATTCAATGGATAATTCATTAACTGAATTCCCATGTATGGACATATGAAGGGGCTGGTCTGGCAGGGTTTGTTTAATTAGATTGGAAAAATCCATAGTGAGTAGGAAACTGTGAGATCAAGGCTATGTTGAAGAGGTTAGTGTTGACATGAATTTAAATGAGCATATGCAGTATTTTCTCTGTGGTCATTATTATTGGGAATATTTCCTACTAAGAGACTTAGATAAAAGTTACAAAATTAGTTGGTATTTTCTTTCACCATTTCAGTTCTGTATCAAAGCTATTCTAAATATCCCCAGGAAATTCCCCTATAGACTGACTTGGGGGTATAATGGGAGTTATACAATTTATAATCATGCGTGTATCTTCCAAATTTACAGCAGTTTGCAACTCCCTTCTAACCTCTTTTCTTTTTCACCAACCAAATCACCAGCACCCTACTATCCATCTGCTTTTCTTCCTTTATTGGTTCTACTTGTTCTATTAAAATACTTAAATTTCATTAAAATATGTTTATTGAGCAAGTTACATAACAACAGCTGAAGATGCAATTGAAGATGCAATTGTAGGGAAGTAGAATTTGCTATGCCAAAATGTGTCTCTCTGGCTTGAGAATTATTTTGGGCCGATTATTTTTAAGAAACAAAAGACTTAGGAAGAAAGTTTGACTTTCCCCTTAACCGCCTAAAGGAACTTAAGATAGAAGGCCTGTTCCAGAAAGGAACTATCACCATAGATAACTCTAGTATAATAGGACCTAGGTGTGGTAGACAGGAGGAACCTAGCAAGACCCATTTGATCAAAGTCCTCTCTGTGTCCCATTGTCCCTAGATGGCCCAATAAACATTATTTTTTTACCAAATATTAACTCTTTTCATCTTCCTATAAATTGCCTCCTTTGCCTTTGAAGACCCAGACCCCTGCCCCCTTCTCCTTAGTCCAGAATGACAAATATATCTCATTTTGATTGACTGTCTTTGGAATTATTCAGGCTCATGTGAATACCCTGTGCGCATGTATTAAATCTGATTTCTTCCTGTTAACCTGCCTTATCTCATTTTAATTGTTCGACCAGCCATGAGAACCAAGAGGGGAACAGGGGAATTTTCCCCTCCCCACACAATCATACGTAGATATAACCTTATTGTGATTTTTTTCTCATAAAATATCATAAACATTTTTTTCAGGTTACTTTCTAGTATTCATATTTATCTTTGTTCTTATTTTTTATTTACATGAATGATTTTTATTATAGCACAGAAACACTGTAAACTTAAAAAAATATCCAGAAAAGTACAAAAGAGAAAGTAAAAATCATCTGAAATCCCACCAACTGGAGATAATAATTACTATTTTAACAAACATTCTTTCATTCATCTTTTTATATACACATACACACATAGCTTTCAATATATAATTTTACATAAACGGGTTCATATATACATGCAGATATGTAACCAACTTTTTTTTTCTCGATAATAAATTCTGGACTTTTTTTTCCATGTAAATGAATATAGATATGCATCATCACTTTAGGTGTCTGAAAAATGCTGCATTGTAAGTTTTTACCACCAGCTTTTTAATGGCTTCATCTTGCTGTACAGATGGAGTGGTTCCAGATTTGTGCCAGTGTAAACAACATACTACACACTTCTGGGATTATCTCCCTGCTGTAAATATCAAATATTATGATTATTACATCAAATGAGAGGCTCTTTTGAACTTTAAAACTTATTTTAAAAACTGTTCTTTTCAAAGTTGTAACATCTCACACTCCTGTCACCAGTGTCACTGTCTTTCTCACTGCACCCTGCCCCCATCCTGGGTTTCAGTCACCTGTTGGGTGTCCTGGTATGATGGGGGACGCTGGGAAAATAGCTCATCATTTTTAAGTTTGCATTTCCTCGATTACCTGGGTGTTTGAATATCTTTATATGTACTCTTCGGTCATTTGTACATATTCTTTTATGACTTGGCTATTCATATCCTTTGTCCAAATTTCTACTGAAGTGATCATCTTTTTTCTAAGTTTTCCTTTTGTTTTGTTTTTCTTACAAAGTATGTACACTTTATCATATGCATTAAAAAAGTTCCCTCATTTTTATTCATCATGGTTTAACTTTTATACACTAAAACATATTATGTTTTTATGGAGTTATTTTTTGCTTGTCAGTTTTGCTGGTATTGTTCAGATATTTTGAATTTACACAGTCAAAATTATCAATGTTTCCCTTTATTGCTTTTAGTGTTTGTGTCATAGGTGGAAAGACCTTTCTCTAGATTATAAAAATTATCTCATTTATTCTTCTAACAAATCTGGTCTTTTATTATTTTTCTTATTCAAATTGATCTATTTAGTACTTATTTTGGGGTACAGAAGAATGTGAAAATCTAAAACTTTTCACCTAAAGGCTAGCCATTTTCTTTATCTCCATATAACATTGGAAAAATAAAGACAGGTGGACATTCAGGTATTATTTGGACTTTATAATTAAATTTGTAGATGGTGCCAGATTTGAATAGAATATGCCAGAGGAAATTGGGGACCAACACCGTTACTGAGATTGTGGGCATAATTTTACTTGGCAATGGGGACTCTATTGGTATATAATATTTATTATATTAGGTATGTGTGCTTATGAGTAGAGAAATAGTTGGAGAGAAGAAATCGAATTTAGACATCATTAAATGTTAATGAGATTAATGAAATATAGAGCATGTCTTCTATGGAATATAATAACTACTTCAGCAGTATGGAGAAGAAGTGAGCAACCAGAGACAGAAGGATTCAGATTTAAGAGGGTAAAGTGTAAGTTTTGTGTTTCATAGAGCATTGTGCTGAGGCATAAGTTCCCTCTTCATTCAAAGTATACGAACTCTGAGGCCACTTACTGGTAGGACTCTGAGGAACTGAAATGCTAAGAGACAATAAGTTAGTAGAATGCCTCAGGCAATTACAATTAACGAGAAAACAGGGTGGAGACAGACTTCATTGAGGATGGGACCTAGGGATTATAAAATCATAAAGGCACATCGTGTTAGTGGACCCTGCTGCTGGATGGCTCTATCAGGGGGAAGCCATCTGAGAAAAAGAGAGAAAGTGCCTCCATCTCAAACTCTAAGACTCTAGTTAGCACTACAGGGAGACAGGCGAGAACACAGGTAATTAGAAATGAGACCTTTGTTTCACACTAAATTTTCATTTATTTTCACATCCATCCTACTTCATTGATCTGTCTGCCTATTCCTGCACTCTATCAATTGTTGTAACTTTATAGTTTATTTTAATATCTAAAATATAAGAAACTTGCTCTTTACTCATCTGTAGAATTTTACTAAGTAGTTTCTTATGTTTATTATTATATTTGATTTTAGAATCACTCTGTCAAGTGTTCCATCCTCCTTATAATATCTGTCTCTACCCCTCACCACCTAAATTTTAGCCATGAATGGGTATTTTAGACTATGGTAGCAAACAACTCCCAAATCTCAGCGGGTTAACACAGCAAAAGTTTATTTCTTGCTCAGATTATATGCCCCACATGGTTTAGTGTGAATGGAGCAGGGGAAGGGGTTTGCTCCACAGAGTTGCTCAAGTACCCAGGCTGACTGAGCTCTAACACTTTGTAGCTATACTACTTAGAACATGTGGTCTTCTCAGCTCCGCAGTCACCAGAGTCGAGGGAGAGCAGCTGGAGAATTGTGCATGGGTTAAAGAGACACGTGTTTTGCCCTTTCTCACAACTCGTTGTCTAGGATGGCACCATCCAACAATACTTTCTAAGATAGTGGAAATGTTTTATAATCTGCAATGTCCAATATAGTAGCCATTAGCCATTTGTGGCTAAAGAAATGTGAGCACTTGACATGTGGCTAGTGTGACTGGGAAACTGAATTTTAAGTTTTGGGAAAAATAATTAACTTAATTTTCAAAATAAATCACCACATGTGGCTAGTAGCTATGATATGGAACAGCTCAGGTCTAAAACTAGCGACCTCATTCTGCCTAAATGCAGGGGAACTGGGTGTATAAATTAGTAAGTGAAATATTTGGTGAGAATTACTGTCTCTGCCTCTACTTCCAAAACAAAACACACACACACACTTCCACTGGGAATTTCATTGTGATTGTAGCAAAATCATATTTTAATCTTTCAGATACAGGGTATTCCTTTTCAAGAACAAGGTATAGCTTTCCATTTATTCTGGCATTCTTTTGTTTCTAAGCCATGTTTCCTGATTTTTCTTCATATAAATCCTGTAATATTTCTTTTAGAACTGACTTTTGAGCAAGACAAACCAATGATAGAATTTTAGTTCTGCAACTTATCTTAAACTAACGTAACCTCTACTTACATTAAAATAGTTATGTAACCTCTTTAAATGTCAGTTCCCTCATCTATAAAATCAGCAGAATAACAACACCTACATACCCAATACTATCACTGCCACTAATATTCCTCCTCCTCCTACAACTATTATTTTATGACTATTCCTTTCACGATAATAATTATTGTTCTCATTATTATTAGGTAACAAGCACTTTATGTGGATAATAGTGTTTAGTTTACACAAGAACCAAATGGGGTTAATGCATTTAAATCTGATAAGAATGAAGTTAGTATGATGACTGGTCCATGTTAAATACTCAATACATTTTAGCTGTTATTATTATTGGTACTGTCAATATGATCATCATCATCATATCATCATCATCAACTGTGATTGCCTCCTTAATATCCCTTTCATCCTATCCCATTGTGAATGAGTAGGTTTGGTTGGGATTGCTCCCATCCCCAACTCCAGAGGTGAATAATTCCACCGCTTTGCTACAATGACCGGTTTAGGATGGCCACATAACCCAGGCCAAATCCAGTTAACACATGGAGTGCCTTTAGTCATAATGACTTGTTGATAGGTTTGTGACCTCAGATGGGCCAATTAGGGAGCAGCCCAGGACTTCTGTTTAGCCTTTAGAGGAGATATGATCTTTCTTGAAGGACAAAAAGGAATAAGGGAGAGCAACAGATAGAAACTAAAGTTGTTGTTTTTTTTTTCATCTACTAGTAAATAAATTCTGATTGAAATAATGATTATTATTCTCATAATTCCTTAAATATACTAATAGAGTATTTTGAATATATTTGGAAGCTATATATAGTGATCCTATAATCTCTTTATAAACGGGCATCTTATCAAATTCTTACTGTTTGTATAACTTTTTCGGATGCTTCTTTTGGGGTTTTCTAGGCATATAAAGTAATTTGAAGAGAATACAACATTTGTATTCTCTTCAAATACAAATAATATAACATTTGTATTCTCTTTTGCAAAATTAAATAACAATTTTCTCTTTCTTAACTAATTGCATTGGCTAGCAGTTTCAGAAAAATATGAAATAATAATGGTGATATCAAACACCCTTCCATTATTTTTGCTATCTAGGGGCCCTTTTTGAGGTATATCAACTTAAAGAAATATTCTTATTTTCCTATTTGTTCGAATTTTTGATAGCAAATAGCAGGTCCAGCAAAAATGTAATTCTTTCAAAGATGACTAATCAGAAAATAACAAAGGAACATATAAAACTTCCTACAGCAGAATGAGATACAAAGGGAACTGAAAGAGAGGGAAAAATAGAGAAAATTGTTGCATCACAGAACTTAAAAATGAGTTAGAAGCAGTAAAGAATCTAGATGGCAGAAATCTAAATCAGCAAAGTGGGGACCAACTTAAGAGAATCTGGAAGAAAAGCAGGAAGAAGGTAAAGAAATAAAAGAAATTTCAGAGGAAATTATAGATTATCACAAACAACATGCAGAAATCCAACATATGTATATTTAGTGTGTCTGCAAAAGAAAACAAAGACCAATGGTCGAGCAAAAGTAATTTCAAAAATATAAGAGAAAAAATGTTGCTTTAATAATGAGAGAAGGAATCTTCAGATAAAAATGCTTGCAAGATATGTAAGAAATGATAATACAATTATATAAGAAAAACAAACCTCGTGGAACGTGTTGCTGAAGTTTAATTCAAAAGAAAAAAGAATTCTATCACTCTGATTGCTTTGTTCCCCTGCTCCTGAATTGTTTGGCAATTCTGGTAATGATTTGAGTGAGAATGAAGCCCCAAAGCTTTTGAGCTTTTCATTTTGTTCTTGAGCTTTTCAGTCACTTCTGGTATGCAGCTGCAAATTACACCCATTTCCAGACTCCACCCTTCCGCTAAAAACCCAATTGTGAGGCATAAAGTAGGGCACAGGCTGTCTGCTGTGGGTCTTTCCTCCTTCCTTGTCTTAACTGCCAATTGAGACAGGCTGGGCCTGGCGGAAACTCCAAGTTGGTTTTTCTCCAACTGTTATGCAGCCTCTACACAGCAATAGGCTCTGCCCCCATCCCACCCCCAGTTGAGGGCATCTCTGCCCTGGGATCTGAAGACAAGCAGGTAAATGTGAAATACATGAAGGACTTCCTTCCTTGATTTGTGCCATGCTCCGCTGTGCGTGCAACGAAGCGAGAAGGGTCTGTGATGTTTCTGGAGTTCCTTCCCCATTTGGTCCAATTTGTATTGTAATAAGCTAATGTTCTTTAAAGTCGTAGTGGGAGGGTGAGGCCATTGTGAGTTTCTGCATGAATAAAGTTTTTTTTCTGCCCTTTATCTCTGTCCTACTCTTCCACTTGTTGTCCTATAGGACATGAGAGAATATTTTGTAAATATGTATTTATATTTATAAATATTTTCCTTGTGTCTTACTCCTAACCCTATCACAAATTACAGCCTTTTTATTTTTTCCCCTGAGTCCAATACCTGATAAAGACCCTGGACAGAATCCTCAGTGTGTTCTTCCCTCTGACATACCTCTTGCTATGTTTCTGTTGTCCTACAAGATATAATCTATATAGTGAATGGTGAATAATATAATGCTCTGTGTTCCCATTTGATCTGAAAGTGATATACAACATTTCAAAGCAAATGTGAACACCTCCAGCACAGTGCATAAGTCAGGGTCACATGGGGAAAATAGCATCTATACCAGGTAGTTTATAAGGTGAGCTTGAATATGGGGAACTCCTAATAAAAGTGTTAGAATTGATGAAAGAGCCAACAGGAGGGATTAGCAACTGCAGGGAATTGCTCACACCGCTAGAGATGGGAAGATAAAGAGGAGGAAGTGTTGTTACCAGAGTCCGGAAGCCAGGAAGAGTTCACCCGTGAAGACCTGGAAACACAGTGGGCACTGCTCGGGGGAAGCAGAGACCACAGGGGAGAAGCAGCCACTGCGGATACATTGCCCAAAGCAGAGAGGAAGAGAGAGGGAAATACCCTGGCATTCTCCTTCCTCCCTTGCATATATCTCTTGCCAGTGCTTCCCATTGGCTGAACCCAACTGAAAATGTGATTTCTAAGTATCAGTCTCCTCGAGTTCAGACCAGAGCCAGGGAAGGCAGAGGACAAAGAAGCAAATATGACACCCATAAAGGACTTTGCGCAAAAACAAAGGGCTCACCAAAAATTTGAGGAAAATTAAAAAGGAAAGACCAAGTCTTGCTTTGATCAAGGGACTTGAGAGTTACACCACGGTGACTGTTGGGAAGTTGAAGATGCTTCTTTCAGAAAGCTACCCCACCCTCTCTTTGAAGCTTGAAATCCCTTTCATAGGACATGAAACTTGGGCTCCTCAGATACCAAGCAAGGTAGCACATACTCCTGGGAGAGAGAACACCTCCATCTTTTCCATTCTTTCTGTTCCTTTCTTCCTAGAAGAACTGGTGCCTATTATTCAACACACACTTTTCTAGGCTACAGATAAAAATTTGAACTAGGAAAAGTTCCCGCCCTCAAGTAGTACACAGCTTAATAGTACGTACATGTTGATAGTTATGATTCCGTATATCTTGAGCTAAAATAAAATTATATAAACAGTGTGCTATGAGACCAATGATGAAGAAATAACTGATGAAGAAATAACTGATGCAGGGGCATTTTGGCTGAGTCTTGAAGAGCGGATAGTTGTTAATCAGTTAAAGAAGGGAAGAGAAGATACTAGGAAGCAGAAAGACTGACGTACTATCAGAGAATGGAGAAATTCAGGGGGCCTAATATATATACAGGAGAGGAACAAAATCTAAACTGCATTAACGCTTCACTGGCCCTTCTATGACCTATCCGACACAGACACATGCACATATACTCAAGGAAGGCATTATTTTTCAGTTCCAGTAAGTTTTCCAAATGAGCCTAGACACAACCTAAGAATCCTTCTCAACACAGGGCCACTGATATCTGTTTCTAAATGACCAGTAATAGTACTGGGAAATAAAACCCTCTGTTCTCTGTACACCAGTTTGTCAGTGATGGGTAGTGTGTTTTATATGGTGAGAGAAATAGATAAGTGATAGAAGGTAGGAAGGGAGATTATGAAGCAAGAAAGGGACACAGGAAAGGAAGGCTGACAGCACTGATATCTCTCAAGTCAATGTGTGGCCTTAGAACAACCCTGTGACCAAAACAAAGATGATGTATTCCTTGCAGTGGCTGCAACTGGCCTTCAGGTAGTGAACTTCCAATTGCTCTACACTCTCTTTGATGACCCTTCCAAAGTTATGTCCAGTCTGTGGGGCTGGCTTAGGGGAGACAGGGTCTGCCTGAACAGTTGGTATGATATTCTGGATCTTTCCATACCAGGGAGAATGACTAGGTGGGACTATCTATAATAAAATACGGTGACTAGAGATATGGGTTTCCTCCTATTCCTTCATCCTTCTATGGCTCCTTTGCTGCCCCATTTTCTTCCAGGCTCCTAAGCGTGGATATACTCCAATGAAGCAAATAAGGGTAGTAATTTTGCACAGTAAAGAGAACAGGCTGAATTTGAGGGTGAATTTTCTTAATTCCAGGTGGATTTTCTCCTGAGATATTAGGGTATGGAAACTTTGGGCTGTGGCATAGCTTAGGTTTGCAATGCTCTTGTGCTTACATCCAGTCCTGCATCAATAAATCAGCAACTTGGAAGTGTTAATATGAGACAGATATAATGAAGAGAGCACCTCAAGTACATATTTAGTACTGTCCTTCCAAAGCTTTAATATATTATATTTTTATGTTAACTGGAAATTAGCTGAAAAATTCTTATACATATTATTATTAGAAAAATGACGTCACCATCGTATGCATTTCCAGCAGATTCCTAGCAGCCTCTAATGCTAAGCAAAGATGCCTAAAGATCACTAATGAGAAAAAGATAATTCTAAATGTATATTGATAACCATTTCATGAGCCATTCATTTTTTCCTATACTGTCATCATGTAGAATTTCCCCAGGTGTCTCACACTTCTTGGAGGTTGAAATCTGTGTTAACTGTTTTTTTCCCACGAGGGCATCAGCGCTCTAAGCAGCCTTTAGAATTCACCCTCCTAAGTTTGACTTTAAGAGCTCTATTTTGAGAAAATGAAAACACTTTACGAGCCTCATACATCTTAGACTATATAAAATTAACATTTGGTTTATCTTCCTGGAAAAGTCGTTCATTCTTTTCTTTCATTCATTTAGCAGTATAATTGTACCTTCTTATATGGGGGAAGAGAAGACGACACACCTATGACATTGCCACTCTCCATGTCAATTTATGCCTTCACACTCAACCAGGGCCAATTAGTTCCTGTTATATTAAAATAGAATTTAGATGAGCAGTAATACTATAACACATGTTCATTAAAATGAAAATTACTCCATTTTAAAAACTATGTGTATGTGTGTTCATATTCCACAGATTTATTTTCACAGCCCAGGACACTGCCATCACACATTATCCTTGGTTAATTCTAAATTTCACACTTTTAGTTGAGAGTAGTTCAAGGTAGTAATAGATAAAACCAATATAGAGAGATCCCAGGTATATTACTCTCCGTCTGGTTATTGGCATAAGGACTAAGTGTGTCAGTGAGAACTTTCAATGGCTTGACTTTTCCTTATCAATTAAGAATAAATTAATCACCTCAGCATCAGTATCATCAACAATAAGCCCTGACCTGATTTTCTGGCCTTATCTCTGCCTAGTCCATTCTCAGATGGTGAAGGAGTTCCAACAGAACTGCTAATTCACACACCACTTTTGGATAGTGCACAGGTATCCCACGCTTTATTGCGTTTTCTCATTCTGTCTTTTCTGCCTGAAATAGCATCCTTAACCCCCACCTGCATCTGTAGAATCGTAGCTCCCTTTTGAGGTCCATGATGGATCCCAGATCTTCTGACTCTCACCCTGACTTCACCTCATCTATCCCCTGGGGTGTGATCTCTCTCTGACAAGAAGGCTGGGGGCAGGTTGGAGCACATTGTCTTTGACTCACTGCCACTAATTGGCCCCATTTTATTCTTCACAAATGTATCTGATGTCCCCCTAATATCTTATTGCAGAAATAATACTGGACCCACCCTTTGGTTCCTTTAAAGGGAAGTACTTTGCTTTTCACTCAAAAGGATTAAACAGGGAGATCCCTTCTGGTATTTTTGTGAGGTCTTTCTTTTGCCTCTTCTGTGAGTTTGTCCTGCCCCCACGGAATAGTTTATGTGTGATGTGGGTTGGTAACCTTTAACATTCTGAGAGTTACAGTTGGCAGGTTTTGCTTAGAGTGAATGGTGTAGACTCAGCTTGCTCAGTCCCTGAGTTCTGAGCCTGTTCCCTCTAATTTCTTCCTTTGACATTTCTATTCTGTGGCTGGGGTGGAGGTGAAGAGGAGTCACCAATTTTACTTTACAGATGAGAAGTTAAGTTCAGGGAGGTTACATAGCTGGTCTAGTGCCAACAGGAAACCAAGAGGAGGAATGGAACAAAGAATCTAGTTGCAGGTGCCAGAAAGTGCACCTCTGGCCTTGATTGCTACTAGAGAGTTTTGAACCTGTGATTTTTCTCTTCTCTTTGCTGGTGTAGTTTTCCTTTTTAATCTAGAAATTATGACAATTGTTTTTTTACTAGAAGATAATAAAAATAGCCAACAAAGGCTTCTGGAGTCACTGAAGTCCTTCACTACACTGGCAGCTTATAACTATAGTAATGACTCCTTCTCTTCATAACTTTGTAGTTCAGTCATTCATTCAGCAAATGGTTATTGTGTACCTATCAGGTTCCAGGTCCTGAATGCCCTTGCCTGCAGGAAGGTTATGTTACCAAGTCTATTTCTATAAATTCTAAATTTAACCTTTTCCAGAATGTTTCTTTCTGGGTGAAATATGTTATTCAGAGTCCTGGAAGAACAGCTCTTTCAAATAGTTACTCTATTTGAAAAAAAAATACGAACACACACACATGTATCCACACATCACACACATATATATGTGTGTGATGTGTGTATATGTATGTATACAATAAATGTGTGTATACATACATATAAACACACATAGTAGATGTGTGATTTGTGTATGTACATATGTATACATATTATATATACTGTTTTAAAAAAAGCAGAATTGAAAACTAGTTTTAATTTCTTGTTAAAAGTAACAATATGGATGGCTGAGCCAACCTAATCTTCCATTTCTACTATTTAGGGTCTGAGACAGGTTGTTCTGCTCAATCCTTTATTGTCAATCACCTTTTGTGTGGCATCAACGCCTTCCTCAGTTCTATCCTAGCTTCAGATATTTTCTAATTCAGTGTGACTGAGTTTTCTAAGAACTTTTCTTCCTTCCTTTAGAAGCTTCTTTCAAAGATTTTGAAAAATCCTCTGGTCTGTTCAGGAATAGTCATGCATAAAGATGAACTGTCTTTGTTTTATGGCTGAATAACTTCTCTTCTTGGAGCACTTCAAGGGGAACGTATTTAACTGATACCATCGTTGGCTTGTCTAGTTCCTCTTCATCCTCCTCACTCTTCTAGTGAACTTCATGTGTTTATTTTCCAGATATCCTGGCAATTTTCCTAAAACTACCGACAAGAGCGAAAAACAAGATATAGCAGCTGAAGGTTATGTGTGTGGTCCTCATTGTATCCTGCTATTTTTTTATTTTCCCAATTAATTCTTAGCAAAGCTAGAATTTGGGTCTGTCAGAAAACAGTGAGCTTCAAGAATTCCAACTTCATGGGTAAAGAACTCATCCTCAGTAGAAAATCACACAGACATATTTATGTAATTCCAGAACCCTGGGAGTCAGGTGGTGGTGGTTATTGTGGAGGGGTACCTACAGCCCGGAGTTAGGTTTACACTGGTAAAACCAAATAATCGAGCAAATTTGCAATACAACTCTTGCAAAATTCTTTCCACCTTTGCCTTAATTACCATTCTAACTGGGTTGTTAATGTGAATTACTATAATACCTTCTCTATCCTCCTTGCTCTGTCATTGAGACCTGGCCTTTAAGTTGTATGATTTTCTTCTATACTGCGTTTGTCTGACCTATCCGGTCACAATGACCCGATGCCTCCAACATGGTTTGCTTTTAAGAGATGTGTCTCATTTCCTCCTCCATCTCACTGTTCACTTGTTTAATCATTTCATTACCAACTTTCCTGCTATCTTTTGGTTTCCCAAAACCATTATTCCTTTTTAGACTATTTTCTCCTGAAACTAAATTTTTTCTCTCTCTTTTCTTCTTGAATTTTTGTTCTTCTTTTCACCCCCTGTTCTTTTATTTTCTTCACTTTTTGCCTGTATCTGGCTATCTATACAAGACCACTGTCCAAAGCCCTCTTGCATGGGTGTAGTGCTCCATCTATCCATCTATCCATTGGTCTATAAAAACTGTGAAGCAAGAGGAAGGAAAAAAATCACTGTTTCCATAATTAACAATAATTACTCTTCAAAAATCTCAAGTACTCAAGAAGCTTAAAGACTCATGAGGGTCCTTGAATCAACAGGCAATAGAGAAAAAAAAAATTATACCCATGACAGGTTAAGTCTTCGAAGAAAATGCATTATTCAGCACTTGCTGGTGACACTAGTGAATTTGTTTCTTAATTTTGGCCAAGAGATCCCCTTCCACTGCATAAAGTTTAGGAAATATTAGTTTATTTCACCAGAGGCAGTTGGGGGGTTCATTTTATAGCTGTCTTAGCACCCTTGTTGCCCAATATGATTTGTTGTTGCAAGATTGAAGGCAGTCCACACAAGACATTTTCTACAGATAATGATTACTGGGGGCCTGGCCATGGCTCACACAGAGGAGGATGGGCCTTTCATTCTTGTAGCTACAAAAATTGCCCAAGTTCAAGAGAACTTGGAGCATGAAGAAAGCAAGGATGCTGTGTCATAAACCACACTAATGAGTGTACACCCTGGTTTGTAGCACTATGTTTGATGAGGAACAATATATACTAAGAGTTTATGAAGAATATACCATGGCTAGCCACTGTGTCAAGGACTGGGGATACATCTGTGTATCAGTCAGGATGGGCTGAGTTATACAACAACAAATAACCTCAAAATCTCAGTAACATAAATCAATATAGGTTTATATCTCATTCATTCTATATTTTGTTCATGAACCAATGGAGGGCTCTGCTCATTGTAGTCCTTCAAGCTGACCATCTTGAATCATCAGGTAGCCAACATCTTGAGTGTTGCCGTTCACTGAAGGAAAAAGATCTTTGTAGTGATCAAACCAGCAACTAAATACTCTGTCTTGAAAGTGACTCCCATTACTTCTATTGATGATTCACTGGTGAAATGGTGGGCCCACTCCATACATGAGGTGTCAGGAAGTGCAATCCCACCATGTGCCCAGAAGAGCAAATAAATGGACATATTTGGTGAATAGCATCAATGACTATCACAAGCTGTGAAAATTATAGATTTAGTGCTGCTCTCAGCAAGTTTATAGTCAGCAGTGTGTGAAAGGGTAAGGGCAAAGGGAGGGAAAGTGGTGGGACATAGATTGAGACATTTGTACAAACAATACAGAGCAGTATGATAAAGCAAGTAGAATGTCTAATGGGAGTACACAGGTGGAGACCTGGGCCAGGGTTGAGGATCATGACAGTCTTCCTAGGTAAATCTGAGACTTGAGGAGGAGTATGAATCAGGCTAGTGGCAAAGTCTATTACATTCAATCCTCAGGACAACCTTAAACTGTAGGATGAATAATCCTCTTTTACAAGCAGTGAAATCGAGGCCCAGAGAGATCATGCAGAATGAGCCAAGAGTAGAATCTAAGTCTAGCTCCCTCCAAAGCCCCTGCTTTTAAACACTCAGCTAGATCTGAAGGAGGAGACTTTCCTGACAGGATTTTTGAAAGGAAAAGGAATAGCAGTTATGTTTAACTTAAAAAATAAAAAGGTTAAAAATGTCTCAAAAGAACACCTGTGATGGCAATCTAAGTTAATTTTGTATTGCACAAATTATAACACAATTCCAAAATACTAATTGCTACATGAGGCATTACATCTATCTCGGGGAGAAAATCCAGTGGTGCTAATTAAATAGCATATTTCTCTAAAAGCAGTAATTGAGGTTTGGAATGGAACAAAACCATTCTGGGATTCTACTTTTCATAAACCTAAGCGAATGAGTACAACAATGGTTTATTTATGTAGTGCTGAAACTGTGTGCTACATGGCACCTTACAGCTCAGGAACAGACTGAATACAAATACACCGACCTGACTGTTTATTTCTTCAGTTGGCTGTGAGTTACCAGGGTTTAGAAAAGGATAGTGTCACTGAAGAAATTTACACAAAATGTTGATTCAAGTCCCCATACGCAGGAGTTTATGAACACAGAAAGCACCGCACATCAATAAACGTATCCATCCCCAAAACAGCACTAAAAGAATGCTGGGTTTTGCAAGCAGGCCATAAAATCAAGGCGACACACAATTAAGGGTAAAAAGTGCTATATATCCTCCAACACCTAAGAGGGTGGCCACATAACAACTTCCTAAACATGCCTTCTTGGTATATGAAGTGGTAGGCAGTGCTCGAAGGAATGCATCCTCTGTAGCAGTTGGTGGTGGGGCAGTCAGAGCAAACAAATTTCTCTTCATTTTAATATTTTAAGAAATATATACAAATCTTTGGTTTTCTAAGCTTTCTGGCAGTATTAAAATCGATTTTGTTGCTTGTATGTTCTTACCTATATTTTTACAGATCCATTTCATCATTTTATTTCTCTTTGCGAATCTTCAGAGCCAGCCAGCCCAGAAGTGGGGCATCTGCTCAGTGTTTTGAGGCTGAAGAGGATGCCTGTGTTGTCAATTCAGGTATTAGCACTGGCAGCCCCAACTGACAACCCAAAATTCCCCTGAGTCTCTGCTGAGGCAACCACCTATTGATTTCCTAATTTTTCATCACCAGAAGGCATGGGTTTCCTTTTTTACTAATTATATACTTAATTTGAAATCTGAAAAGGGCAACGGGTAATGCATATTGTGTGTGGGTTAACCTTCTTCAGTTAACCTTCTCATGTCCCTCTTCACGCTGAATGTGAGGAGAGAAAATTAAAGAGCACACAGAGGGAGGCAATTTACATCTCCAAGACCAATCAAGGTAAGACTCCAATGAGCCTCAGAAAGAAGCACAGAGGCCTTTCTTTCCGCCTTTCAGTTTGGGATTTGAAGTAGTTGGAAAGTTCGTGATTCCAGGACCGTTGCTCTGATCTCTGCCCAAAGTCTCAGGATGGAACTGAATTGTTTCCTCGTTGATTCCATGAGAATGGTGGCATTAGGAATAAACGTTACTCTCTGGACCTAGAACTTGATTTTACGGTTGAATACTATGTTTTGAACCAGAGGAACACTTTCATAATGTAAAAAGGAGTATTCTAATTTGAAGAGGGGAGAAACAGTATTATTTCTCCTATTATATAGGATCCTGTGTAATTTCTGGGTAAAATGTTAAGACTTATTGAAATCAAAGAGAAGGCCGCCCTCATACCTGTACTCGCACATTTTCTTTTTGAGTTTTGTGAGTGAGAGAGAATGAGAGGAGTTGTATTCTATTGGATGATTTGGGTATATCCTATTTAAAGGGAAAGGAAATGGTGCAGAGGTCATGTTATCTAAGTTTTAGGGATTCAGGAGCATTGTTTGAATATACTTATGATTGTGATAACAGAATCATTTTCATGACTGTCATCTTATTACCCCTTCTTACCATACTTTTAGGCTCATCTTGTATTCAAGTCACTATTTTTGCATATGTAAAGTGAAATGAGTAAATTTTTTAATATACTTATGTTCAAAGAATTATCTGTTCCATTTTCCTTTCAATTTGTCTTTTGTGGTTTTGGAAAAGGTTCTGGCTATTACCTAAAAATCGTGTCAGGCATTTTAGCTTTGAAATTTTGAACAAAGTTGGAGAACACAGCTCAACCAAATGTCACAAGATGTAAGTTCAAGAACTTTCGAGACTTTCCCATTCATTTCTCTTTCTTACTGCCACTACTACTTTTTATAGCTATCCAGATTTATCTGCCTCCTCCTTAACACCTTGTTAAGCTGGCCACCTGCCAGGGCTTGGGTCATCTGGGGACACATTAGCTATTAACTTTCTTCTTTACTGGGATCTGCTGTCACTGGTCATAGATGGGACACTTGAGAGTTTGACATCAGTGCTGGGTCTGTGCCCATATGCAAGATGATTCTGCCTCATTAGGGAATATGATTTTTGTTCTATAATTCTTTCATGTTGCCTGAAGGCTATCTTTAAAAAAAAATTCTACTCAATTCTGGTCTAATATGTGTTTAGAAATTGATGTTTCTCGGTATATTAGCTTTCTATGGCTGCTGAAACAAATTACCATGAAGTAGTAGTTTAAACAACACAAATTTATTGTCTTACAGTTCTGGAGGTCACAGGTCTGGCACAGGTCTCACTGGGCTAAAAATCAAGGTGTTTGCAGGACTGCATTCTCTTTTGTAGGCTCTGGGTAGGATAATTTCCTTGCCTTTTCCAGGTTCTAGAGGCTGCTGTATTCCTTGACTTGTGGCCCCTTCCTCCATCTTCAAAGCCGGCAATGGTGAGTCATCCTTCTCACATCCTGTCACATCACTCTGACCTCTCTTCTGCCTCCCTCTTCCACTCTTAAGGATCTTGTGATTACATTTGAGCTGCATGGATAATCCAGGATTATCTCCCTATTTTAAGATCAGCTCATTAACGACCTTAATTCCATCTGCAACCCCACGTTCTCTTTTCCATATAAGGTTACACACTCACAGGTTCTGGTGATTAGGATGCAGACAGTTTCGGGAAACATTTTCCTGTCTATCACACTCAGATTTTTTACAGATAAAAAATTTTAATTAAAACATAGACACTGAAAGGTTCAAAAATGATAAGTGTACCACTCAATGAATTTTTACAAAGTGAACATACTCATGTAATTTTTGAACAAGGGATCAGATCAAGAAACAGAACATCTGTCTTCCCAGAAGCCTCCCTTGAGCTCTAAGTCACCACCTTCCTCCTCAAAGTGTAACCATTCCCTTGATTTTTAACACCATGGATTAGTTTCATCCATTTTAAAAAGGGCTTTATTGGGATATAATTCACATACCACACAATTCACTGATTTAAAGTATACAATTCAATGGTTTATAGTATATTCAGATAGTTGTGCAAACTTCACTGCAATCAATTTTAAAAGTTTTTCATTATCTCGAAAAGAAACCCCACATCCCTTAACCATCACTTCTCTGCATCGTTTTCTACCCCTACCCCCTGCCCTAGGTAATCATTAATCTACTCTCTGTCTCCATAGATTTACCTTTTCTGGACATTTCATATAAATGGAATCACACAATATGTGTTCCTTTGTGACTGGCTTCTTTCATTTGCATAATGTTTTCAAGGTTCATCTATGTTGTAGCATGTATCAACATTTCATTTCTTTTTACTGCTGAATAATATTCCTTTGAATGGATATATCACATTTTATTTATGTATTCATGTGTGAATGAACATTTGAGTTGTTTCCACATTTTGGATTTTATGAATAACGCTGCTGTAAATATTCATGTACAAGTTCTTGTGCAGACGTATGTTTCCATTTCTCTTTGGTATATTCCTAGGAGTGAAATTGCTGGATCCTATGGTAACTCTATATTTGAATGCTTGAGAAACTGCCAAACTGTTTTCCAAAGCAGAGGCACCATTTTACATTCCTACTGGCATTGTATAAGAATTCTGATTTTTCTGCATCCTTGTCTACACTTGTTATTATGTGTCTTTTCAATTATAGTCATCTTAGTGGGTGTGAAACGATATCTCATTGCGGTGTGATTTGCATTTTCCTGATGGCTAAGGATGTTGAGCATCTTTTCATGTGCTTATTGGCCATTTGTGTGTATCTTCTTTGGAAAACTGTCTATTCAGACATTTTGCTCACTTTTTATTTGGATTGTCTTTTTATTATTGAATTGTAATAACTCATTATGTATTCTAGATAAAAGTACCTTATCAAATATATGATTTGAAAAACTTTTCTTTCATTTTGTGGCTGTCTTTTCATTTTCTTGATGGTGTCCTTTGAAGCACAAAAGTTTTTAATTTTGTTGATGTCTAGTTTATTTTTTCTTGTGTTGCTTGTGCTTTTTGTATCATCTATTAAAAAAAACAGAACAAAACATTGCCTAATGCAAGACCATGAATATTTATGCCTATATTTTGGTCTTTGATTCATTTTGATGTAATTTTTGTACATGATGTGAGGCAGGAGTCCAAATTTATTCTTTTGCATGTGGATATCTAGTTATCCTAGTACCATTTGTTGAAAAAGTTATTTCCATTTCACCCCTTTTTAATGCGTTCATCCAGTATGTACATTTTTTCTGGCTTTTTTCACTCAAAATTGTATTGTGAGATTCATCCGTATCTTTGCATGTAGTTCATTCTCATGGGCCTCTAGTATTCTGCTATATGAATATATCATAATTTATTCATCCATTCTACCTTTGTTGGGTACTTGGGTAGTGTCTAGTTTGAGACTATTATGAGTAATGCTGATATGAACATTCTAACATGTCTTTTGGTGAATATCTGGACACATTTCTACTTGGCTATAAACAGTATAAGTGGATTGTTGGGTACTGGAAATCTTATACTCCAGCTTTAGTATAAGAACAATTATACTGGTTCTCATATACTACAAAAGAAAATCTTGGGGATTCAACTGGAAATGTTGCAACTCAGTCATTAATCTGAATTCTTTCTTATCCTAAAGAGGCATCTTATGCCACCCACAATGCAGAGCCTTCTTGGGGAATATCTAGGTTTGGTATAACAGGAAAGAATGGTAATGAAGAGGTAATTCATTAGGATTTGTTTTTCCAAAAAATACTCTTTGAGTCTCTGTGTGTTCAAGGTTTTATATCAGGCACTGGGAAGAAGCCAATGTAAGGGATAGACATGCTAACATTTAAATAGAAAATTATTATATGGCTTGGTGAATTCTCTGGTGTTCAGTGTACAATTGGCATGCAAAGGATGATAACCTTGCCCAGAATCCTGGGAGTCAGTGAAAGTTCCCAGAAGAAATGGTGTATTATCTAAGCTGAGATCTGAATGATGGGTAGGAGTCCCCAGGTATGGGGTGCTGGTTGGAAGAGTAATGCTACAGTAGAAAATAATGCCTACTGTCTACACTAGGTAGACAAATTCTATCAAGGCTGGGGTAAATCCTTGGTTTACCTAGAAGTGGATTAGGTGAAATAAGTTTAGTATTTTCTTAGCTGGCTGGATTCCTTAGCATTCTTCTGTTACTGGCAGTTTTACTTCAAAGTTACTTGGAATCTTAGGAAGACAGAGGCTCTTGGCTTCTTTAAAAGTTTGTTTTTTGGGGCCGGCCCCGTGGTGTAGCGGTTAAGTGTGCGCGCTCGACCGCTGGCGGCCTGGTTTCGGATCCCAGGTGTGTACTGATGCACCACTCATCAGGCCATGCTGTGGCGGCGTCCCACATAAAGTGGAGGAACATTAGCACGGATGTTAGCTCAGGGCCAGTCTTCCTCAGCAAAAAGAGGAGGATTGGCATGGATGTTATCTCAGGGCTGATCTTCCTCACAAAAAAAAAAAAAAGAAAGAAAAGTTTGTTTTTTGGTTCCCCAACCTCTATTTACTCAGAGAACAATGAGAAGGAATGATAATGAGTTGAAGAAATAGTGATAAAGAAGTAGAGACAGGAAAAATTAAAAAAAAAAAAAAGATGCTAAAAACTTTGACAAGTGTATTTCAATAAATTTGGTTTCCTTTGCACTCACATGTATTTTACTTTATGAATGTAATAACCTTATTCTAATAAGGGATCCACAGTCATCAGTAGACTGCCAAAGAGGTCCATAGCACAAAGAGGTTAAAAGCCCCTTGCTTAGAATACAAATCCAAAATTTAACTATGCTAATAGAGTCAAATGCATTATTTCTATTTAAAGTAAGCTACCCCTGAAAACTGGCTATCGGTGTGAGGTGATCTAAAAGATCAATTCTTCCTTACCACTGTCTGGAAAAGATCATAAGTAAGACTAATGCCAATGAATTTCTACAAGTAGAAGCACCTGGCAGCTCAATGAGGGAACGTATAAATGGTTGGGGTTTACTTCTGGGGAACTAAGTCTTCAAACACTCTGTCTTCGCTGGTCTACAATCGTTTGGTAATAACTTTTACATGCACTCAAGTTCCTCTGAGTCATAGTTTAATTTTCTTTTCTTCAAGTGAAACTAAACCTTGAATAGGAAATAGATGTTTTTCCTCGTAAGGTTGCTTATTAACCACTATCCTGATTTCTCTGAAAACTATAAATTATAAACCTCTAATCACTATAAATCCAGTTTCAGCAAGAAATTACCTGGACAGAAGAAAGTAGAGGTTGGCAGGTACATAATCCACCAGTTGTATTTTTCCAAGAGGATCATCTCTGTCTCCTTTAAGCAGATGTCAAATTGGAGCCTTCCAGAGGATTACCAGGGAGTCTCTTAAACAGGAAGTTTGACTTTGTGTATCACATTAGGAAATCAAATTAGCTTTTTCCTGTTACTTTTAATCAAAATATACGGATTCTGATTATTTGAACATAATTAGATTTCCTTTCTTAGCATACACTTTGCTGTGACTTACTGGCTATTGCTGAAAACCAGACAAAACCTGGAGCTCAAATCAGTAGGGCTCTGCAAGAGTCCAGCTGCCTCAGTGCCGCATTCTGGTGACCAACCTATCCTAGAGCATGGGGTCCATTTTATACTTTGGCTTTGCTAAGAAAATTGTCATGCTGTTGTCATCCTGGTTAATAAGAATTTAATTATTGAAAGGAGTAGTCTTCATTCAAACTTTTTAGATTTTTGAGAATAATACCTATTTATCTAGACCAAGGATTGGCAAACTACAGGCTCTGGGCCAAATCTGGCCCCCTATCTATTTTTGCACGTAAAGTTGTATTGGAACACAGCCCCTACCATTTGTTTACATAGTGTCTGCGGCAGCTTTTACACTACAACACAGAGTTGAGTAGTTGAGATGGACCATATGGCCCATAAAGCCTAAAACATTTACTATCTGATCCTTTAACACAAAACCTTTGCTAACTCTTGGTCTAGACTACAGAATGTCTTTTGTATCCGTTTGTTTATGAGAAAAGAGTGTTTAATGGCTTAAGAAAATCATTAGTATTCAATGGTTCCAATTTTGGTTTGAGGTGCTGAAGAAGTCTGAGGCCATTTGATGCTTCCAATTTCCCCTCTGTAAGTCACAAGGGACTACCTATAAGGTATCCAACATTACAGGGATAGTTGTGTTAGGCATGCCTCTGTCTATATAGAAGAAGCACAAATTAACCAAAAACATACTTTAAAATATGGTACAATCAGAGCCCAGGGCCAGACTGATACCTGTGGATATCCTGCAAGCCTAATTTGCTGTCTCTTCAAATTAATATTCTTTAACTATTTTTTTTAGTGTGTATTTAGCAGAGAGATTGGGTGCTACGTGGGTGAAGAGGAGGAACCTGTTAAGAATCTTGACAGAGATACTTAACAAAGTTTGCTGAGAATATGACTGAATAACTGTTGATAAAAATCAGTATCATTATGTGTATTTTTGTCTGTGTCATTGTACAAATAAAAAATTAATGTGACATGGAAAATACCCCTTGGCATTTTTTTTTTTTTTGTGAGGAAGATCAGCCCTGAGCTAACATCCCTGCTAATCCTCCTCCCTCTTTTTGTTGAGGAAGACCGGCTCTGAGCTAACATCTATTGCTAATCCTCCTCCTTATTTTTTCCCCCCCAAAGCCCCAGTAGATAGCTGTATGTCATAGTTGCACATGCTACTAGTTGCTGTATGTGGGACACGGCCTCAGCACGGCCGGAGAAGCAGTGCCTCCGTGCGTGCCCGGGATCTGAACCCGGGCTGCCAGCAGCGGAGCGCGTGCACTTAAGTGCTAAGCCATGGGGCCAGGCCCCTCCTTGGCATTTCTAATGAATAAAATAAAATGCAATGTGTAAAGCATGTTGAGGAAGATAAAGTGTATCTTAGCCTGTTTTTAGAGTGGGGATTTTTTGGGAGGGCCAGTGGGTTAGAAAAAGAAAAAAGTATTCTGCATGAGTCAGAATTGAGGATTTGGGGATCTCAAGGGACCATTAGTGATGAGGTCAGAAGCCAAGTCTGGTTGAGAAAGTAAATTTATGATGGCAGAAAGAAGGACGTGTGAACGATTGTAAAGGTGGGAAGGAGGTCTGATCTGGAACAAATTTATTACCATGACATGCTATATTGCTTAAGTTCTCTTTAGAGTTTGACTTATCTTCTTGGCACACAAATAACATACGATACAGGCTTTCACACAGCTCTGCTTTCTGCAGCTTACCTGAGACTTCCCTGAGATGTAGTGTGGGAGTAGGATGTAGGATGTATACTCTTCAATGAGACGTAGTGTAGGAAGTTGAAGAGATATGGCTCTGGGGAGAACAATAACTAAGTTGGCTATCTGAAGACAATAAAGGGGTGTTGCCATAATGTTTATGCTTAGTCAAAAGACCATCACTACCTGCTGCATTCATTCAGCTGACACCTATCTGTTAAGTGCCTACTATAGCCAGATCCTGTGAGGATACAGAATACAGGCAGAAATACCTGAAATGAAAGAAAAAATCTGCTCCCTGTCCTTGTGGCACCAGTAATGGGAGAGAAGGCTTGTGGTTACAGGATGTGTGATCGAAGCTATTTTTGGTGCAGGAGAGCATTATGCTAAGGGTGCTTGGTGTAGGGGTAACTAAAGGAGTTTTAGGAGTTTAGTGTGGAGGGTGATCAGGGGAGTCCTGCCAAAGAAACTGAAATGAATCTTGAATGGCAAACAGGAGTAAGTTAAGGGGATTCAGGGCGAGAGGAGGCAGCCCTAGTGTGTATGCACTTCAGACATGTAAGGGAGCAGCTCTTAATCAACAGAAGATAGGAATTGATGGATAAATGCTCTTCACTCTTGTTCTCTGGGTAGAGAAATCTGGGAGGCCTTCTGTAGGCTTCTTAGGAGGTATCAAGGAATGGAGCTGCTTGGCTCATAGCAGTAACCATGATAATGCACCCATATACTGGCTTTTCTTCCTTCTCCCTCTCATACTTTCTACTCATTCACTCCTATTCCCTTCTAAGAACAGTAAACAGCTGTCTGAAGGTATTGAAGTGAGAGGTAGTTCTATGCACTCCCAAAACTGCCAGAAAATCACTGTGCTGGAGAGCAGGTGCCTGTGGACAGGACGAGAGATCAGCTATGGAAGAAGGGAGGGCTAATCAGAGAAGGTCTCAGGGGCCATGCTAAAGAGTTGGAGCTTTGTTCTGAAGGCACTGAGGGAACCATGGAACTTTTAGCCTTGGAACGACATGATCACATTCCTATTTAAGCACTTTTGCCCTAATTAATTGCTATATATAACATACCCTACACAACCTTTCCACTGTTTGCAAGGTTTGCTAGCAGAAGGCTCCATGTGTCTCAGAGTAACTCTTCCAACACAATTGAATTGTATTCAAAGCAGACCTATCGTTACATATATAAAGTACACTTGGAAAATGCAATTTAAAACATTTTCATAATTTTATAATAGTAAAGGAAATGTATACTCATAATAGCAAATTTAGGAAACAAGGAAAGCAAAGCAATAAAATTAAAATTAGCCATAATCCTATTGCTAGCAGGTATATTGTTACGATGTTGATATAGTATTAATATTTTAATATATTTGTCTCCAATTGTTAATTTATGTAGGTATATTTTGTGTTACACACTGTATTGCGTATTCAAATTTGTATCTTTTTCACCTCACATTATGCATGAACACTTCCCAAGGCCTTTAAATATTTTTGAAGTCATGAATTATGATGAGCACATAATAGTCCATTATATGGATGTGCCATAATTTAATGAATCTCTGATTGTTGGACATTGAGTTCATTTCCAATTGTATGCTATTATAAATAATTGGCATTTTTTTCCTTGTGCCTTAAATCTTTGTCTGAATTTATGATTATTCTTCAGGAAATGCTTCCTGGAAGGCTCAAAGGAGTAATTTTGAATACTTTTCTGATAAGGCAAGACCCAAATAAATAGATTAATTGGATAGCTTTAGAATCTAAGAATATAAACTTAGGAATTTTTAGAATATTCTTGATATGTATTATCAATACATACTAATTAATACAAATTAATTAATAGAGAAGCTTACCAGTTTATACTCCCATGATATTTATTGTAACAACTACTTTGTCACTCTTCTTTCAATATTGTAAATATTATTATTCTTTAAAAATCCTGATTATTTAAAAAATGAAAATTTCAGTCTAGTTAAAATTTATATTGCATTTTCAATTTGCCAATGAGGCTTAGGAAAATAATTTTTATCTTGTCATAGTTTACCTGGAGGGTATCTGAATATCTAACATCTAATTAATAATGATGATTAAACATCCATCGTGGTTAAGACAAAACCAAAAACTTCCTAGGTTCTGGATTGTCCACTCTCCCATTTATAGTATTAATCAGGGTAACCTAGACACTTAACAAAACAAAACAAAAGCCCTAAAATTCAGAGACTTGCCACAAGAAAAGCTCATTTTTCACTCATGTCATGGTTCAGTGTGGGTTGGGTTGGTGGGGGAGGGAGTGCTCTGCTCCACACTGTTTTCAGCAGACACATTGTGGGCCTTAACCCACATCCTTTGGGCCTTGTCTCTGACTGCTGACTATGACAGAGATGAAGAATTGTTACTGGCAGCATCTCACCTCTAGCATGCACTGTGCTCCTTGCCCCGGGTCTCTCCCTGGGGATCCGTGAACTCCATGGTCCCAGTAAAGGTGTAGGAGGAGCTCATGCAACCCTAACACAGAAGGGGGATTAATACCCCTGAGGGTGGCTCTCGGTCTGTGGGAGGATGGCAGATGAGAGCTGATGCACAGATGCTCCCACCTCCTAACATTTGGGCAGAAAATCCTGAGGGGCATTGTGCAGGCCTCTCAGGAGATCTCAGGAACTGTGTTCCCTTTGCCCACACCAGTGACCTGAGTAACTCACCTTTATGATAGCTTCCTTCACCCACTGTCTCACTATCTCTGCTTCCTCATCCTGCTTTCTAGGATCATGGTCCTAATAAACTATTGGTTCCTAAGTCCCTTTCTGAGGCTGTGCTTTTGGGGGAACCCAAGCCAAGATATTCAGGGACCTAGGTTCTCTCTATCTTATGGCTCTTCCATCCTCTAAATCTTCCAAAAGAAAGTGAAAGAATGTGGAGGACTGTATGGGAGGTGCCCATGGGTCAGACCCAGAAGTGGCATGTATTACAGCTGCCCACATCCTGTTGTCCAGAATCAATCACATGAGAGGCTAAGAACTGTTGCCTAGCTGTGTTCCCATGAGGAAAAGGGAACAGCAATTAAGGAATACGTAACATTCTCTGCCACACTAGCTTAGTAAGTTTCAAAACTTTTATTTCTGTGTCCTGAGAAAAGAAACAGAACTTGTCTCTTTTGTCGGTAATGGGGAGAGGCCAAAGATAATTGTTTTGTCTCAGAAGTGTTAGAAATTAGCACTACATTTTTCTCTTTATTCTGGAAATATAAAACTTGTTCTACTTCTTTTTCCTTGAAATTATGGCTTCCAGATTCTTTTGGAGGAGTTTGCGTTCACCAAATGACTTGTCCCTTGTGATCACAGTTTTTCTTATTGTCCTTAAGCACTCCCCTAGTTACAGAAGGGGTGGTCTTGAGTGCAATACTCTAGTGCAGGTATAAATTCATTAGTACTGAGTATAAATTTAGTCAATGAATATTTTGAGTATCTGCAGGGCTCTTTGTGCTAAGCCATTCGGTGAAGGATAGCAAAATTAATGTGAATGGAGCCCCAACCTAGTTCTTCAACTTATTAAGTGTATGAACATGGACAAATCAATTAACTTCTCTGAGATTCAACTCCATCCTATGTAAAAATGAGAATAGTAATATTAATCTTGCCTGTTGATTTTTAATTCTTTACTTATATGAAAGCATCTAGAGATACAGCAAGTGCTCAAAAAATGTGAATGTCCTTTCTGGAATGCCTTGACATTGTCACTAACTTATGTGAGAGAGAAAAAAATAAAAATTGTTATTTATTAGCCAACTCTGCTTCTAATCAAGTCTTATATTATCGAATTGGGTACTCAAACTGAGGGAAGAACTAAACTGATAAAGTGTATTTGAAGAAATTGTAGAGAATACGGGAGAAAGAAGTCATAAACTGGATGATAAAGGAAAGGGAATTCTGGGGAAACAAAGATATCTAAAAAATTGTTCCTTTAGGTTATGGTCAATCTGGTGTGTGATGTGAATTCTCCATCACCATAAAAATGTTAGTTAACATTAGCGTCAACTTGCCAATGCTTTTGGAATTGGATTTGTTTGTTTGAGGATATTATGCACAACTGAATCTGGTCTCAGAGTGGGCATGAGCAGTCTAAACAAAGGCTACCCAGATAGGCTGGCACATTTGAGACATCCTCTATTTCTATGAAGAATTTTATGCACTTTTGGGTTTGGAAAGTCACATAGACTCACTTACTGAAATTCAGATGAGAGGTAAAACCCAGAACTTCTCCCCTAGAGATGGGGTGTAGGATGATAGCGCTGAATGGGATTTGTAAGATCCTTTGGTCCAAAGACCGTGGAGTTTGCAAATCCATAAGAAGCTTACTGGAAAAATTAACAGTATTTGCTGGAAGCCAATATCATATAATGGGCTATATAAGAGCATGGGATTTGGAGGTAGTTAGACGTCGATTTGAACCCTAGTCCCAGCACTTATTATCTGAGTGACATTGGACAGGCTAGGTGAACTCTCTAGCCCCCATTTCCTCATCTGTAGAACAATTATAGGGATACCTACCTTGCAGGGTTTGGGGTGAGGGTTGAATAAGTAAATATATATAGTGCACTTATCACAGATTTTGGCACATAGTAAGTAGCAGCTTATTGTTAATAATAAATGATAATAAGTACACTATGGTATATCAGGCCCTATCATGTTGCATTAATATGGTGCTGGACAATGGAGGAATTCTATCTCTGCTCCCCAAGGGTAACTGTAGCTATCTTTTGGCACCTATATTCATTCTACCACACAAATGTGTAACAAGGCCACTCTGCAGGTGTATTCTTTTTGCGTGGCAAACTTGGGTATAAAAATTATCCTTGGAGGCATCAGTCTGAAAAGCATATTCATTAGCTTTAAAAATAAGAAATCTGATACATTCAGACCCACCTTGTGTGTACGCTTGTTGTCACGGTCAAGGTACTGAGGAGATGTAGGAGGTTAGCGTTAAACACACAGTGCTTTCATAAATGGACTGTAATTCATTATTTGGTCATCAGAGTGATACAGTTCAATGGAGCACAGCACAGAAAAATGCCAGAGTGCTTTACGTAATGTCAGTGTCTGCTTGGTAATTATCATTTACCTAGTGCCTTGTGTTTTCAACGTGCATTGCACTCATTTAAAGCGCGGGTGATAGTCTTCCTCCCAGAGGGCTTTGGAAAATAAATATAGAATAATGTAGGAACTAGGACTGATTCTTAGCTCCCATGTTTCATATTGAGAGGACCCAGAACATGAGGTACAGAAGTGATGATATCTGATGATCTTTGTTCCAATATGAAGTTTTTGTCATCACAAAAGTTGCCTTATTCTTACTCGTTTCCTCTAGTTGGAGAGATTTCTTTGGGCCAATGTTTCACGGCCCTTTGTGCTCCAATTCCCAAATGAAGAGGAGAGATTGGCATCAGCAAAAGTAGGTGGAAGCCAGCATACGTTTTAGAGAAAGACTCACATTCACGTGGTAGCCTATATTTTCCACAGTAGTCTTACATGTATATCACATGACGCTGCCACACTGTGAGAATAATAAAGGGCAAGAATTATCATTTCTCTTCTGCAGATGAAGAAACTCCATTGCAGAGAGTTAAATGACTTGTCTAAGTCAATTTAGCTAGTAAGTAGCAGATGCTGGTCTCAGGTCAAGGACTTCCAACTTCAAGATCACATCCTTTTGGCTCTATTACAAACTCCCTGTGCTAGCAATCTTGGTTTTGTTGAGTGATGATAGTGGAAGCTACAGTACCAACTTATGGGTCTGGTGGTAGACAAAGCAATCATTATTCCACAGGGCAAATGTGGAAAAGGCATCCCTTCCTGAGAGTGGATCCAGCCCTGCTCTAGCCAAGGTAAGTGTTTTGCCAAGTGTAGCATGAGCTGAATTTCAATCCTCATTTACCCACTCAGCTAGACATGCTTGTGAAACTCTAATGGTAGCTCTGCTGGTGGGCTACAGGAAGGAAGGTTGTGGTAACTGGCCTCCAAAGATAGTTGTCAATAATTCCTCCAGTTTCTGTATGTTCATTATATACTTCATAGTGAAGTGGAATTTATTTCTCCTCCCTTTAAATATGGGTTAGTCTTCTGACTCTTTTGAACAATAGAATTCTATCAAACTGATAGTCTAATATTTCTAAGCCCAGGCCTTAAAACAACTGTCAGCTTCTGCTTCCTTTCTCTTGAGATGATCCTTCTTGTAATCAAGTCGCCATGCTGTAAGGAAGCTCAAACAGCTACAAGGAGAAGTCCACATAGTAGAGAACCATGGCCCCTAGCTACAGCCCTAGTTGAGCTCCTAGACAGCAGCCAGGACCAACTGCCTCATAGGAGTTAGGCCGTTTGGACTTTCTAACCATCCTAGTCCCCCAGCTGATACCAAATGAAATAGAAGACCTATGTTGTCAACTCCTAGATAATGAGAGATAATAGTATTTAAGATGTTAATTTTGGAATTGATTTGTTATATAATAGTAGATAACTAAAAAGGAATTCACATGGATTAGTGAGGACTTGGGCATGTGTGACCAGATTTAATGATTCCAGAGTCACTGACTGCCCATGTTTTTTGAGTTCTCAGAACACTGCTGTAAAGCACTTTGTTTTCCCAGTTGAAACCATTGACTGAAATAGGACAGGAATGTGAGAGGACATGGAATGGGCAACCAAGTTGCTATCATTTGCAGTCCTGGTTCAGAGTTTTGCCATTCATCATTTTCCCGGGCATCTGCTTTCCCATCTATATAAAGGGAGGATCAGAGCTGCTGCTGGTCTCACAACTAAATCAGCTACAGTAATAAGGTGATGGCAAGTGCAGCGGACTGAATGGTGTCCCTGAAAAAGATATGTCCATATCCTAATCCTCAGAACTTGTGAATGTCACCTTATTTGGGAAAAGAGTCTTTGCAAATGTAATTGAGGATCTTGAGATGAGGAGATCATCATAGATTATATGAGTGGGCTCTAAATCCAATGACGTGTCCTTATAAGAGACAGAAGGGGAGGAGACAATGTGACCACAGAGACAGATATGACCCCAACATTTCCACATAAGAATGTTTTATATAAATATCTGCAGCCTGGCTGGAATAAGGAAAAAAGAGAATGTGACTTGAAGCTGTGTTTGCATAGCAAGCACACCGTTTTTACTTTGGTATACTTATCTAGGAATCAGAAATAGTTTTCATGAGGAATTGACACTACAAACTTCAAAAGATAAGAAATGAGTTAGCCAGGGTGACAAGATATAGGAGGACTAGAGGCAAGGCATTCCAGGCAGAGGTTTCAGTTTGAGCAAAGGCCCAGAGGCCTCTGATGGTGCTCAGTATATTTTTAACAAATAAGCAAGTGTCTACGTACCTCTAAGTGCTTTGCTTCATTACCGCCTTTGGAACAACACCCAAGATGCCTACTATGCCAGCTGTCAGCCTCCTCCTCACTTCCTCTCCCCTTCCTTTAACCTACAAAACACTGCCTGCTGATGAGTTGTACGTCATTTTGCAGAGGAAATTGGGTGTGCAAATCCTGCGATTAGACAAACATCCCTCATTAAAAGTTGTAATCCACTGGGCCTGTGTGTTGACACCTTAATTCTGAACTCTTAACAGACCAAGCACGCGCAATGGCCCCGAACAGCTCCCCCTTCCTCATCTCTTTCTCAGCCCCCTCCCCTCCTTGCCAGAGTCTCCACCAGAAAATGACACAGTCTTCCAGATGGGGTAACACGGCCTTCTCTTACTTGCAGTGATAATAATGTTTTCTCAGTTTTATTACAGTCTCTTGAGAGTGGGACTGATTTGCATATTCCCTAACACTTAATTAACGATGTCACCTTCCCAGTGCCTTGGAAACAGTTTGCATTTTTTCTTCCTCCCCGGGCAGACCTCCAACAGTTACCTCCCACATTTTCTGCTGCAGTCTTTTTTATTACTTTAATGACAAATAATTGGACAGATTCTGAGTAATGAGGGTGAGAGCCAAAGGACTGTTGCAAGGGAGACGGCTGCGTGTTACAAGACACTTTTAGTGGTCTCTAAATCAGACAGACAAGCAGAGTAATGATCATCTTGCCGTAATGAGACACAATTAAGAATCACTGCGGCAAATGACAGAGCAGTTCATTGAACAGTAACCTCCTTCTTCACGTTCTCTCTCCCTTTTTTTTCCAAAGGAGATCGAAGCTTAATTATAGCATCGCCATTTGCAATGCTATCATTAAGATTGTGTCAGCACTTCCAATATAAATCGCATATTTGCAAGGGTTTATTACTTAAACATAAAAACTGGCTCCATTTTGAAATTTAGGGTGTCAGATCTTAATCTGAGAGAATCAGAAAATACAGATTTTCAATGTTAGAAAAGGTCTTACAGGTGCTTGATTTATCTCATCTCTGAATGCTAGTATACATTTAATGGATCAGGGTGTTTTCTTGCGGATTTCTAAGGAAAGACCCTTTTGTCCTCTCAAAAAGTTGTTTCTCAGACTTCAGCATGCATCAGGACCGCAGGCAGGAGGTCTATAACAGATTGTCTTGCCCACCCCAAGTTTCTGATTCAATAGATGCAGTGGGGCCGAGTTTACATTTCTAAAAAGTCATCAGGTGATGCTGCTGCTACTGGTCCAGGTACCACACTTTGACAACCACTATATCAGTCTTTACCATGAATAAGGATCAAAAACAGAACTCCAAACCACCAAACCACGTATCTCAAAGGTTAGTAACAGTGATTTGTATTTAAGAGATCAGACCCAAAGCCATGTAGGAAACAAAGTGTCCCCTTCAGAAATCCACCCCATGACCCTACTCCACTCTAAATGGTAGTTATTCTTTTCCAGTCAGTTCTTTAAAAATAAAAGAGAAATTAAAAACCGAATATACACTTGATGAACCACTGCAATTTATCATTTTGATTTTACTTGGCAAGTCTCTTTCGTTATGAGCAGAACGCCCTTTGGAATGTTTTCTTATTCTCTATACGAGTTCTCCTTCCCTGGTGCTGTCTCTCCTGATATGGTGTGTTTGGAACGGCCAACACATTCCCAATTTTGTAAACATAGAAATGGTTATAGAGTATAAATAATTTGCCCAAAGTCACGGAGATTTTGTGCTAATGGTAGAGACCTCTCTGGATGTTTGTTCTACTGACTTATAATCCATATTTTACAATATTTATAAATGGCCGGGTCCAGTGACATTATACTTAACTCCTGTCATTTTGTGATTGTTACATAACAATTCAGTTTGCTATGGAATAAGACCAGTTAAGGAATTGGAGAATAATTCATCATTTGTGCCCCAAATCCTTTTAGAAGAATGTGGGATCATAAATAAATAATAACAAAATGATTTCCCTCCTTTTGTCTTGGAAACCACGTTGCAATTAGTCAAGTGCATTATACTACATGTTTAATAAATAATATAAAATAAATTTGGGATAGTGGAAAAATTCAGGAGTGACTGTAAGCATGTCTGTGGAAGCATACTCTTGAGTGAAGGAAAGTAACTTTTTTTTTTTTACTGAACTTACTAAACCAGCCAATTTTTCTAGCATTGTGAAGATGGAGTCTAAGGAGAAGTTAGTGAATTGAAGGGTTTGAATAATACAAAATACGTTTTGCTGATTAACAGCATTTATGTGATTTAGACATATAACATTCAACGTGTGCAGAGCTCGGTGGTTTTGTCATGCAGGAACATAGAAGTGCCTGACAATTATCTCAGGGATTATACTAGTCAGCATAGGTTGAGCTATGCTGTAGTAACAAGAATCAATAAATACAGCAAACTCAAAGTGTCATAGAGGTTTATTTCTTGTTCATGCAGCATCTATTGTGGGTCCAGGTAACTCTCCAGGGCAATGGATCTTTTGGTTCCACTATCTCCATTTAGTCCTCGTCAATCACCTTGGTAGGGGAACAAAATGCTGGAGGGCTTTGCATCCACAATTAAAGCTTTAGCCCAGTAGAATCAGACATCACTTCTGCTAACAGACTATTGGCTTAGAACTAGTCACATAGTTCTGTCCAGTTCCAAAGGGACAGGGAAAGGTCATCCTCTCACATGTCCAGGAGGAGAGAGGACTGGATAAATGTAAGGACTACAAGTCGCTACTACAGTGATTCAGACTAAGTTTCCTGTTTTCAATATTCTACGCGAAATTACTTTCCTACCTAGCATCTGTCTTTGCTTTCTAATTGCATGGTATGAGATTTTTATTTGTTGCATTTGGTTAATTGTCTATGCTCTGCATTTTTACCGTTAAAATATAAACTAAGGCCTTAATCATGTTGAACATACATGGTTCACAAAGTACTTTCAAATGCATTATCTCAGTTAATATAAACCTACAATAATGTGTACAGAAAGGTGTTGTTGTTATTAGTTTCAGAAAATAGGCTCAGTGAAGCCTAGAAACTTCCTCGAGTTTTCTTAGTCACGTAAGTGCTGAAAATGAAACCAAAACCCAGATCTTCTGACTGAAGTCTTATCTTCATCCTGCTATACCACATTACTGTCTTTGTTGGAGCTCTTTGTGCTCATTCCTCTCAAATAAATAAGTTAAAATTACTGTTGTGCCCTTAAACATGGGTTTATGAGGGTTTCAGAGGGTTTATAAGGTCTGGGGTTGTTTTGTCATAAGGTTGCTGCAGAAATCATTAGTTCATAATTTCCTTGAAAGTCTAAAATGCACTCAGCTTTTATTCTATTTTATTTGATTTTCACATGTGCTTTTAAAATTTTGGATTATTGGCCATTAAGTTAATTTTATTAAATATCTGTAATTTCAGGGTCTTGGCTAATGCAGTTCTAACATGTGCCATTTGTACTTCTTTACCAGTAAATTGAGATCTGTCAACTTTTATGGTGTCATTTTATAGTTCCTCTTACCCTAGAACTTTAATGCTTTTTACAGAAACTAAACTCCTTGGAATTAGGTGTTTGCCTTTTTGCCAAGGGAGGAAACGAGGCCCACCGGGAGCCATTTTGCAACTTCTTAACTCCAGACCAGTCATTCTCCTCATGGCTCTGGGGGTGTACACAGCAACATTCTGAATTGATTTTCCCATAGCAAAGTGAACTAGGAATGCAATTGTAAAGTATATGAATGTTCATTCACAACCTCCAGTACATAAGAAATGTAATTTTCTTTCTCCTTAAGTAACTCAGGCTAAATATTTTTTACAAGCCCTTGTTCAATTGGGTGGTAGAAACTTAATTTCATTTTATTTAGGGTACTTACCTGCAATTAATTCTGTTGGTGCCCCCACAATATCCCCTTGGCATTCACCATTCCCATACATGCCAGCAGTGTCTTACTGCCAACTTCTACAACTCTCCATGTGGGTGAGGGCTCTCTCTCTCACCCACATGGAGGGCAAAATGGAAGTACTATAGAGTAGCCCTTAGCCAGTTATGGATGGATAGCTTAAAAACCCATCAAATAAAAGCAATTTCTACAGATAACCTTCTACCTTCTACTCTGTAGAAATTGCTTTTATTTAATGGATTCTTAAGTATCATTTTCCATCTCAAGGAAGGGCCATAGCCAATGGCTGAGTGATATGAGAGTACAAAAGGTAAGCCCTTGCCTCAAGGGAATACAACTCTGTGGTACAATTTGTGCTCCAGAGCCCTTGTGGATGTGAGGCCACATCCTTGCTCAGTTCTTACCCTTCTCTCTCCTGCTTCACTCCCTGTCTTACAAGACTTTTCCTCAAGAGCACTCTCTCAATTCATCACGTATATTCAAATCCCTGTCAGGAAGTACGCTTCAAGGGAATTTGACCTAAGACACTCAATTATACAAGGTAGGTTATTTCCTGAGACTTACATAGTTTTACAGTAAAAAAGGTTTTTCCCATTTTCTCAAAAGACAGGACAAGTCAAAGTTATGATTTACAAGGGTTTCTTTCATATAATATTTTATAATCAGTCAAATTCAAGGTCATATTTGAGAAGTCTTGTTTTCTTGGCTAAATGCAGCCCTGCTATATGAAAACTTTAGCCAAAATAACTTGCCAAAATAATTTTACATTTGAACAACAAACAAACACATAGAGACAGAGATTGGATTGGTGGTTACAAGAGGGGAAGGGGGGAGGGAGGAGGGCGAAAGGGATAATTCGGCACATGTGTGTGGTGATGGGTTGTAACTAGTATTTGGGTGGTGAACATGATGTAATCTATGCAGAAATAGAAGTATAATGATGTACACCTGAAACTTATACAATGTTATAAACCAATGTTACTGCAATAAACAAAAAATTAAAAAAAAAACGAAATGAAAGATGGCTTGAGCCCATTTTAGTTGGTTGGAGACATGAATTGCAAATAGTCAAAGACTATGTGTGAACTCTGCTGGTGCTAGGAAATAAAAGAATACAAATTGGAGTACTTGAGCATCTTTTGTATGCAAAATGACTGTCTTTCTTTCTGTCTATCTATCTTTCTGTCTGTGTCTGTTTAGCTATCTATTTATTTATCTATCTAGTTTTGCATGTATTTATACCCACAAAGGGTCTTTTTTGTTAGGCCAACATAAGTATCTATGGTTAGTTTGAAAGCAGCAAATATACTGTGAAAAAACAGTGAATTAGAGAAAATTTAAGAAAGTGCCTCAGTATCATAGTTTAGGATTGGTGATTAGGGCAATACTGATTGGGTGGGCCACTCCTTCTCAATTCTTATTCAGCCATAATAGCTTGGTTTTATTCTGTTGCACCTATTGGGCCAATAAATACCTGATCTTGACAACCTCTCTAGTCCCATTCCTTGGCACTGTTCCTTTTATGCTATGCTCCATCCATTTTTGAAAAATTTTCAATAGAGTTATCAGAAAGTGCCCTGCTATTTTCATCTTTAAACTTCACACAGGTCACTCTGACAGTGCCTCTTTCCCCTACCTACATTTTCACCTGGCCAACTCTACTCATTCATCAAATATCCCACCCACTTGGAAATCACTGATTACCTGTAGATCCCATTGTATTTTGTTTACCAAGATCTTTGTCTTTTAATCGATCTGAATTGTTTTTAAGTTGTCTGTTGATGTCAAAGAACATATATTCAGTTCTGTGTTGACACTGCCAAACACAGAGCCTAACATACAGTAAATGATCAAAAACAGTACTTATGTTATTTTTGTTGTTAAAAGTAGACACAGAGCACATATCTGAATTTTAATTAAGTTCCCACAGTTTCGAAGCTCAGACATAAACACCTTTACTGCTCAATACCTATCTACATCAAAAATATTTTTGTCTTTTATTCTCCCATATTGTCTAATGTTGATAAATGGTCCACAATACAATGCAAATAAATGTGAATTTACTGCAATTTGGGGAAATTGCAAATTATCTTGCAAACCATGCAGGATTTCAGAGTTGATGAAAGCGATGTTGAAGAACTACTAGACTCAATGCAAAGCCATTGAAAAACATGGCTGTCCAAACAAAGAGTGAAGATAAGCTTGCAGAGACGGCTTGAAGGATTGGTACTTCAAACAAGAATAATTAGCATAATAAAGGATTAAGAGAAACTTTGGGAAAATGGTTGAAACCTTCGAGTATTTTTGTAAAAATTACCCACTTTATAGATATATTGTAAATGTAAGATGTGCTGTAATAAATTTTCTATCAATGCTTTGTATCTTTAAATTTTTTTTGTCCCTTAAGGAAAGTAAAACTAATTTTAGGAATTAATGTATCGATGCAATTCTTACTTAAATTTTATTAGTTTATAAGATAAATACACTTTTTTTCTATACTTTTAAGTTATATTTTCAAAGTACTGGCCCAATCAAAACATTTTTTCCACTTTTCACCCCAAGTATTTGGTTTCCATTTTAGGTGGATTCACTTTAAGTGGTCTTCTTTCTTGGGTACTAATTATCTTCATATATTGAGAACCTTTTATGGTTTCAGGGACAAAACTAGAACTCAAATATAGCAATTGTAGGGAGATGACCAGGAGACTTGAAAATGAAAGGGAGCACACTTAATAGTCATATCAGGACAATAGGTATAACCTGGAACTGCTCTAGGCAAAACAAAACAGACAGCTACCCTTGTTTTAGGAATTTATATGTGTTGAACTATGTATGGAAGAAATATTTTTCTGATGGTATGAGCAATCTCCTACTGTAGCGACTTTCTTGCCACTGAAGTATTCAATCAGACTATCTGTCAGCAATCATATTGATGACATCTGAGGACCCCTTTCCAATCTCCAAGAGCATTGCTCTTCGATATATATCTAAAGCCATTAAAGGGTCTTGCTTGGCTGTAGAGAGCCTTTTCATTTAAAAAACGACTCATTGCATCTTTGTGTTCTGCCTGCCCTGTGAACCTACCTGATGGATGGGGCTTTTGGTGTTTGATAACCTTGTTGCTGGCCTTTTTCAAGTCGCATCACATTTCTCACCTGAGTCCGCATTCCACTTTTAGCTGAGGCTTGGATTACCTTAGATGTCCATCCCAGGCACCATCCAGCCTTATGGCACAAGATTTGCAAAGGTGAGAGTGGAAGGGGGGACCTTAGTGTCAGAGATTGAAGGTAAAGTTTTAAGTATCATGTTATTTATAAGTAGGAAGTAGAAGAGTTTACCAATTGGTTAGTGCTTTAAAATGCAGGGATGTAATTTATTCAGAAATAGAAGTATAATGATGTACACCTGAAATTTATACAAGGTTATAAATGAATGTGACCACAATAAAAAAAAAAAAAAAAGCGGGGGGGTGTTTCTTACTCTTTCTGTAAAGAGAAAAACTGGATGAAAACTCTCCCATTTTTTTCAAGTATTGGAGTAGATTAATATTTCCTAAGAGAAATTTAATAACATATTCTACTAGACTCTGATTTAAAATAGCAACATGAAAACATGACTGTATAAGCTGGGAGACAGTCATTTAATATCCTTATATCTATAAAAGCTGGAATGAAGTAGGATTTTTTCTTGAGCCCTGCCACTAAGATAGCTACCCTAACTTCTGCCAATCATATTTTCATGTTTCTCTTACTTAGAGAAGATCTTATCTGCAGATAAAGCAACAGAAAATTAAAAAACAGAAGACAACAAAAGAAGGGGTAGAAAAAGTGGACAATTCCAAATATACAACTTCAAATAATCCTGTATTTTCATTACCCCTCCTCACCTGTCTTCTCCATTTCCCTTGCTTTGGCTTATACCTCTTAGGGTTTTTGGTGCTGACATTATCTTCTTTCTAATCAGCAGATCTCCTTGTGTGTACTCTAGGGACAGCATCTCTGCTCTGTTATATCTCTCTGAGTTTTTCAACAGCCTCCTGTCCTTGAGAAAGTTGTTAATAATATTTCATGTACTGATGGCTTGCTGTCTGCCTATACACTGTAAAGTGAAGTAGACAAGCACCACCCACATACATGGAACTACTTTTCAGGCTTCCTGATACTCCATACTTATATAAATGGAAAAGTAAGAACCATTAGACATTTAAGAAATCCTGAAGTATGGGGGAGTAAAGACAAAAATAAACAAGTATTTGTGAAACAGAAAATTTATAAGTAACAGAACAGAATTTTAAAAAATGTGATTGAAGACTTCCAGTCTGGACAAGATGGCGTACACCCCATTATCCTCATACCAGCAACCAGACAAAGACAGTGCAAAAAAAGAAAACTATTGAGCAATATATCTTCTAAACTTAGATGTAAAAATCCTCAACAAAATCTTAGCAAATTGAATCTAACAATACATAAAAAGAATTATATACCATGACTGAGTTGGATATATTCCAGGTATGAAAGTCTAGTTCAACATTCAAAAATCCACCATATCACTGAGCTAAATAAGATAAAGCATATGATCACCTCAGTTGAGGCAGAAAAAACATTTGACAAAATTCAACACACATTAAGGATAAAAATTTCAGCAAGTTAAGAATAGAGGGGAATTACTTCAGCTTGATAAAAAGCATCTACAAAAAAATCTACAGCTAATATCATGATGAGAGAGTAAATGCTTTCTCTCTGAGATCAAAAATAAGGTGAGGATATCTTATTTTCACCACTCTTGTTCTCACCATTAACATGGTACTGGAAGTTCTAGCTACTCAGATGAAGCAAGAAAATCAAGTAAAAGGCATATAGATTGGAAAGGAACAAATAAATTGGCTATTTTTGCAGACAACATGATTGTCTACATGTAAGATTCCAAAGAATCTACAAAAGAACACCTAGAACTAATATAATAAGTTCAGCAAGGTCACAGTATGTAAGATCAACACACAAAAATAGCAATCTCATTTCTATATACTGCCACGAACATGTGGAAACCAAAATAAAAGACTATACCATTTATAATCTGTCCGAGGAAATCAAAATACTTAGATACACACTTAACAGTACATATATAGTATCTGTATGCTGAAAATTACAAAATGCTGCTGAAAGAAATCAAGGAAGACCTAAATAAATGGAGAGACATGCAGTGTTCATGAGTTGGAAGACTCAACATAGCAAAGATGTCAATTCTTCCCAAATTGATCTATCAGTTTAATGCAGTTCCTATCAAAATCTCAGCAAGGGTTTCTATATACATAGACAAGCTTGTTCCAAAATTTAAATGGAAAGGCACAGCCCTAGAATAGCTAAAACAACCTTGACAAAGAAGTGGGAGGAGCCACTCTATCACATGTTAAGGCTTCCTATATAGCTACAGCAATCAAGACGATGTGGTATTGACAGAGGGATAGACACATAGATCAATGCAACAGAAAAGAGCACCCAAAAATAGACACACACAAATGTGCCCAATTGATTTTGGCGAAGATCCAAAAGCAATTCACTATGGGAAGGATAGCCTTTTCAACAAATGGTGCTGGAGCACTGGACATCGATAGGCAAAAAAATGAACCTCGACTGAAGCCTCACACCTTACATGACAATTAACTCAAAATGGATCATATACTTAAATATAAATCTATAAAACTTTTAGAAAGTAAAAACATAGGAAAAGAATCTTCAGGATCTAGGGATAGGCAGAAATTTCTTAGACTTGACCCTAAAAGCATAAAAAAAAAGGAGAAAAAAGGAAAAATTGATAAATTGGACCTCATCAAAATTTAAAATATTTGCTCTGCAAAAGCTCATATAAAGAGGTTGGAAAGGCAAGCTGCAGACTGGGAGAAAATTTTCACAAACCACTTATCCAATAAAGGACTAATATTTAGAATATATAAAGAACTCTTAAAACTCAGCAGGAAAAAACCTAACAACCCAATTAGAAAACATGCAAAAGATATACTGAGATACTTCATTGAAGAGGATATAGTATGGCAAATAAACATGTGAAATGATATTCATTATTCGCCACCAAGGAAATACAAATTAAAATTACAATGAGATATCACTACACACCTATCAGAGTGGCCAAAATAAGAAAACAATGACAACACAGGATGCTGGTGAAGATGTAGAGAAACCAGATCACTTATATATTACTAGTGGGAACATACAACAGCATAGTCACTTTGCAAAAGAGTTTAGCAGTTTCCTATAAAACTAAGTATGCAACCACCTTATGACCCAGCAATTGCACTCTTGGGGATTTATCCCAGAGAAATGAACATGTATATTCACACAAAACCTGTACGTGAATGTTCAAAACACCTTTACTCATAATTGCCAAAAATTGGAAATAGCCTAGATATCCTTCAGCTAGTGACTGGTTAAATAAACTGTGTTCAAAACATATGGAATACTACTCAAAAATAAAAAGGAACAAAATATCAATACATATAAAAATTTGGATGAATTTCCAGGTAATTCATGCTGAGTGAAAAAAGTAAATCTTAAAAGGTTACATAATATATGATTTAATTTATATAGCATTTTAAAATGACAAAATTATAGGAATAGAGAACAGATTAGCAGTTGTCAAGTAGAAATGAAGGGAGCTAGAAGAGAGGTGGGAGTTTATAAAAAGGCAGCATAAGGGATTCTTGTGGTGATAGAACTACTCAGTACCTTGACTGTGGTAGAGGATACACAAACCTACACATGTGATAAAACTCTGTAGAGCTAACTACACACACATGCACATGCACACACACACCAAATGGGCCCAAGCAAAACTAGAGAAAGCTGGATAGGATCAGTGGCTTGTCAGTATCCTTGTTTTGATACTATATTATAGGTTTGCAAATGTGTTTTGGGGAAACTGGGTAAAGTGTGCTTGGGATCTCTGTATATTATTTCTTATAACTGCATATGAACCTCAATTATCTCAAGAAACATTTCAATTAAAAAAAAATCTTCTTGAAAAAATGTGACTGATATTCTCAGAGAGTCAAAATGAGATGTCACCTATAAAATAAGAACAGGTTGCTAAGAAATGAACAATCAGGGAAGACACAATACTCCTGGGAAATTGAAAACATGATTGTCATAATAACAAGTTTAATAGAAAATTTGGAAGATTCCAGAATGTAGAACAAAAAGACAAAGAGAATGAAAATACTAGGGGAATAATAAAAGATGTAGAGGATGTCCAGGAGTTCAAATATCTATCTAACAGGATGTCCAGAGAGAAAGGAGGGAGAATGTGGAGGAAGAAAATGTTAAAGAAGGGAGGGGACAAAAAAATCCCAGAGCTGTGGAGAACAAGAAATCTTTGCAATAAAAGAGTCCAGTAACCAATAAGCAGGATGAATGAAACTCCAACCCACATCGTCACATTCTGAGCAAAACAAAATCATTCCCAACATGCAAGAACTCAGGAAGTTTACTTCTTACTCATCATATCTGAGGAAATGAGGGTATACTCCAGCACCCAAAGGAGGGAACTGGTTGAAACCGTGAATCCAATAAAGTGAAACACTAAGACGGCAGCTGAGTAGCAGGCTTATAAAGCAGCAAGTCCAAATTAAAAAATCTGGTTAGTGGGATCCAAGTAAAATATCTTCAAAAGATGAGGATGCATATCAAGTAAAAGAGAATAAGCGCCTGCAAAACATTAGGCACATGATGGAGAGAGATAATTCTTTCCACTATTAAAAAAAAAGACAGTAAGAAATACCAGGAAAAACAATATAACTCATGGTCCCAAAACAAAACAAACCAACATATGGCGCGGTTTTGATTTATTGGTAGGGGGAAAGAAAGGAGAAATTTCACCAGTGACTTTGATTTTGACTAGAGTCAGTGACTGTTACTAGGAGCATTGTGATTTAAATGACAGAGGGAGATGTGATGTCATAGGAACTCAGACAATGATGTAAATCTAGCATGCTCTTTGACGTCACAAGGAGCAATATTTATAGTAACAATTGTTAAAAAACAAGACAACAGGGCCAAAATAGAGTTGCTTATGCTAAGCCTTGTGTCACCAAACTGAGACTTAATTTATGGTTTCAGTTATCCTAGAAATGGAATCTTAAACCAGTCAACCAGAAATCACCTGATTAGCACTAGTCAGGTAATCGGCCTGATGCACCCCTGCCATCTGCTAAAGGAAAGTGACCTTGCAATAACCAATCCAGTTTTTTGCCTAGTATAACTTCCTTGTTCCTGCTCCCTTCTGCCTATAAGTCTTTCATTTTGTACATTTCCTCAGAGCTCCTTTCTGCTAGATTGGATGCTGCTTGATTTGAATTGATTTTTGCTCAAATAAGATCTTAAAATTTGTAATATGCCTCAATTTACTTTTTAATACAATTATGCTAAGATATGTAGTGGGTTTAAGCTTTTGTCATCAACCTGTAGTCAAAACAAGAGCTACAATTAAATGTTTAAAACAGATTGGTAAATGGGAGGCTGGTAGGTGGGAGAAAGAGGGAAGGATAGATACACTTAAAATTCTTATTTTAAAAATTGTTGATTCAAGCTATATTTTCAAAAACGTATGAAATCAGGGTCTTCATGTTGCATCTGCAGTTTCAAAGGTAACTATGTCATGTGCCGCATAACTACAGGGATATGTTCTGAGAAATGCATTGTTAGGCGATTGCATTGTTGTGCAAACATCATAGAGTGTACTAAATCCTAGATGGTATAGCCCACTACACACTCAGGCTATATGGTATACGGGACCACCGTTGTATATCTGGCCTGTTGTTGACCAAAACCTCCTTATGTGGAGCATGGCCATACTAGAAGCGCTAAAAATAGTGATATAACCCTTAAAAACCCAGAGGAGGGGAAGAGGGTATGTGAGGTTATATTAAAGACTATCCTTTTCTATCATAGCAGGAAGTTAAACTGAAAATATATTAAGTTTATACAACAAGAATTAGCCCTAAAAACAGGTCCGTGTCTAACTCTCAAAAGAAGCAGAGACGGAAATAGTTAACCGTGATTGCCCTTGGCGAGTGGAGTGGGAATTTGTGAGGTGACAGACTCTCGCTGTATTTTCTGAGCCAGTCTATTCTATTTGATTTTCTACTACATGCATACATTACATTGATCAAGAAAAAAAAATTTACAGAAGATTCACTAGCTGTATCCTCATGGGAGGCCTTGGCCCAGTATCCTTCTGCAAGGGGAGGTAAAGTAATACAAGGGGCGCGCACTTAGAAAACATCTGCCACTGCGGTGAAGTGTTGAGAAGGGAACAATAAAAGCAGAAATGAGAATCACAACCCAAACACCACATGTAGGAACATCTGTGTTAATTCTGACTTCTGACAAATTCTGCCGGTCACAGTTTGACCTCATCCATCACTGGAAAACACCTAACTCGATCAGGGAAAAAACAGCCTTGCCTTTGAGATATTAATTCCATCTTATCAATAGAGGTCCATGTATGTATTGAATGTATGATGGAGATTAGATATCTTTGGGGTAATTTTGGTGTGATTGCTTTGACAATCTTAAAGCGCTCCACATTTATAATGGCTAGTTATTCTATTTATGTACTATAATCAACTCTCATGAGAGACGAGCTGAAATGATTTCTGCTCTGACGCATATACACGTTGAATTAGATTTCTAGAATGTATTCATTTGTTTTTTTTAGCTTTTTTTTTTGTGAGGAAGATTAGCGCTGAGCTAACACCCGTGTCTATCTTCCTCTACTTTATATGTGGGACGCCTGCCACAGCGTGGCTTGCTGAGAGGTGCATAGGTCCGCACCCGGGATCTGAGACTGCGAACCCCAGGCTGCCACAGTGGAGCCCGCAAACTTAACCACTATGCCACTGGGCCGGCCCCGTATTCATTTGTTTTTAATCTTCCTGTTAAATACATACCTCTAACAACATTTGCAGATTTTACCTGTGTCATGATCCCCCTGAACTCTTTCACTTCTTGTGAGAAGCTGTGAGAGGAGGCAGCTGTCTGAGCCTGGCGGCATCTTTGATGGCCCTTTACTCAGTGGGGTCCTCAGAGCCCACTGAGGGCTCCTGGGGAGCAGAGCTGGGTCTGGGTTCTGAGCCAGCAGGGCCTGGGGTTTGAAGCAACCTCGAGAAGCACAGCAGGTGGAGCTCAGGCACCACATTGTGCCCTGCCTTTGGAGGGACTTGCTGTTGCTTTTAACCCAACAGCCGCCTCTATTGACCCTTTCCACTCAGAGAGCTTGCATCTGAGCTGAGACACACACAGATGTGAATAATTATGAGGAGAGAGCAATTCTTGGGGGAAGGCTTTTGGCCCGTCCTTTCAGAAGAAGATAGGTGAAGGCTTCTTTGGAAGCTGCTCTTGGGAGGACTGTGGGGGTCATTTGGGGGAAACGACACAAGTGAAAATGAGTTTCTGACAATGTTTACCATACCCTTCTGTCTCTCAGGAACAGAAATTTTTATTGTATTTTGATTAATCTGCCAAGTTATAGATCTGCAAGCTTTGTGTCTTTAGGAGAGACTTTTGTTTTAAGTGCATGAGCTCTGGAGTCAATTGCCCAGGCCTGCCTTCTGGCTCAACCACTTACGAGCTGCATAACCTTTTATAGGTGAGTTAAGTTCTCTGCACCAGACCCCAGTTCTGTTAAATGGGGATAATGATAATAATGCCCACCTTAGCGGATTATTGTACGTGCATGAGGTAACCTGTGTGCCCAATGCTAGTAAATACTCAATAATTAATAACGATTATTATTTTTTCCACAAAACTCACACTAGGCACAGAAAGTGTGACAAGAATGCTTTGAGACTGCAAATTGCAAATGGAGGCTTGGAAGTGGGAGAATGGTGAGGAAATAACTTGTAATATAAGCCCTTGGGTTTTTTTTCTGGATGTTTCTATGTACAACACTTTATGTCATCAGCCATCTACATTTGCCTTCAGGAGAATTATAGTGGCAGGGCTGTAAAGAGAGACCAAAGCAGTTAATGTTTCATCTTGGACTTCCAAAATAAGCTTGTGATGCTAGCCGCAGAAACCTGCTTTGATAGCCAAACTTTTCGTTTGCGAGAGTTAATTTCAAGGAGAGAAAAAAAAAGGCTCTTAAGAATCCAAGCACACGACCCTGAAGGAAGCAAGGAATCAAGTTTGTGCTGTAACAACAAATGGCAAGAGAAGACTAGGGGACTCAGACAATGACCTCCTTGGTGGGACTGGAGAAGGTTAAGGTGACCACATACCTTACTGTCCAAATGGGTCACTGTTGAGTGTGAAAGGGCATTATTATTCATTATGCTGGGACCTAAAGAATAAACCAGGCCATGACCCAGGCAGATCAGGGCATGTGGCCACCCTAGGCCAGGTGCATTGGGTTGAGAAGGGGGAAGAGGAGCTGGATGGGGAAGGGAACTGAAACCTGGGCACTACCTGGTGGGGGAAAGCAGGATCAGAAGAAAAATCCCAACACCATCTCTTGCCAGCACCAGAGAGCTGTGGGGACCAGCAAGAACTGGCAGCCCATTCATCACTGCAAGAGTAAACCCCGCTTGTCACCTGCCTGGTAAGCCACATGGTCCTCTGGGGAGAGCCTTCCAGCCATATCTGCCAGCATTACTGACTGTGCATCATCAGCAGGAGTGCTGTCTGCTCCTCCCAAGCCACATTCAAACTTCCCTACATGGACATTCATTTTTGCAATGGCCCAGGGTATGCAGAAGCCTCCAAGAGCAGAGAGAGAGATGGATGGGGGAGTCCCCAGCATCTGTTCTTGGGTGGAGTTAGACAGTGTAGGAACCCACCTCCTGTTACAACAAATTCTAGCTGAATTTCTTCAGCAATGGGAAGCAGCAGCAGTTGGGGAGACCATGGTGCGAAATGGGAAGATGCCAGCTTAAAGACTGGGATGCTCTGAGATCTACCAAAAAATCTTAATGCCAGCTTTCCCCAGCCCAAAAGAGGAATACAGCTTGCCTTAAAATCAAGTTTATCTTGTAGAACTAAAATAAACAAAAGAAACTACACACGTGAAAGTAATCACAGTGGGCTTTCAGGGTGCAGATAAGGGCTTTTCTGAGGTTAATTTTCCTAGGTAATTTACTGTCCCTCATAATTCCCAGAGATGAACATAAAAGTTACATGTTGGTGATTTTACTCTTGTATCAACATTGTAGGAGTCTTATTTGACCTAAAGGGTATTTCTTTCTGGCTCTAGACTGTTAATATTCACAATCACCTACTCTTGTAACTACCAGGAACCTTTTGGAAAACATTTCTTGGGGTGAATTATGTATTTATATGTAAAATACCAGCAAACATCCTTATGGCCATAACTTTTGGGTGTTTTCAAACCAGATTAGAGTAAGACAATGTATTTCATTCAGCAGATTTGTTTTAATCTAATTATGTAGGTGAATAAAAATTACTGCATGCTGGTGCATCTAATGTAAGTTATCTATTATTCACACCACATTTACTTTTAATATTCATGCAGATTCCCTTTGACATAACCTACTGTGTCACAGTTAATCCAATAAAGATAAAATATAGCTCAGCAAAACACCAGTCGATTCCAGCTTTCTGGTAATTATTAAAGACTATTTCACACTGGTTCCTTCAATCAACGTATTTCCCCTTGGATATCATGGCGCTCCTCTTTGAAGCTTTCAGTCCTCCCAATGGATTCAGAGGAACATTCCAGCCCCTTTTTAGTCTCTGGGTCTCAGAGGCAGTTCAAAGACCACAACAAGGCTTCACAGGTTTATCCTCAAAGGCTGACACTGTCTGTTTGATGTATGGTGACTTAAAAAGTCATCTCTGGCAAAGCATGTGTTTGCTACTAGTCTATCGAATCAGCCATTTATCAACTTATCTGTATTCACCCAGTGCACCCGCTAACAGCTCAAAGGAGAACACACACTGTCTCCTGCTGGACTGACTATTGATTTGATCTCCTCCTCTAATTTATATTGTTTTGCTGCATTGTGAATGAAGCAACTCCTTGGCTGGATGAAATGAACATGGAACCTGTGGACTGATGGCCTTTGGTAGCTGTGCTCAAGAGCCTGGAGGGCACAGACTCTTCACAGGTTGAGGACAGCTGGGCTGCCAGAGTGGCTTTCTTGTCCCGGCATGCCTTGTTTTCGCTTTTTATCCACATTGCAGGTCTTTCATTGCGGATCTGCTAGGAAGTTGCAGGGAAATCACTAGGAATTCTCAACCTTATCATCAGAAGCTGGATTTATCCAACATTTACCAATGCATTCAAATGGAACCCTGGATTGAAGATAAGGATACAACAACTCCCCCTCAGTCTAACCATCTCACCTTAACCGTCTCCATGCTCCAAGGAAAGTTTCCTTTATTCTTTGTAATCCTGAGCACATGATTCCAGCTGAGACTTTTTCCTTTCCACTTCTCTATCATTACCTATTTTTAATTAAAACAAAATGAGGCTACCTCATTGCATCATGAAAATTGTTATCATTTCTGAATGCCTTCCTCATCAATTTAATCTCTGGTGTGGTCATATAATTTGATTAACGTTATAGGTAATGCTTCAACTATAGAAAACACTATTTTGATGGATCCTTATAAAAAAGGACAAAGACAAGGTCAATATTTTTTCTGTGCAACTTTGTATATTTTAAGTAGAGCTTTTGCTATTTTGAGAAGGCAATAATCCCATTACTGCAGAGTAAATTGTAGGAAGTGAATCTAAGAGAGATTATTGTTTGTTTCTGATTCCCTTCCTACTTCTACAACAAATCATGCTCTCTCTCTCTCAGCATCCCCTACGGATGGTGAAATTCACCAAGATTCTATCCACAGTACTCTTCTTTTCTTGCTTTGTACACATTCCCTGGATGATCTGATTCAATCATGGCTCCAATTATCATCTAAATGCAGAAAACTCCCCCAAATCTATTTCCAGCCTTAATTTATCTGCTGAGCACCAGCCCCTATTTCTCTGTGATAAATGTTTCCATTTAGATAGGTTGCAGGCACCTTAATCTCAACATGCTCAATACTCAACCTATTATCTTTATACATAAATCCTCCTAAATTCTTTGTCAGTAGCGTTGCTAGGTACCATGTCCCTCATCATTGGAGTCAACACTCCAGGTGTAATTAATCTCTAAGAAGTGCCCATTACATCTTTCTCACATCTACCACTTTCTCTACACCACCATTGTCACAGGCCCATCTCAGGGCCCTCTCATCTCTAGCCCTGACCACTTCAATAAACTCCAGATTTACCACTCACCTTCCTTATGATTGTTAGTATGTTTGTTTAAAACAAGACTTAACCGTGAAACTCATCTATGTTGTTCCCACCTAACTTCTTTATTTAAAAGCAATTAAAAAATCTAATTGCTTGCCTAAATTATTTTACTGCCTCAGGATAAAATTCAAAATTATCTAGCAATGCATAGTAAACTGATTGAAGCCAATTAAGTCATACAGTGAATCCTATCCTAGGTTCTATACAGTGAGCACTGGCAGTTACAGTGGGTAGAGGCAGTTGGAGGTCACCCTTACAACCTCTCTACCAGGTGGCACATCCCAATTAAAACCAGTCTCAGGTCAAACTCTGCCAGACTCACAATCTTGAAGAACAAAATTCAAAGACTTACACTATGAGATAGCTTATAATAGAGCTATAGTCATTAGTAGTGTAAGGATAGAGAAGTAGATCAATGGAACAAACAGAAACTCGCATATTTATGGACGCTGATTCATGACAATCTGATGTTGCAGAGCAGTGGAGAAAGGACAATCTTATCAATAAATAGTGCTGGGTCAATTGGATATACACAAGGAAAAAAGAATGATTCTTCATCACTCCCTCATTCCATACCCTAAATCAACTGAGGAAGATTGTACCTTTAAGTGTGAAATGTATAATAATGATGCTTCTAGAAGAGAGATTCCAAGTGTGAGAAGGATTTGACGTGTCATTGCTGGCTCTGAGATGGAGGGGGCCATGTGCAAGGACTAAAGAGAGACTTTAAGGAGCTAAAGCACCTTCCAGTTGACAGCCAGCAAGGAAACAGGGGCCTCAGTCCTACAGCTGCAAGGAACTGACTTCTGCCAATTCCCAGAACGATCTAGGAACCAGTTTCTCTCCCAGACTCTCTGAATGAGATCCCAGCCAACTGACACTTTGATTTCAGCCTTGTGAGACCTGGAGGAGAGGAACTAGTTGAGCCCACCGGACTTCCGACTTACAGAACTTTGAGATAATAGATTTGCATTGTTTTAAGCTGCTAAATTTGTGGTAATTTATTTAGCAGCGATAGAAGACTAATATACTCATTAAGAAGAAAATGGAGAAATGAATGGTGATAAATCCTTACAATGGACTACACTAGAGCAGGGGCCAGTAAACTATGACCCACAGGTCCAATTCGACCTAGGCTTGCTTTTGTAACTAAAGTTTAATTGGAAGAGAGCCAGGTCTATTCTTTTGTATATTGTCTATAGCTGCTTCACACTACAGTGGCAGATTTGAGTAGTTTTGACAGAGTTCTAAGGCAGCCAAAGCTGAAAATATTTACTGTCTGGCCCTTTAGAGAAGAAGTTTGCTCACCCCTGGTACAGAGGAATGAAAAACAACAAACTACTGGTACACACAATGATGTGGATGAATATCACACACATCGTGGTGAATGAAGCCAGAAACAAAACAGTACTTTCTGTACAATTGTGTTTCTATGAAGTTTACAATAGACGGAACTAATCTCTGCTTACAGGAGTCAGGATGGTGGTTGCCTTTGAGAAGGGCGAGGGGAAGAATAGTGATGTAGACCTGGTGTGAGGGGGCTTCTGGGACGCTAGTAATATTCTCTTTCTTGGTCTGGATGGTGGTTAAATGGCTTTGTGAAAAATCCACAAAGCATTGATTTGCTCACTTTTATGTATGCTGTTTACTTCCACAAAAAGAAATTTAAGATGGTATGATTTTATCCAGCCATTTTTTAAAATATATAATTTTGAGGTCCTTAGTAACATTGAACTAAAGCTGAAAATATCTTGTATTTTGAATGTCCTCTAGAGTTTATATGAGAACTTCTATTTGTCTCTGATGTCTTGCTACTTCTCTTGGACCAGCAGAATTGACATCACCTGAGAACTTGTTAGAAATGCAGAATCTCAGTCCCACCCCAGACCTGTTCAATCAGAAATTGTATTTTAATAAGATCCTGGGTAATTCCTTTACACATGCAAGTATGAGAAGCACTGCTCCTGTGGGTTTGCTATTTCACTGCTGCTCATCCTTCACAAACCTATACACCTACAGGGTCAGTGCAGCTCTTGGCAGCTCACACTCCCCAACCTTCTCACCTACACTGGCAGGCCTGCTCTGAAGCAAACATCCTTGCCCGTGCGTGCTTCTTGGGTTAAAGCTCTCTGGTTTCTGCAGTACTCAGGCATCAGATGACACTAGGGCCCACAGTTCCCTAATTTGCATTTGGATAGGCAAATGGACCCCAGATTTATCTTTTTATAATAATAAAAGCAACGAATATGAGAAGTTTATAAGTAATAAATATGCCAGCATCTTTTTCTGTCACCTTACAATTCAAACTTCAGGGAGAATATAAACATATCCATGGATTATTTTTGTAATCTCAAAGGGTCAGTTTTTCATCTTCAGAGAGTCTAATAGAACGAGAAAAGTTGTCTTTGGGAGAACAAGATCGCCAGCACGTAGGAAATAAAACGATCTTTTCTTCTCTAGAAAACTGAAGGTCGTATATCACAGAACTAGAGGTGGGAAAAATAATCATGCACTGTTCCATTAGAAGAGAAGAATGGTGAAATGACCCTTACTGGATAGTAGTTCTTGTGTAAATGACTCAGAAATCGAAAGTTAGAAGAGGTGTTTTGGAGAGTTATAGATAATTGTCCTATGATCTGAGTGCCCTTGACATTTCTTTCTCACACATAATTGGGCTTTAAAATGGCCATTATGTTGACTATCTTTGCTGTTTGTTGTTCCTCCCAATTCTGAAATGTCTTGTGTTACCAGAAAAATCAAATCACCCAATGTTGCAAAATTTGAAAGCACTGGGGGTGCGGGAGGAGAGACGTTGAAGGAGAGTAACTAACCCTTCTCTATAAAACAATGTAACTGATATGTCATGAAACCATTAACTCCCTTGTGGCAGAGGACGAGTAAGCAACCAGATATGGGTCTTCAGTCTGTGTGGCAGAATGGCCAAATAGGTAGTTTTCCGTTAAATTTAGGTTTTTGTATTTGAGATATTAATCTCTCAATTTTGCCAATCCTTCAGGTAAAGACTTTGAATGAGTGAGTGAATGAATGAGTGAGTGAATGAGTGAGGGAATGAGTGTGCACGTGTTCTGAATCTCAGTGAAAGGAGTTAGCTTCCATGCTAGGGTCAAGATGATGAGAAAAATGTTTGGGACACATGGGAGGGTAAGACTCATAAGCTGAACTACACTGAGTCTAGGCATAGAGCTTCAGAGCCTGAGGAGACATGAGACTGTAAGGCCCATTGGGAATTTACAGCAGTCTATGGAGGACAACAGACTTCCCTCAGCCCTTGGAATCTGGGTTTGACTCAGAGACCTAGAAAGCAGGAAGGAGAGTGGCTCCAGCTGATGTGTGTTCCCTCAACTCAAAAGACAGACGTGAAAGATGCTGCTCAAAATAGTATATTAGTCATATTGCAAGGTACAAAATTATCTTAGAGTGGCTGGGTTTTCTTGTGTTTATGTGAAGAACAGGCAATTATGTCTCTTATATTGTCTCTCATTCAAGAAGAGAATATTGAATATACTTAATGTATATGTGGGAATGCATTTCATTTGCCAATTATTAAAATAATTATTTTTAAAGAGAAAGGAAAAGTATTTAAATATGGTTCATCATTTATGTTTTGTTGCTTGTTATATACTGTTAAATATTCAATATAAAGCTAGTATAATATAAATGTATGTGCTGATTTTACCACCCAAAGGGCAGTCAGTTGTTGTAAATAGGAATCAACACTTTGGGGGTGGTCATCTATTTAACAAAGGCCACACTTCAGAGGTAACATTAAAGGCATATTTTTTATCTTTATCTCATATCCACACCGGTAGTTTTGTTAACCAGCATAATGAATATTAGAAATAGATTCTTATTGGAGAAACTGGTAACTTCTAGTCAGTGTAATGGGAATTAGAAATGGGCTCTCATTGGTTAAATGGTATTTAAGATAATGTGGACTGGCTAAAATATTCAGGAGCATCTGAAAGGACAGAGGGTTAGGACTTCAATTTTACCGAGCAGGTTGCATGAACTACTTAGTGTCAGCTTGCTAATGGATATTTGTTTGCATTTTGGGCCACTTTGCTGAGGCATGTTTTTTTCAATACTTGTCTGTGTATATGGCAGCATTTTGTCTGTGACATGGTCTGAAGGTATAGAGGAGGAACTTCACCTGCCTTAAGCAGTTCAGCAGCTACCATTTTTCAAAGCAAATAACTAAGAGTTGTTCATGACCAAACCTGCTAAAGTCAGTTTTCAATAATTTGTTAAAACTTTATTTACATGCATTTTTCATTTCTATCAGTGTTCTTTCACCAGTCTATTGATATCTATGGGAAAAAAATGTTTAGACATTGGAGCTGGGGGCCATGAATGACATCCACTCTTGGCAATTCCCTGGGTGACAATAGCTATCATTTCCCAATTTGGTTTCCTGATGCACTTCGGCCTACTTAGGCCTATCCCATTAGTCTCCATCTGTGGGGATACGAAGATTAACCTTGCTCAGTGTTATGTTGGAGATTTGAATTGGAAATCAATTTCCTTTAGGGAAGAGACTATCAATCAATGCCAACCTTTTATTTATTCAACACCCACTGTATGCACAGTATTATTTTAAGTCCTTGGAGAATTATCAAAATTGTGTATGTATTGTAGACCAGGATCTCCAGAACTCATGACCTATAGGGGCACAGAAGATAAAAGAGTGTATTTAATTTTGTTATCTGAAAATAACCTTCAGCGATAGCTGTCTATAGATTCACTGCCGAGGGCTCTAATTTGTGGTGGAACCCACGTCCTTTAAAATTCTCTTTTTTTCTTTCATTTTCTTCTGTATCCATCTTTTCTTTTCTCTCTCTCCATCTTTTTCTTACTTTCTTCATTTTTTTCTTCTTTCTTCCTCCCTTTCACCGTCCCTCACTCCTTTCCCTTCCCCTTCCCTCTTCTTTCCTCTTTAATTCCTTGTTTCCCTCCCTTCTTCCTTCCTTCTTCCTTCTTTCTTTCCTTTACTTAAACAGTTTATTTGAGCATTTTCCCCAAGGTAGTAAAGCTTTTGATCTGTTGTTCTCTTCTCCTTATCTTCACATTATGAAGTTTAAATGGCTTCATTTAAAATCAAGTGTTCTCTCCTCTCCCAGAATATGACTGTGGGATGCTGGGTTTTGAGTACTTCCTCTTTAAGGCCATGCTAGGGCAACTGGCCCTCTGCTGTCATTGAGCCTTGGTGCATTTCCTAGTAGCCCAGATTCATCTGATTCATCCCATTCATGGAAGCTCCTTGCCCTCATCTTGCTGCTTTAGGTCACAGACATTTTGGGGTTTGAGTCTTGGTTCTGCCACATTCTGACTCTTGCACCGAGTTGTCTAAATGTTCTCAACCCCAATTTCTTCATCCATTAAGTAGGCAACATAATGTTTGTGAAATAATACATAGAGTATTATCTTCAACTCTGTTTATTGTCATCACTTCTGCTTTATTTTTGCCCTAATTCTTGGTTTCTGATCTTACTGGACTCCAGAACCTCCACTCCAATGCAATGGAATGACCTATGTTCATCTACCAGGTATCAGACTCAGGTGTGTCTCCTGACCTCAGGATCCCTGTCTCAGTCAGAGCACCTCAGCCCCCCCCTCCACCCCCTGACACACATGTGCGTGCACGCGCACACACACACACACACACACACACACACACACACACACACACACAGGGCTGGAGTAATAGCAGAGGCTCATAGCTCTTTCCATAATCTGTACCTGCATACTAGGGGCGGTGTATGCCGGGAGGATTCATTTTAATTAGGAAGATCAATAATTCTTCCTTTATTTTCTCTCAATAGCTACAAGTTTATATAATTCCCTTCCCAGGATATATTTAACCTCCAGATTGATTCCTACCCATATGGGAAGATTTAGAAATCCTAGGCATCAAAGTGCTTAAGAATTTAGGACCTGGATTCAGAAAGACTGGCTTCGAATCCTAGCTCTGCTATTTAGTAGCCGTGTGAATTTGGGGCAAGTATTTTAACAGTTTTAGGCCTTAGTTCCAACCCCACCTATTTATCTAAAGACAGCAGATTTGTGGTGGTGAAAGCACCATCTGGGGCAGCAGAGACATAGTTTCAAATCTTGCCTTTACCATTTTTAGAATTAACAATTTTGAGGAAAATCTCTCTTTCTGCCTCTGTTTCTCATATATAAAATGAGACAATAACGCACAGTAAAGGATTGTGGTAAAGATTGAATGAGGTAAGCTCTTTTTCATGACCCCTTGGCAATTATCAGCTGCTTCAGGATGAAGCTGAACATCTTCTTCCCAGCTACTGGCTGCCAGAAACTCATTGAAGTAGATGATGAATGCAAATTCATACCTTTATGAGAAGGGTATGGGCACAGAAGTTGCTGCTGATGCTCTGGGTGAAGAATGGAAGGGTTGTGTGGTCCAGGTCTGTGATGAGAATGACCAACAAGGTTTCCCCATGAAGCAGGCTGTCTGGACCCGTAGCTGTGTCTGCCTGCTACTGAGTTAGGGGCATTCATTCTTATTATAGGCCAAGGAGAACTGGAGAAAGGAAGCACAAATCTGTTTGAGGTTGCATTGAGGATACCAATCTGAGTGTTCTCAACTTGATTATTGTGATAAAAAGGGAGAAGCATATTCCTGGACTGCCTGATACTACTGTGCCTTATTGCCGAGGGCCCAAAAGAGCTAGCAGAATCTGCAAATTTTCAGGCTCTCTGAAGAAGATGATGTCGCCAATGTGTTGTGAGAAAGCCCCAGAACAAAGAAGGTAAGAAAAGTAGGACCAAAGTGCTCACCATGCTGTATCTTCTTACTCCAACTGTCCTGCAAGACAAACGTCAGCCAATTGCTCTGAAGAAACAGTGGACTAAGACAAAGAAGGATGAGGCTGCGGAATATGATCAACTTTTGGCCAAGAAAGTGAAGGAGGCCAAAGAAAAATGCCAGGAACACATGGCCAAGAGACAGAGGCTGTCCTTTCTCAGAGCTTCTACCCCTAAGTCTGAGTCCAGTCAAAAACACGATTTTTCAAGAGTGACAAATAAATCAGAGGTTAAAAAAAGATTAGATGAGAGAAAAATCTGTGAATATATTTCACTACAAAGACTTTGGAATGTTATTTCTAGCTCCCAAAGGGCACCCTCACATAAGGGTCCTAGTCAGTGCTCAAATGCATCAAAGAAGGAAAGAAAGATAGAATCTCTTCAAGCTGCTTTTCACGGTACTTCAGGCTTCCCTGGGTCTCTCTCACTTTCTCTAGTTTTCATGCCTTCCCTCAGATATTGCTCCTTGGACACTCTTCTTTCTCTCTTTTAGGGCAGCTGCCCAGCCCAAATCAATAAACAACAATAACAACAAAATCATTCGTCTTTAAATCTCTCAACTCTTGTCACAGAGTTCATGTTTCTGTCTATGATTTTATTTTCAAGTTCTGAGGTATTTTCTCTGAGGTTCTCCTCTGTGAGAGACAGGCCTCGTAGAGCTGTGCTCACTGTGATGAAGTGTGGGGTAGCAGAGCACACCTGACAGCCCGCTGATCACTGCAGCTGGTCCCAAAGACAAGCTGCTGTCAATGGTAGGGCAGCTGGTTGGGTATGATTCTTTTGACAAGACTGCCGACGGATTGAGGAAGCCGTGTGGAAACTGAAGAGCTCTGAAGAGATCTCTCTCTGTGTTTCTATTCAAGATGAGCTCCCAACTAGTCCCAGAACAGGGTGCCTTCAGCACCACACTGCTTTCACCCAGTAAGAGAATATCCATCCATGGAAACCTGGAGCATTTGTGACTCAGAAAGCATTCCGTTTTGATTGTGAATAACAAGTGTGAAGAATAGATTTTATGTGCAAGGCAAAAGTTGTAGATAGACATTCTCCCCAAACTTAAACATTGCCAAACACAGAGACTGTTTGAAGAGTAATACTGGGAATGAGTTTGTACTGGGAGTATGTCCGGTCTCATTTAGAATCTTAGGGTGTTGTAGCTGGACACTCTAGGTTGGGGTCCAAACTCACATACCAGTAGGAGGCAAGCACATATCCTAAATGGCAGAAGTTGCCTGGTGGGAACCGTGGCATCAGGAGAGGGCAGACATCTAAAGGGGCAGATGCTACTCCACTTCTGGTAATTGTGGCCTTGATACTCACTGTTGTCAGATTCTCCAGTTTATTAGGAAAAACTGGATTTTAATGTGAAATCTTTTAAAATATTTGCAACTAATTAAACAAACAAGCACCATGTGGGCTAAGTGGTTGCTGTGTTGTAATTGGCAATCTAGTTAATGGACTTTTATTGTTTTATAGAAACGGAATCTCAGCAATGAGATGTGACTGCCTCACAGGAAGTTGTCAGAGACAATTATTCTGGATATGCTTATTGGTAAGGCCCTAGTCTAAAGTTCATTTATTAAAACGAAGTTCATGGCCACCCAACCTCTAAAAATACACTGATGGAACCTAAGTATGGTAGATCAAATAGTTAATCTAATTCTTCACTCTCCTTGAAATAGTATTGTATGTTCATGCCATTACCATGGCTTTGTGCTGGGTGGAGTGTATTTACCCAGTGTATTACCTTGACTTTCAGCTTGACCTTGTGGCCTGCTTTGGCTAATGGGATATTAGTGGACGTGACTCAAGCAGAGGCTTGAATGTGCTAACATGGTTGGTCTGCTCTCCACTGCCATCGTTAGGAGAACATGCTCCAAGTAGGTGCTAGTACAGAAGAATGCTGCACCTGAACCTAACTTGCAACCTGGAGCTAAATCAAATGGAGTTCAGACAAGATTAACCAAACCCCAACCAGTCTGCTGATGTGTGAGTATGAAATAACATTTATTTTTATATGTCTCTGGAATTTTTGTGATCGTTTGTCATGTGGTGATGGCTGATGAATACACTGAGGATTGTGCTCCCATCCAACCCAGGGGAACTTTACATCCTTAGTGGAACTCCAATTACCACTTCCTCCATACAAGATAGACAGATAGATGATAGATAGATAGATAGATAGATAGATAGATGATAGATAGATAGATAGATAGATAGATAGATAGATAGATAGATAGATAGATAGATAGTTTGCCAGGGCTACTATAACAAAATACCACATACTGGGTGGCTTAAACCATAGCAATTTATTTTCTCACAGTTCTGGAGGCTACAGGTCCAAGAACGAGATGTTAGCAGGCATGGTTTATTTAAGGTGTCTCTTCTTGCAGCTGGCCACCTTCGTGCTGTGTTCTCACATGGTCTTTCCTCTGTGCTCACACATCTCGGAGGTTTCTTTGTGTGTCCAGATTTCCCCTTCTTATAAAGACACCAGTCAGACTGGATGAGGGCCCATCCTAAGGCCTCATTTTAACTTAATCACCTATTTAAAGGCCCTGTCTCCAAGCACAGTCACATTCTGAGGTCCTACAGTTTAAAGCTTCAACACATGAATCTGAGGGGGGACACAATTCAGCCTATAACATATAGGTTGCATTTGTCTAAGGTGACCATTTCTTGTCCAAATCCAGACACATTGAAAGTGCTAAAATGCCAAATGGTGTCAGATGCTGGGACAACCTGTGTAAACTAGGGCTGGATCTACGGCTATGCCACCGTGGTGGGGGTGCTCGTGGTGGGGAGTGTATTTAGCCTTCTTCACTGGGGGTCGGGGTCTGCTCCAGCAGTTCTCATTACTGTTACAAAAGCTTGTCTCAGCTCTTAGGCTGACTAAGGAAGGCTTAGGCTGACTAAGGAAGGCCTAGGCTGACCAAGATGAAAAAATATTTAATTAACCTCCTTGAACACCTTCCCTCAGAACCTGCATTGTCTGCTTTCTCACTTCTGCCTGCAGATCCCCTATCACCTGTACTTAAAAATTTGTTATGCAAGTATGCCTGTTTCCTTGTGCAGCCTTTGTGTTTATGCTGCACAAACCTTGAAGTCAGACTCAATAGCATTTTGCATTCGCCATGAAGAATCTGCTCACATTTGTGAGCCCTGTCGATTCTATTAAAGATTCCCCGTGGAGAATGGGAAGAATATTCCCCTCACTCACCCCACTGGCGTACACAATCTAATAAAAACAATCACAGTAGACTATTCTTTTTCCTCCTTTCTCCCTGGTTTTACCTCTCATACTTTGACACCTTCCCAAATAATGTTGCCAACAAGTGCACCTCCCCGTTAGATGCCACCTCCTTGGCAGTTTAGTCCAGTCTTTCTGTCTCTTCTTGCAGAGAGCCCACAGGACCAGCCAGCCTTTTTCCTATGGGAGAAGCTGAGACATGAAAGAGAAAGGCCATTATTAATAGACTCTGGGGACGACTCAAGGAGAATTCTTAACATCACTAGGATACTTTTCAGTGTATTACTGATCATACAGCAGTGGTGAGAAGGGAATGAATATTGGATTGAAACCTAAAGCTAGAACATCAGGATTATAGAGGATGCCTTTCTTAGAACTCCAGAATGACTCACCAGTGTGGCCTTCCCTTGCCAAGTGTGGGTACATTTGTGTTTATAGCATTGGAGGGGTGAGGAGAGGTATGTTTGATTGCTGATGCTGCCATTGAAGGTGATGCCCCGTGCAGCCCACACTGTTGGATTGCCAGAAACAACTGAAGACTGTTACTGCCTTTTCTCAGGAGCAGTTGTTCTCAACCTGGGCCACACTTTAGAATCATACAGCTAGCTTTTAAAAACCCGGATGCTCATACAACATTCCTGACCCATTAAATCAGAATCCTTGGAGGTAAAACCCAGGTGTCAGTATTTTGTACAGCTCTGCTGGTTTCTCCACTGTGTGACCAAGTTTGAGAACTAACTCTCTAGATCCCGGATCCTCAAAGTGTGGTCAGTGGATCCACAGCGTTGGCATCCTCTGGGAGCCTGTTAGAAAGGCAAAATCGCAAGCCACACCCCAGACGTGTGGGATCAGAATCAGCAGTTTGATGAGACCCTCTGGTGATTCCTAGTTACAGTAACGCCTGAGGAGCACTGAGCTAGGTCACCTGTTCTCACCTTTGGCTGCACGTCAGTCACGTGTGCAGAGCTTTTAAAATGCTGGTGCTCTGGCTGCACAGCAACCTGATTCACTTACAACCGTAGAGGTGAGGCCCAAGAACCAGACTTTTTTAGATCTCTGCGGGTGATTCAAATTGAGAACCACTGCTCTAGGCTCTGACATTTATCTCTGTTTGAAACAAATTTTCCCGACACTCAAATGCCGGAGGCTTAATGGAGCTGTGAGCCATGGTGTCTCCCAATGCCATATTGCCAAGCCAGGAGGGATGCTTCGTCCGAGGAGTTGTAGAGTAACTGCAATTTGGACTTCTCTACTCCATTGATGCTGGCTCATTTGTAAAGTCACTGTGGCTGGTGGGACCTGGAGGTGAATTCTAATAGAGGGTCAGAATGAGTGCTCAGGTGTTTTATTAGGAAACTTCAGGAAAAGTCCTGCCAGAAAGAGATCCAGACCTGCAGTAAGCCTGGAATGGGCTAGACCAAGCTGCATTTGTGGACAGGCACCCCAAGTTGTGAAGGCCTAAAGCAATTAGAATGACTTAGGGCATACCACCTTCTTTGGTGCTGTTGAATTTTCTTAGCCACACTCTATAAATATTACCATTTTTGTTAAGTAACAAAAATGTTATTATTATATTAAATTCATAACAATACAAGTGTTATAGGCTGATTGTGTCCCTCCTCAAAAGATGAGGATGTCCTAACCCCCCATACCTCAGAATGTGACCTTATTTGGAAATAGGGTCTTTACAGAGGTAACCAAGTTAAAATGGGGTCATTAGGATGAGTTCTAATTGGATATGACTGGTGTCCTTATTAAAAGGGGAAATTTGGACACAGACAGACATGAACAGAGGGAAGACCATGTGAAGATACACAGGGAGGTGGCCATGTGACTGTAGTGATCTATCTACAAGTTGAGAAACACCAAGGATTGCTAGAAAATACCAGAAGCTAGTAGACCAGAAGCTAGGGGAGAAGGATTCTCCCCTAGAGCCATCAGTGACAGCATGGCCCTGCAGACACCTTGATTTCAGATTTCTAGCCTCCAGAACTGTCAGACTATAGATTTCTGTTGTTTTAAGCCACTTAGTTCTTGGTACTTTGTTATGGCAGCCCTAGGAAATGAATATAATAAGTAAGGCTAAAAATGAATTAAGATGACATTCTCCACAATGAACATAAAGGAAGAAAAAGCTGGAAGAGGAAATTCTAAAACTGAATAGCTCTTTTGAAAGATTCTTTTTACTGATAAATATAAGTATGCAGATGCTTAAAATTAAAAACTGAAGAGCTCTGTGCTTAAAGATGGCATATTTTCCAACAAGAAGTGAATGGAACTTAACTTAGAGCCGTTTGTGGAAATGTGTTTTCTCCTTCGAAATCACTAAAACATACATTGTTGCTCTTTATGTTAGTTTCATGATGCATGTCGGAATTCCAAATTAAATATTGTTTAGATGCTTATGCACCAAGAATTGTTGTTTTTCAAGGAGACATAAGACTGGGTCGAAGAATATCTTTTATATGGAGGCAGTGAATCCTTAGTCAATAGTCAAAATGTACTTTACAGTAAGATTTTATTACAATCTCAAAATATTTTGATAGGCAAAATACTATGAATACAGAAAGACCTCTGTGTTTTACAAACCCTAATAGCAAGCACATTTGCCAGGAAGTTAGGCATCACCTTTCAAAACATGCTCATATCTTTTGTTTCGTTCTTTGCTTCTGTGCCAGTAGACCTGGCAGTGCTAAATGCAAGGGACCTGGAAGCCTTTTCCTGTTCCCCCTCCCGATGGCCCCAGATGAAAGTACACATGCTAACTCTACTGAGCTCTTTCATCAGCTCCTGACGTTTCTACAAAAGCGTGTTGCTGACCAGGAAACTGGGTCAGGCAATTGTTCTGCAATAAAGATGATCTTTTGAAGTGCCTCGGCAGCAGCTACCTTGAACAGAGTCCTGTGGATCATGCTCTTCACAAACTGAGCTTCAGGCCTCAGGTATTACTTCTCCTGCTTTAATAACAATGAAAAAAAAAGACTTTGCCCTTTTTTTCCCATCTGCCTTTGGGCTTTCTGATTGATGAACCTATTCACTTAAACAGAGTTTTAAAAATTGCTTTAAAAAATACAGTCACTTCCTGAGTTATGTTTGCAAAGAAAAGCTCTTTCTTGAAACTCGATGAAGGTAGTACATAAGAAATACTGCCATGTTGCCATAGGATGCCCACCACTGACTTGGGCAGAATTTCTAAGAGGCAATTTGGTCGCGATTTGAATAGGTTTTGATCTTTCAGAGTCAGAGGTATTTTCCAGGCCTTGGGATTTCCCACCCACCCCCAACAGAGGCATTTTCTCCCTTAATTCCCCAGTCAAGAAAGAAATAACTTGTGGTTTTATTTTGATATAAGCTGACAATATTATCATATTCAGAGTGAAATATGTATAACTCATCAGATCAGATACCCTTTAATGGGGACATGAATTATGAATCAATGAAAGAAGCTGTCACCAGCTATGTTACCTTGATATTAATAGCATGAACAGTCAACATTGGAAGTATCTAGGGCACATTTACCATTAAACCCATCCTGTCTTTCCAGAATGAGCTAGAGACAGAGGAGGGAGAGAGTGGAGAAGGGTGGGGTGGAGAGATTGAGGAATAATGTTATTTACGAAGATTTCTTTTAACATCCGATGGAATTCAAATAACTCATTTGCTAGAGTCTCCAGCTAATGTAGGATCACTCAGATCATGCAACCTAAGCAAAAAGACATCATCACTAGATTCACCTTCATAGTCTATCACAAGGGTTGGCAGCCTCTGGCTCCTGCCTCTCTTTGTATGGCCTGAGAGCAAGAATGGTTTTTATATTTTTAAATAGTTGAAAAAAAGTCAAAAGAAGAATATTATTTTGTGACACTGAAAACTATATTAAATTCAAACGTCAGTGTCCATAAATTAAGTTTTATTAGAGCACAGCCATGACCGTTCCTTTATGTAATGTCTGTGGATGCTTTCACACTACAGTGGCAGAGTTGAGTAATTGTGACAGAGACTGTATGGCCTATAAAGTATAAAATATTTACTATTTGTCCCCTTTCAGAAAAGAGCTCACTGACTCCCTGTATATTCAAATACATCCATTTGTATATATATGCACATATTTGTGTACATATAGACGTAAATCTCTATTATCTATCTATCATCTATTTATCTAACATTTTCTTTTCATGAAAATATTTTTCCTGGCAGCTTTTCTTTCTTCTAAGCAAAGTAATATAAGCCCTGAAGCATAGTGACTATACACCTCTATCCTCTTACTCCATTTTCATAGTTAGAAACAACACTGGTCAGGTGCACAAAAAATGTTTTATTCTACTGTGTACTTTCCTTGCTAATACTCAAAGTGCTCAATATTTATTCTGTCTGGCAGGGCAGTATATTCACCCAGAGTCTGGGCCATAAAGGTTTCTGGTATCTCTACGATAGTAACTTCAAAGGTGATACGAAAATGTTAGTAGTAAATATACGAAAGCCTTAAATGCCCATCGGGGGTAGTGGAATTCATTTCCTATCATCTGTAGTTAAAAAGGAACTTAAATTCAAGCTTTCAACTGGGGATTATTGAAGCTGTGTTTTAAATGAATATTCAAGGAAGAGCTTAAAGAACATTACTTCCAGTGGGAGAAGTTTGATCCTAGAATTGAAGACCCTTTCATGTAATTTTTGTGAAGTGACTAATGGGAACCTGGAGGTAGCCAACTCAACTCAGTTTGGCAAATGTGTCTCAGATGGTGTGATATAATAAAGAATGCATCTGGTCTTTGTCCCTGGTTCCTGGCACAGAGCTTCAAAAACTCTTGGAATTTTCCTAGTAGAAGTGTCTCTTGCTATTCACAATGAGCCCCTTTCCACCATATCTGAGTTTATGCTAACAAGGTGACTCATGGTGGGCCTCTAGATAGTTTCAAGGGAGGGGCTGGCCATGCCAGAAAGACTAAGCGTGTGGTTAGAGGGTTGCAACTTTCAGCTCCACCTCCCAACCTCCAGGGAGAGAAGGGGTGCTGGAGATTGATTCAGACACATGGCCAATGATTTAATTAGTCATGCCTATGTAGCAAAACCTCAGTAAAAACTCTGAACAATGAGGCTCAGAGAGCTTCCGCGTTGTTGAATATATCAATTAATGTACTAGGAAGATGGCATGCCCTGACTCCACAGGGATGGAAGCCCTGCACTTCTCTTCCTCAGACCTTACCCTGTTCCCTGTTCCTCTTCCATTTGGCTGTTCCTGAATTATATCCTTCATAATATAAAATGGCAACTGTAAGTATAATGCTTTCAGTGAGTTCTGTGAGTCATTATGGCAAATTATCAAACCTGAAGGGTGTTGTGAGAACCCCCAAACTTGTAGCCAGTTGGGCAGAAGTGCAAGTAGCTTGGGGACACCAGGAACTTGTGGCTGGCATCTGAAATAGGGGCAGTCTTATGGGACTGAGCCCTTAACCTGTGAGGTCTGTACTAACTCTGGGTACTTCGTGTCAGAATTTAATTGAATTGTAGGACATCAAATTGGTGTCACAAAATTGCTGATGGAATGCATGTGGTTACTGTGGGGCAGGCCCCATGATAGCTGCTGAGGATAGAGAGATAGGTAAGGCAGTTCTTGTTCTCAAAGTGCTCACAACCTGGTTGTGTAACTTTCTAGAATTTTCAAAATGTGATCTTAGCATAAGAAAGTGAGCCTCCTCTCTTAAGAAGTGGATTAGAGGAGTAAAATGTAAGGAAGAAGCAAAAGGCCCTTGGTTTAGTGTTTGTGGATAATCACACTGTAACTTGTGAAAGCTGGGGCTCTATTCCTGTGGCTGCCCTGTAGTTCTGTGTGTGCTAAGTCTCATTATCTATTTGTTATTGAGTGTTCTGAGGATATTCTTCAGGTTTGTGTTCTTGGAGTATTCTTTTATGAGGAATTTGTAGTGGGTGAAACTATTTGACACTGGGAAAAGAGGGAAAGTTTTCCCGAAGTAAGTGGATCCAGAAGCCCTGACTGGGGCCAGTTATTCACTGGGGCTCAGTGAGTGTCTGCAAATCATTTGTAAAGAGCGGCACCCTTCCTAATGAGAAGCTGAGTGTTTGGGTAGGAAAACAAACTAAATGGGGTAGGTTATAAGTTTGAATAGGGAATTGAGAGCCAAGAGGTATGACTCTGGACTCTTAACTCCTGTCTGGAGAAAAGCAACATCATTAAATCAGTATCTAATACAAGGTGGGTAGGGTTGGAGGGAGAAGGGAGGGGAGCCAGGAAGCAGGAAGATGTGAGCTAGACAACAAAATAACCACAGCAGCAACAAACTGCAAGGAAAGGCTGCCAAGGGGATTGTATCAGTACTATTCTAGCTATTTTAAGCAGAAAATAATTTAACACCAGGACTTAGATGCTTATAAAGTTGTGGTTAGACTGAAGGAAGTAGGCTGCAGACTGAGCCTCCCAGTAATGACTCTCAATACAATGTTGCAGAAATAAAACACCCAGGTAGCTGCTGTCTCTGCTGCCATGAGAGCCAGGGACTTAGAACACCATGGGCCCAGTGCTGGCTCTAGGACCACAGCACTCCAGCTGCAGTCCAGGGCTGAGGAAGGCCACATGAGCCTGAGAGAGCTGTAGCCTTGCTGGCAAATGGATGCTGCCCAAGTCACTCCTTTTCTCTCCATTCCCTCTCCACTTAATTCAGTGCAGGTGATTGCAGAAGCAAAGTTACATCTGCAACCCAGCTGCAAGAGCATTTGGGAAATGTAATTTGTACCTTTCTAACTTCTGCAGCATAGATGGAAATTGAGAAGATGTTGAACAAATGAGCCAATCGACTATAGCTTCCATGGGGTGGTGAAAGGATACCAGGACATTAGGACTTCTTAGTGCTACCATCATAAACCTGTACTTGAGAAACTTGGTCATTTTTATGTTGGTAGTTTTGGACAGCTATTGTTGAGGACGTGCCAAGAATGAGCTTTCCGTTCTCATCTGAGGTAGAGTTTGCGAGAGGAAGTGGAGTTTTTTGGGGGGGCCCTGCATGCTGGTTGGTGGCAGCAGAAACAATCTCACATGGAGCCGGGAAGAGGGCAAAGGATTGAGGACCAAGTTTGTAATGATTTCCTTCTCCCTAGAGGTTCTAATCCCAAAGCTGTTCTCTGCTTCCACGTCAGATGGATTTAAACTATTTTACTAAAGGGGGCATTTTTTAATATTTACATGTTATGCATATGGCCTATACTTAATGCATCAAGTTAAACTTCTAGCAGGTGAACACTCCTTTGGAGAATTTTAAAGAACCCTAGGCTTATTTAACACAATAATTAAATAATTGGCATATTTATGCATGAGCATCTTATTCATTCATTGATCATCTTCATGATCGTTAATTTTCACTCATTTAACAGACATTTATGAAGCAACTATTACATGCTAAGCACGGGGAAACAGAGACAGAAGATCGGTTCCTGATCTCAAATTGCTCACTTCAGTGAGATATGTAGCAATAAAAATGCCAAAACAATGTAGTGTTACTAATCAGTGATTATTAGTTAACACTTATGAAGAACTTGCGATGAGTCAGGTGTTATGTTAAGTCCTTTACTTATGTTGTTGTCATTTAATCTTTACAATAATCTTTGAATTTGGTACTATTAATATCCCATATTACAGATGAGGAAACTGAGGTACAGTGAAGTCAATAACTTACTTTAAGTTGACTCCACTAGTAAGTGGCTAAAGGATATTTCAAACCCTGTTGTATGACTGCAAAATTGAGCTCTTGACCACCTGCTGGGCTGTCGACGTGGATGAGAACACTAGCCTATACTTTTCATTCAGTCTGGAGAAGACGATTCAGAGAATTGACCCAGAGCAAGGAGGTATAAATTGACATGTTAGGTTGAGTTTAATGGAATTGGCCAGGCAAGCAACTAGGTGACCATCTTTGGGGACAGAATGATTAGCATGGATGTAGGCCCACAAGAGTGAGGAGGTAAAATTGTTTGAAGAATTGCAAGTAGTTCTACATGATACTAAGTGTGGAGTTGTGTAAAGAAATGGTGAGAGGAAGGCTTTGTGTACTTCAGCAAGGAATTTTAACTAAAAGCAGAAGGCGTGGAAGGATTCTAAGAAGATGAGAGACAAGATCCTTTAGAAAGGACTCTCTGGAAATACCTTATATGCAGGGCAGTGATCTTAGAGCAAGAACTTCCAAAACAAAAGTAAAAGCATTACCTGATATTCCTTGGCAAGGATTCAATACTGTATAGGTTGAATGTTGATACTGTACAAAACACCCTGATTTTCAAAACTCATTAGAGGATTCAATGGGAGCATTGCCCACTTCCTAGCACTAATCAAAAACTATCTGAGACCCAGGGAAACCTGAGAAGGATAATTCAACAAGCATACCTTTCCAGACTCTGGTCTCTACCTACCCCTGTATCCAGTTAAATTGGGATGGTTGTTGTGATTTCTCTCATGTATAGAAACTGAGGTGCATTGATGAGATTTGGGATGGGTTAAACTCTACACTCATTCTCAAAACCTGATGTATCCAAGTCTGCTAGTGGGCTAGCCCCTCTCCTATAAGATCTACAGACTGAGAGATATGCTCCTGCAGGACATATTGATTCCAGATGGCTGCTAAGGCAACTTCAGGAAATGAACAGTTTATTCCAGTTCTCCCTGCAGATGAGCCAAATAAAGCACATGAGACCTGGAATTTAAAAAATGGAGGAGGAGGGTCTATTGAAAAGTGATGATGTGCAGGGATTAAGTGTGCAACCTCAGGACTTAGTAGCACATGAGTTCAAATATTGGCCTCAGCACTTAACAGCTGTGTGACCTCGTGTAAGATACTTCACCTCCCTCTAAGCCTCAGTTTCTTCATTTGTATGGGGTGAAAATAGTACCTCCTGCATGACATGTGGGAGATTAAAAGAAATAATCCATGTAGATGATTATTAGCACAGTGACTACCACAAAGTAACTACTCAATAAAACATTGGCTTATTATTGTTGTAGACAAAAAAGGAAAGGGCACAAATTGACTGAATTTCTGTTTTCTCATAGTCTAACCCAGGCCAGGATAATCTCAGGATCCTGGCATTCTCTTCTCTAGAAAAATGTGGATAACATGGGGACTACTTTGGAGGATGTCCCTCCAGCAATTTCTTGACTAGCTTGATCCAATCCTACTCTTCTGTCCATTCAAAGAAAAATGGGTTACAAAGCGATCTACAGATTCAGTGAAAAGCATATCAAAACTCCAATAGCATTTTTCACAGAAATAGGAAAAACGATCCTAAGATTTGTATGGAACCACAAAAGATCTCAAATAGCCAAAGCAATCTTGAGATAGAAGAACAAAGCTGGAAGCATAACCTTCCTGATTACAAACTATATTACAAAGCTATAGTAGTTAAAACAGCATGATACTAGCATAAAAAACAGACAAATAGACCAATGAAACAGAATGGAGAGCCCAGAAACAAACCCAGACATATATAGTCAACTAATCTATGACAAGGGTGCCAAGAACACACAGAGAGGAAAGGATAGTCTTTTCAATAAATGGTGTTGGTAAAACTGGATATCCACATGCAAGAGAATGAAATTAGACCCTTATTTTACACCACTCACAAAAATCAACTCAAAATAGATTAAAGAATTAGACTTAAGACCCGAAACCATAAAAAGCCTGGAATAACACATAGGGTAAAAGCTCTTTCACATTGGTCTTCGCATATGAAACCAAAAGCATAGGCGACAAAAACAAAATCAAACAAATGGGACTACATCAAACTAAAAAGCTTCTGCACAGCAAAGGAAACCATCCACAAAATGAAAAGGCAGCCAATGGAATGGGGGAAAATATTTGCAAACCACATATCCGATAAGGGGTTAATATGCAAAATATATAAGAAGCTCATACAACTCAACAGCAGAAAAACAAAAAAATACAAAACAAATAATATGGTTAAAAAGTGGGCAAAGAACCCGAACGGACATTTACATTTTTCTAAAGAAGATATACACATCGCCAACAGGTACATGAAAATGCACTCAACATCACAGATCATCAGGGAAATACAAATCAAAACCATTAAGGAGATATCACGTCATCCCTGTTCTGATGCCGGTTATCAAAAAGACAAGAGATAACAAATGCTGGCGAGGATGTGGAGAAAAGGGAACCCTTGTGCACTGGGTGAGAATATAAACTGGCACAGCCACTGTGGAAAACAGAATGGAAATGCCTCAAAAAATTAAAAATAGAACTACCATATGATCCAGCAGTGCTGCTTCCGAGTGTCTATGCAAAGGAAACAAAATCGTTATCTTGCAGAGGTATCTGTACTCCCGTGTTCATTGCAGCATTAAACACAATAGCCAAGGTACAGAAACAGCCTAAGTGTTGGTTGATGGATGAATGGAGAGAGAAAACATGGATATACCGTGGAATATTATATACAATGGAATATTATTCGTGTTAAAAAAGAAGGAAATCCTGTCATTTATGACAACATGGATGAACCTGGAGAGCATTATGCTAAATGAATTAAGCCAGACAAAATAAGACAAATGCTGCATGGTATCACTTATGTATGGAATCTAAAAAAAAACCAAAACATTCGATTTATAGAAACAGAGAGCAGAGTGGTGGCTGTCAGGGTCTGGGGAGTGGAGGAAATGGGGAGAGGTTGTTAAAAGAGTACAAATTGTCAGTTATAAGATGAATAAGGTCTAAGTATCTTATGTATAACGTGGTGACTATAGTTTATAATACTGTATTATATAATCAAAATTTGCTGAGAGTAGATCTTAAGTGTTCTCACCACACCAAAACAAAAATATGATAATTATGTGAGGTGATGGATGTGTTAACTAGTTTGATTGTGGTAATCATTTCACAATGTATACTTATATCAAACCATCACTTTGTCCATCCTAAATATATACAATTTTTAGTTGTCAATTATACCTCAATAAACTTGGAAAAAATTAAAAGTAATCAGAATTAAAGAAAAAAACTACTACGATTCTTTCAAAAAGCAAAACGGACAAAAATACAAAGACAAATGGGTTAGTGTGGTCTCAACTCATCATCTGAGAGGGACTTGCTGCCTGCAGCTGTTCCTTTCATCCCCTGATAAGACGTGGTCCTTACATCGTGTTAAGGGATGTCCTTCTCTCCTCTCCCCTTCTATGCCCACTCCCCACTCCTCCCAGTCAAAACACAGTCAGCTCCCTGTTGGTACATTGGAAATGGCACTCCATTTTTATTGATTTATTTACTCCTAAAGCCCCTTCAAAAAGTTGGTGCCTAATTAATAGACCATCTTCTTTAACTTGATTAAGTATTGTTAGATTAAATATTAAAAGATGAAATAATAAAGATTAAATAATATTAGAATTTTTTAAAAAAGCCAAACTGGCGTGTGCTGATCTGAAAAAAATTATTTTACCTCTGTTAAGTACCATGCACACTAAATCAAAAATACTTAATACCTAAACCTAAGCATATTAGCAATGACTGTTACTTCTTTTTTCAAGGTGAGATGATCATAACTAATATTTCGAGAATTCCCTCCTCCCTTGCACGACCATCACAAACACACATAGGCTGACATCTGCACTTCTTTCCTTATCTCTGGGATAAGATAGTCAGAAACAAAACATGAAGAAATCTAAATGTACGCACGTGGAATACAGAGGAAGAGACAAGAGGACGATAAACCAGCACATAGACGGGCAGGAAACCGAGGTCAAAGGTAACAGTTCTAGCAGGGAAGCCAAGGTAAGAAAAGCCAGCCTTCAGCAAGCACATTAAATAGTTTCAGTTTGCTTCTTGGTGCTCTCTGCACCAAGCATTGTTCAACAAATACTAAACACCAATGATACACTAGATATGTGGGGAATTTCAAAGATACGTGTTCACTTCTTCAACGAGTTTATAAACCGATGTTCTGTGCCTTGGCACCCTGTTAAAATTGACCACTGCTCCGGCCGACCCCGTGGCTTAGCAGTTAAGTGTGCGCGCTCCGCTACTGGCGGCCCAGGTTCGGATCCCGGGTGCGCACCGACGCACCGCTGCTCTGGCCATGCTGAGGCCGTGTCCCACATACAGCAACTAGAAGGATGTGCAGCTATGACATACAACTATCTACTGGGGCTTTGGGGGAAAAAAAGAAAAAGGAGGAGGATTGGCAATAGATGTTAGCTCAGAGCCGGCCTTCCTCAGCAAAAAGAGGAGGATTAGCATGGATGTTAGCTCAGGGCTGATCTTCCTCACGGAAAAAAAAAAAATTGACTCCTCACGAAAAAAAAAAAAAAATTGACCACTGCTCTGCCTCACTTCCTCTGTATCTCACGGTGACAACAAGCTGATCTGATGACATGCTAACATATGGGTGGCCTTCTGGGCCATCTCTTCTCTTTATTTACAGTGTAGTAGGAGCCTGAATAAATTGTGATAATATCTTAATTTTAAGGAATGCCTCTAAAAGTTGGTGTCAGAATTGTGTGCAGACGTTTTTGAGCAAATACTGACTTTACCGCTTATATGCAGGGCAGGCTTTGAGATGCAGGGTAGGAAGACTGGGGTTTGGGGGAGTGGTGGGGTTTAGCTCCTTTTGATCAGTCTGCAAAAGCATGATTTCTGACACCATACAGATCTACAGAGATTAAGTTCTTCTGGGTATTTTATGAATTCCTACGAACTCAAATGCTGATTTATGCCAACTTAGAAACTGATAGAAGTGACTCTTAAGCAGTAGTGTTGAATCACAAGTCAGAATTATAATGCTGATGGTGAAAATCAGTCAGTAAGTCTATTTTATGGGAGCTTTATTACTTCAATCAACAATTGTTCTTTTTATTTTCAAGAAACAGAAAGAAGCAAACAACAATAAGATGCAATGGAAAGGGAGTGGATTGCAGATTGCAAAGTAAATGGAAAACACTTGAACATGCAGAAGATGAGACTAGAAAGGAATACATCATAGACTTGGTGATGCTAATCTAGGTCAGGTATTACAGTGTATCATTTCATCAGCCTGAAATGGCACATCCTCTGTAAAGCCCAGGGCACATGTCTTTTGATAAATTGCATCCTGAGATCTTTTAAGAGAAGCACTGACACCTGCATTATTATCTGTATAGCAACCTGTGTGGGCACTTTGGTACACGTGTGTCTGAGAAGAGTGGGGATAAATCACTTCCTGAAATATTGGATGTAAAATATAAAGAAGAAAAAATTTAGTAGATGAGCAAATCTATAAAGGAAGTTGTAAGACCAAGATCTCATGGTGAAATTTTGCATGATGTCACACATGTGAAGGTTTTGTTTTTTTTGATGGGCTGCTTCTCAGACATATCTGAGTGGACCTAGGCATCTGCATTTTCAACCAGCTCCCCCAGTTCAATGGGTACAGGGTCTTTGGGCCACATTCTGAGAAGCAGACCTAAGATTTGTGATGACCTTTATTGGTGATCAGCACTGTCTACTGTCACATTACTGAGCAAGGCACTAGTGTAGAAGTGGTTCTAAACTCTCCACACCTTTCTCCTTCTCGACAGGCAAAGACAGCTCTGCCTTTCCCAAGTACCTTCTGTTAGTTTGAAATTTGATATAACTCCCCTCCAGCTTAAAAATTAAATCAAATCAGAATTTGACAATTACATGGAATGTGGCTGTAATAAAATGAACATTAACATAGATGATGATTTGGGAATAATAAAATTTTAGAACTTAATTTAGTCATAGCAAGAAAGATATCAATGTCACTTTTCTTTTCTTTTTTTGTTTTTTCCAAATATTGTTTACTTTACTGAAACCTGGAGACAGAGGAAAGGTATGTGAATGTCTGGGACACCAAGTCTCGGAGTGCACGTTGACAACAGCGACATACAGGGCCAGAGTGCTGAGGGCCAGCAGCCCTGTCACCACCACTCTGGCCAGCAGTGCTGTCCAGCTGCCCAGGGAACAGAGGTGGACAAAGGTCTCCATGACAAAGGCCTTGTAGATGCTAAGGAACATCAGCAGGGGGACAGCTGGCCAGAAAGTGTGGTACAGGTCATAGCGTGTTATCATCCAGACCTGGGCAGATGCGATGACGTAATAGACCAGACTGGTGTTGGAGTCAATGCTCATCTGGATGTATTTCCAGTCAAACTCAATGCCCAGGGCTCCAACCCAGAGGGGGATGCAGCGGGACATAATGAGCTCGGTGGTGGCCCAGCCCAGGACAACAACCATGATCTTGTACTCCTCGTTGCCAGCATTCTGGGACATGAGAAGGTTTAGGCCTATCAGGTCTGCCACATCCGCTCTGGCCTTCATGAACTCCCCAATGAAGTCATAGATGCTGCCTTCCTAGGTGGGAAAGAAAGTGGCCAGGAACAGCATCTTGCACAGCTGCATGAAGAGATAGGTGACCCCTGCCTGGACGCACTTCCAGAAGGTGTTGTACTCGGACCTGCAGGAGCCGTCAGTGAGGGCTGGCCTGGGCTCCCCGCACCTCCACGCCCCGCGGCTGCCCGACACTCACAGACCGCTGTGCTTGTACGTGATGAAGTAGGAGAAGTAGACCAGGGCGAAGCAGTTCCCGAAGTGGAACAGGGTCATGGTGCCGGCCACCTGGCCCGCTGGGGTGCCCAATGTCACTTTTCAATTTCACCCCTGCTTTTGGTTTAGCCCAAGGTTTCTGTGAGTGCACACATATTCTTTCTTACCCATTGTAAGGATCTGTGTGCTTTTAATTCTGCGAGGGTATCTGAGATGCTTCCAACAAAATAAGAAATGGAAGTTCAACGAATGACTGATTTTTCCATATAATTCTCTGCATTCTCTAAAGCTATAGGACCCTAAATTTCAATCCCTTGTTTTAAAATGTCCTCAATGGAAGACCATAATTTTGGAAAGCTAGATGTTGGAAAAGCAAAGATTTTGACAGTTTTCACACTGATTATCTTCAGGGTAAGAATAATAATATGAGTTGAGTAAAAAAATGTTAATTGCATGGAACTCTTAAACTCAGTTTTCTGTGAGCACTCAAAATATTGTTCTTATTTCGATGACAAATTCCTTTTCTTTGAAGTGATAAGAGTAGTTTAATGAAAGCCAGCTGTTAATGAAATAATGGAAGGAAAACTTATTAAGACGACCCTGGCCCAGTGTATTTGCAAAGGTGTCAGTTAGACAGGGGCAAAGGTGATGTTGCTGACAGGGTCATTGCCTTTCAAAGACTGGGGAACAGACATTGAAGGTCAACAATTGCATCCCTACAGAATAAAAATGAGCAAGACTACACGGTACCTCAGAACTAAGTCATGCAATAAGGGAAACAAAAATAAGGCTATTGAAATGGCAAGATTTCAAAAAAGAAGATGTGAACAGAGTCTGTCTGTTTTGCCTCCTGCTGCTGTAGATCCTGTATCCATAGCTCTGGAAGGCGATTCAGAGCTGCTATGGTGTAGGACTTAAAAATTAACTCCCTCCTCCATACACACTGCTGTAGGGGAAAGAAGGGTAAATGTTTTCTTGGATTTGTTCCAAATTCTTGACCTTGGAAACGATTGCCTCACATTGGGACTTCCTTCCAAGAACAAATGTTTATATTTCTTTCTAATATGCTTCCTTCTATTACCAGGATCTTTATGTTTGATTTTCTAGATCCTTCCATGTTTCTCTCTAAAATTTAACCCAAAGTAACGGAGATACCTGAGGACAGAAATGCCATGGTAATTACGGTGATACAGATAGGCGGATGTGGATTCTAAGGGCAGGCTCCAGTACGGGGAGGAGATTCATAGCCTATCGAGTTGAAAAGGAAAAAGAAGCACAAAAAACACTCTTCAAATATCTGAAAGTGTCTAACAGGAAATGAGGATTGGATTGATTCTGGATGGCCTTAATGGGTCATACCAACCCATTGAAATTATACACAGAGAGTGTTTGCCTCAGTATAAGGGAAAATTTTCCAAAAGTTAGAACATTTTAGAGTTACCATGAGTTTCTTTGGGAGAGAATGTTTAACCATGCAGGATGACTATTTATTGGTATGTTTTAGCAAAAAGTTAAGAAGCACTGGATGGGAAATTGGAAAAATGACCATTTCTGGTGGCTTCAACCCTGAGATTATATGATTACATGATACTATGATTCTAATACGCAACAAATAGCCTGATCATGGACATTTCTTTGAATTTATAGATGATTAAAACTTTATCACTTTCTCCCAGCCTCTTGCTGCTTTTACTAGTTTTAAAAATGACAAGAATCCCAATCATTCTTTTAATTTTGACTTTATACTACTCTACAGTAAACTGTTTCATAGATAATCATTGAGATATCCTCAAAAATTCTACAACATTACTGTTATTATTATTATTATTATTGGTATTGGTTTATCGCGTAGGGTCATTAGATGTTCATCTGGAAATGCATCATGTTGCTGGCTTGGAACACCAACATGTTTAGGTGTTTCTACATGGAAGATCGTTTATTAACTCCTATATCTTCATGATGTGTTCTTATAATATTCATTTAATTGGAAAATAGGTATGACGATATCCAAAGTTGTGAGGTTGTTTACAGTAATGGGCTTCTTTAAGTAGTGTGAAAAACAAATAAAAGTTAAATTAGAAACATGACTCATTTGAGTTAAAAATGATAACCTTCAACCTTAATTAATAAATCAAAAGATATTAATAAATACCATGTAAAACATGTTGCACTATATATTATGAGGAGTATAAAGATGTATATGACATGCGTGTGGTGTCAAGAACCTTGTAATTTAGTTGGGAAAATATGAAATTTAGTATTATAAAGCAAAGGATACTAAGTGGGAAAAGAGTGGCTGACTACTGAGGCTTATTAGCAAATGGATAAGGAGAGATTTTTGCTTTTTCATCAAAGAAATACAAAATATGGTTAAAAAGATAATACAGAAGGACTTACAAATGAAAGAACAGTCACTTGAAGCATCCCAAGATCCACTCCCCAGAGTAAATTGCTTTTAATCACTTCTGCTTCTTTTTCTCTTTTGATATTAATAGTATATCCTAAATACACACAAACGATTTAACTTGAGACTTTTTTTTATTACATCCTGCCATATAGATGATGATCTAGCTTGCTTACAATACCACATCTCAGCAGTTGGCTAAAGAACAAGAACAGACTTTAGATACTGAAGCACATTATATTGAAAAGTGAATGAGGTACTCCATTCATTGATTTCTACTATTCCGTATGTATGGGCTTGTGGTCTATTTCCCAAAATGTCCTTTTTAGTAAAGTATTACTGATAAACATGAAATGTAACCTCTTCATTCTCACATTTATTTATTCATTTACCCAATAAATATTTATTCAGTGCCTACTACATGCCAGGAACTAGGCTAGATATTGGGAATAAAAGTCCAGAACAATATTTTTCCCTCATGGAGCTTATGTTTATTCTGAGCTGACAGCCTTTTTTGCTTTTATCTGTAGTCTAGTCGCTGAGACAGGTATTGAACAGATAATTATAATTGTGCTGTGTGCTATGAAGAAGTGCAGGGTAATTTGCAAGTGTAATAAAGGGGTACCTTCAAGTTACCCTGAAGGTCAGGGTATTTATAGATGATTAAACCTTTATCACTTTCTCCCAGAATCTTATTGCTTTCACTGGTTTTAAGAAATGAGAATTCCAATCATTATTTTAATTTTGACTTTATACTACACTATACTCAGCCTCCATGAGAAAATAGCCTTTAAACTGAGATGTGAAGGATGAAGAGGAGGTGAATGATGAGTTGTAGGTGTGGAGGGGGAAGAGAATTCCAGACAGAAGGAATCACTGTGAGGTGAGAAATAACATGATGCATTGGATGAACAGGAAGTGACGTCTCAACTTGATGGAACTTTAAACCAGAGATACATCTATTTCATTCTTCAAGTGTTCTTCACAGTTCTTCAATTCTTTAGTTTCTTTAGAACTTGCGCGTTAAAGAATACCACTCAGATACGAAAGGAGGAGATGTGAAATGATCTTGTCAGACATCGCTGTCAGCTCTTACAAATACTGTGAGGTACACATCCTAGGTCTCCTTTTATAGACAGCCAAACCCCTCCACCCACTTATGAATGGGTTATTTTATTGTAGATTAATTCAAATATCTAATGAAAATCATCCAGCTTAGAGGCCAAAACAAAGCTGCTTTAAGAACATATACTGGAGCAGAAACAATAATGTGCCATTTGGAATTCACTCGAAGCTTTTTCATGTCCTCCATGTCTTTCTGCATGTCATGTGCGGGATCCGAGAAGTGGGAGAGAGTTGAGTGAGCATGAAAAGAACACCTTTAAAGACTGGCTCCTGCCTCGCCCTCACCCCCAGCATGGAGAAGTACAGATGAGAGAGGAGACTTGTGGATTGAGCGTGAGTACCAATACAGCACTTTTAAGTGCTATTTCCCCCTTGAAGCATCAGTGAATCTAAGAGCTGAGAAAAAGGAGAGAGTGCAGGTGTGTCACCTTCCTCTTGTTCTCTCTCCAAAAACCCTCTGTGGTGCCTTCTTCTCCCTCCTTCCTTCTGATTTCGTATTTAATGTATGACGAGGCAGAAGGAAGAGAAAAGGCTGTCAGCTCAGGATAAAAATAAGCTAGTTTTATCTGCCTCCTTCCAGTTTCTTGGGAAAATTCTGGCATTTACTATTAGATCAAAGGCCCACATGGAGAAAGACATACACTAAAGAGCTGAGGAGACCCTGAGGGGTGATATTTATGCACAAAATGGGGTCATGTGGTTATAAGACCCATGGGTATCATTTGAAAACAGGGACTTATAGTATATGTTTATAGTTAAAATGTTTAATTCCCTAAATTGCTTTGCTAAATCTGAATATCAGCCTATGATGATTTAATCTTAGTCAACAATAATATTTATTCAGGCAAATTTCTTAAATTTTTATCTAAAGCTAACTTAATGAAATAGAACGGAAGGCAGTTTACTCATAGTGTCTGGGAAATGCTTGATCTCCCAGTTAATGATATTTCCGGAGTTCAGCTATCATAAGTCTAGAGCGACACTGTCCAGTAATGTAATGCAAGCCACATATGTAACTTAAAAATTTTTTAGCCACATTATAAATGTAAAAATAAATAGATAAAATTAACTTTAAGACCCTGTTTTATTTCATTCCATCTAGCCAAACTATTATCATTTCAACATGTAATAATATGAAAAATTATTGGGACATTTTACATTTTTATCATAATAAGTTTTCAAAATCTGATTTGTATTTTGTACTTACAACACATCTCCAAATGAATGTTAAATTTTCATCAAAATACATGATCTCTTTTTAGACTTCATAAAATTTAGAGGTGAAAGGGGCCAGCCTGGTGGCACAAGTGGTTAAGTGCACACGCTCTGCTTCGGTGGCCCGGGGTTCACAGGTTCGGATACTGGGCGCGCACCGACGCACTGCTTGTCAAGCCATGGTGTGGTGGCGTCCCATATAAAGTAGAGGAGGATGGGCATGGATGTTAGCCCAGGGCCAATCTTCCTGAAGAGAAAAAAAAGGGGAGGATTGGCATCGGATGTTAGCTCAGGGCTAGTCCTCCCCCCCCCCCAAAAAATTTAGAGGTGAAAAAGTAGATTCACATGGAAAAAGTAAAAAGATCAGTGGTTGCCAGGGATTGGGGGAAGAAGGGACTAGGTGGAGCACAGAGGATTTTTAGGGCAGTGAAATTACTCTGTCTGATACTATAGTGGTGGATACATGGCATTATACATTTGTCAGAACCCACAGAACAAGAGCAAACCCTCATGTAAATTGTGGACTTTTGGTGATGGTTAGGTGTCAACATAAGTTTATCCAGTAGGTTCACCAGTGTGGTAACAAATGTCCCACTCTTGTGTGGGATGTTGATAGTGGGGGAGGTTTGTGTGTGTGTTGGGGGGCGGGACGGGGGCATTTGGGAACTCTGTACTTCTGCTCAATTTTGCTGTAAACCTAAAACTGCTCTAAAAAGTAGTCTGTTTAAAAGTTAAATTAGGGACTGACCCATGAATTTTCTCGTCAAACTTACATTCAAACTTTTATATCTCTTTTGAGAAACTTAATATAATGCAGCATACAGTTTAGCATTTGCATCATATCTTCTGATTTAAAAAATTCTTTCTTCTTTTTTAGTCTTGTCAACTATTACGCAGTAGAACTTTGCAGAGGCCAGAACCTTGTTTCATATGCCTGTGTTCGTATATCGTGCCTATGACATTGCAATTTGCCTTCCACTTACTGTTTGTAGAATAGAATAGACATGTACATACACCCATGAAACCATCACCACATCTAGGTAGTAAACCTCACAGGCACCAGCCACTGAACCTAAGAGAGTAGAGGAAAACATTTCTTTCCCTCTCCTACACTTGCTTTTGTGGTTACAATGGCAGACACTTTAAAATAGATCATTTAAAAAACAATTCCTTAATAAAAAATTTGGGTTCTAAGGAGCTTAGGGTATTGAGATTCCTGGGTAAAATCCTATGGCTGTAACATAAAATGGTGCTACTCCTTCATCTAATCTCGTCACCTCTCAGAGTCTGTGTAGAGTAGAAATAGGAATGGATTTTCCTTAGCACTCCTTAGAGAATTAACATTTGTGATTCCTCATAGTTTTACCTGGGGAAATAGGTGAGAAACTGTAGATTTAAGCAAAGAAAATGCTTTTCACAATAAGTGCATTATTACACATTTGCTTCAGGGATTAGCAGTACTCCACTACAGATAAATTGGATTCCTGGATCGATATCGTAAACAGTATGAAGCCAAGTGCTAAGTGAGGGCTGCTGTCTGGATCTTTCTGTTCTATTACAGCGATTTCAAATACCACAGCCTCTCCTATCAGGATTCCTCAGACTTGGGCTGGACAGAGGAATAAATACAGGCCATTCAGTTCATTTCAAAGAGCACTGATTGGAAACATGAGACATTGATTTGAGTGCAGCACAGAATAAGAAGTGCGTAAGACATAGTCCTTGACTTCAAAGAGCATTGCTCGTCTGAAAGTTGAGTCCTGTAATGAAGGTAGGACGTTACCAGTATATTTTTATATTACTAGCTTCAAATTCTAGATTCTAGGGGAAACTCTTTTTTCTACTTTTCTTCTTTATAATGAGAAATGAAAACTGAAATGCTACCTGATGTAGTACCTGATACTAGCACAGTATCTTCCATTTCTCATGTCCTAAAAATTCTGGGCCGAATTGGATTGGAAAAACCCATTCAGCATCCATTATCTTTTGAGTTTAAATCCAGTCTTTGCCAGCACCCCCAAGGGAACTATCTAGAAGATGTCTTCCCTGTCTATCTCCCCAGTTTCATCTCTCCCTTGCTACATTTCTCTCTAGCTACATCTGTCTTTTGCATTTCCTCAAACATACTAAGGTCAAGGGCTTATGACCTTTGCATTTGCTGTTCTCTCTGCCTGGAATGTTCTCTTCATGTTATTGACTCCTCTTCATTGGTCAGTTTTGTTCTGATATCACATATCTTCAAGGAGGCTTTCTCTGACCATTTCTCTAAAACCACTTTCCTCATGCCTAGTTTCTCTCTAGCCTCTTTGTTTTTTAATTTCTTCACAGGAATTATCACTATATTTATTCATTTATTTCTTGTCTCCCCTACTGGTATCTAAGGTCCATGATGAAAAGGACTTTGTCTTTTCCAGCCCACAGAAGAGTAGTAGGTGTCTCATATCAGGTGCTCAATAAATATTTGTTGAATTAATGAATGTTTTGCTCATCCATTCACTGCTCGTGGGGCCCTGGATAAGTCAGTTAACCATCTTCTAATCATAGTTTCTTCATTCATGTGATGTTTACCTAGATTTAATAAGATAATACCTGTGAAAAAATAATGAAAATCCTTAAATATCATACAAATATAAGTAAGTTTTGTTATTTTTCTTACTGAGGTTAGCTGTTCTTCCAAAGAGGTATCAAACTCTGCTAGCTTCAGAGTAGAAAACACTAGTGTCTTCTCAGCACAGCAAAAATGAGCTGCTCACTCTCTTCAGCCAGCAAATGAAGGTGTTGTGAGAGGCATGCTATGAGGGTTTTCCACCTCCGTATAATCATATGCAATGTGTCCTTTAAAGAAGAAACAGACTAGAATATTGTAAGATGATACCTCATCCCCAATGGTGCCAAGGTCTTTCATGAGTGTTTCTGTTGGGAAGACAAAACCCTTTTGGTAGTCCCATATGCCAGTCTCAATAACTTTCTGTCACAATATTACTTTGTATTTAGCCACTATGTTTTTGTCAGCTTGGGCATGATTCAGCTTTTGAAATGTGCATGTAATAAAATTGAAAATGAAGGGCAGCCAGCTACCACTTTTTAGATAATGACAGTAATGATGTGGTAAATTGGTATATTCTTCAAAGAAATACGCAGGGAGACTCATTTCACTTAAAATAATCATGCAGCTCAGGTGGATGTGATATGGGCAAACTAATAACTATGTAGAAGCACTCCAAAATGAGGATGGCTACATTCTACCTTCGAATCTCAACAATGTTCATATGATGTATAGGAAAGAAAATAATGTAAATTATTAGCTGACAGTACATATTAATCGCAAAGTCACTAGAATCTTTCCATGTGCTTAAACTGATGGTGGTACAAAGCCACGTGCTAATAAACAGAGGAGAAACAGCTTGCTGTGTATAGTCACTCCTTAGTAAGGTTAACAAACTATATTAACCATTCACTCATCTGTAACTCGTAATTAATCACTCCTTGAAAATTACATTGTATAATAAATGAGGACAGACATGATTCATTAAAACTTCTAATTAATTCTATTTAATACTATTTCATAGTTCATTGATAAGTGCTGAGAGAAGGATTACACTGTAGGATATTTGATGCATTGCTGTGGAAGAAGTAAATAGGGGGAACATTATCTAAAATGAAACATGAATACTTGCAAATGAAAATGTCAGATGTTTATCACCACAGTGTCTGGTTCTGTACTCAAGGGTCTCTCAGCATTACCAGTGGAAAACTCCATTTTCAGGGCTGTATCAATTGGTTGTAAAAGCTCTTCTGAATTCAACCTTGATGCTCAGAATCTCAGAGTGGGAATAAACTGAGTCTACTTTGTTTTTCTAATAAATGTTCATGCCTGTATGGTGGGCTAATGGCAAGCCTGTTGTTAAGCGGGTATTTCCACATTTGGAGAGAAATACATTTACATAAGAAGACAAATAATTAACAGATATTATGGTTTTGGGTCATTTAATTGCATTATGTGTGTTTGTGTATGTGTGTGTGTGTGCACATGTGTATGTTAAACTAGATATTAAAATAGCATGGATATTAGTGTCAAGAAAAGCCCTGTACATTAACTGTAATGTACTATTTTTCAGAAAAGAGGACTTACACTGTGAAGTACACAGTTTACGGCCTGGGCTGGGGAGAATATAATCACTACTAATGAGGAAATAATGTATATTTTAAAATTTAATTATGGAATAATACATTTTTAACTTTTTCCATTTTTTTTTTCCTGCTTTACCAACTACATAATATGCCTCAAAAATGGGTTATAGGGACAATTAGCGGTTCCATGTTGTAAATGGTGAGAACTCTGAATGGGAGAAAATATTCACAAAACATATACCTAAAAAAGAACTTGTATCCTGAATTTATAAAGAACTCTTACAACTCAATGAGAAGAAGACAACCAACTCAATAATAAATTTGAAGGCACATCAAAAAAGGAGATGTACAAATGGCCAATAAACACATGAAAAGATGCTCAACATTATTAATCATTGGGGAAATAATAATTAAGACCATAACATACCAATACATACCCCTTAAATTTATTAAAATTAAAAAGAATGATAATACCAAATGCAGGCAAAGATGTGGAGCAGCTGGAATGTTCATATACCACTGATGGGAATATAAAATGGAAAACCACTTTGGAAAACATTTTGACAGTTTTTGAAAATAATAAGCATAACTTTACCATACAACCCAGCCATTATACTTCTGGGTATTCACAGAAGAATAATGAAACATTTGTCCACACACACACTTGTACATAAATGTTCAGGACAGCTTTATTAATATGGCCCCAAACTATAAATAAACCAAATGCCCATCAACAATTGAATGGATAAACCAAATGTGGTATATCCATACAATGGAATACTACTCAGTGGGTAGAAAGAGAACTAACTATCAACATGGATAAAGAAAAGACACAAAAGATTTCAACGTATATGAAAATCTAGAAAATGTAAATTAATCTGTAGTGACAAAGAGCAGACCAAGCATTGCGTGGAGTTGTGAACTAAGGGAAGGATGAATTACAAAGGAGCCTGAGAAATCTTTCGGAGGTGATACAAATGTTCTGTATCATGATAATGGTGGTGGTTCACTGGTGTATGTCACTGTCAAAACTCGTCAAGTTTTATACTTTAAATGGATGTAGTTTATTATAAGCAAATTATTCTTTAATAAAGCTGATTTTTAAAAATGAGTAACAAATTTGGTTGATCCATCTCCCAATCAAAATAACATAAGTCTTTAATGAAAGAATTACTTTGAAGCTTCTGCTAAATTACATCTACACAACAAGCAGGTAGGATGGAGGAAGTAGTGAAATAGGAAAGGAAGCAAGTGCTGAAGAGTACCTGGCTCCTTTCCGGTCCTGAAGAGACGGGCAGCTAGTCAACATGTTTCGTTCTTCACGGAAAGTGATTCTGTAACTTTTCCTCAAAGTGAGTGGCTTTTGAAAATGTTGAAGTAGATTGTGCCCCCAATATTGCCCCTTCCTGTGTTTAAAGAGGAACAGGTTGAAGGAGTTGCTGCAGTGCTGTCCAAAGAATGGCAGTTTAGGCGTTAGACGTGCATCCTGTGCCTGCTTCCGCCTGTGAAAAACTGTGTGATTTCAGGCTTTGACATCCCTGGACACATTGACTCCTCTTAAGAAAAGGGGATTGGACTAGTCACTAATTTTAAAACTATTTATTGAAGCCCAAGGATTGTGTGGAGTGTGTATATAAACTCACTGGGGACTGTGAAAACGGATGAGAGAGAGGGCTTGCAGGGGGCTGTTCATTGTACTAGGTCTCCAGTTTCTGCTTTTAAAGTGTCTATTGCTGGAAAAACGTTTTTTTTAAAGTTGTAAACCACAGGAATTGATTCTTTTTAGCCTAACATTATGCAACTCAAAACTGGGGAAACTCACAAAAACATCTACTTTTTTTTTTTTTTTTGTGAGAAAGATCGGCCCTGAGCTAACATCTGCCAATCCTCCTCTTTTTTTTGCTGAGGAAGACTGGCCCTGGGCTAACATCCATGCCCATCTTCCTCCACTTTATATGGGAGGCCACCACAGCATGGCCTGACAAGTGGTGCATCGGTGTGCGCCCGGGGTTCCAAACTGGCAAACCCCAGGCCGCCGCAGCGGAGCGTGCGCACTTAACTGCTTGCGCCACCAGGCTGGCCCCCAAAACATCTACTTTTTATTGTATGCTGGGATCGTGCTCGACAATGCAGTGTTTCAACTAATACCATTTTTAATAATACCATCAAATTTAGTTAACATTTTCCTAGAAGAAAAGCAGATAGCCTCAGAGATCTTCAATGGTTTACTTTACAGAACACTTTAAAGCAAGATTTTGCAATTCTCGAAGCCAGAGCCAGTGCTCATGAAAGACTAGTGTAAATGTGTAGAAAATTAAAAAGGCAGTAAATCTTATATGATGCTAAATTATTAACTTGACCTATTTTTCTCTCCTTATAGGATTGACCTTTTAGTGTACTGGATTATCCACTCATTTTCAATTAAATTTCCATATGGCAAATTGAATCTGACCCTGTTACACTTAGAAAACTACATGGAAGGAAGGTGGCCATAAATATTGTGAGAGAAATTATATTTTGTGCATTATATACTTAGACTTTCTGAGCAGAAAAAAAAAAGAAAAGGAAAAGAATAAGGAGAGAAATGGAGAGTTGTTATAATGTATTGGATTAACCAGGCAATCAGTTCATTGCCTAAATAATTATAAACTTCTCTCCTACCATAGGTCTTATTTGTTCCAGTTGCCTGGACAATTGATGTAATTTCCCTGTGTAGGCTGTGAGGATATTTTATTTAGGTGCTAAGTAAGTATTTTAATAAGATTTAATTGTCATTAAGAGGCAACAAAATATGATGCTCGTGGGAGGTAAACCAGCTTTTCAACAGGGTTCTGTGACTTACTAACCTGGGCAAGTCATTTATCCTTCCTGGACCTCAATTTTCTTATCTCTAAAATGGGAATGATAACACCTATGTTTCTGAGGAGTCATCAGGATTAAAGGGCACAATATATGTGATAGCCCTTACAACTAATATGTTGATGTTAATTTTTGCATCTGTGATGAAATTATTTCTCACGTATTGCTTCTTAGATTTCTAGTCCTTTACAGTATTTGAGATAACCTGGAGGATCTGGACCAGATGGCAACATAGGAGACTCCTGAATTTCTCTTTTCCCATGGATGCACTGAGTACAGCCACACAAAGAAATTCCCTATGAAATAAATCCAGAGATGAGTTGAGTGACTCCTACATGCCGGGTGACAGAAAATACCCACATCAAAATAGACAGGAAAGGCTGAGACTCTCAAAATAAACCCCACTCCTGGCATAGTGCCATACTATCAGGAGAACCCCCAACTCCCAGCTTCTCCCCGAGGGTGAAGGCTTTGGACCACAATCTCTAGAACCCCAACTTTTAAGGCTAACACTCAAGTGACAGGCACCCAAATCACCCAGCTCTGAAAGAAAATGGGGCTTGCATTCACAAGTTCCGCAGGACTACAGCAAACAAAGAAGAAGTTGTTAAAGGGCATGCAAGCACTTGCTGTAGCTATCCTCCCAGGGCTCAGTGCAGAGAGAGTATCTCCCAGTCTTTCCCTGGAAGGGTTTTGACTGCATACTTCACAAGCTGCTACCTGAGGGTACCAGATGGATCTAACAGACATATATAGAACATTCCACCCAACAGCAGCATAATACACATTCTTCTCAAGCACACATGGAACATTCTCCAGGATAGATCATATATTAAGCCACAAAACAAGTCTTAAAAATTTAAGAAGATTAAAATTGTATCAAGCATCTTTTTGGACCACAACAAATCAATTATAGAAGGAAAACTGAAAAATTCACAAATATGTGGAGGTTAAACAACACACTCCTGAACAATCAATGAGTTAAGGAAGAAATCAAAAAAGAAATAAAAAAATATCTTGAGACTAATGAAGATGGATACACAACATATCAAAGCTAATGGGATGCAGGAAAAGCAGTCCTAAGAGGGAAGTTTATAGTGATGCATGCTTACATTAAAAAAAAAATCTCAAATAAACAACCTAACTTTACACTTTAAGGAACTAGAAAAAGAAGAACAATAAGCTCAAAGTTAGTAGAAAGAAGAAAATAAAATGAAATAAGTGAAATAAAGATTAGAAAGACTATGGAAAAGATCAATGAAAGTATGAGTTAGTTTTCTGAAAAGATACACAAAATTGATAATCCTTTAGCTAGACTAACTGAGAAAAAAGAGAGAAGACAAAAAAATAGAATCAGAAATGAAAGAGGAAACATTACAACTGATACCACTGAAATACTACGGGTCATAGGAAACTAGTATGAAAATGACATGCTAGCAAAGTACATAACCTTGAAGAAATGGATAAATTTCTAGAAACATACAACTCACAAAGACTATATCATGAAGAAATAGAAAATCTGAAAAGATCAATTACTAGTAAAGAGTTTGGATCAGTAATCAAAACCCTCTTCAACAAAGAAAAACTCAGGACCAGATGGCTTCACTGGTGAATTCAACTAAACATTTAAATAAGAATTAATACAAATCCTTCTCAAACTCTTCAAAAAAAATAGAAGAGGAATATTTTCAGACTCATTTTATGAAGCTAGCACTAACTTGATACCAAAGCCAGACAAGGACACTACAAGAAAAGAAAACTACAGGCCAATATCCCTGATGAATATAGATGTAAAAATCTTCAATAAAATATTAGCAAACAAAATTCAACAGTACATTCAAAGGAAAATACACCATGATCAAGCAGGATTTATTCCTGGTTGCCAGGATTATTCAATATATGCAGATCAATCAATGTGCTATACCACATGAACAAAACAAAGGATAAAAAATTCATATGATCATCTCAATAGATGAATAAAAAGCATTTGACAAAATTTAACATCATTTCATGATAAAATCTCTCAACAAATTGGGTGTAGAAGGAATGTACCTCAACATAATAAATGTCACAACCCCACAGCTAATATCATACTCAATGATGAAAAATCGAAAGCTTTTCTGTTAAGATCAGGAACAAGACAAGGATGCCCACTGTCAACCCTTTTATTCACTATAATAATGGAAGACCTAGCCAGAGCAATTAGGCAAGACAAAGAAATAGAAGACACCCAAATCAGAAAGGAAAAGTAAACTTGTTTCTGTTTGCTGATGACATTATATTATATATAGAAAACCCTAAAGAATCCATCAAAAAGCTGTTAGAAGTAATAAATGAATTCAGTAAAGTTTCAGGATACAAAATTAATATAGAAAAATCAGTTGAATTTCTATACGCTAACAACAAACTATCAAAAAGAGAAATTAAGAAAACAATCCCATTTACAACAGCATCGGAAGGAATAAAATATTGAGGAACAAATTTAATTAAGAAGGTAAAAATATCTGTACACTGAAACTATAAAACATTGATGAAAGAAATGGAAGAAGATACAAATTGAAAGAATATTCAATGTTCATGGATTGGAAAACTAATACTGCTAAAATGTCCATATAACTCAAAATGATCTACAGATTCAATGCAATCCCTATCAAAATTCCAATGGTATTTTTCACAGATGGGAAAAATAATACTAAATTTGTATGGAATCACCAAAGACTGCAAACAGCCAAAGCAATCCTGAGAAAGAAGAACAAATCTGTAGTCATCACATTTCCTCATTTAAAATTATATTACAAAGCTATAGTAAGCAAAACAGTATAGTATTGGCATAAAAACAGACAAACAGATCAATGGAACAGAATACAGAAATAGAAGCAAACCCCATAAATGATTAATTAACTTTCCACAAAGTCACCAAGAATATACAAAGGGGAAAGGACAGTTTCTTTAACAAATGATGCTGGGAAAACTGGATATCCACATGCAAAAGAATGATATTGTACCCTTCTACCATAAACAAAAATCAACCCAAAAATGGATTAAAGATTTGAACATAGGCCTGAAACCGTTAAAGTCCTAGAAGAAAGCATGGGGAGTAAGCTCCTTGACTTTGGTCTTTTCGATGATTTGTTGAATTGAACATCAAGAGCACATCAACAAAAGCAAAAAGAAGCAAGTCAGGCTACATCAAACTAAAAAGCTTCTGCACAGCAAAGGAAACCATCAACAAGGTGAAAAGGCAACATATAGAATGAAGGAAAATATTTGCAGACAACATATATAATTAGGTGTTAATATCTAAAATATGTAAGGAACTCATACAACTCAATAGCAAAAAAACAAAAACCTAATTAAAAAATGGGCAAAGGACCTGAATAGACATTTTTCTAAAGAAGATATACAAATGGCCAACAGAAAACGTGCTCAACATCAGTAATCATCAGGGAAATGTGAATCAAAACCACAGGAAGATATCACCTCACACCTGTTGGGATGTCTATTATCAAAAAGACAAGAGATAATAAATGCTGGCAAGACTGTGAATAAAAAGGAATCCTTGTACATTGTGGGTGAGAATGTAAACTGGCATCGCCACTGTGAAACTGTATGGAGGCTCCTCAAGGAATTAAAAATAGAACTACCATATGATCCAGCAGTGCCACCTCTGGGTGTATATCCAAAGGAAACAAAACCCTTATCCCGAAGGTATATCTATACTCCCACATTCATTGCATCATTATTCACAATAGCCAAGGTATGAAAACAACCTAGGTGTTGGTGATGAATGCATAAAGAAAATGTTCTATGTATATACAATGAAATATTATTCAGCTTTAAAAAAGAAAGAAATCTTGCCGTGTGCAACAACACGAATGGACTTGGAGGGCATTATGAATTATGAATTGTGAATTAAGCCAGACCGATAAAGACAAATACTGCATAGTATCACTTATATGTGAAATCTAAAAAAAAAAGGAAAGTCAAACTCCTAGAAACAGAAAGTTGAACAGTTGTTGCCAGGGGCTGGGGGATGTGAGAAATAGGGAGAGGTTGTTAAAAGGGTACAAACTTTCTGTTATAAGATGAGCAATGTCTGAGTAACGCATAACATGATGACTATAGTTGATAACACCGTATTGCATAATTGAAATTTGCTGAGTGAGTAGAATAAGAGTTTCTACCATCACCAACAAAAAGAGGTAAAAACAATAAAAAATAAAGTGTTTAAAAAGTATCCAGTGAAGACCAAATGTGGATAGCAGGGTATTCCCTAAGGGTAATGCTTTGAACACACACCTGGGAAAACGGCGTTATCTATCAGTCTCAGCCTAGTAACCCTCCCCACACTGTGGCAGGATCAGACCAAATCTATACTACTCTCAACTTCATCTTATCCTTTAGTAAAGTAGGGGAATAGCCCCAGGGAAAAAGTCCTCCATTCCCCCAAATATTTCCTTCACCAGCTAGTCATAGAAATTTCATTTCCCATCATTTTGTGATGGGAATGCACCACTGTAACCATCAAAGTTGAGAGGCAGTCTGATGTGTTGTGGAGGAGAGAATCCAAATGGCAGACTGGATTTGCCATGTGTGACCTGCACACTCACCCCCCAACTATGATCCACGTGAAAGTCCAGAAGGCGCTCTCTTCACTGAAACATTTAGAAACATTTGATAATAGACATCCTAACAGGTGTGAGGCTATCTCTTCTTGTGGTTTTGATTTACAGTTCTCTGATGATTACTGGTGTTGATCATTTAGTGGAAAGAGAACCAGGATCCTTGAAAAGTTCTGTGGCTACTCTCTTTTGTAGGCTAGTTACAAGTGTATTTATGGGCTCCTTGACTTCAGTGGAGCTGAGGGGAACCCAGAGCAGCAGAGGCCAAGCAGCAGTACTAATCACAAAAGACAAGGTGGTGCATCTACCATAAGGGACAGCAGGAATATATTGGGAATCAGTATTTCTTAGCCTGCAGAGATATTTGGCAGTGGATAATTGATAACAATGTTTCTAGGAGCAAAACTAGATGAGCATCCTATTAGAGCACCTGCTGGCTCTATATACGAGGAAAACTGTAGCTCTAGTAGCCAGAAACTTGACCTGAGTTGCCCCTGTGGAAGTCATGACCTTATAAAATGAGCACAGATTGTGAAGACACTTGTGCTCCATATGAAGGTCCACCAAAAGGCAACCACTGCAGAAGGGACTCTTAATAACCAGGTGGATGAAATGATATGATCAGTGGATCAGTCAACCTTTTGTCACAGCTACCCAGTGCTTGCTCAGTGGGTCATTATGGACCAGAGTGGCCATGGTGGCAGGATGGAAGTTATGCATGGGCTCACAAACACAGACCTGCCTTCACCAAGGCTGATCTGGCTCATGCAGTGCTGAGTGCCTAATCTGCCAAAAGCACTGACTAACATTGATCCATGGATATAGCACCATTCCCCAGGAAGACCAGTCAGCCACCTGCTGGCACATTGATTACAGTAGACCTCTTCCATCATGGAGGGAACAGAGATTGGTCTTCAGTGGAATAGATGCATATTCTGGATGTGAATGTGCCTTCCCCTCCCATAATGCTTTTGTCAGGATAACTATCCATTGACTCAAAAAAATGCCTTCTCTACCACCACGACGTTCTGTAAAGCACTGCATCTGATTCAAGAACTTATTTGCAAAGGAAGAGCAGCAAGGGGCTCAGGCCCATGGAATTAGCTTACTACATACCCCAACACCTGGAAGTGGCTCTCCTAATTAAAATGTGGAAGGCTTGCTTAATTAAAATTCTTTCTGAAGACTCAGTTATGGTGCCAGTTGGGAGAAAACAGCCTGTAAGGATGGGGTTAATAGGATGCAGTATATGCTTGAATCAGAGACTTTTATATGGTGCTGTCTCCCCCAGAGCCAGAATACATGGGTCCAGGAAACAAGGTGTGGAAGTGAGAGGAACAAATGCCACTATACACCTAATAACCTACTTCACAGAATTTTTGCTTCTCATCTTGGCAAGCTTGAACTCTGCTAGTTTAGAAGTCTTAGTTCTCAAGGGGAAATGCTTCCACCACAAGATACAAAAATGGTTAAACTGAATAGGAAGATGGGAGTGTCACTTGGCCATTCTGGGTTCTTGATGCCAGGTTAAAAAAAAAAGGATTACTCTAGTAGCGAGAGAGATTGATCTTGATTAATAATGAGAAATTTGTTTGCCACCACCCAATGGGGGCGAGGAGGACTAAGTCTGTAATCCAGTGGATTCTCTCAGGTGCCTCAGTTTTCCATGCCCAATAGTGAATGTTAATGAAAAAATATAAAAAAGGCAGGCAGGATGGTTGAAGACTCAGACTGTCAGGGAGTGAAGTTCTGGATTAGTGGAGAACTCTGGCCAGCTGAGGCTCCAGTGGAGGGCAAAGGAACTAGGGAATTGGTAATGGAAGAGGGAAGTCGTAGATATCAACTGAGGTCTTATGGCCACTTAGAGAAATGAGGACTGAGATCACCTTACCTATTTTCTCTTTGCTTCTTATATGTATGTGTTTATTTTATATGCTAACAATTTTCTTTCTTCTCATTTTTTTTATATACAAGCTACAGGTGGTTAACTATAAAATTCAGCCATTAGGTAAGGAATATTCCTTATGGCTGAATTTGAGGAGTAGTTAATACAGCCAATTATTGTCTGCTGGTAGGAGAAAATAAAATCCATAAGTTGTAGAGTTGGGGTTGGGTTTGGGAAAAAAATGTATATATATATAAAATTTTCTGTGAGTGAATAGGTTCAAGTGCTAATTCTCAGTGGTATCGTTTTTAATTAGTGTGTCATGCCAAACAAGGACAACAAGAACCTCTTCCAAACTGTAGTTCCAAAATTTTATCAGTCTGTAAAATTTAATGTTGCTACTTGCGATGATGCAAACACACTTATTATGATTTGTCTCTGGGTTTGTATGCGTGAGTTAATTTTAATCTATGTCCTAGTGGCAGTTAGGAGTTGAAGTATTCCATTCAGGAAGCTCCCCTCAACTGTCTAATTAAGCATAAAATATCTTCATCAATGGGGCCAGCCCAGTGGCATAGTGGTCAAGTTCGTGCACTCTACTTTGGCAGCAGGGGGTTCACATGTTCAGATCCCTGGTGTGGACCTATGCACTGCTCATCAAGCCATGCTGTGGTGGCATCCCACATACAAAATAGAGGAAGATGGGCACAGATTTTGGCTCAGATCCAGTCTTCCTCAGCAAAAATAGCAGGAGTGGCAATGGATGTTAGCTCAGGGCCAGTCTTCCTCACCAAGAAAAAAAAATCTTTATCAAAATCTACGCCAGAAGGTTTGTGTATCAGTATGCAGGAAATCAACATAATATATGTGTGGTGTACAACAACCCAAGAAGCCTGCCATGCAAATCTTCAACAGCCCTCTCCATTTAAGCCATATTTGGTCATGGGTCTTGTAGAGATTCTTCCACCTGTCACAACCAAGAGAATATTCGCTCTGATCCTGAGTTTGCCTTGGACTGAAGTTTACTATAAAGAATCTTGCAGAAACTGAGATGGAGACTTTCCTGAGCTTACAAACACAGATTGAGTAAATGTTTTTGTGCTTTTGCTAATAAACATTAATATGTCTGGCAGAATTTGGAGTAAGACTTCCTGGTAGCAAGGATTAGGAAAGAAATAGATGGTCTCCAAATACCCTCTATTTACCTCTAATGAGCAAATGTAACCAGTGTTTATCAAAAACACCTGACAATTGTGAATGACCAAATTGGCTCTAAATTGACCCAAGTCAGCCTACATCACATTGAAACAAAGATAAGAATGCAGCTAGATGTTAGCTAGATGGTAAGCTGAGTCAGTTATGAGAAATGCTACAGTGGAGGATACCACTCGTTTAAATGATATGCTTAAAATGATATGTCTAATGAAATGTGTGAATATTTGGTCTTTTATGTAGATGAGACTGCAGAGCAGTAAATCAGTGGACTCAAACTGTGAGACATCATTGAAGAAGAGGGTGGACACCACCATAACTGTCTATTCCACTTTCCTTCAAGCGTGCTGCCAAAATATTTAGTTGAGAATCACTACGATAGTGGACACCAGGACACGCATATGATGCAGTCAAGTTTTTATCTCTTAAAAAATAAGACAATTTGAAAATAATTGACAATCTCTAATTATTGTGCTAGAACAAATTTAAGTTCATATAGGGCAAGATTGAAATTAATAAAGATGTTTTGATAAATGTTGAATAGGTTTTACCACTAATTTCTGATCTATCAATTGCTGCTTAACTTGACTTCAACTTTCTTCTGTCAAACAAACTTTTATTAATAATTTAGAATCTTTTCAGCTTTGGAGTACAAGACCAACCCGCTCACCTTAGAACCCCCGCCTGTTTTTGCTTCCTGATAAACAGGTCTAGCAAAGATTCAAAGCCCATAGTGGGATGCAGTCCAGCCGCTGTGCTGTGCATTGTTGATGCTCCCTCAAGCCAGTGTGCGGTAATTAAGTCACAGACGCTGCCTGCCTGGGTTTGAATCACCACGCCAGCTCACTTATAAGGGGTCATTTCATAGCCTTGTGATCCTAGAGAAAGTTATTTAACCTCTCAGCCCTTCAATTTCCTTATCAGTGAAATGGGAAAATAATAGAAATGGGAAAATAATAACTCTCATAGAGTTCTTCGGAGTCATAAATGGAACACTACAGGTAAAACAGTTAAAGCAGTGCCTGGCACATAGTAAGCGCTCAGTAAAGGACAGTTATGTTGTTATCTCGTTAATTCTTAGGTGATTTTTTAACGCTGGTAAACCTTTAAATCACTCCACCTCCCATTAGTCCCCATTCCAAAAGCCTTTTCCTTATGCATCTAGAAATAGAAACATTGAAGAACTCAGCTTACTCTACACCCATCTCCCTCTTATGTATTCTGGAAGGATGAGAGCCCTCAAATACCTCAAGAAGTTTGTTTTTAATAAAGAAAAATTATATTAGCAATCAGTTACTAAGTTTAGCTAACTCAACCATCATTGAATCATTTCTTTGTTAAATTCTGAGTTTTGTGTCCATGCTTGTGCTAGACCTCCAACCGCTACATACACATGAACATGTTAAGATCAATTTCAATACAATGAGAATACACACCTTAAAAACTAAGTTATATGGTAGCTGCCTCATGGAGTATCAGCTACTGCTTGAGGGGGGAGTCATGGAATCCTGGAATGGAGCACAGACTAGGAGCAGGGGCACCAAAGAAAGATTTGGAGAAGGCGAAAATCAACAAGGGATGTGAAGGGCTAACAACTTGGTCTACTTCATAATCTCTGTCCAGTCATCCATGGAAGCTTTCCCTTGAAAAAGTAAGCGCAAAGGGAAGAAATATTAACCAAAGCTGAAAAACCTCTGTGTCTATTACTTATACTGCAAGCCTTTGGAAGGAAACTGGCATTATAGTCATGGCTAAAGCACGTCCAAGGAGGAGGATACTCTGCTGAAAACATGCATCCTCAAGTCAGAGCATTTCGTGCTCCAATCTAGTGCTGTCAGTAGGACTTTCTGTGATGATGGAAACTTCTGTAGTCTGTGTTGTCCTCTACGGTAGCACTAGCCATGTGTGGCTATTGAGCACTTGAAATATGGCTAAACACAACTGAGAAACCAGTTTTATTTGTATTTAATTGTAATTAATTAAATGTGAATAGCCACACTTGGTTAGTGGCTACTGTATTGCACAGGCCAGTTCTAGACCCTGAAGGCAAATTGAAGGAAAAGGCAAATCTCTTTAAAAAGGTTAAAAAAGCTATTAGAGTAATAGGACATGTTGCATGTGTGTTTGCCCCCCAAATCCATTCTGCCTCTCCCTCGTGGCACAGCACCCATGCTGTGGTTTGGGTAGAATTGCCCTTACCCAAGTAACTTCTGTTTTCTTCAGACAATCCATGCTGAAACCAGTCGGCACACGGCATCCTGGTCATGAGAAATGGTTCAGGAACAACCCAATGAACACAAAGCTCATTGATTGTGGAAGCCACTCTCCCCCTCCCACCTCTCAGTTAGGAACAGGAAGCATGAGACTCCAGTGATGCAGGCAGCCATCTTACTATTGTGGAGGAAGCCAGCCCAAAAGCTCTGCTGACAGAGGGAGGAAAGCAGCAAGAATCATAGAAAAGTGGAGGCATGTCTTGATCACACTTGAAGCTCATTCTCTGCTTTTTGCATTTTCTAACAGTGTGGTGTCATCAGATTACCTTCTCTAAAGGTCCCAGTGCCACCCCATCCCTCACCTCATGCCAATCAACCAAGAATGTTCCTTATGTGAAGATCAACTGGATTTCCTCTTTTTTTTTTTTTTTACCATACATATTGTTCAAAATCATGCTGAATTTCAGATTCCCATTGGCTCTATAATTTTTGTATAGTATTTTCTCCCCCTGGAGTTTCTGATTGCTTTGTTTTTTTTTCTCAGGAGATGATACATATATGTTTCCCATCATATCCCTAATCATCTCATTTCTTATTCATTTTGTATTTTCCTAAAATCTGTTTCTTCTCCCTAAGATATTTTACTCGGAGCCTCCTGACTTAGTGATCTAATGTCCTGGTCAACTTGCCAAATATTTAAATCACTGAACAGTCGATTTTCAGGGAATTTTTGTTCCATTTATGAAAACTTAGTATTTACTTTTTTTTTGTCCCCGTCCTACTCCTGCTTTCATTCTTATTATTTCATAAAGGAACAAATAAATGGGCTTCCCATTAACACTGTTTACTGACCTTTCTGTTTGTTTGAACTCATGTCCTGTCCTTGCCCCTGCTGTGGCAAAACTGCCACGACAAAGTATTTTAGCCCACTGCAGTAAAGGGGAAGAGCACAAGTCAGCAAAACACCCCAGGGGCTGCACTGACCAGAAAGCTCACCCAATCAAATAAAGTGTCAGTGTCTGGAGCAAAATAAAGGCTTCAAAAGAGGAAATCCTACCATTTGCAACACTGTGGAGGGACCTGGAAGACATTATGCTGAGTGAAATAAGTCAGACACAGAAGGACAAATGCTGCCTGATTCCACTTATATGAAGTATCTAAAATAGTCAAACTTATAAAAGCAGAGAATAGAATGGTGGTTACCAGGGGATGAGGGGAGGGGGAAATGGGGCATTGTTCAATGGATGTAAAGTTACAGCTATATGAGATGAATGGCTTCCAGGGATCTGCTGTACAATGTAATGCCTATAGTTCACACTACGGTGTTGTGCACTTAGGAACTTAAGAAGGTCGATCTCATGCTAAGTGTTCTTACTGAAAAAAGAAAAAAAAGCAAGAGGACACAAGAAATCTTTTGGAGATGATGGGTATATTTATTACCTTGTTTGTGGGGGTGGTATCATGGGTATATGCATGTGTCCAAACTCATCAAGATGTATGCATTAAATATGTCCAACCTCTTGTATACCTCAATAAAGTTGGAAAAAAACACTAAAAAGAAGCTTCAAACTAAAAAATCCTAACTTTTCAGCAAATTAACCCTCTGGTGATTTTGTCCATTTCCTCTTTCATTTGGACTGATTGTCCCCAGGCCACCTTCTTGGGACTTCTCTTCAAGGGGATCATGGGTTATCTCAGTTGTTTCTTGATCCCATTTCTTCCGTTTGGTGGACATGCTCATGTTCCTGGAGTTCAATGACTCTAAGTATCGTCTTCAAAAAGGGTTCCAGAGAAGTAACATTTTAAGATGTCTTACTGAAAAGAACTTCATTTTACCCTCACCATCAATTTAAAAATTATCCAAGTTTAGGTTCTAAATCATCTTACTTTTTAAGTTTGAAGGATAGAATCACTGTCTTTTAGTATATATTTATTCTCATGAAAAATCTGATACCAATCTGATTCACATTTCTAGAGGTCCCAGACTCCGAGGATTTCTTCAGTCTGTTATCAGCAGACAACTCCATTTCCGGCTCCTGTCACTCGCAGGAGTTGCTGTCATGGATTTAGAGAAAAGAGAGAAGACGAATGCATGTGCTCAGTCTGCATTTTGAAAAACGAGCTTCTTCTGATTTTCCTTAATTGAGTCAGCTCCTTTGGTTTACACAGTGTATAATAGTGTATATATGTCAAAATTAAACAATAGATTATGTGACATTGGAGGGAAAATTAGGTGACTTTGGATCAATCTAATTGGATCAATTTTAAATTAGGTTGTCTTGAGAAAAAAAACTGAAGCAAAAAGGAACTGAGAAATGAAAGAAGAGTTAACCTTTACATCAGGAAAGGCACTAAGAAGAAGTAGGTTGAAGTGAAGCCAACATCTTGCGGTGTTCCTGTTTGGATCAATATTTATGTTAGTCCCTGGCTGAGCAATAATTGCATTAGTCCATGAGGGAAAGATAAATAGAAACAAGGGAGAAGTGGAGTTGGAATGTAAGTTATTTCTTGTTTCATAAATTGTTCCATCCTGATGATTTGCTTGATCTGAGCTCCCACCAGATTGAATGCAAATGAGTTGTAGAGAAAGTGAACTGGGAAACAGAAGTCCTGAGTTTACAAAAAAGCACCTGCTCTGCAATAATTTGTCAACTCTCTCAGCCAGTCCAGACCTAGTGTCTCTGCATTTTAAAAGAATTTTCCACTTTAAAATAAAAAGAGGCCATGGTATTCCCTGATGTAATACTACATCCTGAGTTCTAGAAACACTTCCCGTCTATTTTCCAGTAAAAGCCCATTTACATTGATTAATTAAGAGAGAGACATTTTCTTTTGGCAATGGAAACACTGGATTGCCCTTATTTAGTGTCTTATTAATAAGAAATACCAGGCGTGAGATAACGCATTAGCAGAAGAACATTTCGGCACTAGGGCCAAAGTTTTGGCCTCATGCCTTTGAATTGCTGGCCTTCTAAGTTCTAATTGCCTGGGTCCCCTTCTGTGACTCAGGGAGACTTCTGAGAGTCTAGTGGAGTCAGTAACAAGGCAAAAACCTTCCTTCATACTTAATCCAGTAAAAGATGGACAAAGGGATCTCAGAGGAAGAAAATGAGACACCTGAATGTATGTTGGGAGGGTTGGATGAGAAATGAACCATCAACCAGAAAGTTCCATAGGAAAAAATAAGTAAAGTGAGAAAGGAAAAATGAAACCTGAAAAAAATTTTGTGATATATAAGAAAAACCAAATCAACTAACAACTCCCATAGCCCCTGAAGTATAAAGGCTATGAGAACCATTGTCAGGATGGAGGAGATGGTGGAAATCTCTTCTCAAAGAAATCAAAGAAGCGGCAGTGACTTTTCAACAAGAACTGGGCAGGCCAAAAGAAACTCAAAAATCGGGGCCATAGCCATAATAACTGTACTAGAATCTAGTTGGAAACAGTAAAGCGTAGAACGGACACATCAGAAAACAGACTTTTATGAGCTCAGAGGCCAGGAACAGCAGTGTGTTGTTGTAGCTGGAGCCTCGTCTCATCCCTGGGTCATCTCTATTGTTTACAGCAGAAGGAACACCTTTTTGTTTTGCTTGTTCTGACCAGGGTCATACGCGAAGCAGAGACATACATATTCACAAGGTACAATTGCCATGCCTCAAAAATAGCACCATTTCTACCTGCTCTCCTCCCAATATTTTTGTGGAAAGAGCACTATAACTACATTAAGTAATTTTTATCACCACATTCAAAAGAAATATTAGATTTTACACTTGATACTGTTAAATATCACCCATGTCATCACAATTTTACTTAGTGAAAAATAATTAAAATAGCTTAAATACTCAATGTTGACCATCCACATAAATCATGGTTTACGCAATAAGGAATTACTTTGTCACTTAAAATTATCTTTAGGGAGAGCTTATAACATGACTGTTTTAAAGGATATGTTAAACAAACAATATCCTCAATTGCATAGAAATCATAATCTCAAATACAGTCATGCATCACATAACAACGTTGCAGTCAACGATAGACTGCTTATACGACGGTGGGCCTGTCAGATTAGTACCATAGAGCTTAGATGTGTAGTAGGCTATACCACCTAGGTTTGTGTAAGTACACTCTATGATGTTCGCACAACAACGAAATCGCCTAATACATTTCTTAGAATGTATCCCTATTGTTAAGTGATGCATGACTGTGTATGAAAAACACATAGAAAAATATACCAAAATGTTATTGTAAAAATAGATGGTTTTAAATTTTTAAAAACTTTTCAAATTTCCTGTGGTGATTTTCTGATACTTTTATGGTTAGAAAAAAATCTTCATTTAATCTAGAACCCTAGGATTCTAGCATAAATGAAACTGCTTTCATTTTGCCTATTTCTTTTCCTAAGAGTATGTAGTTTTTATTCATCAACTCTGCCTCATCATATGTTCTTAGGCCTTAGAGAGCAGATAACTCAGTAGATAAGAATCATTTATGTTAAGAGCCAGCTTTGAGTTCATAATGGACTGGTTAGTTTTATTCCATGCCAGGGATATGGAATTCATCCTGAGTTCTGACCAGATATTCCAAGCAAGGGGAAAAAACAAAAATGCGTGAGAGTCCAGATAAATCTTTTCCCCATTCTGTCAGCATTTTCATCCCTGTATATTGTGAAGGGTTTTATGAGCACAGAAACTTTGATGCTAGAATTGACACTATGCAGAACCACATTGAGGAACTAATGAGAAGGTTTGCTTTGATCCTCTGTATGAAATATAATAAACTTAAAGGCAGCAGGATGACATTTATTACTGACACCATGGGATGGAAAATTTATCTGATGGGTTCATGAATCCTCTGAAAGGGTTAGGTTAATTTACTTTTTTTTTTCAACTTTGTAGAAAAACAGAGTAAGTAAAAAAGGATACTAAAGACATTTGGGGGGAAAGCTCCTTTCTTTGAGTATTGTTCTTGTTTTATAATTAACCAAAAAACTCCCTTGAACCCTGGCAGGACCACAAGGTGGGCCACAGATACTCTGACTGCATCCAGGTACCACAGATGGAATTGTGTCGCTCAGGTCAGAGAGTCATAGAAGTGACAAGCACCTTAAAAATGGTAATCTGAAATTCCATTCTAATTCTCAGATTAATGAGAATCTGAAATTCTCATTTTAATCCATCTCTAATTCTCAGAGAATCCTATCCTACTTCTATCAACCTCCTTAAATTTGGGAAATCAGTGGTGGGCACCAACATAATGTCACCTATCTCCCAAACAACAATCCTAGTTGCCATTTACCCCAGGTTGTGGCTTTTTGGTTGACATCTAGAAAAACAATTAAAAGCTCCAAACCATCTTTTTCTTCCTGAACCCCAGTGTTAGCCTCTCACTGGGACCAGTGTGGAATAGAAAGATGTAAGATGGGGATGACAACACATACTTTACAGGATTGCTGTAAGATTTGGGGATGAAGAATCTCTAGGTTGTTTGAGGTCTTCTTGTACTTTTAGGTTTAAAACAGGTGCTATGCTTCTATTCTTTGTTGTATGAGAAGGGCAAAACCTTCTTCAAGATTTTTGGGAACTTCATAGGGTGCTACTATCCTATGTCAGTTCTGTGTCTGGGGTTCAGTTTCTGCTGAATCCCACTAATTTCTCATGTCTGATGTCTGTCCTCTATACTGACTCCATTCTGACCTGAAGAACTTGAGCCCTTCAGCTCACAGTTTGGGAAGATGGGGGGCTTTACATGTCTATATGGCTTGGTAAACTCTCTGGCTCTATAAGCTCCTTATATCACCTCTCACTCCATTTTTCTGAGCCCCTCAAACTTGGATTCTCTGGGAAGAGACTTCATCTTAGCTTATTATCCTTCCTTCCACTTGAATGGAAACCTATCAAACTTACTTAATGATTCATTAATACCTCTAAACCACTCTTATCTTTGCAACTCTGGAAGGGAGTTTGAAATGTCAATCTTTCCATGTCCACTCCTCTACCAGTCTCTGAAAGAAGAAAGGAAGAGTAAACAGATTCACCCACCTTCCCATGGTATGAATTAAACCACCCATCTGAGAAAGCAGAAGCAGTGAAAGTCGATGTGGGTTTTAAATCTGTTGGCTCCATTACACCAATAAAGCCCATGGAAGCCCTGGGCAGATCCTATGGCCTGTGGAAAGTGCTCAGTAAATGGTATTTATGATGATTATTTCCCTTCATCACACTCCATAATCACCCTTCTGTGGTTGATATGTAACGTTGCTACCAAATCTTCCTTTTTAAATTCTTAAACAAAATCACCTCCTGCTACTGGGAACTTTCTAGTTTATTACAGTCTATGGTCAATAAAAAAATAGATGTTGCAGCAAGAATGAGTCCTTTTGGATTCCAACCCCCACCTTTTATAGATCAGGAAAACTGAAGACCAAAAATCTTCTGACCCGCCCAAATACACATGTAGTTGGTGGCAGTTTGAGACTAGGGCTCCTGGCCCCTGCTATATGATCTGCTGATCGAGGATAAGACATAGAGGATATTTTGAACTAAGACCTGTGAGTTGTGTGGTTTATTTTGTATTAATAAGATTATCATGTGCCAAACCCTATCCTGTTATCTAATCTACCAGCTACTTAAAAATAAATTAGGTTATCATGATTTAATGAAGTCTATGAAAATCTCCCATTTTGCCAGGATCATGTTGCTTTTGCACATAAGTTAATTATATAGGAAAGCCTTAAAATTTGATATCTGCAAGATTCCAGTCAACTTTGTTTGTGGGAAGGAAAAAAAGAACAAGAGAAATATTGAAATTAAAAAACAATTCAGCTTATATAGAAGACAAGGTCACATTTGTAAGACAGTTTAGCGGGAAGACAGGCCAGCTGGTTTGTGACTTCAGCAGGTCACAACTTTAAGAAGGAATCTGTCTAAATTGTAGGTTATAGCATCTTTTTTCACTGTAAGCCAGCATTAGCGGGTTGGAAAACTCCACCTGGAAATTCTCCATCCTGGATAGTGAGCATGCACGCACACTCAGAACCACTCTGCGCATTAGGAAGTCCCTGGGGCTGACTCTCCTTGTTTCTTTGTTGTTTTCTGCGACATGGTGTTCCCAAGTCTTGTTTCCTGGCCATACAGCTCAATCAGTTTATATTCCATTCTTTGACTATTGCAAATAGAGGCTCATGGGATCCAATTATTACTGTTTGTTCCTCCCTGGTGAAGTTGTTAGACCTATGAGCTGCGGGTAGCCTCCACAGGATTCTTGGGGACTGTTTGAACTCAAAGAGGAGAATTCAGCTTCCTATCCAGGGGTAGGGTGAAAGGACATTACTGACAGAGACAGTCTTGAACTGCCTATTAAAGTGTCAGAACCCCTAGTTTTGGTGAGTGAGAAATATCTCCAGATTTTTGCCCTAACATTTTCCACTTAAACCCATCATTTACCTTGCTCCTTTCTCTAGAGCTAATCCCTTTTTAAATAGTTTAAGTGACTTTTTTTTTTAACCTTGAGACTAGGATGTTACATTCTATCCTTTTCTTTTTGACATACACGAAAAAATAAACATACCACTGAACTGTAGCTTATTAGTTTCTGCATGAAAGAATAGTTGGTGTTTGTCAAAGTAAAACAACTGTTGTAATCTCTGAAGTTCCCACCTCTGCCTAAGGATGACTTGGAGCTTGCTAGTTGGGCATTCCTAAATTATTAGGCCATAGTTGTTCTAAGATTTAGACTTGCAGGTGTAAGAAATTGACCATACTTAAAGCAAGCATCACACTAAAGCATGAATTCCTCTATGTAAAGTAGCACCTGGGATATTGATTCATTTCATTATTTCTAGTTAAGTTGCCCTCAGGTTAAGTCAGCTGGCTGGTTGGAGCTCTGTGCAGGGTTCTGGAACTTGAATTAACTCCTAGGGTTCCAAGTGGGAATTTAATGATACCCAGTAAAACAATGACAAAATGGGCCAATCAAGGCCTTCTTGAGGCTTTTGCTGATGACTTTAATGCTTGTTCAGTAAGAAAGGCCCTGCCAGTTAGCTACCTAATTAAGCAAAATGACTTGTCTGATAAATTCAATCCTCTTAATGACGACCAGATGCCCACAAAAGCCGCTTGAGGTTTTGATGAGTAATGATTATTAAAAACTGTTATTAACTATTTCACATCTAGGATATTCTATTCATTGAGATAACTAAGATGACATTTTAAAATAAAAGGAACAAACAGGAAAATGATTTTTAAAAAAATACAAGCTTGCTTGATGCAAGAGATAAAAACCAAAAAACCAAAAGGCTGGTGAGCACTGTGTGGGCCGTGCTGTTTAGATGCAAAACAAAGTAGTATCTCAAACTATTCGTATTCAACACCAGTCTCCACGCAAGGAGGTATTATTTCAAAGCATGAGGCAATAAAGCTTCTCTAATGGATTTGCCACTTAACCGTTGCCTCAATTTCCCAGCAGATACAATGGGATAATAATTCTACATTATTTGTGGACATTTTGCAGAAGAGGAAACACTGAGTTCTGTAGCACAATAGGATTTCATGGAAATTACGCAGGAACATAAAGAGATTTCTCAATGCGTCATGATATCCTGTGGCAAGAATGACTCACGTGATTGAATGGATAGTTTTGCATTATACTTTAGTCTGAATGTCCTTCCAGAAACCTGGAACAATCTCTTTGCTGAACAAACTTAACGAGTGGTATAAACATCCTTATATTCAGGGGTACTGGCCATGTACTTTTTATTCTTACTTGAGGTGGAGGAAGAGTGGGTGAGGAAAACTATCAACTACCGTGACATGTCGTAACATGAAAAGCTCCATATTCAAAGGCTTACTGTGGTGGGCGACACGCTGTGTCTCCTCCCCAAGCGATTGTCCCCTTCCTTCAGAGCCAGTTCAGCACAGGCTGTGGTGTCCACCATGCGTGTCCTGTCTCTGTTTCTATCTCTGTCTCTGTCTCTTTCTCTGGAATGGAGCTGGATGTTTTTATCCAGAGACTCTATTTTCTTATCTTCCAGATTTCCGGAGTGCTTTAGTTCCCTAATATGCTCCCATTAGGTCAGGAGGAGAATTGGCAAATCATGTTGGGTTTTCTGAGAAAAGCCGTATTACCTTTGGCCAGCCTGGATGAAGCAGAGTTCTCAGTAAAACACGATTTGTGGCAACATAGGTTGATGCATCCTTTCTCTCAGCTCTGTGCACCCATCTCCCCTCTTCTCCAGGCTTTGCTGCTAATGACTGGCACCTGTGACTTTCAGAGGTTGGCACTGGAGCCAACCCCTCTATGCAGAGAGATCAAAGTTCTTGGGAGTTTGTTAACTCCCCTCCTCCATAGCTGATGGCTGTGTAGTGGGGGCCTGGGCAGGGGGTGGGGGGAAGCACCAAAGCCCAGCTTCCTTGATTTGAAGCCGGACAAACTGTGGTGTAATGTATGCTCCTGAGTTCCTATGAGATTTCTCCTGAAATCACACCTTTGCTTTGCTTCTCCTCCATCCCTATCCTGCTCCCTATAGTTTCTTCGGGGGCACCTCCATAACAAATCACTTGCACAGGAATCCTTGTCTTAGAGTCTGCTTCTGGGAGAACCTTACCAAAGAGACCAGGGGAAGAGGGATTAGAGAAGGAAGGATGGGGAGGAAGAATGCCCTCTCTTCAATTCTACTAGGTGAACATGGTTGTCGAGGTCGGGGGGGTGGTCATGAAACCTCAGAAATCTTGTTCTTACCCAATAGGAATATACTGATAGTGCCTTTCAATACTTCTTCATACTTTTATTCACTATTTAGACATTCAAGAGCTGCATGCTGTAGATGATGAGATGCAGGGGAGACACATGAAAGGGTTTGCTTAAGGACATAAAATCCCACTGCAGAGCTAGAACTAGAACAAAAGCCTCCTGGCTTTTGGCCGGTGGTTTCCACCCAGCTTGGAATCAGACAGAGCAGAGTTCAAATCTCAACTCAGCTACTTAATTGGTTTTATAACCAGTGGTGCACAGGTAAATGCTTAACAATCAGCTTTCAGGAGAGGGGGTACCCTGATTTGTAGAGTTTGCTAATTTCTATGGTGTTAACAATTTCTTGGTGGCCAATTTCAAGCTACCATGTGATGTCACTGAATGTGAAGTTGAGAGAGATGTGCACGATTAGTTCACAGGCTGGTGCATGTCAGCTCCAACACATCCTTGTCTGCAACCTCTTTCTAAACCTCCTTTTTTCTATGCCCTCATTTATTACATGGATATAATTATACGTAATCATGTTTTATGAGGATTAATGTTATGATATATAATTGCCTAAAACTAGGCAATTATTATGATCATCAATAACAACGAAAGCTAAAAATAGAAAATGGTATAAAACAGGATAAACTCACAGTTTATCATTAATTTTTGTATTTGTTAAATTGTGAAGTACAAATTATAGCTAATATTACTTGTTAAAATATTTGAGGAAAAAATTTTCTAGGGGAAGGAAAGGGAGATGAAAATGATGCTAAACAACAAAAATAGCAACACATTCCATAGTTTTCCACTCAGCCAGTTGAGAGACTTGAGTGTATTCCTGGCCGTTTGTCTCAAGAGTCACACCAGCTTAGTCTATGTGTCTCTGGAATACACAAATTAACAATTGTCAGTGCTACTTGGTAAACTGTCAACGCACAGTTTACATATAAGACACATAGCAATGGGCATATAAAGCACTATTTTGTCCCTGAGATCAAATGGTAGCAAATTATCTGGTTGTCACTATTATGGGATTTCCATTGGATCCAATTCAGTTTGTATTATAGCAACTGGGAATAATTACCTCAAAATATCAAGGAAGCCATGAGTTTCTTTTTCATCACAGTGATGAGATGGAAATATCAAGAGGCATCAAACAAATGTAGGGCACTGTTGCAAAACTTGTTGTTGTGTTAATAGAAGTCATTATGTGAACATCATATCAGTGATTAGAAAATTGTTAACATTCATAAAGTGCATGGGAGTGCCCTTGGAGATTTGCTTGTATTTTGTAAGAGTATTTTGCAGAGAAGAGAATAAGACACTAGGTCTTCAATGGTTGGGCACACCTGATAGGAATCCTGTTTATCTTTCCTTCCTCAAGAGCTAGATTAGAGGAGCTGATTCCATAGCTGTATTTGCACAAGTGTTACGTCTTTCTCTAGCACTGTGGAATTGGGCTTTATCCATATCTTAGGAACCTTCTTCCATCTTGATTTGCTGCCTAAACTTTGCTTAGAGTTTGCCCTCCAGGCAGGCAGTAAAAAGAAGTGAGCCTAGTAGAGCTGAGAACATGATACAAAGAATGTGAGAATGATGTTGGCCCAAGAAGGGATCTTATTCATCAAAATATGTGCTGAGAGGAAAGAAATAGTCATCCAATTGCCTGAATTGTGTTCACTGGCATTTATTTTTAGGTGCAATATTTGCTTCATGACCACAATCCTGGTTTCAACTTGTTATCCATACTTTGGACATGATTTCAACATGAGTTCAAAGAAGAAAAGGCAGCCAAGGCAAAAGGAAGATATGAGGTGATGTGATAATTCAAAGGAGCCAGTAGCGTTTCTGTGAAGTAGTGTATAAAGTAAGCTTCTCCCTTTAGGAAGAAAAATCTTGTAGAAATCCTACCTAGTAATAAGAAGTAGTTACTGACGAAACTAGTTTTTATTTTCTTTAATAAAAATTATATATTTTTAAGGTGTACAACATGATGTTTTGATATACATAGTGAAATGTTTACTACAATAACGTAATTAACAAAGTCATCTCCTCATATAGTTACCATTTGTGTGTGTCTGTGTGGTGAAATCATTCGAGATCTACTCTCTGAGCAAATTTCTAGTATTGTTAACTATAGACGCCATGCTGCACATTAGATCTCTAGACTTATTCATCCCACATAACTGAAATTTTGTACCCTTTGGCCAACATCATCATATTTCTCCCCCTGGTAACCACTATTCTACTTTCTGGTTTTATGAGTTTGACTTTTTTAGATTCCAAATATAAGTGAGATCATGCAGTATTTTTCTTTCTGTCTCTGGCTTATTTTGCTTAGCCTGTTGTCCTCCAGGTTCATCCATGTTGCAAACGACAGTATCTCCTTTTTTAATGCTGAATGGTATTCCATTATGTGTATATGTCTATATAGATATCTATAAAGATATATACGTCACAATGTCTATATAGATATCTGTATCTAAATAGATATAGATATCATAATTTCTTTATCCATTCATCCATCAACAGGGATGGAACCTTTGTAAACTGTTGGTGAGAATGTAAATTGGTACAGCCATTATGGAAAACAGTATGTAAGTTCCTCAAAAACTAAAAATAGAACTGCCATATGACCCGGCAATCTCACTTCTGGGTACATATACAATGTAAGTGAAATCAGTACCTCAAGGAGTTATCTGTGCTCCCATGTTCATTACAGCATTATTCACAATAGCCAAGATATGGAAAAGTGGACTTTTGGTCAGTCTCTTCAAAATGCTTCTCAAATGAAAATAGGTATTTTTACCAACTTTTTCTAAGAATTGGAGATAAGTGTTATTATATGAGGGAAAAAAAGAAAAGAAACAAAAAAGAATGGAGCCAGGTACTGGTGCCTCAGGCTGTATTTCCATCCAATGGGATCCATATACTTAACAGAGGGATGACTGCTGTCAGTTTCTTTGGGGGTAGTTGCTAAAAACAAAACCAAATCCCCAGATCTCTACTTGCTCTCTCTCTCTTAACCTCTTGTGCTCTCCCTTCGGGGGCTGAAATGCTCTTCTTCTGCTTCCCATAGTGTGCAGTGGGTAATTCCGGCTGCCTTGGGCCTCCTCCAGTGAGCGGAGCAGCGGGCCTGGCTCTGTCATGCCCCATCTCTCCTGGCTTCTTAGAGGCCTGCGGAGAAACAGCCCAGCTGGCAGGAGGCTGCTGTCTGCCTCTCAGTGGCATGTCTCCTCACAAACTGGCCAGAGGCTATCATCTGCACAGAGGGAGAGTGAGGCCAATAGCTTCGGTTCGTAGTTGACTCTTCTCTGCCCAGCAAGGTCGAGAAAGCAAGAAGCATTTTTCCCTTAGTAGCTCTCATTTTTGACGGAAGCATGTCCCTTGGATTTTCAGGTCAAGAAACTCCAAGTTGCACTCTGTAATCTACTATGCGCACACCCTGAATCGTGTTACCAATGTGTACTGAGCAGGGGGCAACTCCGGCCACTGTGCTAGGGGTAGGGGTACAATATGCAGAAAATCCCGCCCTGGCCCTCAAGGAGCAGCTCACAGACTAGATGGGAAACAAGTCTGTTGCAGACAGCATGGTAACATGAGTGCATGGTGTACAAAAAGCAGATGGAATGGCGTGTAGGGAAGCCTCTGAATGATACTGACAAAAGATGACAAGGGGATAGCCTGGCCAGGTGTAGGGGGAGCACCTGGGCAGCATGCTCCCTGCAAAGAGAGCTGTCTTCTTCGTTACCCAGCCTGCCCTGACTACCAGGGCTGCCCCTTACTCACAGTCAATGTTCAGGATACCCACATGAAGTGAAAGAGAAAGTGTCTCCCATGACCTGTTCCCATAGTTTGTATTCCCATGGCCTGTTCCCAGGTCGCCATGACTCTCTCCACTCCTGTCTTCTTCTGTGGCTAGCACTTTGTCCTATTCTTCTCTGTGTTGCTTTCAATCTCAGGCAGGCCTTTTGATGTGAGAGCTCCCAGAAACTCTATGCTCTTCCAATAGTCTCCAGGTAGCAACCTCAGCAGAACAAGAGTCAGTGTTTCCCAAAGTCCCAGCAAAAATCCCAAACTCTGATTAGACCCAGGTGTCATATAGCCATTGCTGAAGCAAGTATTGAGGCAAAGGAATATGCTGATGTGTCAGGTCTTGGACAATCTCATCTTAATACACAGACTGAGATGGTTTTCTGAAGGAGAATCAGGCTTCTGTTAACAAAATGAAGAATGGGTTATGGGTAGACAAAAATCAAAATTTTACACTACTTGTATTCAGCTCGAATCTTCTGTTTCTCTATCCATTAGATTAGGTAAATGCTCTTTAGGAGAATCTAGACAGAGGAAAAGTCAGGGGCTGGAAACAGAGGGCAAAATGGAGGGAAGAAGGGAATGATGGTATTTGAACAGCACAGTGAAGATAGAAAGCAATCTTGTAACATTTGAGATGTCTCAGACTTGTTCAAAACTTTCTTTTTAATTTGACCCACAAGTTAAGACTAGATTATTCAGAATACCTAATATAGCTGGGCACAGTTCTAGATGTTGTGGAAGAGGCAGGCTCCACACTGTCGTGGGGTTTGCATTCTAATGAGGAGATGGATGGATAGATAGATGGATAGATGGACAGATAGATGGTGATAGAGATAGATACGGCACTAGATATAGGAGGAGGGAAAAGAAGACAAAACAGAGTAGAGGCACTAGCCTTGAGCTTAGGGAATTTACACTTTTAGGGAGAAACTAAACATACATAGTGAAATGGCTGGAGACAATATCCCAATGCTATAAAAAGTATACGAATGTACACTAGATATGATATACCGGGAGGCTGAAAAATCTTATAATAGGAGAGAGAAGATTGGGTTGAGGTTGTTTGAGAAAAGTTTGGTGGTATCATTCTCTAGCATTGCAGCTTTGTTTGGTGAAGTTGAAAAACATCCAAGTATTGTAAAAGGAAGGGAACAAACACTGGCCAGTATTTCCCAAACTTGCTTGATGATAAGGCTCATCTTAAGTGTTTTTGAAATCAGATTCGTGGGCTCTTTCCAGACTTTCTGATTCATAGCCTCCCCACAATAGGCTGGGTAATCTGCCTTTTAGCCTGGGTAATCTGTATTTTAACCAATACCCTGGTAGCCTCTTATCATCAGGAAAGTGTGGGAACCCTTTCCTAGAGGGTTGGCAGGTGCAAAGCAAGGCAGAGCCCAATGTGTGGGTTGTTCTAAGGCCCTCCTTCTTTCTCAGCCCTACTTCTTTCGTCTATTTCTGGCAAGGACTGCAGAACTATTGCTAAAGAACATCTTTCCTTCGATTTCTAGAATGTGAGGATGCAAAGGGATAAGACATGTCTACTGGATTTGGTAAAAGGTGCAGAGAATAAATTCCAAATGCTAGCGGATCATGGGAAAATAGGTAGATTTTCTCTGGCAGAGAGGGGACTGTAAAGGTTGAAGACCAGAATATCCAGAGTGTGTGCTTCTAATTCAATTAAGTCCCTCTGTTTCCATCGAGCCCACCTCCCAAGTGCTCCACTAGCATATGCTGCTGCACTAACAATGCCTTGTGGACGTGCAGCCCTCCCCGCAGCGGGAGAGGACAGCTGCTTAATAGTCACTGTGCACAGCAGGGCAGAAGGTGAAGAACAAGCCCTGGGTACGGCTTGGGAGGCCTAGGTAGACCACAGGGAAGATTCCTGACAAGACAGAAACCAGAACGGAAATTCTGCTAAGGCTATTACTGTACTCCACATCCATAATCTGTCAGGAAATGTCTTGGGTGTTTGCAACTATATAAATAGCTAAGACCTTAGGGCTTCCTAACTAAGCTTGTGGGAATTAATAGCATCGCTACTTGCTGTGGCAGGTGGGGGTCTTACTTTAAAACTTTTTTCCTGATCTCTAGGTAGTTCATGAGATTCAAGGAAGCCAAGCGAACACTGCTAATGATGAAGCCATAACCAGTGGGGGTACACAGTAGCGTTGTTCACTGAAAGATTTCTGGTTCTGACTGGGTGTATAAGAGGATTGTACTTCTCTATTCCCTGGAAATTGAGTGGGGCTGTATGATTTACTTTGGCTGATTAAATGTAATATTTTATACCAGACAGATGCTTTAAAAGCTGGTATACAATCGACTACTGTCTCTTTCCCTCTACCACAGTAAAAGGCAAATGGTGGCAGATGGTGGCTGCTATTCTAGCCTGATCCTGGAGCCAGGCTGCTGCAGAACAGTGCCCTCAGCTGACCCATGATAGACCTGTAACGTGAGTGAGAAATTAACCTTGCAGTTTTACGCCATTGTAATTTTGGGGTTATTTGTTACTGCAGCACAACCTAGTCTAGGGTGATGAATGCTTTGCCCTCATTCAGATGTAGCAATCGTATGATCGTGACTCATCAGTTTGCTTTGTTAGACAGATAGGAAGAAATCCGTTATTAACAAATCCATAGGACTTTAAATCCCACATTATGTTTGACTAAAAGCAAGGTCAACTTTTCTTTGCTCTTAGCCAGTAAAAATGTTGCTTTTCATTAAAGTTAAACAAACAGGTTTCTAACTACGCTAATGTGTTACTTTCATTAGTTTCTCCAACATAATTTTTGGTTCTTCTTGCCAGTTTCTTGAGTCAGTTCACTATCATGTTTTGCCTAGATTGCTACCCTAGCATCCTAGTTGGCCTCTCTGCCTCTGTGACTTTTCTCTTTTTACCCTGATTCCAGTGTGTTTTATTGTTAATCTCAACCTCAGACTTGAAAAGTTTCCTTTCCTGCTTCAATCTCCACTGTAGCCACTTATTGCTTGCATGATGAAATACTTGTGATATACAAAGAATGAGATAGATTTTTCAATTTTTATTGTAAAAGATCTAATTTTCTTTATTATCAAATACACACAAAGAAAGCATAGGAAGAAGTGAATCACCTATTAGCAAAGTTTTTGAGTAAAGACCCATAACTTTCTCCCAAGTTCCCAAGAGATGTTTCAGAACCAGGCAAACCTCAGTCCAGGCCCAGGCTCCCTGTACTCTGCCTCCATGAAATTCCGGGCAATTAAAAATTCCAGCAATGTTAATGCCTTATGTGTTCTTACAATAAACCACCATACCTTGAGCCTTAGAAAGACTCTTGTTGTAGCTGAAGGAGCCTCACTAACACACTCATGTGGTCTCACTAATTGTTTGAGGTACTGAAAGCTGGGGTGTTTTTTGAACTAGTAATTTTGTTATTGGTATACACTGGGTGCAAACTGATTAATTCAACTCTATTCACAAATGGATTTTGTATTATGCTGTAGTGTATGTATATAAGTCACCAAGTGATGTGTACTTTTTAAATTCCCTGATTTTATTTAAAACAAAGTTTGTTATTTTCTTCACTAATCAAGTGATAGATTATTATAAAAATTTTTGAAATTATATAAAGGTAGAAAATAAAAAGAAAACATAAATCATATGTAGTCTTACCACTAAAAGAAAGACTTTAAAATAATTTTGCGTTTGGGGTATTTCCTTCCAGTCTTTTCTTTCTTTCTATGCATAGGAATCCCAGTCCATCCTATTCCTCAACTTCCAGACTATGGACACACTGCACATATAAGTCATGTCCTAAAAAGCTAGCAATCTTAACGGGCCTCAGTTGGATGAAATGCGCGGTCTACATGTCCATCCCCTAATCCCCTTTTACCAACCAGGGTTTAGTCATGGAAGCAAAGCTCTTTTGAGTATTATAGGAATAGAGAATTTATTATGGAAATTAGACCTTATATGAAAGTGGTCCCCTGCTGGACAAGTGAAGATCTGGAAATGGAAGTTGAAGGATCAGAGAAAGGATTATTAATACATCCTCCTGATGCCCACTGACAATCTCGTGAAGTCAGAGCTTGAAGAGAAATACAAGAAGCCCAGCACATCCTACTACCAAATTGGGACAATGAAGAGGGAGCTTAACAAGATGTCCATGGAAAGCTGTTGTCTCTGCAGATGCATAGCTGGCAATGGGAGGCGGGCCTCAAGCAGGGGCTGTAGCCTTGGTGAGTGGAAGATCATTACTGAGTCCATGCATAACCTCCACCCCTCCTGACATGACCGTTATGTTTATTAGCTCAATGAGCAAGAACAGGGGTCGCTCAGGAAAGAGGCTGACTGACATCCACAGAATAGGTCATCTTGTCCCTCTGATCATTAAGCTTCCCTTTTGTGAGACAGAAAGATCTTTTCATATTTTGCCTATTCTGAGAGATCTAGCCACATGCTTCTCCCCAGACTTCCTTGCCACCAATTTTTAAGTGGTATACCTGCAAGTCCCTGACCATCCAACCAAACCATTAGTCACCACCCTTGAATAGATACGTTCCATATCTGCTCTCTCTCCTTCCAGGCAAAAATGAGTAACCAGGTGCACTGCTTGAAAGTTCTGCCTGCTGGCAGGACATCCCCTCACCACTGTCCTCTGGGCCACCTCTAAGTGAGGCTGTAGTGTAACAACCATCTGCTTTTAGGTACTGCTAGCTTATCTTGCAGAACCATCTATAAAGCAAGCCTGAGTTTCTTCTTTCTTGGTCAGCTGGTCACAGGGAACTCCTAATGAGTCCCTGGGGGTGGGCTGAGAGAAAGGAGGGAATGTAGCAAAAGTAGGAGCCATGAAAACCTGAGCCACATGCCCATGGAGAGTCTCACATATAGCAATCCTACTCGGTGACGGAGTGCTGCTATGCCCGCCCAACTTCATGGCTTGGTGTATGAGACAGCACACTGTTCATGAGTCCCCTGGTCAGAAGCACTGCTTTGTGAGATGCCGAATGGTAACAAGGTATTCTGTAAGTCTACGGATTGCAGCCTATCATCAAGCATTCGGTCTCTATCAGGGCCGAGCAGCAAGCCAGCAGCTGTTTCTCAAAAGAATTGTTAACTGCAGAGGATGGCCTAGCTTTGCTCTTAAACCTTGAAAGTGTTCCCTATGATTTTCCTAGAGGGAAGCAAAGGCTCTGTACACCTTCCACATCTGCCAGCAAAGCTCCTTTTTTCAAACTACGTGAAAGAATGCACCTTTCCAAGCCTTCTTCTTTATGCAATACTGTTCTGTAGAACTGTATTGCTCTCATTGTGACACCTACTTCCAGTGGGGAGCTGTTCCCATTCCTGTGCCATCACATAATGGGGAAACTACTCCGGAAAACCGTGCAGTAGAGCGAAGCTGTAAGATCACACTTTGCTGGGATAGAACATGGGAGGAGGAAACAGGGAAAGAGTTTCTCTTAAAATAAAGCCCTCTGGAATCCCCATGGCCTCTGTCTGTAAAGAGTAGCTTTGACTCCTGTGATTTGGTCCTCAAAAGCAGGAGTGGGAGGCATGGTGTCTATAAATCCTTCTTTTAAACTGGCAGGCAAGATTCAAAGGAAAGCATGATTCAGAAGCTAAGTTTAGGATGGACTTCTAAAGACCATCAAACACTTGATAAAGTGGTAAGAACATTAGCCCAGGGAGAAGAAAGCCATGTTTTTCCTAGCTCTGCTGTTAATCAGATGATAGAGAACTGGTGGATCTGGTCTGACATACCCTTCTTTCTGGAAATGCAAGTGAGGGAGGCTGACTCCTCAAAAATCCTTTTGGGGAGCTGTGGTAACAGAGTCAGGAAAGCTGAGCTTAGAGCTCCAGATTCTGAGGTATTACCTTCCCATGACCTGTCTCAGTAAGGTGTGGCAATAATGTGCAATTTCTTTGCTGTGATTGAAATTTCAGCCTCCACTGAGACCAGTAAAAAGGACTGGGGGACATCTGGGTTTGGAGGGGATGAGATAAAGAGTGCTCTCTTACTAATGAAGTGATTCATTCTCTGTCAAAACCCCGGTTTAGATTAGATGTCAACTCTTCTGGGAAGTGTTCCTACGTGCCCCAGTTGGAATGTGTTGTTCCTTTCTGAGTGCCCCCATAGTCCATTGCTGGTATTTCTGTTAAGCCTTTCTTGCAACCTGCTTAGGATTGCAGTTAATACCTGGATGTCAGCATTCTCCTTTTACTAGACCAGTTGTTCTTCTCCAGGACGTGAAAACCTAGGATGTAGCAATCAGGAGTGAAATGTGTCATAAGTAATTTATAACTAATGGTAGGTAAAACAACAGCATACAAATGATTCAGGGTGACATCTATGACATATTTCAAACTTTTTAATGCTGTTTGACTCACAAGCATTCAAGTGTAATTTCTTAGGTATAGGAGACATGGGTAGACAAAGAGTAAACGCACCAGAAATTGTTCATAACTCCAAGTTTGCTCTTGAGAGTGTCTTGCACATATTAATGCCATCCATTAAGTGAGTAAAGATAAAAAATATTGAGAACTGCTGTGTTAGAATGAGAGCTCCTTAAGAGTAAGTTTTCTGATTCACCAGTCTCTGTATTAACTACGTTGTGCAGCACAGTAATATGTACTTAATATGTGGAATAAAATAAAGAAACTGAAGAATATTGAAAGACCAAAGTAAGTAAAATGTATCAGGGTGAGGTGTGGGAGAGGGAAAAAAAGAAAGTCATAATTTCCTGGTGGGATACGAGTCTGTTATTTATGTGACTTCTTTAAGAAACAGTCGGAAAACCTTATAATAGTAAATAATAGACATGTATTACTCATGTGTCTGGGCTTAGCTCGGTTTTGGCTAGGCGGCTCTGCTGATCTTGGCTGGGCTCACTCATGTGTCTGGAGGGTCAGCTGGCTGTCAGCTATTCTGTCTGGCCTTGGTTGGGACAACTAGAGCAGCCTGGAGCTGCTCTATGTTTCTCATCTTCTGGCAGGCTAGCCCGGGCACATTCTCATGGCGACAGGAAGGGTGCAAGAGAGGTCAAGTGGCAACATGCAAGGACTTTGGAGGCCTAGGCTCAAAATTGGCTCATCATCACTTATGCACATTCTATTGGCCAAGGAAGTCATAAGACCAGCTCATGTTCAAGAGGTAGAGAAAGAGACTCTGCCTTTTAAATGAGGCTCATGCGAGAAAGGGTGTATACAGGGACGTGAAGAGTTGCGGCCGTCATTGTAATTGACCATAGAATATGAGAAGATTTTGCCCACATGGGAGGACTAGAGCCTAGGACTAAGGACTCTTTGTTTAATAAAGTTTCACCTCTTCCAAAACTCCTCTGGCACAGCTTCCAGGATTGGAATGTTCCTCAGTTGTGATGGCCACAGGACAGAAGTGCTCTGCACAGATTATACCACATAGCCACAAAAGACAGCCGCGCTTTTACACTAGACTTCATATCTGCAAGGACTTAACGAGCAAGCATTGTGATAAGAAGGAGACATGGTTCCTGGGGCCTGTCCCTTTCCGGAGCACAGGCTGATGTGCATGAGTACTCTTGCCTCTGGCAAAGGACCTCAGCCAGAGCTCTCTTGCCTTTTCTGGTTCATTGTTCCTCTTAAGGGCTCCTGGGGGGAGTCAGAGAGATAAATCAGGACATATAAGACAGTCCCTCCAGCAGCTCTTGGGTACCAGATTTGTCTAACAGTGGAAATGCTCCTGATTGCTCTCCATTTATTTCTGCAGCTACCAGTTTCCCCACTTGCTTGTTGTAAAGTTTAAAACAACATCAATTTTTAAGAACTTGAAAGTGCTTTTCTATTTAAAATCAAACAAGACAAGCATCATTTTCATTCTGGGACTGTGCTTTGCTTCTTGAAGTGTGCTGAATATATAGACAGCCACTGAAAAATAATAATAATAAAAAAGCTAAATGATGGAAATGAGTAATTGCTTGGCAGCAAGTCTGCAGGGAGAGCACTGACACCGCGTGGCGCATATTTCATGAATAATGAGAGGAGTCTCAGCGCTGTGCAATCACTGCCTATTGGGTCAGAAATTTCACATTAGTGGACTCATCAGAGCAGATCAGTGTCATAAAGACACCCTTTCCTGAGGTAAACACACCTTTTACTTCACTGAACTGTCATCTCTCGGTTGTATAATAGATACAGCTAATACCTTCTGAGAGAGAGGAGGGAAATAACTGGATTAGGGAGAGTATATCCATATTGTTCTACCTGCTTATTTGGGTAGAAAGAAACTGTTTTTAGTAGAGATGAGCTAGTAAGTCTGTGGTTAACAAGGGGTTGAATGATGCATTAAAGAAATAGAATCAAAATGCACACCTAGTTCTATGAAATTTCACTTAGGGTAATTGGAACTCAGGGAATTTAAAAGCTACAAGAAGAACCTTAGATCTTTTGTTCCAGGAATACCCGGGTGTGGTAGTCACTAGTGCTGTCCACCAAATGTTCCTGTTCTCCTTCCTGGTTCCTTGTGGGATTTTACTTCCTGTCCTCTTGGAGTTAGTTATGTATAGTCATGTGACTTGAGTGGGCCAATGAAATGTGAACAGACATGATGTGGTCTCTTCTGGATGAGTCTTTAAGAGCCAGTGTGCAATCTGCCATGCTGTCTCTTTTCTTCTGCCAATGCACTGGGGCCACACTCCAGATGGTGGCTGCTCTATCAACCTGGGTCCTGGAGAGAGAACAGCCCAGAGCAGTGCCCCCAGATACCCTTTGATGGACATGTAACATGATTGGAAAATAAATGTTTTGAGCCAATAAGATTGTGGATTGTTTGTTACTGCAGCATACCTTAGCCTACGCTGACTGATACACTAAGTACCTTCTTTGCTGCTTTTGCTCAAAGCATCCTAGATATGGCTTGGTGGTTAAGAATATGGTATTTTATAGTCAGATATAATTAGGTTTGAAAGATAGTTTGAAGTGACTATGAGTCCATATTAAATAGAAACCATAATAGTTTTGCTAGGATTAAATAAGTTAATGCATTTAAGACTGTTAGTGTAGTGCCTCCATGGAATAATCTTCCCAATCATCATTAACAAATGCTGTTATATCAGACAGAGGCAGCTGGGCTAAATCAAGAGGCCAACATGCCCTTCAGAAATAAGTGATATTCTTTAATTCAAAACATAAACGTTTCATAATCCCCCAAACTCTACTTTTTCTTCTTTTATCCCTAATGGAACCACAGAATATTGGGATAAAGAGCACCTTAGTTACAATCTTGTCCAAACTCTTGAGAAAATGGAGTCCAGAGAGGTGAGGGATTTACCCAGAGACACATACCTGCTTAAGAGAGAAGGCAGAATTCAGGCTAGGGCGGCCATATAGTTTATCATCCACATAGAACACTTTCAAAAGTGAAGGAAAAACATTGTTAGTAACCATGCCAGAAAACAGGTGGAAACTTGGATTTTCATAGGCAAACCAGAACATGTGGTCTCTCTACCTAGGATTTACTCTCCTTGCCTCTATGCCTGGTGTCACTTTCCTTCCCAGCAGACGTCTTAATCCTATTGGTGTAAGCAACTCTTTGTCATTCTCTCTGATGACATAGCGAAGGAAGGAAGAAATAAAAAACACTGTTTCCCCTTTCGACATTCTTTATAAATCATCCTCACTTTTATTCTTTTCACTCCCTGCGCTCTTTGGTTACCTTTTCTGTTGGTCACTTACAAGTTTAACTATTTACCTCAGTAACTGCCTCATTTTAAGCAGTAATGGCTACTGGTTATATGAATGAGCTTGCATTTTAAAAAAGTTTCCACTGCATGGCAGAGCCCAGAGATGAGATTTATTGGGAAAAAAAATGAAAGTATAGACCTTCAGATAATAAGAAGCATAGAGGAAAACATAAACAGGAAGTGAAATGATCAATGGAACTTCTCCAGAAACAACACACACACTTGTCCATGTTCAGACAAGTTTCTAAAGGAGACTGGCCCTCCCCTTGTCAGTGTCCAGAAGAGAAATCATATTTTTGGAGACGTTGGAAATTAACTCATGAGAAAAATCAAAGGCCCAGAAAACATATTCTGGTTTTTCTCCAAGTTCCAATCCAAGGGCAAAAATAAGCTATGCAGAAGAGAAAGGCCATTTGAATAGTTTAGGTGCCAGAGACCCTTCTCCATTCCTGAACAAGGGTGCACCTCCAGCCGCCTCACGTGCGGGTGGGCTGTGTGCTTCTCGCCAATTAATGTTGTGTCTCTTTTTGAAATTAGAGCTGCCTGTCCTATAGTGGAGCCTCAGAAGAATGTGTTGGTAAAACATGGCCTTTTAGACCTTTCCCTGTCAAAACTGTAAGAAGAAATGCAAATATATTGGATAACAAAAATAGAATAGCAGAGGAGATGTATCCTGGGCAGCTTTGCTGTGGCTCAACTGCATCCCCGAGGCACCTTAATATCAGTGGATGTGCTTGTGCTGTCGTTTCCCTCTGCTGAATTATAATGCAAGGTTAACATACGAAGACTGAACTCCACCAGCCTTTGCATTTCTCATTGCACTGTGATTTTTCTCATTATTTGGAGTCTGGAGAGGTGTAGTGAGTACCCTCCAAGGCCCTGTGGCCTGTTCCCTTCCTTCCTCTGAAGTCTCAGGCTTTGCTATGTGGACTCACCATTCTCCAGCCACACCTCCTTCTTCATGCTCCTCACACGGCCAAGCTTGGTCAGGCTTCTAAGCCTTTACATATTCATTTCTCTCTTTGCCTGGGATGCTCTCTCTTCTTATCCTCTCATAGCTGGCTGATCTTTCTCATTTAAAATTCAGAGACTTTCCCTGACTATGATATCTATATAAGTTTTGAATCTATTTCCAGAAGACTTCCTGGAATCTAATAGGCCCTTAGTAAATATTTCTTAGAAATATGAATTAACGAATGAATGAGTGAATGAATGAATTGCATACTGGTTCTGGAATCAAATGACCAAAGAGCTTATTCTTTAAGGTCCTTTGACACCTGTTGGGAGACTTCCTTCTCTAGCATGCTGTATTCTTCATTTCTAAGATTTCTATCCAAAATCCAGTAGAACCACAGGTATTCAGAATGCTTAAGAAAGAGAATGACCCAGATGGATGGAAGTTCGGAAGATCCAGACTTTCTGTTGCATCCTATTCAGGGTCATCGCCTGTAGTACTTGCTCTGTCTCTTTCCCAGCTCTGCTCACTTCTCTACCTGCTCTAGTCTCATTCTCTGAGATTCTCTTCTTAGCCCTCGAATTACCAAATGCATCCTAACTTTCACTCTATTTTTTTAAACCAAATGTTTTTGAAAAGGCATTTCATCTCTAAGCCACTTAACAAGATTATTTAAAATGATGTTTCATTAGAGCTGATTGACTCTCAAAAAGATCTAGTCTTTCTAGCTTTCTGGCCAGAGGCTTTGCTATGCTTATCTTTTAGGAACAAGACATCACACTTCCCCCTACCTCATGACCAGAGTAAAAATCTCCAGCCCAGTAAAGCTCAAAGTGAGTTGAAAACGTGGAATGATTAGGCTCTAAATGTTGTATACATTTCACCAAAAGTATTTAGTATAATGAACTCTAAATCAAGCTCAAGTTCAGGAAGAGATGTTGCATGACTCTGAGTTCCAAAGAATGACGATCTCTGTCTTCCATGCCATTACCTACTTGGGAATGAGGACGGGAAAGCATGGATGGAGCTACTTTCTTATCATGCTTTAGGTCAATTATTCCACGCCAGGAAAGGTCTATGACATCAGGTATGCAAAGTTTTCATTTTGTGGGTGATGGAATCAGAGAGGTGAGGAAGCAGCTTAATAAAGGATATATGATGATTTACATAATGACCTAAATTTTCTTGACTCCGTTATACTATATAAATTCTCCCTCTCTTTCTTCTCTCTTTTTCTCTCTCTCTTCCTTTCCTCCCAACCCACCCCTCCAACTAGTCTAGTGTATAGGCCCCTAAAATGCATGGATGTGCACTTTCTTTTGGCTTGTCTTTAATTCTCTCCACACATATTGAAAGCCACCATAGATGGAGAAGTGCTGACAATCAGATCAGTCAGGCGGCATGCTGGATCTCTTCTCTTTGTCCCTCCAGATTCAGTTCTCACCTTTCTCCACCTTGATCTACGCCTCAGACAGCTGACTGTAAGGACCCATCAACTGGCCTCTTGCCAGGCGTCCAGTGGATTCAGTGAAAGGAAGTCCTTGACAAGAGATTGGAGGACAGGAGGAGAGTGCAGCGGGGATATTTGTTCTGTGTTCCCAACCTGTCAGGTCATTGTCATTGGCTGGGATGTTCTATGGAAGGCTTCGGTAGGGCAGCAAATCTTCTCTTGTCCTAAATGCTAGCCTCTTCCTCCTGCCCCTTAAAGCCTAGAGGACTAAGGGATCCCTGCTGCTATTAGTCCTGGGCCACTTCACTATCGCTTGTTGGTTTGCTAAACCCTGCCAGCACGTATGGAAAATGTCCCTTTATTTAATTGTCCTTGAATTACCAAATTGGCTGTGAAATTGGTTTTCTACCTTGTCTCTAGCCAAAAAACAGATGGGTAGATGGAGGTAGCCGCGGCTCCAGTATAAAGTGGGCATCTGCATGGTGCCAGGCCTCTGCTAGGATCTCTCCATGCATACTTGTTTTTAAACCTCACAGTAACTGTCTGAATCAGATATTATTGAGCCCATTGTATAGATTGGGGAACGGAGTCCCAGAGAGGTCATATAGCCTGGTCAGGATCACATAGCTGGTAGTTAGAGACTCTTCTGATATCCCCATAGAAGCCTGTCTGACCGCAAAGCTGTTACAGTGATTATATTTGCAATGCCAATATTCCCTCACAGAGAGGGAGAGAGTAGAAATGGGGGCAAGATTAAGTACCCAAGCAGTGAAGGGCATGTCAGAAAGACTGACCTATCTGTTCCTCTGGCATCTACCAGCCAGGTGAGGAAACGAAGGCTGGGGACTCTTTCACCAGTAAGTGCCCGGTCCTGCCCTGGGCACTAAACCTCTCATGATGGTCCAGAGTTGAGAAGGTTCCTGCCGGCTCTTCAGCTCTAAAGCCTACTGGTCATCTTCTGAAGATTGCTTCTGAAAGAAGCAAATCTTCTTTCCACGCCTTTCCACCCTCCTTGATGCTGGCACAGTCTGGGACAGAATCTATATCTCCTAGGCCGCCCGCAGTTAATCCTGGCAATCAGCGCCTTCATGCTCCCCCCTCCCTGTGAGTGTAGAGCACAGCGCAGCCTGAAATTCCCGGCTCTGATGGAGAGCTCTGAATTATTCATCAACCCGATAATGGCAGGTGATGAGATCTTTTCCTGATATGTCCCTGTCAGTAGGTGTTTATTAATCTGTTTCACCAGCCATCCTGCTCTGACTGCGGGGCCAGAGGAACCCCTCATGCCGCCTGACATGTATCGGCAGAGACAGCACTTTAAAGACTCCCTTTTTGCCTGGGAGGTCATCTGAAGGTTATTAGGAACAAATTATTTCTTCATTTCCGCTGACTGAGTAGATAGCCTTAATGATCTGTCACCTAGCAATAGCCCGCCTGTTCAAACATAAAGGATGGCAGGCTGATGGGCTTATAGCTAGAATCAGTTCATTCTAGCTATTCTCTTGTCAAGCATGTTTCCAAGATACATATAGTATTTACATATTCATGAGCCTCTGCCGACACTGATGCCGTGAGAGGGCCTGTCTGATAATGTGATACAAGTTTGTACTGTGTCCTCAGGCACTTAAAGTCTATTAAGTGAATAAAGTCTACCTAGGGCCTCTCTTCTTGGAGGTGTTCTTCATTTTAATCTCAAGGGATGTTATCTCAACTTGATGAGCTCACCTCCCTCCCCTTCTCCCCTTCCCTGCCCCCCAACATCCACGAGACTCAGTCCACCTTGCCTCTTACTGAGAGGAAACTCTGGTTTAAAGAAAGCATAGAGGCCAGTGGCAGATTTCCCCCCTCCCAGCAGGGCAAACCATTCCATGAGATGTTTGCTTCACGTTCCTTTAGGCTCTGTGTAGCTAAGCCAAATGACATTGTATAAAACAAAATGAGGCTGCAGCTGGCTTTACACATTTTGGACTTAGCATTTTCAAGTCTCGTTGGGTTACTTGCAGCTAATTACTATTTCCTGCCTTTGACTTGGTGATGGCCTATGGTCTTGTCTCAATCTGTCTCATTGAGGATGGTGCCCCAGGCATAAATCTTGCTATGAAACTAAATCAACTGGGGACAACCTGAAATTTGTCATTTGGAGAGAGATTCCTATTATCCCATCTCCAATCTCCCACCTCCTACTCCACCCAAAACATTCCTCCTGCCCCTACTGTGATTCTCAAAAGAAAAAATGTAATTAGTATGTGTGTTGCTGTTCCTATTTGGACATCTCTCTGCTAAATTTATTTATTTGTTTGTTTGTTTGTTTATTTATTTAGCAGCCCTGTAGGTTGTTCCATGAAACCCTGAAAGGCCTAGGAACATAAGCTGCCTATAATTCTAGGATGTCTGAGTTCAGTTCGGGTTTGTCCCATTTCACCCAGGGCCCAAGTTCCATCCTTATGGATAGTTAGATGCCAAAGAATTCAAATTGCTTTTTAAAGTACTGCTGAGGTGTTCTTGAGTGTAGGAATGTTAATTTCTTACAGACAATGACAAGTACTAGAAAAATAACATCCTGTAAAGGGGTTGCTTGGGGAATCTTCAGCAAGCCACTCACTTCCTTTAAAAGTCAGTCTTTCTGCAAGTGAAATGGGGCTAAAAACTTGAGTCCTTGTTCCTGCTCACAAAGTCATTCTGAGGATTAATGAGATAAGAAGTTGGTGAGTATTCTGGGAATCCCTGGAGAAGCTGGTATTAAAATAAACTAAAAGCGTAAGTGTTTGGAAGATAAATAACAATTCCATCAAGCTAACTGCATGCCATTCATTTGAAAATGTGTCAGAGCACTTTGATTTATCTTTTGTAGGAGATTTAGGGATGTCCCAGGATGGGCATGGACTCCAGTTGGCAGAGAAATCATAACGTCAAATGAAAGCCCAAGGTAACCAAGGGGATTTACTTGTGTAGAAAAGAGTGGGATCCTCGCAACCCCATACTCTGGGTCTCCTCCTCTGCCATGACTGAAGGTAGCTCTAGTTTCAAGAAGGAAAGCTTGAAAATCTAGGCCTTCATGGTCTAATATAGTAGCCACTAGCCTGAGTGGCAATTTACATGTAAGTTTAAATTAATTAAAATAAAAATTTCAGTTTCTCAGTCAGAGTAGCCACAATTCAAGTGTTCTATAGCCACATGTGGCTAATTGCTACCATGCTGGACAGTGCCGATATGGAACATTTCCATCCTCTCCCAGACTTCTATTGGGCAGCACTAGTCTAGGCCATTCTCAAACTTGAGTCTGCATAAGAATGACTCAAGAAGTTTCTTAAAATTTATATCCCTGAGACTCACTCTCAGAAATTCTGATTCAGTAGGTTTCAGGGGAGTCATGGGAATCTGAATATTTATTCACCAGCTAATTCTGATGGAGAGGGTTGGTGACAAAATCTGTCTTTATTACTGCTACGCAAAGTGTGTTTCATAGACCAGCAGAATTAGCACAACCTGGGAGCTTGTTTGAAAGGAAAATTCAAGAATTTTGGAATGGGACTCAGGAATCTCTCTATTTACAAACTTGCCAGGTGATTCTTATGGGTGCTAAACTTTGAGAACATCTAGTCTAGGCAGCGGAGAAATGCAACCATAGCTTACAAATTATTGAAATTTAGATATAAATATTCACAATCTGAGATGATTATATTGGGATTTACTTACACTTACATGGAATCCACTTTTATAAAATTCATTCATCCATCCATCCTTCCATCCTTTCATTCATTCACAGCTTTTAAGATATCTATTACATACCGGACATTGTGATAAGAATTGGGAAAAAGTAAAGAACAAAATTGTTACAATCCCTGCTTTTATGACTTGTGTAGTTTAATTGTTGCTAACCCAATTTTTATTATTTTTCCTCCAGTTTTTAGTGGGATGGAGTAAAAATAAGACTACTTATTCAGCTATAGCCCAGTTCATTGCATTGGTGAGCCCTCCAATTGTTTGCATAGCGCAGAGCAGTAGATGATTTGTTCCGGTTCACACGATATTTAGGGGGAGATAAGACTAGAAGTCAGTTTTCCAGGCTCCAAGCCAACACCAGCAATGTTTGGGGAAAAAAATGAGTAATGGAACTTTCTAACTCATTTATAGTCAAATGTTCCAAGCGCTTATTTAGTGGCTTCAGCTACTGAATATTTTCAATAGCAGTTTGTATAAAACAAAGTTGTATCATGGCATTGATAAATACCCTGATATTTATGAATTTCCCTTTCGTATTCCACTTTTTCCTCAAAGTACATTTTATATAATTTTTAAAAATTCTTTTATCATGGAAAACTTCAAACACATAGAGAAGGAGAAAAAATATTATAATAAACCGACATGTACCACCACCTGGATTTAATAATTCTTTCAACATATGGCTTATCTTTTTACATCTCTCTACCTCCATCCAATTCCCTCCTCCATATTATTTTGAAGCAAATCCCAGATACCATTTTATCTCTCAATAGTTGGGTAGGTATCTCTAAAATGTAAGGACTCATTTAAACAAACACATACACACACACAACCACAATACTATTATGAGCACAGTAAAAACTTGAAAAAAAATTTGTAGTGTTATCAAATATCCAGTTAGTGTTCCAATTTCCATTTCCTTCAAAGACGTAATTTTTTCAGTTTATCTGAATTAATATAAAGTCTACACATTGCTATTAAGTGATATTTCTTAAGTGTCTTTCAATAAATTCATAATCTTTCCATCTCTTTTTTGTCCTCTTGCAATTTATCAAATAAATTGGCTTGGCTGTCTTGTAGTTTCCTACATTCTGAATTTTGCTGATTGCTTGTCCCTGGTGTCATTTAGCATTTTCCTCTATTCTCTTATTTCCTGTAAATCGGTACCTGGATCTAGAGGCACGATCACATTCAGGTTTGATTTTTTTTTTTGGCCAAACTGCTTCACAGGTGGTGTTGAGTTCATTCATCAAAAAGTACATGATGTCGTTTCATGATGTTAGCAGCTATTGATGATTAATGCGTAGATCAATTCATTAATTTGGGTTTTCAAAATGGTGATACCCTAATTCTATCATTCCTTCTTCATCCATTAGCTGGAATACTTTTATAAAGAGAAGCTTTCCCTCATCTACTACTTGTTTATCCAGTGGAACAGGTCATTTGGATTCTTCCCCTTTATTTACCAGTTGGAAAATAACAAGTTGGTTCACTAGCAATTAGTTATAATCAGCTATTTTCTTTTGCTTTCTTTCTTTCTTTTTTTTGGTAGTATCTCACTAAGACCTTATCAACTGAAATATATTTGATATGTTCCATTTCGTTGCAATTATCATCTCTAGTGATACTCAGATTGCCCCATCTTTGCCCACAGGAGCTTCTTCAGGTTGGTCCCCAAGTCCTTTTGACACAGTACTCCTTGATCACTTCCGTGTTATCCATTATGATAAGATGTTTCGGGCTTATTTTGTATATTTCTGGACTTATTTTGTATATTTCCTGCCCCAGAACCTGGAATCGGATATTTCTCTTATGTAATTTGTTTCTTTTTAGTGAATAAAGATATTTGGAGGAAAAAATTTATGGGTGTTCCTTGCTACTGAGTTGGTCATTATTTCTAGGTTTATTCAGGAAGCAGATCTAGGAAACACATTATCTTAAGACAAAATACATCATGACTTTAAACCGATTTTTCCAATTCAACTTCAATACTATAGGGTATTTTTGCTGTTAGCTTCTTTGATATTACATACACTGTGGATTGTACCCCAAATCCCTCTTGCTTTTAGTTGCTGGTCTTAAATTAGCTAGATACACCTGCCAGCGGATATTTTGCTAGTTTTGTTGTGGTTCCTGCATGCTCAGGTCTGTCAGCACCCTGTGTGCTTCCTTGAGCTTCCTCCCACACAGATGCCAATGCTATGCTGATTTTGTAGATGCTGTGATGCTGCTTTTCTCTTACGTGCTCACCTTTAGGGGTTCATGGGATACTTTTCCACCTAGCCTTGTTTTAGATGTAGTCGGTGGGTTTTTGTTTTGCAATCCTAGTTCCTCTGTCTCTTTTAATGGCAACATTTGGTGAAATTCACAAACTGCACTCCCATCTTCCTCTTGAAGTGTATTTTAAATTTGATGCTATGTTATGAGAGATAATTTGCTTTCACAACATATTTTTAATAGAATTCCTACTTGTGGCTTCAGGTTCTAAACTTTTAAAGGAAAAGGAGAACTAAATTTTCCCAAGAGACAGTAGGGGTGTTTACTAAAAGGGTCACAGCCTGAGGCCTCTCATCTTTGAGAATGACTGGAGATTTCACAGAGCCTTGAAATTCATCTGAAATAATTGTGCTCAACATTGTGTAGCAAAAATCTATTTTTTAAAACTCAATATTCCAAAAAGAAGAGAAAATTAAGGGAGATACCACAAAATACTTTTGTTTTCAGAAAAGCAATTCTCAATGGTTGAAAGGCAAGATAGGAGAAAAAGTTTTAGTATAAAGGAGAACCAACTAACATCTGTATATAAAAAATAACCAATTATAATAAGATACTAACTGCACATTTCCTCCAAGTATCCATTTTTTAAAACCAGATATAACTTAAAAGTTCAGGCCTGAAAATAGATTATAATATTATAGCCAATAATCCAGAGCTTGCTAACCCTTGTTTAACTGTTAGAGTGGTTGCCAGAGAGCATTTTATTCTCTGTTATTAACTCGGATATTTTCATTTTTATAACACAAAAACTATTAAATATTTTAGAATAACATTGAAAACTTGCATTGTTTATTTACCACCTACTATCTTGTGCTTCAATAACTTTTTTGTAATGAGATAAAATTCACCATTTCAAGTGTACAACTGAGTGGTATTTATATGTATGTTCACAAGATAGTGCAACCTTCATAACTATCTAATTTCAGAGCATTTTCATCATTCTCCCCCCTCAAAAAACCCATACCTGTTAGCAGTCACTGCCCATTCCCTGCCCTCATCCACTGACAACCACTAATGCACTTTCTGTCTCTATGGATTTGCCTGTTCTGGACATTTCACACAAATCCCCACACTTGTGGCCTGTACATACAAAGCTTTTAAATTCAGAGATATTTTTTCCATCATAGGTTGGGAAGTATTTCTTCCCAGGTGAAAATCTCTACATGAATATCTATCCTGTCTTGTAGAGCTCAGTGGTCCATGTCGTATTGCTTTGGCTTTCAATTTTTGAATTATTGCTGCTTAATAACTAATATCTATCACTCTTCTCTCATTCTGCCTGCCTCCTCTATTGCTTGGATTATAGTGACATTAACCCCTTTACTCGCCCTGATTGATCAGAAAAATTATGTCCTTTTCTGGTCAAATAAGTCATCAATTGGTCAAATTCAGGGTGTTTCAATGTCCTCATCTTTGAGATACTTAAAAAAGCTTTTCTGGAAAGATTTAATCCCTCTACTATTCATGTTATTGATTCATTTATCCTTCTATTAAAGAATGATTTCATCCCCACTATGTACTAAGTACTAAATGCTGGGAAAATGGGAATGTTTTCAAGTCACTAGTTTGCACTCTAGAGAAGTCAAATGAGCAAATAGGCAATCGCCATAAATTATGATAAGGGTTACAACAGAAAATAGCACATGGTACTCCGGAAGCACATGAAGGGCACCCAACTCAGTTTTGGAGGTTTGCAGAAACCTTCCTTGAAAAAAATGTTATCTAAGCCAAAACCTGAAGGGGGAGATAAATGACGGGGGGAATAAGGATAGGGGTGAAGATAACTCAACAAGTATTTCCTTGGATTCTCACTATATTCATTTAATAGAGTTAATTTTCCACCTACTTCGAGTAAAACATTATAGGGTATATACAGATAAATGTAGAGTATAGGAAAATGCATATAAAGTTAATATTTTTGAATGAATAAATACATCCCAGCCCATGTCATGAAGGATTTTCTGATCTAATAGAAGAAATGCAATGTGCTGTCCCTTTTTATCCTCAGCACTTACAAAAAGACCAACACGAACCAAGAGTACAGTACTAGTTTGTAAATGATCATGACAATGATCAAAATGGAAACTGGCTCTTGAAAAGAAATGTTTTGTAAAAGAATGAAGAAATGTATATACTTAGGGTTCCAGGAAATGAAAGCTGATGCATTAGTCAGGCTAGCTTCACATAATGCTCTTGAAACAAATGAATTCTCAAATGTCAGGGGCTTAATGCAGTAGGAGTTTATTACTTGCTCATATAACAATCTGATGTGAATTGAGAAGATTTCCTTTGCGCCTTTCCAACTAGCAGAGAATTGTGAATCTAGGCTGCTTCCATCTTTTTTCCCCAGCTTTATTGAGGTATAATTGACAAATAAAAATGTAATATATTTAAAACATACAACGTGATAATTTGATATACATATACATTGTGAAAGTATTCCCACCGCTGAGTTTAATTAACACATCCATCCTCTTACATTATGTACCTTTCTTGGTGGGTGAGAACACTTTGAGTTCTACTCTCAGCAAATTTCAGTTGTACAGTACAGTGTTATCAACCATGTTATACAATAGATCCTCAGTTCTCATTCATCTTATAATGGAAAATTTGTACTCTGTTACCAACCTCACCCTATTTATCACACCTCCTAGCCCCCAGCAACCATCATTCTACTTTCTGTTTCTATGACTTCAATTTTTGGTTTTTTTTAGATTTCACGTATAAGTGATACCATGCTGTATTTGTCTTTCTCTGTCCAGCTTAATTCACTTAGCATAACGCCCTCGGGTTCATCCACATTATCACAAATGGCAGCCTTTCCTCCTTTTTTAAGGCTGAATAATATTCCATTGCATATATATACAATACATTGTCTTGATCCATTAATCCACTGACCAACACTCAGGTTATTTCCATACCTTGGCTATTGTGAATAATGCTACAAAGAATATAGGACTACAGATATCTCTTCATGATGGTGATTTAATTTCTTTTGGATATATATCCAGAAGTGTGATTGCTGTATCATATGGTAGATCTATTTTTAATTTCTTGAGGAACCTCCATACTGTTTTCTGTAGTGGCTCTATCAGTTTACAGTCCCCCAGCAGTTTACAAGGATTCCCTTTTCTCCACATCCTTGCCAACATTTGTTATCTCTTGTCTTTTTGATAATAGCTATTCTAGCAGGTGTGAAGTGATATCTCCTTGTGGTTTTGATATGCATTTCCCTGATGATTAGAGATGTAGAGCACATTTTCATGTATCTGTTGGTCATTTGTATGTCTTCTTTGGAAAAATGTCTATTCGTGTCCTTTGTCCATTTTTTAATTGGATTATTTGGTTTTTTGCTATTGAGTTGTACAAGTTCCTTGTATATTTTAAATATTAACCCTTTATTGGATATGTGGTTTGCAAATATTGTCTCCCACTCCATAAGTTGTCTTTTCATTTTGTTAATGGTTTCCTTTGCTGTGCAGAAACTTTTTAGTTTGATGTAGTCTCTCTTGTTACTTTTTGCTTTTGTTGCCTTTGCTTTTGGTGTCAAATCCAAAATTATTGCAAAATCAATGTCAAGCAGCTTACCCCCTGTTTTCTTCTAGGAGTTTATGGTTTTAATTCTTATGTTGAAATCTTTAACCCATTTTGAGTTGACTTTTGTGTATGGAATAAGATCAAGTTTCAGTTTATTCCTTAGGATGTGGATATCCAGTTTTCCCAACACCATTTGTTGAAGAGACTGTCCTTCCCCCTTTGTATATACTTGACTCCTGTATTGAAAATTAATTGACCATATATGCATGGGTTTATTTCTTGGCTATCTATTCTGTTCCATTGACCTAAGGGTATGTTTTCATGCAAATACCATACTGTTTTGATTACTATAGCTTTGTGATATAGTTTGAAATTAGGAAATATGATGTCTACAGCTTCGTTCTTCTTTCTCAGTATTATTTTGGCTATTCAGGGTCTTTTGTGGTTCCATATGAAACTTAGGATTGTTTTTTCTCTTTCTGTGAAAAATGCCATTAGAATTTTGATAGAGATTGCACTTAAACTGTAGATTTCTTTGGGTAGTATGGACATTTTAACAATATTAATTCTTTCAATCCATGAGCATGGAATATTTTCCAGTTTATTTGTATTTTCTTCAATTTCTTTCATCCATGTTTTATAGTTTTTAGTGTACAGATCTTTCACCTCTTTGGATAAAATTATTTCAAGTATGTTTTTCATTTTCATGTTATTGTAAGTGGGATTCACCTAGATGTTTTCACTTATCTCTCTTAATTCCTTTAATAAAGATGTTGAATAGGAAAAATCTCCACGTTTATCTATATGCTGCACAAAAGAAGTGTCGGCCCTCTTTAGATTTGATTCAGATGTTGAAAGTAAGTCTCCTGTTTTCTCCATAGATATATCTGCACCTGCGCAGCCTTCCCAGGTGCTCTTTTGAAGGAGAGATTCCTGAGGAGTTCAGAGACTATCTTTCCTCAACCAATTCCCTTAGGGAGGGTTGATGTTTTTGATGTAAATGTAGTGCTTCCTTCAGGCTGCTTCCATCTTGTAGTTGCATTATCTGGAACACATGGCCTTGAGGATCACCATGTGTGGTAGACACCAATGATCCCCATCTCAAGGTATTCATGCCCTTGTGTAATCCCCTTCCTTTGAGCATACGCTTGAGCTAGATATTCACTTCTAGTAAACAAAATATGGGAAAGTGATAGGAAGTCACTTCTGAGATTAGGCTATAAAAAGACTATAACTTCTGTCTTTCTCATCCTCTTCTCTCTCTCTCTCCCCCCTCTCTTGGAGTCCTCACTCTGGGAGAAGTAAGCTTCCATGACGTGGTTAGCCCTATGAGAGGCCCACATAACCAAGAATTTACGTCTCCAGCCAAAGTTCAGTGATGCCCTGAGTCCTGCTAACAAGCACGTGAGTGAACTTGGAAGCAGATCTTCCTCCAGTTGAGCCTTGAGATAACTGCAGCCCCTGGTGATGCCTTGAATATAATCTTCTCAGATACTCTGATCCAGAGGCACCCAGCTAAGTTACACCTAGATTCCTGATCCACAGAAACTAAGATTGTTTAAACCACTAAGTTCTGCAGTAATTTTTTGCACAAAATATATAACTAATATGCTATGGTAAAAGAATTGGTAGATCAAGTGGAGTGTTTTTGTAAATCCAGGCCTGAAAGTGGCTTTCATCACTTCCCGCTCACATCCGTTGGCTTTAGCACAATCACCCTGCCCCAATCTAATTGCAAGGGAGGCTGGGAATTGCAGAGCAGCACATGGATATTTGATACCACATTTGATGTTAAAGGCTCAGTAGAGATTGATCAGGCTAACTGTAACCTTGAAATAGGATTCGGTCATACATGAAGTCATCAAACATTTAAGTGAGAATTTACTAAAGAGTTTCTTGTTGCAACTGAGTTACTAATGGAGGTTAAACAATCAGTTGCTGATTCAAACCACTCTAGTATCAATCAATTGACCAATAAAATAAAACATTTAGAAAAAATAAGCGCATACTTGTAAATTGCACAAACATCTAAAAATCTTCATTTGTGGGCAGTGTTCAAATCATTGACTCTTCCAGCAGGATAAAATGGCTAAAATAGGAGGAATCAACTATACTGGCCTCTAGAATACAGAGAAATCATTCCAATCTCTCTGCACCCTACTCCAACACACCTCAAACTGGAAACTCATGAAGAAGAAAGATATCTGAAATAGTCAAAATGCCCTGTGCATAAAACTGGTGTGAAATGATAACTTTTAAAATTAGAGATGCAGTTTTAAAGTTTCAGCCCAACTAATATGCAATCCATTATACTGGATGTTATGCATTTTAATGTATTGTTTTAACTTTGGGGAAAACTGGACAAGAATTCCTGGCTTCTAACTTTTTGACATACTGCAGACTGAACCTTAGTTACCTCATTAATGGAAAAAGTGTAGACTCATTTATAAAAAATTATGCTCTTTATTGACTTTCAGAAAGATTAAAGTTTAGATAACAGAAGAGAAAATCAGAGTTTCCTAACACCATGTATAGCAATGATTCTCCCTTTCAAATGTGTTTGAGGAGCAATTCTGCTAAGTGATATGATTTGACATATACCAGCCATTTCTGTCACATTGTAGCAGATTAAAGGGTAAAGGGGCTAGGGATGGTTGACTGTTTGGAAAATAGAAATGATTAATTATCTACAATGCTGAGGATGAAGAATGTTTTGACTTTTTTTTTCCTTTTGGTCAAATTGCCGCTGGAGACCCTGCAAGCATCAGTCTGCTTCTAAGGGCAGTAAGCTTTTTTCCTCCTTCTTTTTTTCCCCCAGAATAACCACTGAATGGGCTCTGTTTCTAAAAACAGCAGCAGTGAATTTCCAAGAGAAGTCTTTGATGTTATTAACTTTTGGGCTTTATGAAGGACTTTGAGGCTATATCGGCAGACACTAAATGAAAGAAGAAAGTGAGGCAATTATCAGGTAATGCAAGTAATAAATCCAACATTTTTGTCATTATTAACTAGATATTTTCAAGAAAAGAAGCTAATTTGTCTCAAAAAACTAGGTAATTGCTGAAATCCTCTTCTTATCTTGAGAATATACATTTGGCCTTAATTAAAAATTTACACCATACGACAGATCAGTTGATTTAAATCCATGTCACAATAAGATGGCTGTCTTTTGGAAGAGTCTTTCAATGAACTTGTATTAGATTCTGAAATTTTCCTTTTTCCACTGGATTATGTTATTTTGAGTATTTTGGTGATAGGAATAATATTTTAAAATTAACTTATATTTGACTCAAAATATTCCCTCTTTCTCCATTTTGTTGGTATACTCTTCATAGAAATAGGACATGAACATAAAATTTTACATGTTTGTGAATGTAGTACCAGCAAGGCACCCCAAACCCCTCCCTCACGTGATGTCCCTTATCCTGGTTAGAAGACTTCTGATTTCAACCTGTTTACTCATAATTAACCTAAGAATCTTTGGTAGCTATTAGTAAGATGGCTAGAAATCATGCTTTTGTAAGCTGACTGCTCTCTCTCTCTCTCTCTGGTATCCCCAAACCAGTCTTGCCCCTCTGTAATATATTTTCTACAGGATATGGTCTTTCTAAATCACTAACCTGACTTGTTTCTCTCATGGTTACAACCCTTCAGTGGCTCCCCATTCCCCTCAGATAGAATACAAACTTCTTGGCAAAGCCTGAAGGGAATTGGTGGTCTGCCCAGTGTCTCTCTCCAGGCCATCTCTCCCCTCTCCCCTTGCTGCCTGCAGTGGCTGACACTTATTGAACATGATCTCTCTTTCTCAACATCAGGCCTTTGCACACTCAGATTCTTCTCCCAGAAATCTTTCATTTCTACTTTGCCCAGCCATGTCTCTTCCTGAAAACAACTCTTACTGTTCCTGCTTAAACTCTACTTCTTCAGGGAAGCCTCCCTTCACCTCTCAAAACTGGTTTGGTACAATTTTTATGTGTTTTATTAGAATTTTCAACTTATTATAACACTTCTGAGCGGTATTATAATTCTCTTTTCCACCACCAAACTGTCTTCTCCTGGTGAGGCAGTTTTCATATCCTATCCATGTGTCTTAATAACTCTTACTGAATGAAGCTGTGTTAATGGGCATAACCCAAGTTATTACTTTATAAACAACTAACTCCTTAGAAGTGTAATATATCTAACAGACCGCTGGCTGACAATTAGTGAACTTGTGTCAGAAAGACTGCTTATTATCCCTCATTATTGCCTAATACCTTCCTTACATTTAGTAATAGATCCCACACCTGACCAAGATTTAGCTGGATTCTGGGCTACCTAGGTGGAGATTGTATTTCTCAGCCTCCTTTGCAGCGAAGTATGGCCAAGTAGATTCAGACTAATGAGATATGGTCAACCTCTGAGTAACAACCTTACAAAGAAAGCCTCTTTACTCATAATAAGATAAATACGAATTAAAACTACAATGAGATACCATTTCTCACCTATCAGAGGTGCATCTGTGGGAAAATAGGCACTCTCATCATTGCTGGTAGAAGTGTAATTTGAAGGGAAATTTGGCAACTACTAAAACAACTACCTATATGTTTATTTTTTGACCCAGCAATCCATTTCTCTGAATTTACCCTGAAGATACCTCTCCAACAACACAAAAATACATATGCACAAATGTATTTATTGCAGTGTTGTTTTTAATTGTAAATTAGTGGGAACATCTTAAACGCCTAACACTGGAGGTTAGTTGAATAGTTATGCTTTATCCACAAAATAGAGTAATATTCAGCAACAAAAAAGAATGAAGAAGGGGCCGGCCCGGTGGCGCAAGCGGTTAAGTGTGCACGCTCCACTGCGGCGGCCCGGGGTTTGCCGGTTCGGATCCCGGGCACGCACCAACGCACTGCTTGTCAGGCCATGCTGTGGCGGCGTCCCACATAAAGTGGAGGAAGATGGGCACGGATGTTAGCCCAGGGCCAGTCTTCCTCAGCAAAAAAAAAAAAAAAAGAAAGAGGAGGATTGGCAGATGTTAGCACAGGGCTGATCTGCTCACAAAAAAAAAAGATGAAGAAGATCTCTCTGAACTGATATTAAGTCATTTCCAGGATATATTGGTAAGTGAAAAATTAAAGTGCAAAAGAGATATATAGTATGCTTTCTTTTCTGTTAGAAATCAATAAATAAACATACATTTATCTACTTATTTTTGCAAAAAGAAACAGATTGAAGCAGAAATGAATGTGATTGTTAGAAGGCATGGGTAGAAATGGAGTGAAAGGGATATGGGGTGACATTTCCTTGAATATAACTTTTGGTGGAGTTTTACATTTTAGAATCACGTTAATATTTTACATACTCAAGGAAAAAAAAACTACATGAACAAGAATGACGGAAAAGAAAACATAAAATGGAATACAAACAGAAAAAAAAACTATATTTCTTATGAATAACATAACCACATCAAAGGAGAGAAAAAAGAACTCAAGTAATTTTTAAGCATAGTCCTTTGACTTTATACCTTCAGGCCACAAACACAAAAAAAACTGTAAAAAATTTTTAACTCTGTTTAGTAGATTTATTTTTTTCACAATGGTATAGGCTAACAATTCTAAAACAACTTTTAGTATATTGTAGATTTGGGCTCAGTGCTGAGAATAAGGTCGTTGTTCAGCAAATATATACTGTTTAATTATTATTTTCTTCTAAATATTGTTCATACAATGATTCCAACTCTGTTTACAGGACATTGACAGATCTAGGATGATGGAAACATTTGAGATCACATGTCCAATTTAGCCCAATTATGAAAATAACTGCAAAAAACCTGCTGTATATAAAAAAAAGATTCCACTTCTCTCTTTTTCTTCAACATATCACAGCTAAAATGACTTTAAATTTATAATTTAATCGCAGTGTATCTATGGATTGGTTAACCTCTAGTACTTTCCTGAACGTCTGTGCTATTTTATGTGGAGATATTTAAAACAAGATTTAAAATATACGAAGAACCCAAACTAATCTATAAATTCTAATCAAATTCAAATCCCAACAGGATTATTTTGTCAAAGTTGAAAAACCAATGCCTGTATTCATGTAAAAGTGTGCGAGCCCAAGAATAGCTAAGACTTTTTTTTAAAAGAAGACTTTAAAAAAAGACTTTTTAAAAAGTCTGATTTCAAGATTTATAATAAAGCAATAGTGTTACAATAATGTCAAAATGACACAGTGTCATTTAGTATTGATTTAGGTCAACAAGGAAGAAGCACGAGCCCAGAAAGAAAGACCCATGGATATCTGGAAATTCTTAGGTGATGGAAGCAGCATTTCCAATCAGTGATCGAGAAGGCACTGTTCTCTAACTGGAATTAGAACATGTTGCTTTCTATATGGAAGGGAAAAAAATCAGATTACTATGTTGCTTCACACATGAAAATCAATTCCTGGTAGAATAAAGATCTAAATTGGAAAAATAAAATTGCTGGGAACTAAATTTTGGAGAATATCTTCATGATCAAAAGATAGGAAATAATTTCTTAAGCAATACATGTAAACCATTAAACTTGAAGGCAAAATTGATGCATATGATTGTGTGAAAATTAAAAAACTTTTTGCAGGGCAAAGGAACCAGAGTCAATGCTAAAAGATTATAGCAAGACATTTGTGACATAGATGATGGGCAAACAGGTTAGCATCCAGAAAATACAGAAAAAGTTTACAAATAAATTAGAAAAGAGCAAACATGAAATGACAATTTACAGAGGAAGAAACACATGGGAAATAAACACGTGGAAGTTTGCTCAAGTTCACTAGAAATCAAGGAATGATGAATTCAAACAGCCATGGCATTGTATTTCACACCAGTTAGCTTGGCAAAAACTTAAGGAGCTTCACAATATCAGGGTTTGGAGAGAGTTTGATAACTCTGGAATTCTCATATTCCGATGGAGGGCATGCTCATTAGCACAACCACTTTGTGGGCAACTTGATAGCTTCTAGCAAAATTGAAAATGTGCATAACGTGGCCCAGTAATTTCCCATCTAGGTGCATACCTAAGAGAGATTCTTCTACCTATGGACAATGTTATATACACAAAGTTGTACATAGCAACAGCAGAAGATTGAGTACATAAAACATGATGCAATCATATTATGTGCTGCTATGGAGCAGTTAAAGTAACTGAAAAAGTTTGTATGTATTAACATCAATAGTTCTCAAAAATGATGCATAAAAAATCTGCAAACAGATATGTACAGTATGTACACTTTTTAAAAAGAAAACATATTTATTTATTATTTACTTTCATGTATGAAGGTAGAAAAGATAAAAATAATAGAACAGGAAACAAAGCATGAACAGGAAAGGCAGACATCAAATTCAGGATGGCTATCACCTTTATGGAGAGAGGACGTTGAACAGGATTGGGTGGAGGATGCCGGTGAACTGCGTTTTTCCTGTAATGATTTTTCTTTTATTTAAAGAAAAAAAAAAACAAGAAAATATGATACAATGTCAACGTATATAAAATTTGGGCAGTGACAATAGGAATAATTTTTATATTATACATTTTACTTTTATGTGCCTTAAAATTTTCTCTGAAATATTGAAAATAAACATGTACCTAAATATACAAGTAAAATAGAAAAAATGTGAAGTTTGGAAAATATTTTATACTTTTTCAGATTTACCAATTTGTCTTCATTACAGTATTTCTTCAGAGCAATGTTCCCTGGATCAAGCCATACCTCCTTAAATATATTGAGTTTGATAATAAAAATTCATTGAATTATGGGTAAGCTACAGAGGGGAAGACCTTCAAAAGCAGTGGGTGGGAGTCCTGTCATGAAAACACTGTTAATGCTATGTCCCTACATTTAAATACCATGGAATTCAGAGTTCAATACCCCTGCTTAAAAAATATTTTGCTATGTTATCTGGAAGTATCTCACATTCCTTTAAAATTTTTTTTATAAACTTAAAGTATAAAATGTCAATGTTCAGGATTACTGTGATTATTTGCCAATGTGCTTTAAAAAATTGTTATTGTTGTTATTGTTGTCTTCCATTTCAGACAAATTGACTCTTTCTCTTATGTCAGCCTCAAGTTTTTACCCTACATGTACCTTTAGCCTTAAAGAATCTCGCCACTCAGTGTGATGAGCTCCTTCTCTCATGCATTCAAGAAACACTTCGGTTCTCTTTGAGGAAGACTCTGCTTCTTTTTAGGAGAATGGTGGTAATTATACTTGACAAGCAGCTCCTGCACTACCAAATGAGCTCATCAAATGACCGTAACTTTACTAGTAGTTAATTCACAATTTATTGATATATGTTTGCATGCTATATCTTCAGTTTATAGAAGACAAGAGTCCTTCTGATTAATTCCCTTTGTACAATGCCTAACGGCGTCATCTGCATTGGAGTTCTGGTGTAAGTAGAAGGTACTTGACTTACAACACCAGGCAGGTACATGATGTGTTCCAGGGTCCTGTTGACGGTATTACAGGTACAATTTTCATTGATTGATCTTGGCAGGACAGAGAAGACATAATGGCAGGAGCAGCTCAAAAATCTCTACATAGGAGGAGCTTAGACTTGGCAATTGGTTTGGAAGTTGAAAATAGGATAGTGGTGTTTTTTGAGGACTTGCATACGTTGAGCAAATGTCAAATCTTCATATGAAAGTGGAAGGCTGGGGTACACTGTCAAAGAGGTTAACACCATCCCCCACAGAGCCACCGCATGGCACTTCTGCTATCAGCCTGATTGTACAAAGAGGGGGGTGTGGTTGGATGCTTGAGAAAGTCTTCATTACATAAATCTGATTAAATGATAGGAGTAAAAATGAGAGCTGGAAAGGTGCCCAAGAAAATTATTAGTCTTTGAAAATGTCTCTAGGTCCAGGCTTTCACCCAGAAAAGGGAGAAGACACCTTCCTCATGTTTCTCTCCATCCTTATTCTCTCTGCGACATGTGCTGGAACCTTACTTTCAACAGATGTTTAGTCACCAATTTCTGCAATCACAATCCAGGAAGGAAACAGAATTCACCCAGGTAGCTCACATGGAGAGCCCATAATGAGGTTCTAGGTACAGAAGAGTAGACAAGCTTAAGGGAGAAGGCAAGGAATGGTAAGGCACACACAGACTAGCATCACAGGAAGCTGTTACTAGCTCTTTACATGCACAGGGTCAAAGGGGGAAATAGTGTTAATTAAGCCCAGATAAAGCTGGGACAGCAGAGAGGGGCTTCAGGACTGGGACTTTACTTGTGGAGGTGAGCACTTACCATACAGCGAGGGAGCAGGAAAGAAACTTCTCCCCACAACTTCCTCATGTCTCCTTCCTCTTGTCCTCTAACCTCAAGCTTAGCCAGAGTGCCTGAGCAACACTCTATGCAGCCTCTTCAGGACTCAGAGCTAGACAGAAAAGTCTAGAGCAGGAAAGAAACTTCTCCCCACAACTTCCTCATGTCTCCTTCCTCTTGTCCTCTAACCTCAAACTTAGCCAGAGTGCCTGAGCAACACTCTATGCAGCCTCTTCAGGACTCAGAGCTGGACAGAAAAGTCTAGAGCGTGGCTCTAGGGAGGCAAGCAGAGAATAATCAGCACAACAGTGTAACAAAGCACCACTGTATTTTAATGAAATTTTATGTTAAATCTGAATGATATATTCGTTTATATTCATTTTGTATCCTCTTACGTATCAGCAAATATATATATATATTTTCCTCTTAGCAGATGTGGGAGATAAATATCATTGAGAAACTGAGAAACTGAGACCCAGTGAGGTATAGATAATCCCCAATATCTTCAGGGCTAAAAGTGGCTGACTCAGGACTCAGATTCAAGTCCACCTAACACAAAGACCGTGTTCTTTCTATTTCACCATAGTGATCGCCATGGAAAAAGATAAGAGTCATGTACTGACATAGGCAGTATGAAGGCAAACATCCTAATTTATGAGGAAATCCAAGTGCGAAGGATTAATTTCTCCAGCAGAGTTGGGATTAGATCTCTTGTCTCCTGAACTCCCAGTTAAGTGTTGTCTTTTGTTTGTTTGTTTTTCCATTACATCAACTTTTTCAGGTATCAGTATCTTCTCCTAACATTTTTTTTGAGAATGTTTAACTTGTTGCAAAAGCTTATGATTTAAGATAGCAGACTGAGTAAACTGTTATTTATCCCTTCTACCACAAAAGATCCCAATAAAATAAAACTAAAAGAGTAACATTGTTGTAAATCCAAAATAATAAGGACAATAGGGAAGAGAGTGAGTATAATACAGGACAAGACATTCCATCAAATTTCCAGAAGACGGAAAAAGGATGGAATTTTCAACTGATACAGCTAAGAAGTGGAAACCAGAGCCTAAAATATACAGACAAAAGTCTCTGAGAGTAAGGCAGCTGACTTTCTCTAGCAGAACCTTGACGAAGCTCCTAAGTCAAATTTACAAGTACAATGCACGGGTGAAAGATGAATCTAAACCATAGGGAATAATTAATCAGACGTCTACACAGAACAATAAACCACCCTATATTGAGTTACAGAGTGCTGTCAGTCAGGCGTGTAAATCTCAGACAAAATGAACCTCTGACATTTTTTGTCCCCAATGAGTTGAACAAATTGTCTAGGATGATTTTGGAGCAGCCAGTGTGGATGATTGTGCCTGAAAATAAAATCTTTCATTTCCTACCACTTGTAGAGTCCATCCCACCTCACTTATCTTACAACCAACTCTGGAAGTTATAAAACTTCTCTCAACAACACAGGACTCCCAACCAGTCTTCCTATTGCCTTATTCTTATGTATGACTGGATAACCAACTTTAATCAAACATTTGAGAGCAGCCTAAAACAGAAGAAATACAGCTCATAAACTAAAAGAAGGATTGACCCCTGATGAACACAGATCATAAACAAATTAAAAACTGACCTCTTGTTTAGAATACAGAAATGAACTTAAACAAACAAGAACAACAACCAAATGTGAACACTCCTCTTATTATTGTACTCAAGAAATTGAGAAGATGTGAACCCTCAAGTCAAGGAAATGCTATGAAACTGGGACAATTAGGTAACAAGAGATCATGAAAACTAAAAATATGATTGCTAAAATAAAAGGTCATTAGAGATAAAGTAAATAAGTTTCCCTAAAATGTAGAACAGAGAGAAAAATAACTGCAAAATGTGAGAGAAAACATATATTTAAGGCCAATCCAAGAAATACAAAATCCGAATGACTGTGCCTTGGCAAAGAAACGCCTGAGTGCCAAGTAGGGTACTTGCAATAAAATGCATACCGAGACACATGAATGTGAAATTTTAGTACGGGAAAAAAATAAAGATCATATAAGCTTCCAGAGAGCAAAAACTGATTGCCTCAAAATAAAAAACCAGAGTATCAAAATTCTCAATGACAAAATTGGAGCAATGCCTTACAATTTGTAACAGAAAAATGATTTCTAACTTGTATGTCTACTTATTCAAATCATTAGGGATTTTGTTTTGTTTTATTTTAGATCAGAATAAAGACAGTTTTCAGACACGTAAAGTATAAAAATTTTACCGTTACTCTTCCCAAAGCACACTTTCCTATGTGAGTACTTCAGGATGTGTTCCAGCAAAGAAGTAACTCTAGAAGGAGGAAGTTATAGGATCTAAGAAATAGTTATTCCACAGTAGGAGAGCAGTAAGGGATGCCCCAATAGTCCCAGGAAGAGACCAATCCAAATTTGAGCAGGAGAATAGAAGGTTCTTGAATAAGGAATCAGTGAAATAAGTTTAAAATGTGATAAAGGCAGAGAACAAAAGAAAAAAGAAGACAATTAGATACTTAAGAAAGAGTAACATACTGTGCAAAAAAGTCATAGTCCAAATTGCAATGGGAAGTGTGTAGGCTTCAAGGCAAACAGCTGAATGGATTCTACTAGAAAAAGGATGTAAACCTTGGGAAAGGTAGGGATATGGTGAATACTGCATATATGTCATCTTCATGCAAAGAAAGAATATCAATAAGAAACATTGGAAAAAAGGAATAAAACTGCTTGAGAAAGGCATGGTTCAAATAGAAAGCAAAATGCAGCCTGCTTTTGAGTAGTTACTGGCGTGTAAGAAATGGGAATCCTCCTGGATATTTTTCTTTAAGTAGTGCAGGGGATTATGTATTTAATTGAGAAGAAGAAAATGTAATCATAGTACAATTTATGATTCTCCAGTGAATAATATTACACAGCCATTGTGTTGTAAATATAAAATTTAAGCCATCTATGGGCAAAGTATGGGAGACTATTTCAGAATTATGACTTTTTGAGCACAGTGTTGTCAGTATTGTCAATGTAAAAATAAACGTACAGGTAGATTTAGGAAGGAGGTAGCAAAAGGTATAAGTAATAAATCAAGAGGTGAAATAAAATGGAATCATAAAAATGCTCAATTAACACAAGAAAAAACAACAAAAAGGAACAAATAGAAAACTGCTAGCATGATGACAGATATTAATCCAACTATATCAATAATGCTTTAGTGTGAATGATCTAAACATACCATTTAAAAGACAGAAATTATGAGAATGGATAAAAAAGCAAGACCTAACTATATGTTATCTACAAAAATTTACTTTAAATATGAAAACATAGATAGTTTAAAAGGATGGAGAAAGGTATACTATACAAATACAGTTGTGCATTGTTTAACGACAGAGAAACATTTTGAGAAATGCATCATTAGGTGATTTTGTCCTTGTGTGAACATCATAGAGTGTACTTTACACAAACCTAGATGGTGTAGCCTACTACACACCTAGGCAATATTGTACTAATGTCATGCAACCACCATAGTATATGTGGTCCATTGTTGACCAAAATGTCGTTATGTGAGACATTACTGTACTAACTAAAAAAGGTGGAGTAGCTAATTTCAGGCAAAAAAGACTTGAGAACAAGGAATATCACCTAGGATATAAAGACACATTACATAATGATAAAAAAGGCAATTCTTCAAGAAGCCATACAAACCCTAAATGTATTTGCACCTGAAAACAGAGCTTCAAAACATATGAGGGAAAAATTGATAGATCTGAAAGAAGAAATAGACAATCCATAACTGTAGTTAGAGACTTCAACACTCTGTTCTCAATAATTGATAAAACAAGTAGGTAGAAAAGAAGTAAGGCTATAGATGACTAGAACAACACTGTCAACCAATGTGATTTAATTGACATCTGTGGAATCTTTCATCCAACAACAGCAGAATACACAGTCTTCTCAAGTGCACATGAAATATTCTCCAAGATGGGCCATATTCTTAGCCATGAAAGATATCTTAAAAAATTTAAAATAATTTAAAAAATATAAAGTATCTTCTTGGTCCATAACAAAATTAAACATAAAATCAGTGACAGAAAGATATAGGGAAAATTCAAAAATATTTTAAAACTAAGCAATATGCTTCTAAATTACCTATGGGTCAAATAGGAAGTCAAAAGACAAATTTTAAAAATATATTTTGCACTCAGTTAAAATGGAAATAAAACAGATCAAAATTGGTATGATGCAGCTAAAACAATGCTCAGAGGGAAATAGCATCATATGCTTGTATTAGAAAATAAAAAAGATCTAAAATCAGTGACCTAATTACCAACTTAAGAAACTAGAGAAAGAGGATAAAACTTAAAACAGCAGAAGGAAGGAAATAGTAAAGACTAGTATAGATATCAATGAAATTGAAAACATAAAAAACAACAGAGAAAATCAATGAAACGAAAAGCTAGTTCTTGAGAAAATTAAAATGAACATACTTTAGCCAGACTGATCAAGAAATAAAATGTAGAAAACACAAAAGACCAATATCAGGAAAGAAAGAGGGGATATCACTACTGACCCAACACAGATTAAAGGATAAAAAAAGTCTGCTAAGAGCACATCTCTGCCCATAAATTCTATAGTTTAGTGAAATAGACCAACTCCTTGAAAGACACAAACTATGAAAATTAACTTAGGAGGAAATAGGTAACCTGAATAGTCCTATATCTATTAATAATTTGAATAAGTAATCAATAATTTTCCATAATAGAATACTGTATGCCCAGGCAGCTTCACTGGCTATTTATTTAGGGAAATACAAACTAAAACTAATAAAATACAACTACACAACTCTTAGAATAGCTAAAATTAAAAACAAACAAACAAAAACCAAAAAAACTCTGACAATACCAAATGTTAGAGACAATGAGACACAACAGGAACCCTCATTCATTGCTGATGGAAATGCAAAATGGTGTAGCCATTTTGGAAAAGTCTGGCAATTTCTTATAGACACACACTTACTATATGACCCAACAGTCACACTCCCAGGTGAATTATAATTTTATATTCTCACAAAAACCTGAATTCATTATTGACAAAAACTGGAAACAACCCAGATGTTCTTCAGTGGGTGAATGGATAAACAAACTGGGTGCGCCCATACAATGGAATATTACTCAGCAATAAAAAGAAACACACTATTAATTCACTCAGCACCATGAATGAATTATAAATATATTTTGCTAAGTTAAAGAAGTCAGACGCAAAAGTCTAAATATTGTATAATTCAACGTACATAACATTCTGAAAAAGGCAAAACTACAGAGATGAAAAACAGGTAAGTGGTTGCCAGCAATTGGGAATGGGGGGAGTAGGCTACAAATAGGTTACAGGAGGCAATTATTAGGGCAGTGTAACTCTTCCGTATGGTACTGCAGTGGTGGATACAAGACTTTGCCACAATCTATAGTACTCTACATTAACTGTGTTAGCAATGTATGGCATAAGCTCATTGAAGGAAATGGGGAAGAAAGAAGCTAAATAATTTTGGAAAACAGTAAGGTTAGATTTTCTAAGTCTAAAGAAAAAAAGAACTATATGCAAACACTACATTCCAGTTTGCAAATTTGTTTCTTACAGGGATGTGACTTAGCAATTCTGAAACTACTCTACCTGTGTACTAGGTTCAATAAATAGGTAAATATATTGTAGATTATAAAAGCCCAGTCACTTTCACTGTCAGAGAAAGAAGTTACAAATAAGCAAGTTGGAAATGCTAAGATGAAACTTATAATACCAAATTAAAGTCTGAGATATCAGTATGAATGCATGTTTACACACACACACACACACACACACACACAGATAGGTACAGAAATAAATGTATAGCACACATGGGTTAGTATACATACTTTATTTCCTAGCTCTGTCCGCTGAAAGGGGCTACCAGCACAATACCCCATGCTGGAGTAGGAAAAATATGACTCTAGACTACCTTGTAGTGCCAGAAAATAAGGATATCCTAAAAAAAAATGATGAGGTATGTCAAAAAGACATAAGAGTCAACCCAAAAGAGCAGCCAATGGTTAAAGCTGGAACAATTTAAGCAAGAAAATAAATTATGGTATTATTGGATTACAATCCAAAGAAAAAAATAAATATCTGAGTCCATACTGATATAAATAATGTTTTAATAAATGAATAAAATGCATATATACATACATAAACGACTAAATAGAAGAGAGGGAACAAATCTGCTTTATAGAAGAATTCTAATTTATACATATAAAGGGAATGAGAGAAATAGAAAATCATCGTTAGAATACCAGAGTAATCATTACTGCAAGCAAGATCCACTGATGATTCTTTCTTTTTTATTTAATTAATTTTTTATTGAGACAACACTGGTTTATAATGTTATATAAATTCCAGGTGTACATCGTTATATCTTGATTTCTATATAGACTGCCTCGTGTTCACCACGCAGAGCCTCATTGCCATGCATCACCGTACACATGAGCCACTTTACCCTTTTTGCCCTTGCTCCTCCCTGCTTCCCCTCTGGTAGCCACCAATCTATTTTCTGTGTCTATGTGTTTGTTTGTTTGTTGTTGTTTTTTATCTTCCACATATGAGTGAAATCATACAGTATTTGGCTTTCTCCGTCTGACTTCTTTTGCTTAGCATAATGCCCTGAAGGTCCAAAATTAGTGGGAGAATACTTAAGGCAATATTTGCATAGCCTCGAAGTATCTTCCCCCAAAATACTTATTAATTTTTTGTGTTGGTTTCTGCATACATCCACAAACTCTTGATACTCATGGCTGCAGGATTTGGAGCTTAATTCTTCTACCTTTGAGTTTGGCTGCACATAGTGAGTCAGTTCTAATGAATAGAGCATGAGAAGGGAAAAATGGTAATTTATGGTGGAGAAACCTGGCAGATGGCCTCTTATCCAAGTGACCAAGGTTAACATCACACCAGTAATGAGTCATATTGATATCATGTACCCTTGACAAGATGAGAAGGGTACCTCGGTGGTATTCTTCCACCAGATCCATGACTTCAGTACAATCATGATAAACCATCAGACAAAAACCTGACCACTACTCTCGGAAAGTTTTGAGGTCATAAAAGACAAGGAAGACTATGAAACTTTCACAGATTGGAAGAGAGTCAGGAGACAAGTCAACTAAATACAATGCGGAATCCAGGATTGGATCGTGGAACAGAAAACAACACACCGAGAGAAACATGAGTCTCTCATTTAGTTAATAGTGTTGTACCAATGTTAGTTTCTTTGTTTTGATAAGTCACCGTGGTTTATATAAGGTGTTAACATTGGGGAAAGCTGGGTGAAGGGCATATGGAAACTCTGTGCTATCTTTGCAACTCTTCTGTAACTCTAAAATTACTTTGAAATAAAAAGGGACAAAAAGAAGTGGATGGTGTAAGAAACAGTTTTGTATGTATTTATTTAATGTTACAAAGGTAACAATTAAAGTAACTAGAAATAATTATACAACTATTTTAAGAAGGAGGGGAGGACAGTGGATCCAGGATGTAAGTGAACTAAAAATCCCAGCCCATCAATGCAGATCATCAAAAGTCCATTTCAAAAGTTGATAACCCAATAAATAAATGTGTAAGATCATTATTTAGAAAAATTGGGTAAACCACCAGAAAATCTTAAAACAGACTTGGTTAATGGAAGTTTCTTATTGGAGCAAGAATATTGTGGGCAGAAATGGGGGTCAGAGACTGTGATTGTCATTACCATTTCATCTGCAAGATCTGATTTTGTAACCATATGCACGTTGTTTCAATAAAAATTACAAAATAGTGTCGCTCCATAAAGGGGATTCGTTGGTCAATTGGTTTAAAATGTATTTAATACTTTTCCTCTGTCTTGGAGAGTCGCAATTGCCATATTAAAAACTCAGAGAAATGGCAAATGAAAAACAAAATAAAAGAGACAAACTTTCTGTAAACTAGCATTCCTCAAATTTATTTGACTACAGAAACAGATATTAGCCGTCTGAGCAACCATCAGGAAGTAGAATGCAGTTTGGGAAATGATGCACTCTGAATCTTTAGAGTAAAAGAAAACCACAACTGAGAAACTAATGTAAGGGCCTCTAACTGGTGGCACAGATGAGCTCCTACCGCTCCCTGGAGCCCTTTAATTACTAAACTCATTGCCATGGTTCCTGTCTGTCTCCAGTATCCATCCCAAATACCCCTATAGTGTGGCACAATTTTGCCTTCTTAGATTCAGTGTCCTCATTGCTACTTAATCATTTTGCCGGTCTGTACCAACCTCATTCTGATTCTGGAAATATGTAAATCACCCTTGATGTATAATTCTTGTGCTATTCCCCATGGTAAGAGAGTGAGACAGAGCCCTGGGATTCCTCTGTTAGATGTCACCTCTCCTATATGGGACGAAGATCACACTCTGCCTTGAAACTCAGTAATCAAAAAGGTAGGCTTCTGTCCGCTGGGTCCTTCAAAGCCTGTGCTGTGGGGGAATGGGAGGCTCTCTGTCTTACCAGGATTTTGGTCCTAAAGGGATGATTTCTGGGAGCCAGACAAAACCTATGACTGCAGCTGTTGTCACTTACATGGTCCCGAATCAAGGCAGGTGGATTATGTATTCTCTTTTGTTTTCACTCTGGATTTATTGGAAGGAAGGGTTATTTTTCCCCTGTCCAAATATCTTAAATCATTCAAAGGCAGCATTAGACTTTTAGCAGAAAAATGCAAATGTAACTGGGACACTTACAATGACCTAAATGCATGCTGATTACCTTTTCTGTTATCTTCTGCCCTTAAATAAAGAAAATAAAATAAATGTCAGCAGTAAGAAAAATGAAAGTAGGTCAGACTACAGAACCACTAGATCAAAAGCAGTTGGAGCCAAGCACACCTTTCCCAAGTGGGAAGCAAGAAATCAACATGTAAATGAAAAGCATTTGAAGAGTTTGAGCAGTTCTCTATTAGCCTTGGCAATTAGCAGGAGGGCATTGAATTATTCTGGTGACTGCATCTTATAACTGGAACAAAGTGGAAATGCTGGTCCTGTTACTGAAAGAGATGAGTCACTCCAAAACAGGACTTCCATTGGGTGGGACTTACATTCTTTAGAAAACGAGAAGAATGGACAATGAAGGATGTTCCCCGCTGAGATCACGGGAAAGAAGATCTAATACTGCATTCTGCGTGTGTGTGTGTGTGTGTGTGTGTGTGTGTAAGGTCTGCTGATTCTTTTCAATCAACTAATGAAAAGCCCAATACTAACACCACCTTGTGATAATATGAAATGCCTACAGCATGACCATGGGCTCCCATTGAAGACATATGATTGTACTAATTCCTATTAATGATTGTTATGTCATTCCTTGTTGAAATTTTGCTTTAATGTTCCATTATATGGAGTCAAGTTAATACAGCCATCCTTGTCCTACAAAGTTTAGCAGAGTTGACACAGTCATGAAGGAAAGAAAAGCAGCTAAATAAATGTGGAATGTGCCTGTTAATGAAAAACTGCTCACAAAATGTTTTTAGAACTAGGTAAGATTTCTGGAGATACACTCTGAAAGAAGGAATAGGACCAGTTCTGTGATTTAGGCAGGCTCTAAGAAAGCTCTAACAATTGATGGAAGATTTTGGAGAATAAACAAAAGGATTTAATCCACTATATGTATTAACTCTTTCAAGAATTTGAATCTATTTTTGGTCCTAATATGGATAGTCCACATGATATATTTGTTCTACAATATTGTCCAAATTACTATGAATCTACAGAGAATCTTGAGTTTTTATCTGAAAAGTCAAAGGTATCAAAAGACTTTGAACTTTAGAGAAAGATGTATATCAAATTCCCTTGTGCCTACTCTGTAGGAGAAATAAAGTTCTATCTTTACTACTAGTTGATTGCCGTTGGAATTTACCATCTTCCATACCATTCAAGAAAAATGCAGGAAACATAACAGAGCTCATGACTTTATACATTCTATAGAAGACAGTTGGAAATTACTTTTGATCTTCTTCACCCTGCTCTGACAAATAGGACTTTCAAGTAGCAAGAAAGAGAAACTTATCTTTCCCTGGCAAATAACTCCCAAGACAGGAGCTCTGGAAAATGTCATTTGAGTTTGTGGCAAACAAATCATTTTTATTTTTAAATGATCACCATGATGCTTACTCTATTAAATGTAAAAGTGAAAATACATGCTTTTATTTTGATTAGTAATCTTTAGACTCTATAGGTGGTATCCTGAAGTTACATAAAAAAAAAAAACTCATCCACAAATTTATATGGAAAGGCAAAATACCTGGAATAGCCAATGTAATATTGAAGAAGAACAAAGTTGGAGGGCTGACATTATTTTACTTCAAGACTTAATATAAAGCTTCAGTAATCAAGACAGTGTGGTATTGGCAAAAGAATAGACAAATAGATCAATGGAACAGATGAGAGGCCAGAAACAGACCCACACAAATATAGTCACTTGATCTTTGACAAATGAGCAAATGCAGTCCAATGAACAAACAATAGTCTGTTCAACAAATGGCGCTGGAACAGCTGGACATCCACAGGCAAAACAAAACAAAACACAAACAAAAAAATTAAAAAGAAATGAATTTATATCCAGACTTTCCATCTTTCACAAGAATTTCCCCAAACAAATCACAGACCTAAATGGAAAACATAAAGCTATAAAACTTCTAGAAGATTACATAGGAGAAAATCTAGATAACCTCAGCAATGAGTTTTAGATACAACACCAAAAGAACAACCCATAAAAGAAAAATTAATAAGTTGAACTTCATTAAAACCAAATTAAAAACTTCTGCTCTGGAAAAGACATTGTTAAGAGAATGAAAACAAACAAACTACCTTGGAGAAAATATTTCCAAAACATTTATCTGATAAAAGACTTGTATCCAAGATATACAAAGAACACTTAAAACTCAACAATAAGAAAACAAACAAGCCAATTAAAAAATGGATGAAAAATCTAAACAGGCACCTTACCAAGGGGGATATACAAATGGCAAATAAACATATGAATAGATGCTCAACATTGTATGTCATCAGAGACATGCAAATTAAGATGAGAATGAGATACCACTACACATCCATTGGAATGGCTAGAATCCAAAACCCTGACAACATCAGATGCTGGCAAGGATGTGGAGTAACAGGAACTTTCATTCATTGCTGGTGGGAATGCAAAAAGGAACAGTCATAGTAAACAGTTACTGTACAATCCAGCAATCGTGCTTCTTGATAGTCACCTGAATGAGTTAAATTTTTTTAAGGTCAAAACACGGTCACGCAGAAACCTGTACACAAATGTTACCAAACTGTAAAAGCACCCAAGATGTCCTTCAATAGATGAATGGATAAACAAACTGTGGTACATCCATCAAATGGAATATTATTCAATTATAAAAAGAAATGAACTATCAAGCCACACACACACACAAAAGACTTAAAGGAAACTTAAATACGTATGAAGTGGAAGATGCCAGTCTGAAAAGGGTACACACTGTATGATTCCAACTATGTAACATTCTGGTAAAGACAAAACTATGGAGACAGTAAAAGGATCTGTAGTTGCCAGGAGTTAGGAAGGAGGGAGAGATGAACAGGCAGAACATAGAATTTTAGGGCAGTGAAACTATTCTGTAGGATACTGTAGTAGTGGATATATGACATTATGCATTTGTCAAAACCCACAGAAATGTACAACACAGAATGAACCCTAATGTAAACTATGGGCTTTAGTTAATAATAATGTATCAATATCAGTTCATCAACTATAACAAATATACCACACTAATACAAGACTTTAATAATAGGGGAAACTCTGGTGGAAGAAGGGGGCAAAGGATATATGGGAACTCTGCTGAATTTTTCTGTAAACTCAAAACTGCTGGAAAAATAAAGTCTATTAATGTAAAAATATAAATAAATAAAACAATGTTTTAAAAGTCACTGCTTTTCTAATGGAGATATCTGGCATGTGGCCTCAGTGAAAGTTAATGATCATCTGCCTCAGCAAGCTGGTTTCCCTTTCTTCCCTATTGTTCCCCACCGCCATCCCCCAACTCCCAACACGTTGCCAGCTGGACTCTTGTCAATTGCTGAGACCCAGGTGAGGGATATCCTGAGTCAGGCTCCAAGACAGGAAGATACTCAACATCCTATGATTATAAATGAAAAGAAAAAAAATTTTAGCCAAAGAACATACTTTGTCAACAAGTCCGTGTTTCCAGAACGTATGACTAAAGGTTGAGAGATGGGGCATGTGAGAACACGCCCCACTCAGCTGCTCTCTCTTGAACTCGGAGGATGCTTCCTTGTCCTCTCTGCAGAATGAAGGGGAGAGAGCTTCATTCCATAGCTTCCTCTGCCCTGGTTTTCAAATATGGCAGAGTCATGGAATAATTTATTAGTGGCTCTCAGAACTCTACCCTTGGCATTGCAGTGGCCAACATTCTTATAGTCTGCCCAGAGCAAAGAAAACAAAAATACCACATCAAAATGTTTGCCATTTATGACCCATGATACGAATAAGGAACACATAATGGGAAGGTTGAGGCAGAGGGTTCCACTGACCATTCCATTCAGACTGTGAACTCTTTTCCTAGAAGAGATTTTGTGTGTGGTGGATATAAACCACCAGTTTATGAATATAAACTCGAAAGATGTATGCTCCTTAACCTCCTAAGTCTTGGAGAGACTCCCGTCTAGCTTTAAGTCAATTCATTCCTTCACCCCCTTCCACCTTGCCATGGAGAGAGCTGGTAGGGCGTGAGCAGTGGAAGCTAGAAGTCACGCGGTCCATGTCTTGTGCCATCACTTTAAGGCAAAGATATTGAGTCAATTTTATTTCATTCTAACCTGCATTATCAGCCAAATAAATTGAATACAGCACCTCAAATAAAACAAAATATAGAAATTCAGAGTAGTGCATTAATAGGTTAGCTTTTTATTTTGTTTTTCCTAAGAAATGTTTATAGCCCTTTGTAGCGGACACCCTCTGGAACAAATAAAAAGAAAAACTGGGCTATAGATTTTCAAAAATGATAGAATATACTATATTCTAGGTGCTGACACACAGGAACTCTAATTAATATTAATATGCCTCTGAAGAGTTTGGGTTCTAGCCAATATGCTTGGAATGCTCATATAGATAATGACGGCCCTTGTGCATCTTCCTCAGATTTGACACCCCACTCTAGATTACACTAGGCAAAGAGTTTAGGGATTTCCATTTGTGGCTTGCTGCTAAGAGCTATGTCTATGTTTCTCTCCTGCCAGATACATGTAAACACATTATGTCCCAACTTCTCAAGATGACAGACACATATATGGAGAAATTGGGTCAATTTCTTGGGGATTGGAGCAATTGACAGCAGCTCCAAAACCAATCAGAGAAAATGGAGCCAGTCCTATTCTTGCTCCATGGAGACCAGTGGAACCTAGAACTCTTGGGATCAATGGATGAATCCGGCCCTTGGGGCCGTGGAGTGTTGGTTTGCATTTATAAGTTTGAAATGTGAATATGTGTGTTGACATTCCATGTCTGTTTTCTTGCTGGGCTGAACTTAACAAGAGGCCCTGTCACTGCTGCAGTTTACTATACATCTTTTTCTTCATGAGGTCCTTAACTTGGCTACAACCAGTCGAAGAACTTGTTTCCCCAGCACGGTTTGCAACACAAATCACTCCCTGAAGTATTTACATAAGCTCCAATTTGGCAAAAATATAAAGCTTGACTTGCTTCTGGAATTTCAGAAGGCTAAAAAATGGAAATCCTTCTCCAAGCATCGAGCTCAGTTACACTGTTGCCATATCCACCTAAGGAATCTAAGCAATCCCCAGTTAGAGTCTTGCTAAGCTTAATGTGATGTATTATTTAAAAGGATGTGAGGACGGAAAATATTCTACATGAGCTGTTTGTGAAAGAAGTCAGGAAAAACATCATTCTGAAATGCTCATTGCAGTAATGATGCTTTGAAAGCGATTTTTAGAATGTCAAATAAGCAAGCATCATTTTTATTCCTGTCAGTTATGAAACAAACTTGAAATGATGATGCTTGGCCACACTTTCCAAGTGCCTCCCAGCAAGCAGAGCAGGAATATAGGTGAGGAAGCCAATCACAGTATATTCGCCTAGCAAAATTCCTATTTCCAGTGGAAATTAACTTTTTGCATTCCATTATATCTCTATTAAGTCCTCTAAAAGAGCAAAGCGTGATGGTGGCTTACCGTCTTGTACGACTTTCAAGTTCACCAGAAAGCACCCCCTCCCTGAACTTGTCATTGTTTTACACATGGGGTTTCCTCAGCCAATGGGAGGGTTGAATTAGGTGTCATCATGAATATTTATTTTTCTGAACTTTTTCCCTCACAATCAGAAATCTAGAAAAATTGGGCTGTCTTCTCCCTACGGCTTTAAATAGTTTTGGTTACTTGAGTCATTTTTTTTTTCAGTTTATAAATACTCTTATCAAAGACCTCTAACAAGGCATTTCTTAAATAGCATTGAGGAAATCTGTCCATCTAAGTCAGCTGCTTTAAGTAGATCATGCTTTATTTATGAAAAATTAATTCTGATTCCAAATTTGACAGTACCTAAGATTTTTTTCTTATGTTTGCGAAGCTGCATGAAACTTTTCTTTACTGCTGCCTTTGAAGTTTAATTCTGTAGGAATCAAGTAGACCTATTGAGGCCAGAAAAGGTAACAGAATACTACGAGAAAATGGTATTCATAGACCTCCCAGGGGAAAAAAGATGGAGGCAAGAAGAGGAAAGAAAAGAGAACTCCTGCTGGCCCTGTGCTCTCAGCCCCATGCCAGCATTTTTGTCTCAGGCAACAAAGATAATCTGTGAACCTGTAGGCATACATCTAAAGTCACTTAGACCTACACATTTTCTGACTGTCTCTGATTAAACAAGCCTCAAAGACATAATGAATAATTTATGATAAATCAATGTCCACGTAGAATAAAAGCACATTTTGAAAGCATTGTTTTATGTGTAATTTCCACGTGAATACTAAGCTTGTCCCTTTTTGTGAGCTATTTTATTACCATTGTCTTCGGATTTTTTATTTTCAATTTCAAAGATAATTAAGAGTAAGAAGTAAATATTGAACAGCTCTTTTACAGGCTGCAAAGTAAGCTCCACACATTATCCCCCTGAAGCTTCACAACACTGTGGCTAGGTTGGTTATCAGCACTATAAGTGTTCGAGGGACTAGCTCCACAGATGAGTAATGGAGATTTGTGATCTTATGTGACTCCAGCAAATTGGCACATCTGCCTAAAGCATCACCATCAGGTCTTAACTTAAATATTTGGTAATCCAACTCTGGCCCTTTTTCATTATATAAAGCCTCGTTTTTAAGAGAACTTTCTCAGGCTGCGAAGAAGACCCATGCATGTGCTGAGGAAGTTCTACAGTCTTCAAAGGCCAAGATGGGAGCCATAGAAACCTCTACCACGTGTTAATTCTAATGCTCACTTATTCCTAATACCCCAGTGGCCACTGGGCGGGAGGTTGATGGGGTGCATTGAGGCTCCACATCTCTGAAAACCTGAAAACAGAAAAGATATTCTCTGTCTTGCTTACATTCTCTTGATATGACATGGCGGAGTCCTCTCCAATATTTCCTCAATTCACTCCCAGACAGAGATATTCAGGAAGAGAGTAGGTCCTAAATATCAAAAGAGTTTCCTAAAAATCTGTTTCATTGCCTCCTCTTCCTATATGCCAACATTTTCAAATGGCTATCTGAGAAATTAACATTGCTTCTCCTTTCCTCCTATGCCTTGTTAGACAGGAAGAGTGTGGAGTACATACAGCAGACATGCTCAGCTATCTAGGGCCTCCTCTGAGCATAAGTAGAAGGCTAGTGAGGCTTAGGCACGTACATCTGAATATGTTATCTTTCATATCTAGTTTTTCTTGCCTCCAAACTTTAAGGCTCTTTGCGCTTAAACTTAAAAAGTGCTACTTCTCCGTGGCCTTTTATTTTCAAGAGTTCATATCAATATTAAAGCAGTGAAAGAACCCCAACATTTCTTGGGCACCTACCTTGTACAAAGCTCTTGGGAGAGATGTGATATAACACAAGGTTTCTTCAACCACTTCAATCACTTCAAGAAGAGACAATCCCTATCTCTACTGCCTCTTCTTTATGTTGCTTTATGTGATAAGCAGTAGAGGAAAGACATGTGTTCTGACAACCAACAGTATTGTGCAGACCATATCTGGTTGTCTTGAGCAGTGTTGGTCCAATCAGAATTTATTTGGTTATTATTAAGTGGTAATAGTGATACTCACTTTACAGGATTTTTTTAAGGAAAAGTGACACAATGTATGTAAGAACCAAATAGTGCCTGAAACACAGTAAACATTTAGGAAAGGGTAGCTGTTATGGTTTTGTATGTTACTGTAGCAATAATCCTGAAGGACGCTGGAGTGATGAAGTGGTGGGAAGCAGGGCCGGTGCAGACGCTCGCACTGAGAGCTTGGACTTGGAGAAACATAAGGCATTTTTTCCTGAGCACATTGGCAGCTACTAAGGACTTCATGATCAAAGGTAACTTGGGATCTTGCTTTTAGGTGTCACTAATGAACTACTAACGAACTACTTGATCTAATGCATAGGGACTTAACTCAGTGGCTGCTTCCTGAATCCTTAACAGATTCTTTGAAGTACAACATTTCAGAGAAATTGAAGATTGTCTGAAGTGCTTGGCAACATGCATTAGCTCTTCAGATGCCTAATGCTTGCATATTTCACATCTTTTAAATCAAGATGCCTGGGAAAGTCGATGAAAAGGATTACAGCAATGATGAACCTAAAGAAAGGACTTCGACTGAGTCACAAAATTCAACAATTGCTTTGAATACCTTTCAGGCAAATGGAAGATAGAAAAATAGGAAAGATACTCTCTTCTTGGACTTGGGAAAGGACACGTCACAACTATGATACGTATAGTAGAGGAAGAGATAACTAGAATTTCCACGGATAGAAAAGAGACATTAACTGAGAGCAAGGATCTGGGAAGCGGCCATAGAATAGGTGGCTTTGGAACCTAGGTCTTAAAGGTTGACCGCGAGACTGATAAATGGAAGAGGGAAAAGTATACTTGAGACAGAAAGAACACAAATAAAGGCACACAAGTGGACAATAGAGGAAATGACTAGAGAGAGCTGCAGATTAAATGAATTCGTATGATATGTGATATGTATGACCAAAGGGTGATTCCTAGTAACATTTCCCAATTAGAGGGGGAAATACAGGGCCTCTTGATAGACAGTAGAGATGTCTGCAAGTGGAAAACGTCAGTTTAGCGCTGCCCTGTAGGGGCTGCAAGTAAAGATGTGCCCACCCAGCCGACTGCTGATTGCTGCAGTTCCAGTTCAGCTGGTCCAGCAGCTGCAACAAGGGAGAAAGGAAGCTGTATAACTGATTGACAGTTTCCCAGAAACCTGGATGTGTTCCCTTCATGATTTGTTCTCTCTTTGCTACCACTTGGCAATTTATAGTATTTGAGTGTAGAGGAAGGGAATGAGTTTGAGTTGTTTTATTGAGTTTGAGTTGTTTCATTGAAAAGAAAATTGAAAGATCTATAGATTCAAATGCATTTGCTTAGCAATGTGATGACTGTGTGTTAACTTTCTCCGTGAAGGTCCACTTTAAGCAGACTGGAGTCAGAAATATCATCATTTTTGTAATGCTGCTATCATGCCTTTCCTCTAAGAAATTTAAACAATGTTTCCAATGTTTATATTGCTTTGCAGGGACAACTTATCCGTTAGGTGCAGTAGGCACATTGCTGTGGACCCTTGATACATTTTAGGGAGCCCCCCAAAATATTTTAATTTCTTTTAAAATCAAGAGAAAAAATAAACTTTTAGACTTGAAGAAAAAGTTTAATTTTCTTCAAATGAAAATTTAAAGAAAATGAAAATTTTAGGGCCCTTGAAAATCTATTCAATTTTGCTAAAGTACAAAAAAATTAGAAGTATATCAAAAGTAAGTTTTAACATTGATATTCTTATGGAAAAAAGGACCCATGAAGGCAAAAGTGCCCAGGGCCAATGAAAGTCATATTGCAGCCCCTCCTGCTGTGTTCACCCCAACAAAAGTTCTCTGCTTCCCTAACAAATCGTCTTATCTTACTAAAATATTATAATGGGAAAGTCACAGAACTTACAATAAATGACTCAGATATGAATATACTTTTGTCAGTTACCCTCTCTATGACCTTGGGCAAATTGTTAGTCTGTTTGAACTTCTGTTTGCTCATCAGTATATGAGTATCACAACTATTATCTCCTACCTTCTCTGGCACTTCAATAGCTCAGCTATTTATATTCACTGCTTTAGGGAAGGAAAAACATGGCCAAAAATAAAAGAAACATTGAATCAATTTTTTGTGTGTTTTGGCATTCCAAAATCCTAGGCTCCCAGAAGAATAGAAACACGTCACATACACAGAAAATAAATTAAAGAATAAGTAATAATAAGAAAAAATATCTTATCCTCAAACTAGTTGGAGAATTTTAAAGTCCTACCTTTCCCCACCTCTAACTCCTGGAAAACAATGATCTGTTCTCTACCATAGTTTTGCCTTTTCCATAGTGTCTTATAAATAGAATCATACAGTTTGTAACCTTTAGGGATTGGCTTCTGTCACTCAGCATAATGCCTTTGTGTATGTCAATAGTCTGTTCCTTTTATTTTGATGGATAGTATTGTCTGGATGTGCCATAGCTTGTTTATCCAATCACTTCTTAGGGACGCTTAAGTCATTTCTAGTTTTTAGTTATTAAGAACGAAGCTGCTATAAACATTCATTTACAGATTTTTGTGTGAGCATAATAAGTTTCATATCTCTTGCAGGAATATCCAGGAGTGAGATTGCTGGATCATATAATAAATATTTAATTTTATAAGAAAATACCACTGTTTTGCATAGTGGTTGTACTAGGTTGTGTTGCCAAAAGTGACATACAAAAGTTCCAGTTTCTCCTCATCCTCCATAGCGTTTGGTGTTAATAGTATTGCTTATTCTAACCAATCTAATAGATTTGTAAGAATATGTCATTATGGTTTCAATTTCAATTTCTCTTTGAAATGATGTTGAACATCTTTTCGTGTGCTTATTTTCTGTTCATATACTCTCTTTGCTATCTGTTAAAGTCTGAATATTTCTCAATTGGGTTGTTTGTTTTTTTACTTTTGAGTTTTGACAGTTCTTTATATATTCTAGACACAAGTTCTTTGTCAGGTATGTGAATTGCAAATATTTTATCCTCATCTGTAGCTTGTCTTTCCATTATTGTAACAATGTTTTTCATAAAGCAAAAGTGTTTTTTGTTTTTTTTTTTTGTGAGGAAGATTAGCCCTGAGCTAACATCCATTGCCAATCCTCCTTTTTTTGCTGAGGAGGATGGGCCCTGGGCTCACATCCATGCCCACCCTCCTCTATAAGGGACACCACCACAGCATGGCTTGACAAGTGGTGCGTCAGTCCATGCCTAGGATCCAAACCTGAGAACCCTGGGCTGTGGAAGTGGAGTATGAGAACTTAACCACTACGCCACCGGGCTGGTCCCTATTATTTTTATTTTTTTTGTGAGGAAGATTGGCCCTGTGCTAACATCTGCCAATCCTCCTCTTTTTTGCTAAGGAAGACTGGCCCTGGGCTAACATCCATGTCCATCCTCCTCCACTTTATATGGGACACCACCACAGCATGGCTTGACAAGCAGTGCGTCGGTGTGCCCCCCGGATCTGAGCCAGCAAACCCCGGGCCTCCGCAGCGAAACACGCGCACTTAACCCCTTTCACCACCAGGTGGCCCCTATTATTTTTTAAGAACAAGATTTTAGTTTCATTAATTTTCTCTAATATTTTATTGTTGTTTTAAATATTTTTATTTCTGCTGCAAACTTTATTATTTCTTACTTTTGTTGGGTTTAATTTCCTTTTTTTGTCTAGTTTCTTAAGGTGGAAGATTAGATTGTTGATTCGAGACATTTATTCTTTTGCAATATAAGTATTTAATGCTATTTAAAGAATCTACTAAGCACTGATTATCTGCATTCTACAAATTGTGAGTCACTTTAATTTTATTTACATTCAACTCAAAATATTTTCTAATTTCCCTTGATACATCTTTGACCCATGGGTAGTCTAGAAGGACATTATTTAACCACCAGTTTGGAGACTTTCCTGTTATTTTTTTGTTTTTGATTTCTAGTTTAATTTCATTATGATCAGACAATATACTTTTTGTGATTTCAATTCTTTCAAATGTATTAATGCTTCTTTTGTGACCCAAATTGGTGAATATTCTATGTGCGCTTAAAAAGAATGTGTATTTTTGCTATTGTTTGGTGACATTTTATAAATGTCATTTTACAAACACAATGACAAATTCTACTATAAATGTTAATTACTTCTAGTTGGTTGATAATATTGTTCAGTTCTTCTATATCCTGACTTATTTTCTGTTAGTTGGTCCCATCAATTACTAAAAGAGGAGTGTTGAAATCTGCGACCATAATTGTGGATTTGTCTATTTTTTTTTTCAGTTCTGTTGGTTTTACTTCATGTGTTTTGGGTTTGTATTGGTTTGCTAGCACTGCTGTAACAAAGAACCATAGGCTGAGTGGCTTAAACAACAGAAATTTATTTTCTCACAATTCTGGAGGCTAAAAGTCCAAGATCAAGGTGTCAGCAGTATTGTTTCTTTTGAGACCTCTCTCCTTGGCTTATGGACGACAGTCTTCTCCCTCTGTCTTCATATAGTCTTCTCTCCTTGTGTGTCTGTATCTTAATAATCCCCTCTTCTTATAAAGACACCAGTCATATTGGATTAGAGCCCATCCCAATGACCTCATTTATCCTTAATTATCTCTTTAAAGATCCCATCTCTACATACAGCAACATTCTGAGGTACTGGGAGTTAGGACATCAACATATAAATTTTGGGGGTACACAATCCAACCCATAACACTCCTCCATCTGGTTCCCCCAAATCCATGTACTTCTCACATGCAAAATATAGTCACCCCATTCCAATAGCCCCCAAAGTCTTAACACATTCTAGGATCAACTCTAAGTCCAAAAACTCAGCTAAATACCATCTAAATCAAGTATGGGTGAGACATGAGGTATAATTCATCATGAGACAAAACTCCTCTCTGGGCCCACTAGTGTGACGGCCCTGCCTTCTGGGTTTTGGGGTGTATTTTGGAGTGCTGTGTTTTCCTGGTGAACTGACCCTTTATTATTATAAAAGTCCATTACTGCTCTGAGATCTCTAATTCCTGAATAATACTTACTGAATATTTTACCTGCTAGGTCCTCATATTTACTAATTCTGTGGAGATAGATTCAAGCCATAGTAGACCAGTTTTTCTAAAAGAGCTGGGCTGGATTAGGACCTTTTAAAAGCCTGGAGAACTGGGAAGATTGTGGTGGTTCTAATATTTATTTCACATTTATTACATAATAAAACTACATAATAAAGTAACACTAGACTTTCCAATACAAAATACATGTAAGCTAAAATTAAAACTAGCTTCTTTCTATAAATGAACACACTCATTGAAGCTAAATTTTCTCATTTGCTGGTACCCTAAGTGAATTCTTTGTCTTCCATCAGGTAATTACCACTGCCAATGAGTGCTCCATAGAATGTAGCCAAAATGGTCCTTTGGTCCAAGAGATTTGGGAAATGCTAAATACGATATCTCTCCAATAAATTTTAGTATATTAGATGCTTTCAGAGGTCCAAAATTAATAAAGACAATTTAAAATTTCTTTACTCCATATATTATAATTAATTTGACCACAGAACTATTTTTTACATAATACCTAGTAATGTCCCATAAATAATTTTCTCTCAACATACTTTGGAAAATACTTCAGAAATACTGCATCATTTTCTAAGCAGACTTTTCTAAAAGATTTACATGCTTTACATTATTTACAACATGTCAGACTTGGGGCCTGAGTAGATATTGAGGTAAATATTATCTTCATTTTATAGATGAAGAAATTGAGTGAAGTCACATAGCTTTCAGTAATGGAGCTGTGGTTCAGACTTCATTCACTGCTTTCCATCATTTACCCAGAATAGATCAGCAGCCCTTCAGCTTTTCTTTCCCAGGAGCTGTCTTTTCTCATCAACTTCGATCCAAATTTCAGAGCCCCACCTCTTATCTACATATCTATTCCCGTAGTTTTCTGCCCTTTGATTCATCAAGTCCTCATCCCTTAATTCCCATGCAGCTCTGACTTTAAATTCATTCTCTAGTTTCCGAAGGAGACTATGGTACTAGGAAAAAGCATGGGGTTGCACATTTCACCTTTGGCCTGCCACAGCTCTGCCTCAGCCTTGTCATAAACAAATACCACCTGCCCTGGAGGGCTGGAGAGAGTTGCTGTAGTGTTAGATGCTAAGAGGAAGGAAAGAAGAATAAACAAATAAGGCAGAAGTCAGGAGAGAATGAGATGTCAGGTGACAGCCATTGATGGGTGAATATACCCGACCTTCAGGACTCTCTCTCCAAATTTGAGGGGAAAAGAATTTGACAGGATAAGAAAGGCCTACTTTCAGCCAGTAATCTTAGGCATCTCGAAATATTCAAGGGACTCCCAGCAAGTCCTTTTCAAAGAGTGAGATATAACAGGATTTGTCAACAACCTTGTAATATGGCTCTCATCCTAAAAAGTATACAATTAAATTGTGATTTTTGTAAACTGCTATGTCTAGAATATGTGTTTTTTTGTATATATCCATTAATAAAAAAGATTATTTGGCACCATTTCCTTAGCAAATCCTACAAATAATAAATGTAATTTCTCTAATCAGGAAACAAATCCATTGAATGGTGTTCAGCTCTGCTGAAGTCAAATGATCCATTAATTCATTCATTATAAAATGCGTTGGGTGTCTTCTGAGTTATGGCTTATAGAAGCTTAGTCAGCCATTAGAAGTTTCAGCTGCTTGAATATATAATTTGGAAGGACTTAAGGTCATATCAGAATTTTAGGTAGATTAATACCTCATGCCCAGGTCAGGCAGGCTTTTTGTCATAGAGACTGATGATTCCTCCGATAGCTGGCAAAAGAGTGGGTAAGTTAAAGAAATGAGTGTAGGAAGACTAGAATTAAACTCAGCTGTTCAGGAAGCAAATCAACCAACAAGCCACATTAAAGAGGTCTGTGAAGGTGGGAATTGAACCTGCTGCCTGGTTTGTAGCACCACAGGTTGAGTTTTCTGGGAGGTTTTTTTCCCCCTGTAGGCTCTGTGAGATACAGAATTCAGCCTTGATTCCTCTTTACACTGCTAATAAACTTGGGTGAGCAAACACTGATCTGTTTACCCTCTGACAAGCTTCCTTAGCTTGCGTCTGGGTTGGGAATGCACTAGGAGCCTATAGTCTTGCCTCAGGGGTAGTGTGAAGAGGAAGGTCCATGCAGCCGAGTAAATAAAACACCCACAAACCTGGACCAGGGCAGAAACAATCTCTTTTAATAGATCATTATTTTGAAAGGAAGTAGGCATTGTATTTGATGGTGTTTCTTTAACAGGATGGCCTAGGTGGATGAACACACCTAGGGTGCAGCTTCAGAGGGTACAGGTTTGTGCAAATACAAGCCTAGGGGAGAGAGCACACCATTGGATTTTAAGATGCTGAAACAAAAATCACTTCTTCAAACAAAGTCATTTTAGAGTTGTATAGCCAGATGAAGGTATTTTTTAATGGCTTTATTGAAATGATTAACATATGATAAACTGTGTATATTTAGAGGGTATAATTTGATAGGTTTTGGCATGTTTACACCTGTGAAACCATCACCACAATCAAAATAGTGAACATAGCCATCACTCCCAAAAGTTTCCTCCCACCCTTTTGTAAACTTCTACCCTTCCCTGCTCCTTCTTATTCCACCTCAATTCCCAGGCAGCCACTGATCTGCTTTCTTTCACTATAGATTAGTTTGCATTTTCTAGATTTTATATTAATGGAATCTTACAGTGTGTAGTTTTGTGGTCTGGCTTCAAATTATTTAATTATTATTTTGAGACTCATCCATGTTGTAGTTCAATGGTTCATTCTTTTTTATTGCTAAGTAACATTCCACTGTATGGATATACTGGTTTGTTTATCCATTCACCTATTGATGGACACGTGGGTTTGTGTTGGTTATCTATTTTTGTGTAACAAATGACCCCAAAACTTAGAAGCTTAAAACAACAAAACATTTATTATCCCCCGGTTTCTGTGGGTCAAGAATGTGAGTGCAGCTTAGCTGGGTGTCTCTGGCTCAGGGTCTCTCAACAGGCTACAGATAAAGTGTCAGCCAGGAGTATAGTAATCTCCAGACTCAACTGGAGGAGGATCCACTTCCAAGCTCACTCACACGGCAGGCCATGTTGGCAGGCCTCAGGTTCCCTTAGTGAGATAGACCAGGCTAGGCTGTGGTGGCTGATAAATCCTAAAAACTCAGTGGCTTAATACAATAAAGTTTACTTTTGGGTCCCACCTCCGTCAGATGCATGTTAGGTGGCTCCTATGTATCTGTAGCTATACCATCTGGAATACATGGCCTCCGTGATCACCATGGAAAGGGAGAGAGGGCTGCATGGCTATGTAGGGTGTTGTCTGAGGGCCAAGCCTAGAAGTGCCTCACGTCGCATCCACCTACAAGCCATTCCTGAACCCCAGTCCCCTCACACAACATCTAACTACATCTCTTTGCTGGAACCCAGTTCTCTCACACCACATCCACCTACGTCCATTCCTGAACCCCAGTCCCCTCTCATCACATCCACCTGCATCCCATTGCCAGATACCTGTCCCATCATATCATATCCAACTACATCCCATTGCTGGACCCCAGTTCCGTCAATTCAACTCCACCTACATCACTTTGTCAGAACCCAGTCCCATAGTCCCAACCTACTTGTAAGAGGAACTAAGCACATAAGTGTTGGTGAACACTAACTGGCACATGCCCTGACGCCAGTGTGAGCTTCTGAACCTCATTAGGGTCAAGACTTTGCCTTTCTTGTTCACAGTTGAATCTGCAGTTTATATTCAGTTTCAGGCACATAATAGGTGCTCAACAAATATTTATATTATGCTTTCATTTATATCATTCCAAAATCTCTATGAGGCAATTCAAATGTGAGATTCACATTTGCACATGAATAACCTGAGGCTCAGAGAAGTTACATAACAGACCTAAACCCACATGTTGGTTAGTGGCTGAATTAAATCCTGATTTTATACCTCCATGTTCAATAAACTTTAGGTCATACCACTGATTTTTCTTGGTGGCTTTGGGTCTCTTGATCAGCCCTGTATTGAGTGGATTCTAACATGACTTTTCTTTAAAGGTATAGCCAGGGGACACCAATGGTGACACAGCCCATACTACCCAGCTTAGACTCTGTTCATTTTCATTCTCCCCCAGGCTGCCCTTTAGCCTTTGTGGCAGGGGACAGAGAGCAAGCCTGGGATCTGCTCCCACCTTCCATGGTCTTTTGTTCTCCCAGGTTGTTGGAGTGATGTCCAGCTGCAGTCCTAGCTCTGCTGCCTCTGTGCTACCCCCAGTCAGGGTAATAGGTTCCTATGTGCCATTTCCTGAAGATCTCCCTCCAGCCCCTCGGCAAGCAGTATCTCCAGAGGCTGAGCCATGGACTCACTTCAAAGTCATAACCTTTCTTGTCCCAGAGGATCACACTGCTCCTTCATTCTTTGGACTGTCACTGGTCTTCATTCCTTTTGTTTGTGTACCATGAGGAGGTGAGTGTCAGGTCTCACTCATTACTCCTCCATAAGGGGCCCGGCATGGAGCCCCTCCTTTCAGTTCTACTCCTTCAGAGACTGATCTTATTCTCTTCCCAAAAGTCACACCCTCCTCCATCTCATTTACAATGCACATACACACACATACACACAGACACCCTTCATCCTTCCTTGGAGATAAGTCTTGCGTTTCACTTTAAAGCTCTCGTCACAGGGATATTTTTATGCTGGGTCACACCTCTCTCAAGGTGGACAGATTTCTGAAGGTCTGAAACAGCATTGCTCATATCTATCTTGAGGCTCTCTTTTTGCTCTTTTGTCTCCTCTTTCTCCACTTCTCAACTCCTCCACCCACCATGACCTCTTTCTTCTCATCCATTAAGTAATATTTTATTGCCATAACTCCATTAGTGTTGGTCATGGTGGTTTAGTATTCCTAAAGCTTTCCATTTTATATCACTTTGCAGTCATCATTGTCTTAATTTTCAAAAACTGGGTCAATGAATTTCCCAATTTATTGTGAAATGCTCAAAAAGGGATGGTGGCTCAATCCAGGGTCACTCAGAGGCTTAGGGGCATCTGTTAAATGGGAAATTCTGACAGCCTGCTTTTTGTTTACTGGAGGTTGACTGAATATAGTGTAGATATTGTCTCTTTCTTTTCATCTGGCTATTTGTAATCACTCAACAAGATGGCTTCATTGTAACAGCAACAACAGCACGCAGGAACACAGCTCTGAGATAATTACAAGCAAATGGATACCTGAAGGATATAGTAAGACTTCATCACCAGGAGCTAACTTCCTCGGAATGCTCTGAGACAAGGGTTAATGTGAAAGCCTTGCCAGCCAAGGACAGCTTAGGATGGCAGCCAGAGAAATAAATACCTACCTGCAGTCCCTCACTGCCCAAGTGAGCACTGCTTTATCAAAAGCTGAATGTGTGGTTCATGTTTCATTACCTGGGTTGGGAAGAGTGTAAATTTGGAGGCCATATATTACAATTTTCCCCTGTCTTGAACCGTTAACAGCATACCTCTGGCTTGAGCTGCAGCCTTGAAAATCTATGAGCTCTTTTCTACTTCGTTGGAGCATCGAAAATGTGCTGGCCCAAGAGTTGGAGCAAAGGCAATTTTGGAAATAGCCACACTTTGTTGTGCCATTCTGCAGAGATCCTCCTAAGTCTGTATCGGAGGGAGAATTTTGCATACACTGCCCTGCTCACCATAACTTGATTTGTGTTCTGTGTCTCTTCCTTATAGTTGATGAATTGCCCTGTAATTGAAATTGCCTTGGGTTTTCACTTTGTTCACTATAAATTGTATAATTCAGGCATTTTTAAATTTGCTGACAGATTCACCATCAAACAAAATGGCTCACTCTTTAAAGCTAAGCCTGCATTGTAGGACCAGGGATTCTAAAGCATTTGTGTGTTTAGGACTTCAGCCAATCTGAGAAGTAACCTTGTGTGTGTGTGTGTGTGTGTGTGTGTGTGTGAGGAAGATTGGCCCTGAGCTAACATCTGTTGCCAGTCTTCCTCTTTTTGTTTGAGGAAAATTGTCCCCGAGCTAACATCTGTGCCAATCTTCCCCTATTTTATATGTGGGACGCTGCTATAGCATGGCTTGACGAGCGGTGTGCGGATCCGTGCCCAGGATCCAAAACCAGAAACCCTGGGCCACTGAAGCAGAGTGTGTGAACTTAACCACCATGCCACCAGGCCAGCCCCGAGAAGTAACCATTTTTAAGACTTGTTAATGCTTTCATCCTAATATAGTGCCTTCTATCTTTTCCCAAAAGCTGTCTGTTATTGGCTGAATTGTGTCTCCCCTAAATTCATATGGTGAAGCCCTAACCCCAGCACCTCAGAATGTGACTGTATTTGGAGAGAGGGCCTTTGAAGAGAAGACTAAATTAAAATGAGGCTGTTTTGGTGTCCACACCCAAATCTGACTGGTATCCTTATAAGAAGAAGAAATTTGGACACACAAAAAGATTCCAGTGATGTGCGTGCATAGAGAAGAGACCATGTGAGCACACAGCAAGAAGGTGGGCATCTGCAAACCAAGGAGAGAGACCTCGGAAGAAACCAAACTTTCCAATGCCTTGATCTTGGACTTCTAGCCTCGAGAATTATGAGAAAATAAATTTCTCTTACTTAAGCCACCCAGTCTGTATATTTTATTATGGCAGCCTTAGCAAACTAACACACTACCTAAAAACCAAGGTCTGATTAAAACTTAACTAGATTAAAAACCTAAAATTTTGTTATGGGAATGATCTGCACATCTAGAAATGGTTTAAAATAAACTTTCCCAGTAGAGTGTCAGTTATTCCTGATGGGCTGACTTTGCTATGTATACTTTTTATTCATTCAAATAGCAAACTTTAATTCAGAACTTACTGTGAATCTTAGGCACTAAGAGTGATTCAAATTTGTAATAAAATGTATGACACATTGAAATGACTATAAAGTAAGGAAACATAAAGTACTCTGTGAGTAGTACAAAACAAGCAAAGTAGAAGTTCAGAGTAGTGAGAAACAATTTCTGGCAGGGTCAATTTGGAATGTGATATTTGCCATAGCAGAAGTGAAGTTGGAAAGGAAGAAAGACGGTAGGCCTAAGTAGACCGAATAGCAGGAAGGGCATCTTGGCAGGAATGTAAGATTCACAGAGTATCAGTTACCAAAGATAACAGTGGAAACGTGGGTCATTGGTAACAGATTAGGGAGGGTCTTGAATTCCAGATTTAGATGTGTAAATTAACCCACATGATCACACGCATACTCTTAGCAAATTGGGAGCCAATGAGATTTATGAGCATGAAACATAGGTAGCTATGAGCCCTGCCTTCCTAGTAGAGCAACCTGGTTCTATTCTCAGCCCTACCTTGACCTAGCTTTACGGCTGTGGTTAGTGTTACTTAACCTCTTAGGTCTCAATTTCCCCTTTTGTAAAAAGTGTAGATAATAATACTAACCACCTCATAGAGTAGTTGTTAGAAATATGTATGTTTAGCTTTTACTTGGTGCCTGGCCCAAAGCAAGCACTCAAATTTAACTTTTATGATGATGATAAGGATGATTTAAATTTTCCTTTCAGGAAGAGTAATCTTGAAGTGACATTATTAAGGAGTACAAGGGCTTTTTTATTTAGTAAAATCTCTAAACCATTCTAGATATTTTTTCTTTTAATTTTTATTTTTCTTAACATTAAATATTTTTTCCTTTGAAAATAAGGGAAAAAAAGAGATAGGAAGCCTAATGACTTGGTTCACCAAATAAATAGACTAGAAATGTGCAAAAATGAAAAATAATGTCTCTACAATTCTAAATATTCAAACAAAAACAATATTTTTTTCTTTTTTTGGTCAGGAATCCAGGTTGGGCATAATCACAACATCAAACAAAGAGATATTTGAAATTTAGGCAATCTAAACCGTATTTGCAAAATTTTGTTTTGTTTATTTTGTTTATTTTCTTTTGTTTTAATTAGTTCCTTGAGTGCAGAGCCAGGGTACAGAGTGAGGAGAATTTGGAACAGGCAGAAAGTGGATTAACCTTTCTGTAATCTCATAGAAGCCATTGTTCTCAGATTCAAACGAAATTCCAGGCTGGGGTGCATGTCACCCTTCAAAAGATGATTTGACCACTTCCTGAGCTTGCCTTTATTGCCCTTTATTTTTTTTGGCCTCTTCGTTTGGCAGACCCTGGTGATGGGGCCATGAATTTCCCTTGTCACAAGTCCAATGGCAAAGTGGAGCCTGAGAGGTCTCTGGCTCAAGATTTCAGCGCTTTCTCTCCCGGGAAAAATTTTGGAGACAGCACATCCTCTCATGACTGAGGCTGTTATTTATTAAAGCAGAGATGAATTGATGGATTCAGCAGCAGTGGACCAAAGTGGAGCTCTGCCACAGGATGCTTCAGACCCTGTCAGATGTGTGCTGCCATTAGACAGCTGTAAGGCAACCCTTGACCTGAGAGCTCTGCCAGGGTAATTAGTGTTGCAAATGAGTCAAGCTCACCAAGGCATATGCTCAAATCAAAAATAGCACCTTCAGTCACTACCCTAGTGTTATGAGATCGTGACTGCTGTTAGAGTGTGCTCAATGCATTCTTAAAGGGTTAACAAAGCAATAACAAAGAAGCTAGCAACTGTCTCCCCAACCCCCCACTTCCCCACCCAAGATGATTTCCCAAACCCATTTAAAATAGAGATGGATTCAAGTGAGTCTTCTCTACCACAGCCTGATCTTTGGCTGTATAAGATTACTTTTCAACAATATAAGATGCATAAGTGCCTTTTCATCGTATGAAGAAAGCATGCCCACTGGCAAATGAATCATATTATAAAAATTGATTGTATCCCAAAAGGGAAAAATGTTATTGAAGATCCAATGGCCTGGGATGATACACCATTGATCATTGTAAGAAATACTTCCAGAAACTGTTTTTAATCTTTCCGCCAGAGCATTAGCAATTATTCTTTAGCCCATGGTGAGTAATGACTTGAGTTTCCCAGCTTCTCAATCGATAAAACATTTACCCTACCGCTACAAATGTGCTCTTCGCTTAGACAAGCAGAATTTTTCTTCCAATTACTCTTTTTTTAGTGTGACCTCATAAAATATTTTAAAACATATTTCAAGGCTTTTTTTTTAAAAAAAAGAAAAAGAACAATACTCTTCCACATGCTTATTTTTTCCCCTCTCTCTTCTTTCTTTTGAGAAATAAGTCATGAAGATTTCTTAGTTATTGGGATAGCTAAGACTGCTTTTTTATCATCTCTTTCAAACTTCAGTCATGGTTTGAGTCCAGTCAACTGCTACATTTTGGGGTTAGCCGATTATAAAACATCCCTCTTCCCACTTTGCCTGAACAAAGGTGATTGTCTGAATTACTTTGAAAACCACCACCAACAAAATAACACTCCGAAGGAGGCTGAGCGCCTCCTCCACTTTCTCTGCATGGCTCATAAAACTATAGCACTGGGTAATGGAGAGCAGCCATAAAACACACAGTTATCAGGGTAACAAACAGCTGTGCAGAAAATTAGAGATCAACACAAATGTCCAGAAATGCCCTCTGACGACTGAAAAGTTAAAGTTCCAGCAAGTTCTCCCTTCCAAAGAATTCATGCTGTATTTCCATTTGAAATTACCATCTTGACTCAAGCAAAAGTGCTCACTATTATTTCTTATCACAATTGCTTTCTGTCTAGAACAAAATCTACTTGGGCTTATTTATTAAACTGAGGTTCTTGCACAAAGGAATTTGCAACTCCTAAAAGAAGACTGATTCTTGAGGGTTTTTGCAGGAAGGTTTGGTTTATAATCACAAATTTTTTTTCATTAGGTTTAGAAAATTGAATCCAGCACCAACTAGGTGCATTCTTAATTCTTTCTCCAACTAAGGGTGACTTTAAACAGTGTGTACCTGCACTGCATAGACAAGGTAGGAAAGAGTAGGTTTTCATCTGTTGTCACAGGTTTACCATGCTGCTGGGAAGTGGGTAAGAACTCAGAGCTCCATTGGCTTCACGAGCCCAATTGTAGAAGAGGACCCCAGGTGCTTTTGACTCTAAAGTGGAAAAGGAATTATTGGGGTATACATCTTGTCAGCATTAACCTGTGGCATATGAGGCAACAGAGGAAACTGTAGACTTTTAAGTTGCTATTCTTCTTATCAGATTTTGCTCAGAAGTTCTATTTTATAAATCAGGCACAGCTGACTGAAGTAAATAATTATAAAAATATGCATCACTTACATTACCTACATCACCTACATTACTCATCCATGTTAGGTCTGTGGTAGAATGATCACATCAAGCCAATAATGACAACTCTCAGGTTAAAGAGTCAGGACCAATTGTATTGAAAAATGCCCAGTGGAGGGGCCGGCCTGGTGGTGTAGTGGTTAAGTTCTCGCACTCTGTTTCAGCAGCCCAGGGTTTGCAGGTTTGGATCCCGGGTGTTGACTGACGCACCGCTTGTCAAGCCATGTTGTGGTGGCGTCCCATATAAAGTAGAGGAAGATGGGCATGGATCTTAGCCCAGGGCCAGTCTTCCTCAGCAAAAAGAGGATTGGCAATGAATGTTAGCTCAGGGCTAATCTTCCTCACAAAAATAAAAAAAGAAAGAAAGAAGAGAAAAATGCCCAGTGCAAATATAGATTTCAAGTTTCCCAGCACATATTTGATCAAACCTGGCATCACTGGGTTTGATTATTTTGTGGTGACTCTTCTTACTTTCTTTATTCCATTCATTCATTCAACAAACAATACAATTACCTGCAAGTACTAGGTGTTTTATTCTACCCCTGCCCACTTGGAACTCATTGTCTAGTAGGAAAGAGAGCATGTAAAGCACATTAATGACTTATAACTTGGTAATCATATGATTGACACACTGGAACAGACAGAACAAACAATGCTGTCTGGGAAGACTCATGGCGAATGTGGTATCTGGACTGGGTCTTGAAGGGCAAGCAGGATTTTGGTCAATGTAAGGATATGGAGTCAAGAGCCACGAGGCAATAAATTCAAAAGCACATTTTTCCTGAGAGATTAAAGAGCTGCCTCTGATTAGTCCACTGTCTTCTCTTAGCGGTGTCCTGAATGCAGCGTCTAGTGCTGAGTGTCTAGGAGTGCCACTGACCTAGGCCTCATATTCACAAAAATGTCAGATTTCAACTTCTGACTTAATCACTAAATAATGCTACATTTAATAGGATTAAACCATTTTCATAACCCTGATATATTTTTTTCTTGTTATACCTGAAGCCCCAGAAATAGAAGTGATCTTGTACTTTCTTTGACCCATGTTTTCAGAAGATGTCTTTCCAAACTGCATGTTTTTTGTCTATCCTCTAACTGCTCCAACATCCCTCTTCCTCACCCCATAATGTTTCTTTACTCTTCATTGTTTGTACCTAAAGAAATTGTTAAAGAAAAGACTAGGGCAAGAAGAAAGTGCATTGGCAGCTAATGGGGATATATTTTTTTTTAATTGGGAAAGCGCTCCTCCATTCTAAACCTTTGACACAAAGGATAGTGGTGAAGATCAAATGGGGTGGTGTCCTTGAAGCATTACGCACTCCATAAAGCACAATATCGACATAGGGATTATCGTACTGTAACAAATATTCTGAAGAAAATGAATGCCCAGGTTGGTGATGTTCTTCCCTTAAAGGCTTGCCTGCTATTGTATAGACACAATCTTCATTCCTTACACTAAATCAGCATCCTGTGCCGTGACTTTTCTTGCATCCCCCTAGGAATGCTGTATTTTAAAACTACTATTATACCATGTCACGTAGCTGCAGACCCCTGGCTGCTTCCCTTTCTCTACCTGGAAGGTTAATCAAACGTAAGCATTTCCTCATTCTGTAGCAGGCCTCCTGGGGGCATACAATTTGGGATTAGTGACTGACCCTGCTGTTCATTCTGACAGCACACACTCCAGAGTGCATTCTCCTTTTAATAAGCAGAGCTGGTAGGAGAAAAGGCAAGAGTCATTAAGTAAAAGTTAGCTGAGGATTGAAACACAGCCCCCTCTGATTCTAAGAAGCTCTTCTGAAAGGAAACCTTTTGTCCCCAGCAACCATGTGACAGTATCTCTAGGGATTTCATGATAATTTGTCTTGAGCTTTAGCAAAATGAAATCCTATTGCAGCGGTTGGGTCACATATATTTTCTTGGTCACTTACCTATTATTATATTTCTGGCATCGTGGAAGAGTTGAGTTTAGGAGAAGGAGAACAGCTTATGCAACGAGCTTTTCTGTGGAGTCCCATGACACACTCGAAATGTGGAGCTTAAGCATAACAGCCTCGCGGGCGGTTGTCAGTGATTCGTATTTGAAACCTTCCTCGTTGGGCTTCAGGTACAAGTGAAAAGTAGTCCTGTGAGAGCTCCTTTTCCTTCTCTATATTCCGTTCCCCGCTTTCTTGCCCCAGTGCCACGGGTCACCATTTCCCCTCCCTCTTGCAGTCTTGGGTTCTGGGCTGCTTGATCTTATTGTGGAAACGATATGAATGGACATTGTGGACGTGTATGGGTACAAGGTTGGGTGCCTAGAGTTTATTTTTTAAGCTTCTTGCTCCTCAAGGGGTCTCACTCTGTAGCTATTAAGGTATTTTTTCTTACATTTTTTTTTTTGCAGGTTAATTTTAATTCATCAGAGTGATTAATTTTATCACAAGAAATTAATGTGGGAAAATTGCTTTATGTACAGTGTGAGTTAAAGACAATATTTCCAAAGAATTCAATTTAGTCATGATCAATTGCTAGAGGTGTAGACAAATTCTGATCTCAGGGCAGGTGGCTGGGATACGGAGGGCAGGGCTGCCATGTATGTTTGTGAGGTTTGTACACTGAACAACTTCAGGGCATCCTCTAGAGTTGTGCAGTGTGCTAACTGCACAGATGTATAAGGTATCCTTGGGTAGTGGATCTATACCCTTGTTTGGTGGGAAAAGAAGCACATAAAAGGTAAACCCTTTGGCTACTTTCTCTACATGTTTCATGGTCTTTCTGTCATACTGCTTCATCTAACATCTTTTCTTCATAATGTAAAGACTACCATTATAACATATTACAGTAGAGAAATAATTGGAAAAGTGTCAATTTGATAAATGTGCTTTGAGGTAATGTGGTAGTCAGAATCTCCAAAGATGTCCACACCCTAATCCTTGGAACCTCTGTATATGTTTCCTCACAGAGAAAATGTGATTAAGTTAAAGACCTTGAGATGGGGAGATTTAGCTGGATTGTCTGAGTCTGGGCGGGTCTAATTTAATCACATGGGTCCTTAAAAGCAGGGAACTTCTCCCAGCTGTGGTCAGAGAGAGATGTAATGACAGAAGAAGAGTCAGAGAGACGCAGTATTGCTGGCTTTGAAGATGGAGGAAAGGGCCTTGAGCCAAGGAATGCAGGCAACTTCTAGGAGCTGGAAAAGGCAAGGCAACAGATTCTTCCCTGGAGCCTCCAGGAGAAAGGCAGCCCTGTTGATGTCTTGATTTTAGCCCAGTGAGGCCCCTTGTCAGACTTCTAGCCTGCAGAACTATAAGACAATTAAATATGTGTTGTTTTAAGCCACTGGTTTCGTGGCAATTTGTAACAGCAACAATAGGAAGCTAACACAGATAGCTAACCCTCCCTCTTTTTCTGCCCTCTCATCCCTCTCCTGGCCCTCCATACATTCCTGCCAATGATTAACTTAGTTAACATGTCTGCAACAAGAAAGAGAAGGGCTTAGAGCAGGGGTCAGTAAACTGTAGGGGCCAGACAGTAAATTCTACCATTGTAGCGGGAAAGCAGCCTTAGACATTATGTAAATAAATGGATGTGGCTTTGTTTCAATAAAGCTTTATTTACAAACACAAGAGGTTCACCAATGGGCAATAAGTAGTTCACCAGTCTCTGGTGTAGAGCCTTGCTGCTCAAAACGTTGTCCCCAGACCAACAGCATCCCCTGAGATCTTGTTAGAAATGCAGACTCTCAGGCCTCACTCCAGACCTACTGAATCAGAATCTGCATTTTAACAAGACCCCACATGACTCATATGTGTGCTCAAGCTGAAGAAGCATTGCTTCAGAATATTTAGCATTCTAGGGATGAAGCAGAATTACCAGACCCAATATTATTATTAGCATCCTGTTTCCGGGTGCAGAGCACCTCTTACAGAAGGAAGATGCAAGACTTCAGAGCATTTGTTAGGCATCTACTATGTGCGGGGCACTTTCACATATGTTATTCTGTTTAATCCTCATAATAACTCTTCATGTCAGTTTTCCCAGTCATTAGAGATGTGAAAACGGAAGCTTTCCCAGGCTCTGTGATGAGTGAGAGCAGGATCCAAAGCTCAGCTGCTTGGACTCTAAAACTCAAGCTTTTTCTGGCTCTTTCCAGACCATAGTGAAGAGTCTGTTTTCCAGACCTCGTTTGATACTTACAACAAAAGTAATTTTTGGCTTTAAAAATTCCAAAAATATGTGAGTTCTAGCCAAAAATGACATCACTGGAACTCTGGATATGTATAGTGCACTTCATCTTGTATTTATAAAAATTTTTCAAGATAGTGCACATTTTTTTGGTGGCTCTCATCGTGAACTGAAAGATTCCTGGATGACATTCTGTTGGACAGACTTGACCATTTAATTAGCACCAGCAAAGTAGGAACTCTTGTGGCCTATGATTTTGAGGTTAACTATAGTAAGTTGTTATTTTTGATTTATCAAACATTCCCATAGCTGAACTTCTGGGCACAGTTACCAAATGGAGATGCATTTAATTAATTCTCAGCCACTTCAGTCTCAGCTCTGTACCTCTCCAGCCAACCTCTTCACATCCATCAAAGGACTGTCTGATGGAACAGATGGCCTTAGCACACAGCCCTGATGGACAGTGTTAGGGAAAAAGAGTGGGGAAAGGATTTCCAAACTATGCACTTCCCGTGGAAACACTAGAAACAACACGATCTTCAGATCTAAATTCCACAAACTTAGAGACTACTGATCCTTCTAAGCTGCCGGCACAATAAGCAAAAGATGATATTGGAGGTGCCCAGGATATAGAAACTCAGTTATACTCAAGCAGAAAAATGGAAGCCAGGTTTAAGTTTGATGAGGACTATGAAGACTGGATTCTCACATAAAATGAAAGACTTTTGCAGCTTCCACTGCCCTGTAGAAGGACTCTTTCCTTTCTGGCTGATGCTGCAAGTTGGAAAATACTAGCTGGCCTATAGCGTGGCTTCCAGCAAATGGGACTATTTATAAGAGCAAGTTAAAGAAGACCCATTCCTGCTCCAGGGGGCAGGATTCTGCCTACTCTTTGTCATTAATGTCCCCTGTAGTCACCTAACCTTCAGTAACTGAAGGACTTACAGAACTGGGCCACCTCAAGCTCCTTGCTCTGGTCTTTTCCTTTTCTAGATTCACTGGGTGCCTCCCACCTTGCCAAAGCAAGTCAAGCTTCTTTACTGGGCAGATGGCTACTTTCTGTTAAAGAGCAAGCTCGCTGAGGACCAGGATGTTGGAACTCAAATTCTGGTCTCTAGATGGCAGTCTAGTCCTGCTAAATTTGACTACTCTTCAATCCTGGGTAAATTGCTGAAGCCACAGTTAAAAATAAAACCTGAGCAAAGAAAATCCATGGAGAGGGCATAATAAGATTCAGATATTAATTTTTGGCTGCTGGCAAATAAATGATTGGGTTTGAGCACCAGGTTGAAAAAAAACATGTATCTATGAACATGCTAAAAATGCTGTTTGGCAGTCCTAATTCAACTGTGCAAAATTCAAAAGTGATAAATGTTGTCAGCTCTACCATGGAAAGAGCAGCTTAAATACAGAGAAGTGTCTGAAACAGTGTTCTACACCAGAAAGACAAGAACCTGGCCATCACCAAATCACTGAGACCTCTTTACACATTGCCTATTTATACAGAAATCATTTCGTCAATAAATTCTGGGTAGTTAGCTTGATAAAGAACATTCTCAATTCATTGAAAAAAATTTCACCAAGAAGGAATGGCCATTGGCATTAGTCATGAATAAAACTTTTGACTAATTCATCTTTCAAATAGTTGTTCTGACCTTGTGTAGATGGAGCTGATGAGTTCAGTGCTGAGTTTGAGCTGGGGCTTAGCTGAGTATTATAGAATTTTGATCTGGAAGAGACTTAGGAGTAGTCATTTATATTCAACCTTCTTACTGTACAGATAGCAGAGCCAAGACTCACACACCATCCAAAGCCCTAGGATGTGGCTCCCAGGTGACGCCAAGTGGAGATTTGAACTTGGGACAGAATCTGGTCTTACATGCTTATTTTATTTCCAGTCATATGTAACTATTATGTTTCTTGAGTGCAAATAGTAATAATGTATACAAACACTGTTTTCATTTATTCTATTCATTTAAACTATGCTTCTGAGATTTTAAAAATATAGATGCGAGTAAGTGCTCTGTGTCTGTAAGAGCTCTGACAGAAACCCATGCGGTGCCTTAGCAAAGGCAATGGAACAAGGAGACCTGAATGCATTGGATAACTTTCCTGTGGGATGCTGGACTATCTCTCTGTCTCAATATTCTCACCTGTAAAACGGTAATAATAAGGTCATTCCTGCCTACTTTATAAGATTGTTGTGAGGATCAAATTACATGAGATATGAGGGGAGTAAATGCACTTTGTAGAGAGCTATAGAGTATAGCTACAAAGATTATAGTTATTGACATCCCAAATAAGACACTGAACCACAAAATAAAGCATGGTAAAAAATACACACTATATTTTTATTCTTTATAAAAATTGGCTAAGTGAAAGAAGTCAGACACAAAAGGTCACATATTGTATTATTCCATTTATATGAAATATCCAGAATAGGTAAATCCATAGAGGTAGAAAGCAGATTGCTGGTTGCCAGGGGCTGAGGTAGGGAGATGAGGAGTGACTGCTTAGTGGGTAGGGGTTTCCTTTTGGAGTGATGAAAATGTTTGAGAGTTAAATAAAGATTGTGGTTGCTCAACACTGTGAGTGCACTAAATGTCTCTGAATTTTTCACTTTAAAATGATTAATTTGATGCGATATGAGTAAAATAATCATAAGACTTGGGTATTGGGGGTGGGAGGTGAGGGAGGGATTGTGCCAGCGGGTTTGTCCAGATGATTTTGTAAATGAAATCTCAGACTAATAGGCTCCTTTATAAAAACACATTTGTAAAGTTTACTTTCAGTCGCTGTTAGTGTTTGTTGATCTCCGTGAAACTAAGCCCAGCAAATTCTGTCCACGCTAAACCATTGGGTAGTTTCCAAAGATAACATGTTCAGTTGCTTAGACAAATGCCCTTTGGCCTCTGGGGTCCTCTGATCCTACTAACCAGTTGCTATCAGAGCCGTTTGAGACAAGAGATTTGGGGAGGAAAACATGGTGTCATTAGGTCTCTTCAGCCTAGTCTTGACAATTTACCGCTGCTAGAAATTACACTTCTGCTTGAAATGGTTTCAGATGCTGACATTTTTTTCCCCCATAGTTGGCAAATCTTGACTTTTGTGTGTTTAACTTTCCTCAGTGGACTCTCCTCTGAGCTTCAAAGAGAATTGTTGTTTCATGGTTTCAATTTTCTCACTGTAGGACATCACCTTCTGATCTTTGGAAGGGTGCTGCTTCTATTCCAAACCTATGGAGTATTTTCAAAGGCTGTCAATTAATATCAAGAGGACTTTTTGCCTTCATTTACAGTACAAATAAGAAGCGATTAGTCAAGTTATCAACATGTTTCTATTTGTACGTGCATCATTAATGAAGTATTACATACATGATTTGAGGTGCAAAATTTCAAAGAATGGCTTCTCTGATATTTTCCATGAATTCTCTGACACACTGGGAAAAAATTAAGGTAAAGAAAAACAAAAAAACTAGAATCTACCTTACATCTGATATCATAGGATGACAGAATCTGAGCACTGCAATGAACTTTCTATGTCTTCTTCCAACTATCACATGGCATTTGATGATAGCTCACCAAGTCCCTATCAGATTATGGTCTGCCCTAAGCTTGATGGGGACTATTTGAACATTAGCAAATTCTTCCCTAAATTGAGCCAAATTTTATCACTTTGTAGCTTCTATTACCTAATCTTGGGTGTATCACATGGAAACATTTAGGATAAGTCAAATTCATCTTCCATGTGATGGATTTTAAATCACAAGAAGCAGCTAAATGTTTTTCCTTTTATTTTAAGCTAAATATAAACAGTTCTTTCAACTGACTCTTATGTGCAAAGCTTAAAATTCCATTGTTGTCTTGTCATTATCCTCTGTATACTTATGTTTACTCATGTCCCTGTGAGAATTTGGTACCTGAACCAAATACAATGTATCAGGTGGATCTAAAGCAGGCAGAGGAGAGACCATAACCATGACCATCTTTCTAGACCATAGGCTTTTATGAATGAACCAAATTAACATTAAATGTACAATATGATTGTGTCTCGGTCTTTGTATTGGTTATGGGGGAATTTTAATTATAGAGTGTAACTGGCAAGTGAAGTTGGGAGATTTAGAGACATTTCAACAATAACAATCCACAAAGTGAAAGAATATTAGGAGAGAGGAGAAGAGAATTTACATTAACTGAGCTCCTGCTCTGCACTTGCTAATGTGGCTGGCGTTTTGTACATTTTCTTGTTTAAGATTTACTTGTCCCTCACACTTGAGCTCAAAGAGCACCTCCTCTGTGAAACCTCTCTTATTTCCTCTTCTTTTCTATGTTCTCATAATACCTCATACAGGCCTCTGTTATGGAGCTGATCATCCACATATAATTATTGTTTATATGCCCACTTTCCCCACCCGACTACAAGCTCCTTTACAGCACTTGGTGTATAACTTGGTTTTTGTGTGTGTTGAATAAATTAATCAATGTTAGCCTTTCATTAGTACATCCCAAGTGGCTATAAATTAAGAGGATGGACCATGTTATCAAGTAGAATTCCCTTAGCCAGGCCTTAGAAGACCACAACTTTAAAAAGTGTGGTTTCACTAACATATTAATTAACTACTCTCATTAAAATCATGAAACTTCTTATTAGGTAACTCTAAAGATAATTTGTCCCAAATTATATTTTAACTTCTTTTTTTTATGTCTTAATTTAGTTCAATTGTTATACTTCTACTGAGTTCAAAATTAGACTCCAAATCTAACATTGTATATTTTTTCCCCTTGAGCATGCACCTAATGATAGCAAAAAAAAAAAAAAAAAGATTTTTTGCAGTTTAGCATTTCAGCATAGGATCTGCTGTACAGAAAAGAACAATTGTATGTATGTGTTCAAATTAGCACATTCCATTTTGTTAAATGATTAGTTCCCATTATGTATCCATCATTAGAATATTTATTGGTGGAAAATAGCAAGGTGATTGAAATCACAGGTCTTGAAAACTGTGTAAAGCACACAAACAAGTCAACCAACCTAAATGCATGGTGTTCTGTTAAATGAAACTCATAACCGATGAGAGTGCTGTTTTTTCACTGCTACAAGAAGCTGACTTTGCCATTTGGGACACACACAGCTTCCATCTAAAGTGGTTCCCAAACTCCGCACAGATCTCTATAGTAAAATCTGTAATCACACAATTGTGTCCACGTGGATGAAAATATCATCTGGCAAGAAGTGGAGTTTGGGGAAATAACTTGTAGAAAATGATAACTCTTGATGTCTTAAGATAGACTATCCTACTCAGTGCAGTAGGACATCAGTGGCTTAATGGGATCCAAAGACTGGACCAGACTGAGTCTCCTTGTCTCTGGAAGCCTGTCCTACTTTGACGTCCATTCCTGGAAACTTCAGGCTGATACAAGTCTTTAGACTTGGGTCTATCAAATGACCTTCCACGTGGGAATTGACATGCCAGGCACCAGGTGCCCTCCATCTGATGGAATATGTCTGTGGCAGTGTTGTGTTCCCTCTGGGAATTGCTTCTTTCCGAGGGAAAAGATTCTGAGGTAATGTTATCTGGAAAAACTTCATAGAAGCTTTTCAGTGAGGGTTTTCACTGTATCGCTAATTTAATCTGTTTATATTTCACTTCTAAAAACTACCTGAGACCTCTAATGTTTGCAAAACTCTTATGTGACACAAGGAAAAAAACATAAAAATTCTGGAAACTAAAATGCTCTCAATTCAGTTTTCATGGCATCTTATTCTGAAAGCAGAGCTGTAAAACATATACATTTAAATCTTTAGAAAACATTAGGATTTTCCTATGTGGTGAGCAGGTTTGTTCGCTGGGATGCCCTGCTGTCAGAAAATCCAGAGGATCCAAACTGGTTCAAGTGAAGTTCAAACCTTAAAAATAAAGAAATAATTAAAGATTGACCCAACATCTGCTTTTTTCCATCCTTTCCTTCCCCCAACTCTTTCTTCTTTTGTTTCACCACCTTTCACAGCCAAATGATGGTTTGAGAAAATAAATACTTACAGACTTGTTCTTATCTAGTGAAAAAATAACAGCTGATCTTGAAATAAAGTGAATTTCTAGAGGCTGTGTCCTCCTCTGTCAAAGAGATGTCTTGGCTTCCGAAAAGAGCCAACGGTGGTTAGGTGTAGTTTGACGTGTTGGGGAGACTAGGGCATTACATCAAATGAAAATATTGAACACATATGCAAAATAATAGGCAAATCCATATTCCTCGCATTGGCCCACCAGCAATGCGTTCCTATCACTGCCTCATCTTGAAGCAGGCCGGTGTGGCTGTAATAGACCCGTGCATCTGCTTAACATCAACAGAAAACAAACAGAAGTGCTGTCGTCTCTTCCAGTTTCAAATAGAGACAGTTAATCCAGAAGTGGCAAGCTCATAAGTGCTTTCTTGCGGGGAGAAATCCTGAAGGAGTCTCTTTCTCCAGGAGCAGCTGGGACGAGACTTTAAAGTATGGACACCGCCCCACCCCCACTCGCTCACCCTGTCCGTTTATTTTGGACATGCTACAGTAAAGCCTCCCGGAGACGCCCGCTCATGTTTCGTGGTGGAGCAAACACAGCTTCCGTTTGTTTGGTGATGTTCCTCCTGACCGCTGACCCTTGGATTTGCACTGCCCTTCAAAAGAAAGGGGCTCTGTGGGGCAACTTGTATGTGTTTACCAGAGTGTGTCAATGCTTGTTTCTGACCAGAAACCCACTCTGTTTGGATAATGGGGCTTCTCTTGAGTAAACCTGACCACAGGCGGTGGAGGGTGCAGGTATGCGTCTCCGGGACCTGGAAGAGACAAGTAAAGAGGCCTCCTGAGTCCATCGGCCTTTCTGGGACAATCCTGGGAAACTACTTATTTACACAGCTTCCCAGGCTTGCTGTGGGAATGCCTGGAATGTCAGGAAGAATGTTTTTATCTGTACCAAGTTGGGTTATAAAGTGAGAAGTGGTTATGTCAGCTAAGGCTGTGCTCTCCCAACCTCCACCCCAGAGCACTTGCTTAGCCTTCTGAGCGTGCAGAATCAAGATTCCCAGTCTTCTATGCTTCCACGGTGAATGGTGAACACAGCAGCCTTAATCTCCTGCGAGACTCATGTGAGTCACTTGTCTTCCAGAATAAGCCTGCCTACCTGCCTCAAGGAAAGGGCACCTGCTGGGTGCCGTGGGTATGCGTAATGCAGAGCAGCTCCTGCTTCTATCTCCCACCCTTCTGTGCTCTGGATCACCTTAAGTTCAAGCCTGATAAAAAATAAGAAACCAAGGGAAATAAAATTGACAATGATAATAACTGTTAATATATGAACAGGCTATCTTACACCTCTGGCTTGCAGTATGGAGAGAAGGTGAAACAACAACGCTAAATAAAACAGCAGGGTAGAGGGAAAACCTGAAGAAGCTATTGTTTTGCAGTGAATTTTAGAACCAGGAAATTGCTAATGTGATTAGCAATAGAACCTAATTCCATTCTCTAGGCTGGTACAGAAAAGTGCAAGGTCTGAAAAGCACACCAGATCTACCTTTAAGTTTCTTATTCTGTCCAGGTAAGCCCTCATTATGTGGAGGGTATGTTAATACTGTACCCACACAGCAGGTATAGAAAGCTGAGATGCAGAAGGAAAATAAGCCCGAATTATGCCAACTTAGTATGATGGTATGTTAATACCGTACCCTCAAATCAGGTATAGCAGCTAAGAGGGAGAGGAAAATAGCCTGAATTAAGCCACATCAGTATGGAGACCCTTTCATTGCTATCTCTGTATTTATGTATTTTATATCTAAAAATGCAGGGGGAAATACCATGCATTTTTCATGGTGCTTCAGAGATTGCTGTAGCCACAGCTTTACCTGAAGCTAAATAAGCAAACATCCTAATTTCCCATTTTTTTCAGCTCAAATACAGTGGTTACTTCAGAGGGCACTGAGAAGGAGGGCAGGTATATTTGCATTATGCCTGTGGATCCGTTGCCAAGCACACCATCTTGTTGCTAACACAAGAGCCAGCTTTGCCTGGTAGCACAGACATCAAAGCCCACCCTCCATGGAAAAGCAGTCCTAAATTTGGAAGACGCCTTTTATAATTTCCAACCATTTCATTATGGCATTAAGTTGCATTAATTGCTTCATAGCTGTGTGGATACAGGGTTATATTCATTGACTTAAGTTGACAACTTCCTTTTTGCTAAAGCTAGTTAGGAAAAAGCACTTCAAATGGGTTTCTAATGATCTCATAAACACTGTGTTTCTCCTGATTGCTAAGTAGCTTCCTTTCCTTTCTTCTCCTTTTAATTCTCAGCTTCCAGTTCCTCTTCATTATGGTTATGAACAGCTGAACTTAGGCTCTGAAGTGCTATTTTCTCAGTCTTCTCAGAAATATGATAACTTTATCAGCGACGATGGACAGAAGGATGGATTGCCACCGAGCTAGAGGGAGCCAGAAACGACTTGGATTCCAACTAAAATTGAAGCACTTCTTTTTGAACCAATGGTAAGAAACTTTCTTAGTAAACATATGGATGATGCCGTGACCCAGAAGTGGTGAAAACAAAATTACTTGAATACTTCAAGTTTTTCATTTACCGAATATTGATTGTAAACCAGAAGGAAATTCAAAGCTATATGTGCATAGGGAAGGCATGGATTTGAAAGTCAATAAATCTGGTTTTTTAAATCCCTGAACGCTAAATTGAATTGATTACATCAATAATATGATCGATTGGGTAGAACTCTGCTATTAAGACTGTTTGATGCCGTGGGGTGGGCGTACTATTTGACCCAAATGGCAGATGAGTCGTGGCCACGTAATAACACAGCCTCCTTGTACTGCTCTATCTAAGCTATCACCAATGCTGAGAAGTAGAGGCCATAAACCACCAAGTACTACATACGCCCTTGCAATTCTTTGTTCCAGATCAATTCAGGCAGAGAAGATGCCCTGGATTAGAGGTCTGCTCACCAAACTAAATTAGCAGGACCATGAGAGGTGAAAAACATGGCCACTTTAAGACCCGTATTTTTTATTCTTCTTTGCAAATACAAGTAAAAATGCAATCAGTCTAAAGAGGAATGGCCTTCACGTTATTAAAGGTGTTTCCCATGTATCTTTGTAAGAAGTTATGTTTCTAAAAATACACACCTTCTGCCAACTTTCTATGATATTTACACAGAATCTACTGAGGATTAAACGTTTTCCAAGAACTGAGCATTTCCTGTCAGAGTTTTAGACAATCCCTCCTAACAGCTGTGGACAGAAACCCAGCTACTGCTGTGATGAATGACCTCCAGTGCTTGGAACCTAAAGAGCAAACAAACATTTACTCCACCAAGAAACACAGTCCTAGAGAGAACATGAACTTTGCCATGTTTTACCTTCTCATAACAATTTACTGGAGCTTAATTTGGTAGCCACCCAACCACTAGCTGTTCTAGAAAAAATAAGTATATTTGTAATCCAGCCAGCACTTCCCAGGACTTAAAACACACACATACGTAAAATACTATTGGATGCTAATAAAAGAGCGGAGAGATAAGTTTAAATTTAAAATTATGTACTTATTTTTTCCCCCCCTGAATGTTTGTTTTACCTTTCAGGTCACTGGTTTCCATAAATTCCCTGCGTCTTAACAGTATAGAGGATATTTTTAAACATAGCTCTTATGCTGGAGTGTACATTAAATATTTGTTCAGCTGATTAAAACAGTTCTACATTTATTTAATGTTTGAACAGTAAACAGTTTATTGAAAACTGAAATGTCTTTTTATACATACACGTACACTCACACAGACACACCTCTCAGAAGAGGGGCTTCTATTACTAGGTTTCTCAACTTATACTACTGAGTATAAACAGCCCCAGGATAAACCCCATTTTCAGATGGTTATCTCCAGGGAGAGCTGGGGCTTGGCGGGGCTGGTACAGGTCTAGCATGCGCAGAAGCAGGGGTACTGGGGTGGTGAGTGGCTTAAAACCAGAAGAGTTTCATGTTGACAGAAACATTTAGCTTAGAGGAAAAAATACATGGTTTCAGATATTAAAGACAGCTCAGGCACACTTCACTAGTAGCGTTCTCTGCCCTTTACTCTGGTTTGTTAAAACAGAAGATATTTTGACCTCAGATAAACTGGGAAAGGTTGAGATTACTTTGAAGAATGACAAACAAATGGAAGATAAACCTTGCAATAGAGCCTTTGCTTTGTCATCTCTGGAGCCTGAGTGAACCAGGAAGGAAATAGTCCCACTGTTTATGTTAGCCTCGGCAATCACCCGTCACAAGGAGTTTGTGTATATTACCCCATTAATTCTCACCATATCTCTGGTTAAGAAGGTATGTGTATACACTCAGGACATTCTGTTATCCAGCATGGTGCTGGGCCATGTACTGGTTAAATAAGTCTAGTTGCTTTTACCATATATAAGTTACCAACTTTGAGGGTTAGAATGCAATGTTCTAACAACTATACTGAACATAATTTAATCTTCCCTGGTTACTCATTGAGTATTTTAATGTCATGTGACACTTCGGAGTCTAAACTCTGAACAATATTATTGTAACATAACATTTACAAGTACATAGTCTCATGTACTTGAGTACATGAGACTCTCCTTTTAGAAATAGACAAACACGTGTATCAGGATAATCATTGATTTATTATGTGAGAGCACATTAAAAAAAGAGCTGTAACTGAGCTAGAAGCCAGTTAATGGGGGAGTAGTTAAAGTATGTGGCAAAAATAAAGTGGAATATTATGTAGTGTTTAAAAGGAATGAGGTGGATGAGTGTGGACAGACATAAAGGCATTCTAGGACACATTTTTATGAAAAAAAGCAAGTTGTAAAATGTTGTGTCTGGTAAATGCAACTTTTGCTAAAAAGAAGATACACATCCATATGCTCACATGTTCACAGAGGCATGGGAAATTTCTGGAAAGATAAACAAGAAATTGTTAACAATGGTTACATGTAGAGAGTGAACATGTGGCAGGATGGAACTTGAACTTTTTTCCTTATGGTATCTGAGCTGTTGGACTTGTCATTTGCAACTCACAAAATATATAAAACATAACTCATAAAATTATAAAAATATATAATTAAATTTATAATCTTATAAATTTAAAAAAACACTTCAGAAATAATGTTAATCGGGGGCTGGCCCAGTGGTGTAGTGGTTAAATTTGTGTGCTCTGCCCCGGCGGCCCCGGGGTTTGCAGGTTTGGAGCCCAGGCGCAGATCTATGCACCACCCATCAAGCCATGCTGTGGTAGGCATCCCACATATAAAAAAGTAGAGGAAGATGGGCATGGATGTTAGCCCATATCCAGTCTTCCTCAGCAAAAAGAGGAGGATTGGCAACAGATGTTAACTCAGGGCTAATCTTCCTCACAAAAAAAATAAAATAAAATAATGTTAATCAACAAGAATTGACTTCACATACTGAGTAAGCACTTCTCTTTAAAAACAAGTTAAGAGGGGAAGCGGGGAGGGAGGAGGGTGAAAGGGATAATTCGGTACATGTGTGTGGTGATGGGTTGTAATTAGTATTTTGGTGGTGAACATGATGTAGTCCATGCAGAAATAGAAGTACAATGATGTACACCTGAAATTTTTACAATGTTATAAACCAATGTTACTGCAATAAACAAAAAATTAAAAAAAAAAATTTAAGTTGTCCAAAATATAGTATTAAATTTTAAAAAGTGAGTTGGAGAACACTGTGTATAAACCAGAGGTTCCCAAATTTTCTCAGCTCACGATGCCTTTAATGTCTTACTAAATTTTTTGCAGTCCCCATAGGCCAAAATAAATGCCTAGTGGTTCCATTTATTAAGCAGGTAAGAAAAGTCAAAACCACATCTTCTTGTGGTATATATACACAATGGAATACTACTCAGCCATAAGAAACGATGAAATCCAGCCATTTGTGACAACATGGATGGACATTGAGTGTATAATGCAAAGTGAAATAAGTCAGAGGGAGAAGGTCAAATACCGCATGATTTCCTTCATTAAGTAGTAGATAATAACAACAATAAACAAACACATAGGTACAGAGATTGGATTGGTGGTTACCAGAGGGGAAGGGTGGAGGGAGGAGGGCAAAAGGGATAATTTGGCACGTGTGTGGTGATGGGTTGTAATTAGTATTTGGGTGGTGAACATGATGTAATCTATGCAGAAATAGAAGTATAATGATGTACACCTGAAATTTATACAATGTTATAAACCAACGTTACTGCAATAAACAAAAAATTAAAAAAAATAAAAAAATAAAAAAAATAAAAATAAAAACAAGTTAAGTTTCAAGTCCATTTGTATGTGAGTCCAAAGTGACATTCTGCAGGTGACTGATGTGTACAGATTGTCAAGGCAGATAGCCTGTAGGAACTCTAAATATAGATTTTGTTTTCTTTGGAGTAATCTTAAAATTTTTAAACAAAGATATTTGCAGTTTGGCTTCCTTCTTTTCACTATAAATGAATATAAGTAACTTTTTATCAAGCAGCCTCAACTCAGTAGGGGTAATAGTTTGAAATACGTTAATTTTTCCAACCCCTGATTAACCATGTTCCTCTGTCCAAGTGTCCTGAATATCCCTTAATGACATTTTGGGAATATTGGTGACTTTCAAGGTCCTTTTATATAAGTCCAGCTTACAATTCTGTTCTTGTATTTCGTTTTCATCTTATTCCCTCTTCTAAACTTAGTGCTCCCTCTAGCACTAAACATACCCTAATTTGAATTTGAACATGGCCTTCCCTTATTGAGACCTGATTCCTATGATGATGAAGTATAGGAAAGACATGAAGGGAGAAAGAGCAACCATCTCTTGATTTAACCATCTATGGCTGTGGTCCTTGCTCTGTGTGTTATTGTTGCTTCTCTGGCCAACACTGGCTGGCTATGGGAGGCCTCAGTGTGCAGTCACTCAAATGCATAGGGTGCATGTGTGAGTTTCTGAGGGGCCCTTTGGGCCTTCCCACTGCAGTTCCCTGGTGGAGGAGGGGATCCAACCCCCCTGACTCCATGTCTTCCTTCACCTTCCACCCACCAACAAGCTCCTGTTGCTGACAGTGCACCCACAGCTGCTGCTTCTGGTATTCCACTGCCTAGCTGGCAGACTTCTTGGTTAGCAAGATGGCTCCAGTCCAGCTATCCTGCTGAGTGCCCACTAATCCCAGAGGAAAGCAAGGCCTCCTTGCCAAGCCCAATAGTGGGAAGTCAGGCTACTCCTCCACGTCCTCTTCTCTTCATCCTGCAGCCCCTCAATCTGCTTTTCTCTAGTTCATAGAAGTAAAGGGCAGAGTAGCAAGTCCACTGTCTGAGCCATGTCCAAATGGAGATAATGTGTGGGGTCTTGTTCTTGCTGTCACCCCCAGTTGTTACAAGTGCTTCCTTGGAGGGCCCCTCACTTGGCTTAAAGGAAGTACAAAAAAACTTCTTAACACAAAAACATGGTATGGCAACAAGAATGTCGCCACCGCTCAGATTCTCAGAACTCTCTCTCTCTGTCCCCTCCCAAAGCCTTCCGCTTACACTGCACGTAGGAGAGAGAATAGGAGCTGAAGTGAAGGATGGGTTGTAGCACCCAGCATTTTTAAGCTGACTCTTAGTAAGACCTGGTAGGTGAGTGGCCCCAATTGTGGTTGGCTCTTGTTAAAATGTGGGGTTTGTTAGCACTCTTCTTTGTCTGCAGCTTTGGACTCCAGATGTCAACTCTAAGGTAACTGAAAAGTGAAAAGTACCATTCACCATGCTTTTACATTCGTCTCTAATAAGACACTTCTTCAGGATCCAGAGAGTGACTAAGATTTAAATGTCCAAACACAACTGGCATCACCATCTCATGGGGATAGAAAGAATTATGCCTTTGGTGCATAGCATTGTTCACATCCATGAAATGTGTAAATTGAAACCTCAGAGACAGAGGAACTTCTATACGTCGTTATTCAATGGAGCACTACTGTTATACCAGCCTCTAGGCATGTTGCAGGGGTTGGAGATGAGTGGGAGGGATAAAGAGAAGCCAGATGGTTCTTGGGGAGCTTGATGTCAAGTCCCCCATTCTCCATGCAGTGTGCTGTTCCACAAAGCAAAGCAATAAAGGCAGAAGGAGTACAGACTGGGGGCAATCTGATTTCATGGGTGTGGATGAGTGGGACTTTGATGGAGGGAGTGAGTGTCGTTGGTGTTTGGAAAGGCTACTAAAGAAAGACGTCAGACCAATGGTTTTCAAATGTATTTGGTAGAAGCTAAGCCTTCACAGAGGTGTCACTGCAAAATGGCAAGAAGGGCAAGGGGGCCTCCTGAGGCAGGGATGAGAGCCTCCTCTTCTGTTTAAACAGAACAGCTCTGCTTTTGCCAGTTTTACATAATCAATTTCCATCTACAATTCCATTTTCTGAAAGGATTTGCAGATTGAAAAATGTGAAAACGACTTGGTTACGAGATAGATAGGCACAAGATACATGGCAAAGGGCATATGTGCAGATGAGTTCGTTGGATGCTGAGCAGAGCTACTATGTTTGGGAATAATGAGTGATGGGAAGAGCCGGGGAGGGTGGGTGGTGGTGGGATTGGGAGTAAATTGGGAAAAAGTTGTATGAATGATTTGAATGGTTTGATTTGAAGACTTATACCACCAAAGAATTTTGAACAAAAAGTGTAAAAAGTAATGTTTAAGGAAGATGTGCATGACGTATGTGTGTCTGCATGTGTGTGCATGCATATGTGTGACTCAGTCTATGATATTCCCGTGAAAGCAATGTTGATGGTAAAATCAGGAAATGAAACTAGTAGTTCTCATTTCTACTCTGTTCACCTTTCTCTTAAGCTTAGTCCCTCACCAAGGTGAATCCGCCAAGCTGCCTTGTTCCTGGTAATGTCCTTCAGAACCAGCTATCTCACCTTCCAGAACTCTTCAAGTGTCTCTGAGACAAGGGCTCATTCTCTCTTCTGGGGTGCTAGCCCTTCCCCACCCCTCCACCCCTTAGAAAGAGGACTACCTCATAAAAACAGGAAGTCTTTTCAGGCTATAAACAAAATGAGCTACTTAAAGTAATCTCAGTGCTGCCAAATGTTCAGCAAAGCTTTGACAGTGTTTAGGAGAAACCTCAACGTATCCCTCAAGTAATGATTTGAAAACCACAGGATGCTGTGAGCTTCTCTGTGGGGAGCCTTCTGACACTTTTTAGCAGATGGCAGTGCATACACTTCTTTTATGTACAATGCTTCTCTAAATTAAAGACGATTTTTCAAAAACAATTCTCTTAGAGAGAGATAGAGTGAAGAAAAAACTCACACTTACTCTGCTGCAGACGGCCTCATATTTACATAAGCCATGAGGAAATTAAAAGTCATGGTACTATGCTATGTTTCTTACAAGTCCTATGAATGTTAAATACCAAGAAGAATTAAGTTTTCACATTCCACTGAGGTGATAATTCTTTGAGGCGTGGAGATCTAGTAAGGTAGAATTGTAACACCATCTTACATCATAAAAACTATGAAATGGCCATCATCTAACCTGATCTGTAAATAAAATAGCTCAAGTGTGTACTTATTTTTGTTAAATTGCATGCACTTTTTTTCAAGATCAGAATTTGAAAAAATGAGAAAATTTTGCCCAGGAATTTAGCTTTAGCAATTAATCCAAAGGCCCAAGAGCTAACTGACAGCTAATTCTTAAAATGGCTAATTCCGTCAACAACCAGATGTTAGATACAAAATGTTGACATTTTTAAAATTGTTGTTCCGCTGAGTCAATCATATTGGCTGGCAGTTTGATTTTCACAGATTCATTGCAGCCTCTGCTACTGAGATTCTGTCTTGTTTTTATTTTTATTTTTGGAGAGCTGGTACATCAACAAAGAAATACATGTCATTGTCCTCTGGAAGGTACTTGGTCCTGCCTAATTCCCATCTACCTCACCAGGATAATCTGAGGAGATTATGGCTTTCAAGAGCCAAACATAAGTCGTTAGCTCAAAATCGCCACCATCCATCTATTTAACAAAAGTGGTTAGTTAAACTACTAAGGGCAGGCACTGTCCTGGGACCTCTAGGAAAGACAAAGGTGCAGAAGATCTGATTCCCAGTCCAGGTGAATTAAGAGTCTGGGGGATGTGGGCTTAGGTGGATATAGAGCTACATATAGAATTTAGGAAGAAAGTGGTAGATGCTTTGATCTAATACCAACAGTCAACATTTACTACATATTCTCTACAGACCAGATGCTTGGCTAAAATGCTTTATATGTATTATCTCATTTGATCATATCAACACCAGCATGAGATTGATATTATTTTCCTCATTTTACAGAGGAGGGAACTAAGGCTTAGAGAGAGAAAGGAATTTTCCAGGTGTCACACAGCTTTTATAGTCAGAGGTAGAACTAGGACTTAAGCCCAGATCTTTATGTTTTAAAAGCCTCCACACATAATCATCATACTTCACTCTTTTCCAATGTCTTTTTATAAGCGTAAATGCTGTGAATATTCAGTGGAGGCAGCAAATACTTTACACTTGAGAGAGGATGGCAGATGAAGAAATGACATTTGGTCTGGGTTCTGCAAGATTGGTACGAGAGGAGAAGCAGGGAAGAGAAATGTAGAAAAAAGAAAGAGTGGGAGCAAAGACACCGGGCCAGGAATTTTAGGGTCTTGCATGGGAAATTGGAGAAGGATATTCCTAATGGAATTCCTTCTATATCTTCTAATTCATCTGATTGTAGCTTCCTGAACTGTTAGCCAATCATCTGTCATGCAAAACCTCTCACTTGCTCAGTCATACTGGCAACCACACATGTATGTGTGTATACTCTTTGGATGGTTAACGCATTTGCCTGGAGAAGAACTGAGGTAAGAAGGGTTCTCTTTTGTTGGCATGTGGTCCAGAATATTCCACTACCAATGCATATGCAACGTGGCCATAATGTTCCATGGAATGAACTCAAGCCCACTGCAGAAAGAAGCAAAAACCTAAAAGACAAAGTTTGAATATTATCTTCTCTTTGGATTCATCTACATGTTAAATGTATGTTTTACGTTGGTCTGCTGTGGCATAATGTCTCTTACCTTAGTGTGACTCAGTACCTTGTTTTCCTTGGCATAGCTTGCCATTAGAAGTAGGGGACACTATTTCATACCTGACTCTGAATGTGAAAATATTATTTTCAAATGTACAAATGGCTAACAGGATGGGCAGTTGGTTGCCTTTCCAGCCAATACATCTTCAAAATGCAGAGTGAACTTGCCTTGGAAAAAAAGAAATCCAGTTAGACGTTAAAGGAGAGTTCATTGGTTACAGCTTATCACCCCTAACCCTCTGGCTTTTCTCTGCTTCATATACCTTCAGAATTTTCTCCATTTGCGATATGGATCAGAATCAGAGATGGCATGATTCTGTTTCCTAAAAAGGTAAGGAACCAAATTATGAGAATGAAACAGGCCCAAAGAGCATGGTCGGTCTTCCACTCTGGAAATATTTCGGAGCATAGGTAGACTCCTGCAAGGAATTACAATTTTTAAATGTACTTCGAAATTTTTAAAAAGTGGGCAATTGGGGCTTCATTAGCCTAGTTTTACTCTGAATGCCTTTACTCAGCCAGCACCTCCGAGAAATCACGAGTTTGGGAGCTTCCTCCCTGTGCCAGAGGACTCTGCAAACATGGCTGCACTCTGCTTTTCATTCTTGGTACATGTAAATGCAGAAGCGTTTTGCACCTGAGATTGGCAAACTGTGCCATCTATTTAATTTAACCTAATAGAGGAAGAGTTATTTTCCCTTGTAGGTAAAAAAAGAAGGCAAAACAAGAGATGTGAGTGTAAAGCAGAGCGTACAGATAGGGCCTTTCCTTGTTCTCCTACGCAGGGCGAAGCTGCTGTGAATGCCGGGAAGGCCTCTCAGCTAATGAGGAAGCTGAATCAGCACCTGATACCCGGGGGTCTGAAAGATGTGACATGCCTTTCGATGGAGCCCTGAAGTACTTGCAATTGCAAGGTTATTCTGAGAGTCGAGGTTATCAAGAGGAAAACCAGTTGGTTGGGTAGATTCATAGGTGACTTCTTGCTGGTGAATCCTAAATAGAATAATTTTTAGTGTCCTGAGGTATGTTCAGAGAGAAGTCAATGGAAGCCAAGAGCATGACCTGCAGCTGAAGAGTGGCCCAGGCAACACGGAGAAGATCTTGCTTCCCTTCTCGCACAACTTGACCCTTGGCATTACGTGAAGAGAGCCTCTGTATGTGATAGAATAATTGGTTTTCTCATTCCTCCTTAACAATTTTCAACACAGAGGATGAATTACAAGAAAGCAAGATGGCTAGTATGTGAGGCTTTCGTAAGGGGTGAATGGCTAGATGGTTGAATTAGGGGCAATGAGCAGGAGGGAGATGAGCCTGAATGTGTCCCTCGGCATGTGGTAAAAAGTTCAGAAATACACGTTTGACTGAGAAGGGTTAGCATGTGCTTTCAAAACACCCCACTAAAATACAACTTCTGTGAGAGTTGAGTTATAGGGGTGAGAAGTTGGATCCAAACTTCAGAGTCTCCCAGTGACAGGAATCTATGATGATGCAGCCTCCACACCTCAGCCCTTTGCATGGGGGAAGTTGTTTCATGGGAGCTGAGGAAGAATGGGAGATCTCTGGCTGAGCCTGTTTTGCAGAGAAAGGGGACAGGAACAGCTAACCCCTACGTCCAAAGGAAAGACAAGATTTGGGGATGGGACCCCTAGTAGCAATGAGGAGTCTATCAGGCCCAGTATGGCATCAAAGGTGACGATACAGGAATAGAGATTCACGGAGTCTTGGAACTTCTAGAAGTCTGAGCAAAGCCGACAAGTTCTTTTTTTCTGGTTCTCTGTTCCTCTCAAACTTAATTCTGGATTCCAAGGATTTTAGTCATTTCACTACACATGTTATGTAATTTAAGAGATTGTGGTTGATCATTTCCATCAGAAAGAGTTGAATTTCCCACAGATGTATAGAATGCTTTATATGTTACAAGTTTCACTTGCTCATTTGTGTTTCACAGATGGAAACAAAAAAAATAATCTCTTACCATTTTTAGTAATTAAATCTTGTTCAGTGACTGATTATCAGGGAACAAAATCGTCACAGTCATATATGAGGTACAAGAGTCTTTGCCAAAATACAAAAGAGCAATGAAATTGGAAAAGAAGATGGGAAGATGCTAAAATAAACATCCACAGAGTTGCCACCTAAAATTAAAGCTGGCATACAACTGGAAGTGGGCAAAAAGTCCACAGTTTTGGAAAATACCTGTTCCTTCTCCCTCAAAAGTCCTGATTTTTAATGTGCACAAAGGGAAAACTCTAAGGCTGGAGCAATTCCAGCAAAGTTTGAGAAGTCTGTGAGATTTCCATAGTTCCCTATGTAGTTTGAATCTCAGAAAATAGGCACTTATATTGAAAATGCACACAGACTCTTAACTATAACACTGCTAGCAGGCATTGCTGTAATAGCAAGACAATTTAGCGATAATGGGTGAGTAGGAAGAAAATTAAGTAGTTTGCTGAGATACAAAAAAAACCTAAGCCAGAACATATTTGGCCTCATGTTCAACTTCAAATGCAAAATCAGTTCATTAGAGTAATTTAACCTTTGCATAAGCCTCTCAATGATAAATTCTATTAATATATTGGAAATGCCAGCTGTTAAGATTAGTCTGTGACTGTGAGAGGTACTGAAAAAGGCGGGTTGGACCATGATCCCCTCCTGCCTTCTCTAGCTCAGCAAAATGAGTGGATGGCGGGTTTTTACCTTTCCTGTCTACAGCAAATGTCCTCATTCCACTTCATTCGGCCTGAGCCTTGGGGCAAGCCAGGGTTTGCAGCCATTTACTACAATAATAGCAAGACAATTTAGCAGTAATGGATAAGTAGGGAGCAAATTAAGCCGTTTGCCGAGATACAGAAATGAAGCCAGAAAATATTTGGCCTCATGTTAGGCTTCAAATTCATAGTCAATTCATTAGTGTAATTTAGTCCTTGCATAAGCCTTTGAGTGATAAATTCCACTAATACATTTGAAATGCCAGCTGTAAGAATAACTCATTGAGTGTTGAGTAAAATTAAAAGATGGGCAAGAATAAATCCTTCATTTTCATCTCATATGGGAAGATTTATGAAGGCCTTTGAGAAGAAGCATCTGTCTGCTGGTTGTAAATTGAGAGTGTTAAGGGAAAACATTGGAATAGTTTGGTTACATTAGAGAGAGGAATGTATTAACTCAAATGCTTTTGAGATCTTTCCCTTTGGGGCTGAAGATTACTTTTGATGAAGAACATGTGAACTTTTAGAATTCATTTCTTTCTTGGGAACAAAGGCCACAGCACAAACTGTATTAAATGGTCGGTTGTTCTGAGGAGTGGTTTCTAAGAAACATAATTATATGTGGGATGTTGGTGACTTTTTTTCATATGGATGTAGTTTTCCCTATGTTTGTGAGTGTCCTCTTTCAAGCCCATAGAGGCTGTAAATCAGAGGACTTGGAACAGGCTTGGGGAATATAACCAACCAGCATTTGACTTCCTTAGCAAAAAAAAAAAATATGTGTGTGTATATATATATATATATGTCTATATATATACATACACATATATATTCAGCCCATTTCACCAGTTAGTTTCTCTTGCTGGTGTCTTAAAATTTGATACCTTCATAATAAAATAAATTGCTTATTTGAAAAAAAAAATGGAGGGAAAGGAAGTAAATTTTCTTAAGCAACTGTTACATGCAAGGTGCTTTATATAAATTAGCTTTATATAAATCATCTCCTGCCAGCATCCTTCATCCCAGTATGAATTTGTTTACTCCATGCTGTATATCCTTCCATCCTCTGACTGCCTAGATCAGTAAATAAAAGGACATAACATAATTTGTAAGTGACACTGTTAAAACTCTGATCCCTATGGGGGCTGTAATCCACCCTTCCCTAGCCCCTCCTCACTGCCATAATAGCATTTGTGTGTATCAATGCTGAAGAGGTTTAAATTTTGAAGGCATTTGCTCTATGTAATTGTTCTACATTATTACAAAGCATTTTCAGGAAGTTAAAAATAATAAATAAGTTTGTGAAGCATGTTGTATTCTCAATTTATAGAATAGGAACTGCAGTTTCAAAGGAATCAAAAGTAACCTCCCCAAGGGCAACAGCCACCTAGCAGTAAAACTGGGGTGGAAACCAGGTACGCCTGAGTCCATGGAGTCAGACGCAGGCAGAGGTTTGTGGCAGGGGTGAGCCGGGATGTACAAAACTGACTCTGGTAACAGGCTCCTGGCAGTGTGCTGTGCCTGGAGTGATCAACTCCATTCTGATTCTCTATTCCTTTTCTCCTGGTCAAGGTGCTCGTTTTGGCCACAGCTGGGTTCTTAACTCTTCCTGCTCTATATAGTCAACTCTGGCTAGAGACCCTGAGACCGACCTGTCTACCCTCAACTCTGATTTAGGTTTGCAGAAAGGATGTGCTATGGTGCCCAGTCTAGCCTGTAGGCCAAGACAACTGGGCCACTACTCAGAAGGCCATGTTTCAGAAGGCACCATTCTGGCCCTCCTCTAGCCTTGTCCCTACCTACTGGGGTTGCCAGATTTAGCCAATAAAAATACAATACACTCAGTTAAGTTCTAACTTCAGATAAACAATGAACAATTTTTTTGCTATAAGTATGTCCCAAAATATTTACTATATGGGACATACTTATGCCAAAAAAAAAAAAGTTCATTTTTTATCTAAAATTCAAATTTAACTGGGTGTCCTATATCTTTTCTGGTAACCCTGTTTCCTATAAGCCAGAAATGTGGAGCTGTTTAATAAAAAATTAATCTTACCCAAAGAAATCTTTGGCATTTGGCCTGGTTTCCTGGGAGGTGATCTCTAGGAAGAATGTCATTGTTTATCTGGGGGCCTTGGGCCACACGGGACAGTCTAACAATGTGATTTATAAAGAGGGATTTGGGACACATGGCATCTGCTTTACCTCTAGAGGGGATGGAGCCTAAAGGTATCAGCTCAGCCTCTGAAGGAACTTGAGACTAAACTCAGTCATGTGGGAAGTCAATCATAGATGTGATTGAACCCCAACAAAAACTCTGGGCACCAAGGCTTGGAGGAGTTTCCCTGGATGGCAATACTCTGTGCATATAGTCACTCACTGGTACTGAGAGGAGTTTATGCTGTCCATGACTCCCCTGGGAGAGGACAACTGGAAGTTCCACGTTTGGAACTCTCCTGAACCCTGCCCCATGCTTCTCTTCCCTGGCTCATTTTAATCTGTTTCCTTTCCCTGTAATAAACCATAACCATGAGTATAATGACTTTCAGTGAGTTCTGTGTGTCCTTCTAGTGAATTATAAAAATTGAGGGTGCCTTGGGAACCCATGAAACTGCAGTTGGTGTCAGAAGTAAAGGCATCATTCTGGACTGTGCTCTCTCTAAATTCTCAGTATCAAGGGGACATGCCCACCTAACCCCTCTTCTAGAGTTTGGAATCTAAAGTGTGCTCCAAGTATTGGGATTCTGGAATTCCCTGCCCAAAGGGCCCTGAGCGTGCTTCCAGAGCCTATGTGGGCCTCTTCCTCAGAGCTATTCTAGGGTGAATCATACCACCGATGCAGTAGACTTAGGCCAGAGGGATGGCTAATTGGTGACTATTGGGGTCAGGTGGAGGTAGTTTGTATGTGCAGGCCTGTGTGTCCTCACACATGCATGTGAAGACTTTTCCTTTATAGGACCAAGCCGGAGTGAGAAGAGGTGAGGGGAGGGCTCTTCTTGAGCAAAGAACAATCTCAGTCTCATCTCCAGTCCCTGACTTGGGGATGTCAAAGGAACCTACATGGAATGTCCTGGATTCTAAAGAACCACCCATCATAAAATCCACCTCTGAATTAACAGCACCTTTTGGTGGTGGGAAAGAAATATCTCACCAAAGGTAATGCATTTATTAATTGTAACTTGCATTTTGTTTTCAGAAACTTTAAAATATGAAGGACATTTTAAAGTTGAGGAAATATAGCATATATAGTAGTGTCATACTTTCATGTCAATTGAGTGTTTAAAAGACTTTCCATGTCTTTTGGCTCATTTGATCCTCATGATGACTCTTGCAGTGGCAGCCAGAGCACCATGACACGCTCATATCCTTTTAACCTACTGGCACCAGAGATCCCTCTCTTTTTCCTTCCCTTCACCCCAATTACGAAGATCTATCTGTGACCTGAGAAACCCCACCACCAACACAGCCTGGACCTGCATTTCTGCCTGTCTTCATGTGTGTGTTTAGCAGGGAGAGGGGCCTATCACTGGGATGGAGTTGGGTCTAGGGCAGAGAAAGGAGGAAAGAATGAACTGTTACCATGGGGACAGAGCTGTGATGCCATGCCTTCTTTTAGATAACTTCCTGGATGAAGAGCAGCAGGCTTGAAAGGGAGAATCAAGAGCCCTCATCATGCCTGGAGGGAAGAGGACAGGTCTTGGACTCGGAGAGAGTGGGTGCCATGGAATTTTGGACAAGCCACTTTACTCTCTGACTCTCAGTTGCCTCATATGTACAGTAGGACTAACGATTTGTATATCATGGGGTTGCTGAACTTGAACTATTCAGTGAGACAGTCTATATAAAAGGCTTTGCCCGGTACGTGGCTCATGAGCTCATTAATTTTTGCCTGTTATGATAAGCATGAGCCTAGTATAGTTCCTAGCATAATAGACACTCAATGGATCAATGGCAGCTCTAATTATGATTATTGCCAACTCTTTCTCAGAGGTAGCTCTAAGGCAGGGTCCTCATGTCACTTGGAGGACAGAGAAAATGCAAAGGAGAATGAGTCAGAGGCAATGCAGATACAGAGCATTTTAGTATAAATGGAGCCTAAGGTTCTTTCTAGGGGAAAGAGAGAGAGTGTTGGATCTTTCTGGCTGTGCCTGGCATAGGTAGAGCTGAAACCTAGAGAATATGCATGGCCTGGCTCCATTTATAAACCCACGATTAGAAAAGACGGTGCTTATTAAGTGACCATTGAGACTATCGTGTCTCCCTGCTCTGGTCCCCCTCCTTCTGCTTTCCCTTGTGGTAGGGATAGAAGCTTCTAGAACACCATAGAGGACTGTGTATCATCTTCAGAGAACTGAGGAGAGGGAGAAGCAGGCCCTGCCTGTGGTCTGAGAGGGTAGGTTCTGATTTGAATCGTGAACAGTGGGGGCGAAAGAAAGTCCGGTTGGACAACTCCCTGGAAGCAAGTGAAAAGGAAGGGGGGACCCGGAAGTTGCTCTTGCTTGAGGAGGATCTCATGAGATGTGCTTGAGCTAGAGGCTCCTAAGATTCTCAGTGTCAAGTGTCATTCAACAGAGAAGAATCAGAGCAAGGGCATGATGGGATGATTACAGGGAATCTAGACTATTCTGCTGCCATCATCCACCCTCCTGCCCCACAAAGAGAAATGACACGAAGATCCTCCATAGAATCTGTGAATTACTTACCCCAAATCACCAGTGATAAGCCATACCGGCTATAATCCCATGATGGAAGCCTGGGAATTTAACCACTATTTGTAAGGCTGTTCCTCGGGGGAAATGTTTTCTGACTCCTCCATTTTCTCATTTCCCCACTGATCAAGAACTGAACTTCCATAACGCAAAACCTGCCCAGAAAGGTGAGGGTTAATTCTGCCCACTTGAGTAGAGAAAGATGAGTGGCCTCTGCTGTTTTGTTTCAGGCACAAAACCAACTGAGTCCTTGGAACCAGATCCCAGAGGGCTCCCCATGAACGCTATGTGGAGCAGGGGGTTGACCCCGGAACATGCACATCCCCGGGAACACTCCTGCTTTCAGTCGGACGGGACTTGAAGCGTGTCTGCTCCAACATTCTCCCCTTAGTGTCTCTCTTATTTGTGTTCCTCCCGTTTGTTCTGAAAGCCCCCCTCTTCCCTGTACCCGGGGAAACAGTGGGAATGTCCATTCCCTGTTTCTAGGGAAAAACCTACTTCTTCTATAAAACCATAAGGATTTTTCTCATCTCTGAACTCCCACAGCAAATTGAGGTCTACACTAGAGGGTCTAATTTTTTTCTTTCTTTTTTTTTTTTTTTGTGAGGAGATCAGCCCTGTGCTAACATCCGCCAATCCTCCTCTTTTTTTTGCTAAGGAAGGCGGCCCTGGGCTAACATCTGTGCCCATCTTCCTCCACTTTATATGGGACGCCACCACAGCATGGCTTGCCAAGCAGTGCGTCTGTGCGCGCCCGGGATCCGAACCAGCGAACCCCGGGCCGCCGCAGCGGAGCGCGCGCACTTAACCACTTGTGCCACCGGGCCGGCCCCTAGAGGGTCTAATTTTTTAAAAATTTTATTCTTCTATGAGACTTATATTAATGTTTCATACAATTGAATATTATTTTGTAAATGATATTGTCAGGTTTTTTAAATGCAAGGACTGTCTCATGCTTCTGTACCTCACAGAGCACTTTCCAATCCTGAGATTCAAGGATGTCTTTGCAGGGCTGGCCTGGTGGTTAAGTGCGTGTTCTCCACTTCAGTGGCCTGTGGTTTGCAGGTTTGGATCCTGGGCATGGACCTATGTGCTGCTTACCTAGCCATGCTGTGGCAGGTGTCCCACATATAAAGTAGAGGAAGATGGGCACGGATGTTAGCCCAGGGCCAATCTTCCTCAGCAAAAAGAGGAGGATTGGCAACAGATGTTAGCTCAGGGCTAGTCTTCCTCACCAAAAAAATAAAATAAAATAAAATAAAAGAATGTCCTTGCAAATGTATGGTTTGCTCGAATGCTTACAGATAGTAGTGATGGCCACCTAGTTAATCTTTAACCACAATCACTGCCATCATTCCTGCGCACAACCCTACTGTCAGCAGCCCGTGTCACCACTGTAACTAGAAATTTTGTATGGCAATTCAGAGTTTGCTAGTGTTTTCACACGCAGTTTTTCATTTTACATGTACAATTACCCTGTAAGTTAGACATTATTTATTATCCCATTTTACAGATGATAAAATGGAAGATTAAAAGGGTCACGTGACTTTCCTATGTGGCAGAGCTGCAAGTCAAAATCTTCTTAAACGCTCCGTGAGTGCACATTTCTGTGTATTTGTGAGCATGAAAGAATGAGACTTCACACAAACACTTACAAATGTTGTTCTAAGTATGTAATAAACCTTCACAAATTATAGTGGCATAAAAAGCAACCATTTCCTTATGCTCTTAATTCTATTGGTCAGGAACTTGGACAGAGCACAGTGGGGATGGCTTGTCTCTGTGCCATGATGCCTGAGCCTCACCTGGCTGAATCACATGCCTGAGGCCACAAGTCTGGTGTCTTGGTCCTTTCCACATGGCATCTCCTGGGACTGGAATGTCTAAGACAGTTCTCTCACTGGCATGTGTCTGGCATCCAGGTGAGGATGGCTATTACAGCTGGGAGTGGTCTTTCCCCATCACTGTTTCCTAGGGGGTCCTTCTGTGTGGCAACCTTGGGCTTTCTCAGAGCATGGAGGTCCCAGGACCCATGGAGGTTCTGACGTGGTAGCTGGCTTCCCCCAAAGCAGGCAGTCCAAACCACTAAGATGGAGCTGCATGATTTCTCATGACCTAGGCTCAGAAGTTATGCAGTCACTTCTATCACATTCGGTTCCTTATACATAGCCAGACCACAACAGTGTGGGAGGGGAAAACCCAAAGAGATGAATTAGGGGAGGTGTGATTCATTAAGGAGACATCTGTGAAAATCAGCTACCACAGTTATTTTAATTTTTCATTGCAAATCATATATGTGTAGGCAGTTCCTGTGTCTTTGCTCATAATATCCTCATAGAAGAGTGAAGAATGTCAAACAGACCTCTTGGGCAACTGTTTAGAAAGTCTGGAGTTTATACCTGCAATTGCCCCTTTTCATCACTAGGGGGTAGGATTGAATCAATAAGGCAAGATGTTTCAATTGGTCCTGAAGATCACAGAAGTTATAGAAAAGACAGAGTAATGTAGGAAACGGCAGCACTAGCTTCCTCGCGGCTAAATTTTCTTTCTTTTTTTAAGTAAAGTATTCTTATATTAAATTATTAAAGCAATGCAGAGTATAAAGAACAATTTGAGTTTCTTTCCTAAAGAGTTTGTATTTGACATTTTTTAAAGTGTACTATGGTATCTAGGGCAGTATGTTTTTTTCATAAATTAAAGTGAATTTTGAGGAGGTGAATGGAATCCTAGTAAAAATAATAACTTTCAGTTTGTTACAACAAGTGTTTATTGAGCAGCTACTAGATGTCAAGCACAGTGCCAGGATATCGGATGTACCAGAGAGCAACTCAGACGTGGTCTCTGCCCTCTCAGAGCTTATAATCTAGAGAAGAGAACAAAACAAACAATTAAAATATAGCATCACACATTTTATGACTAGACAAGAACAGGGAGATGTCAGAATACCAAGGAAGGACCTGTACCCCAGGCTCAGTTGGTGTCAGAAAATGTGTAATACACAGCAGAGAGGGAATCTTTTTTAGAAAAAATCTTTACTTTTAAAAAATTGTGGTAAAATATACATAACAAAATTTACCATTTTAACCATTTTTAAATGTACAATTAAGTGGCATTAAGTACGTTCAAATGTTATGCAACCATCATTACTATCCGTTTCCAGCCCTTTTTCATCATCCCAAACAGAAACTCCACACTCATTGGATAATAACTCTCATTCCTCCCTCCTCCCAGCCCCTGGTAATATCTATTCTACTTTCTGTCTCTATGAATTTCCCTATTCTGGGTACCTCATACAAATGGAATCATATAACATTTGTCCTTTTATGTCTGGCTTATTTCACTTAGCAGAATGTTTTCAAGGTTCATCCATGTTGTAACATGCATCAGAATTTCCTTCCTTTTTATGACTGAATAATATTCTTCTGTGTGCGTGTGTGTGTGTGTGTGTGTGTGTGTGTGTGTATTATGTTTTGTTTTTCCATTTATCCATTCATCTGTTAATGGCTATAGACATTGGAGTTGTTTCCACATTTTGACTATTTTAAAGAATGCTGCTATGAACATTGAGGTACAGGTGTCTGAGTCCCTGCTTACAGTTCCTTTGGATATTGTAAGTGGAATGCTGGATCATATGGTAATTCTAGGTTAATTTTTTGAGGAATCGCCATACTGTTTTTCACAGTGGTTGAATCATTTTATATTTCCACCAGCAATGCACAAGGGTTACAATTTTTCCCATCCTTGCCAACTCTTATTTTCATTTTTCTGATAATAGCCATCCTAAAGGGTATGAAGTGGTATCTCACTGTATTTTGATTTGAGTTTTCCTAATGGCCAATGATGTTGAAGATGTTTTCATGTGCTTATTGACCGTTTGTATATCTTCTGTGGAGTAATGTCTGTTCAAGTCCTTTGCACATTTTTGAATTGGGTTGTTTGTTTTTGTAATTCCTTATATATTCTAGATTTTAATCCCTTATCAGATATATGATCTGCAAATATTTTCCTTCATTCTGTGCGTTGTCTTTTTTACTCTATTAATGGCGTCCTTTGATCCACAAAAGTATTTGATTTTGATGAAGTCCAATTTGTCTATTTTTTCTTTTGTTGCCTGCCGTTTTGGTGTCATATCTATGAAATCATTGCCAAATCAATGTCATGAAGATTTCCCTCTGTGTTTTCTTCTAAGAGTTTTATAATTTTAATTATTACATTGAGGTCTTTGATCCATTTTGAGTTACTTTTCATATGTAGTGGAAGGTAAGAGTCCAACTTCATTCTTTTGCATGTGGATATCCAGTTTTCCCAACACCATTTGTTGAAAAGTCCTTTCCCCATTGAGTGATCTTGGAACCCTTGTCAAAAACCAATTGACCTATATGTGAAGGTCTGTTTCTGGGCTATTTACTCTATTACATTGGTCTATATGTCTGTCTTTTTGTATGTGCCATACTATTTTGCTCACTGTAGCTTTTTAGTAAGCTTTGAAATCGGGAAGTGTGAATCCACCAACTTTGTTCTTCTTTTTCAAGATTGTTTTGGCTATTCAGGGCCCTTTGAGATTCCATATGAATTTTAGGATGAATTTTTCTGTTTTTACAAGAAACATCATTGGGATTTTGGTAGAGATTCCATTGAATCTGTAGATTTCTTTGAGTATTATTGTCATCTTAACAATACTAATTGTCCTAAACCATAAACATGGGATGTCTTTTCACTTACTTATGTCTTTTTTCATATTTTTAAGTTAAGTTTTGTAGTTTTCAACATGCAAGTCTTTTGGTTGACTTGGTTAAATTTACTCCTAAGTCTTTTACTCTTTTTGATGTTATTGTAAATGGAATTGTTTTTTTAATTTCCTTTTCAGATTGTTCATTGTTAGTGTACAGAAATACAGCTGATTTTTGTGTGTTGATTTGATATCCTGCAATTTTGCTAAAACCTTTTATTAGCTCTAATACTTTTTTTTGGATCTACATATAAAATCATGGATCATGTCTGCAATCAGAGATAATTTTACTTGTTACTTTCCAATTTAGATGCCTTTTGTTTGTTTTTCTTGCCTAACTGCTCTGGTTAGAACTTCCAATACTATGTTGAATAGAAGTGGAGAAAGTGGGTATTCTTGTCTTGTTCCTGATCTTAGAGGGAAAGCTTTCACCATTGAGTATGATGTTAGCTGTGAGATTTTTACATATGGCCTTTTTCATGTTAAGGAAATTCCTTTCTATTTTTAGATTATCGAGCATTTTTAACATGAGGGTGTTGAAATTTGTGAAATGCTTTTTCTGCATCAACTAAGATATATAGTTTTTTTCCCTTCATTCTATCAATGTGGTGTATTACATTGAGTGATTTTCATATGTTGAACCATTCTTGCATTCTCAGAATAAGTTCCACTTGGTCATGGTGCATAATCCTCTTTATAAGCTGTTGAATTCAGTTCAGTAATATTTTGTGGAGAATTTTTGCTTTGATATTCATAATGGATATTGTTCTGTAGTTTTCTTATGGTATCTTTGTCATGATTTGATATCATGCTTTGGGCTCATAGAATGAGTTAGGAAATGCTTTTTCCTCTTCAATTTTTTGGAAGAGTTTGAGAATGATTGGTGTTAATTCTTCATTAAATGGTAGAATTCAGCAGTGAAACCATCTGGTCTTGGGCTTTTCTTTGTTGGGAAGTTTTTGATTACTGATTCAATCTCATTACTAGTTATAGGTCTATACAGATTTTCCATTTCTTCATTAGTGAGTTATGAAAGATTGTGTGTATGTATGTATATATGTATGTATGTAGGAATTTGTATTATTTCATCTGTTATACAATTTATTGGCTGACTATTGTTCATAGTATTCCTTTATCAGCCTTTTTATCTCTGTAAATCAGTCAAAATTTTCTTACTTTCATTTTTTATTTTAATAATTTGGATTTCTCTCTTTTTCTTAGTCCACCGAGCTAAAGATTTGTCAACTTTGTTTATCTTTCAAGAAACTAATTTTAGATTTCTTTGTATTGTTTTTCAATTTTATTTTGTCTCTGCTCTAATCTTTATTATTGCCTTCCTTTTTCTAGCTTTTGGTTTATTTTGCTCTTCTTTTTCTAGTTCCTTATAAGGTGGAAAGTTAGGTTTTTATTTTAAGAACTCTCTTCTTTTTTAATGTATGCTTTTACAGCTATAAATTTTCCTCTTAGCATTGTTTTCACTGTATTATGTAAGTTTTGGTATATTGTGTTTCCATTTTCATTTGTCTTAAGATCTTGTCTCTTTATTTTCCCTTGTGACTTCTTCTTTGACACATTGGTTGTTTTAGAGTGTATTATTTTCCATATATTTTTAGTTATTTCAATTTTCCTTCTGCTATTGACTTCTAGTTTCATTCTGTTATGATTAGAAAAGATTCTTTCTATTCCTTTAATCTTTTAAAATTTACTAAGACTTTTTTTGTGGCCTAACATATGGTCTATCTGGGAGAATGTTTATGTGCACTTGAGAAGAATGTGTATTCTGCTGTTGTTAGATGGAGTATTATGCATATATGTTAGGTTTAATTGGTTTATTGTATTGTTTAATTCCTCTATTTCACTATTCATCTTCTGTCTAGTTGTTCTATCCATTATTGAATATGCAATATTTAAATTTCTAACTATTACTGTAAAACTGTCTATTTCTCCCTTCAATTCTGTCAATGTTTCCTTCATATATTTTGGGTTTCTATTGCTTCATGTATATATGTTTATAATTGTTATATCTTCTTCATGAATTGACCTCTTTATTAATATATTATGTCCTTTATAACAGTTTTTGACTTAAAATCTATTTTATCAGACATTAGTATAGCCACCGAAGCTCTTTTTAGTACTATTTGCTGGGAATATACGTTCCATCCTTTCACTTTCAACGTATTTGTGTCTTTAGATCTAAATGAGTCTCTTATAGCAGCATATAGTCGGATTATGTTTTTTTATCCATTCTGCCAATCTCTGCTTTTTCACTGGAGAGTTTCCATTTACACTTAAAGTAATTACTGATAGGGAATGATTGACTATTGTCATTTTATTATTTGTTTTCTGTATGTCTTACAGCTTTTTGCCCTCATTTCCTCCACTACTGCCTTCCTTTGTGTTTAGTTATTTTGTAATGACATGTTTTGATTACCTTCTCATTTCTATTTGTGTATATTCTATAGATATTTTCATTGTAGTTATCATGGGGATTTTATATAAAATCCTAAGTTATAACAATCTAAGTTAAATTGAGACCAGCTTAAATTCAATTGCATACAAAACTGTACTTATACACAGTTCCATCCCCCTCTTCATATTATTGATGTCACAAATTACATCTTTGTGCACTATTTGCCCAATAACATAGATTTATAATTATTTTTATGAATTTGTCTTTTAAGGACTATATAAAATAAAAAGTAGAGTTACAACCCAAAATTACAGTAATAGTGGATTTTATATTTGCCTATGTGTTTACTTTTACTGGAGATTTTATTTCTTCATAAGCCTTCAAGTTACTGTCTAGCATCCTTTCACCTGATAAAAAGCACTTCTTATAAGGCAAGTCTGGTGGTAATAAATTCCCTCAGCTTTTGTTTATCTGGAGATGTCTTGATTTCTCACTCATTTTGAACGATAGTTTTGCTAGAGACAGAATTCTTTGTTGACAATTTTTTTTTCTTTTAGTACTTTAAATATATCATCCCACTGCCTTCTGGACTCAAAGATTTCTGATGAGAAATAAATTGATAATCTTACTGAAGTTTTCTTTTATGTGATGAGTTGCTTGTCTCTTGCTCCTTTAAGGATTCTCTCTTTGCCTTTTGGTTTTGACAGGTTGATTATAATTGTTTAATTGTGGGTCTCTGAGTTTATCATATCTGGAGTTTATTGAGCCTTCTGGATTTGTGGCTTCATGTCTATCATCCAACTTGGGAAGTTTTTGCCCATTATTTCTTCAAATATTCTTTCTGCCTTGTCCTCTCTCACTTCTCCTTCTGGGACACTCATAATGTGTATGTTGATCCATTTGATTCTGTCCTACAAGTCTCTTAGGCTGTGTCCACTTAAAAAAATTTTTTTTTTATATTCCTCAGCCTCAATAATTTCAATTTTCCTATGTTCAAGTTTTCTGATTTTTTTCTTCTACCTATTCAAATACGCTATTGAACTCCTCTACTGAATTTTCATTTCAGTTATTATACTTTTCAACTCTAGAATTTCTGTTTGGTTCCTTTTTATAATTTCTATCTCAGTTGATATTCTTTTTGGTTGCTTCATTGTTTTCCTGATTTCATTTAGTTTTTTTGTTCATGTTTTCCTTTAGGCTTTTGTGCGTAGTTAAGTCAGTTATTTTAAAGTCTTTGTCTAGTGAGCCTGATGTCTGGGTTTCCTCAGAGACAGTTTCTGTTAACTTATTTTGTTTTTCAAATGGTCCATGTGTTCCTGTTTCTTTGTATGCCTTGTGGTTTTTTTGTTGAATATTGGGCATTTGACTATTATAATGTGAAAAAAGCTGGGAATCAGATTCTCTCCCTTCCCGAGGTTTCTTTTAATTGTTGAAGTCTGTAGCAGTCTATTGTGTGTTTTTTTTTGAGACTTTTCCAAACTATTTTATTACAAGCAAAGACTATTCCTTGTTATGTGTGATCATTGAAGTCTCTGTGTTCAACTAATGTTTTAATAGAGATTTCCTTGAATGCCAGCTCTCCCAGTCTTTGCAGATTGGGGCTCTTCTGAGACAATTCTTTAAAACTTAGCTAGGCTTATTCTAAATCTAAGGATAATACTGAGCTGAAAGCTTAAGATATTCCTATGTATTTTTTTGAGCATGCATCTTGCCTGGGCATGTGCATGGCTTTCTAAATTCCCCCATATATATGGCTGATTTTGAATATCTTAATTCCCCAAAGAGTCTCACCCCAGCTTCTCCTCCAGGCCTTAGATAGTCTATTGTATGTCTCCATCTGTAATCTCATACCCCAGACAACTGCAGGTCTGTAGTCACCTTGCAGCTTTCATGAGCTGTGCTTGTAACTTTTCCTGTCTAAGTTCTGGGGTGGGCAGAACAGAGACAAGCACCTTGCATCAATCCTTTGGATATCCCTCAGACAGGTTAGCACAGACAAACACAATAATTTACAAATAAGTTCTGCTCTGTTTCTTCCGGTTCAAGGTAGGAAACTGGGAATCAGGATGCTGCTGCTTGAAGACCAAAACCACTGCTATGCCAGGGAGGGAGTGGGGCAAGTGTGAGTAAAAATGCCATGAAACTTTCCTACCCTTTTCAAGATAGCTTTTTTTTGATTAGGCATTGACATGGTAGCTGTAACCCTTTGACTGTTTTCCAGAGCTCTGACAAAGTTGATTCAGACATTTCTGCTTGCTTTTTTCAATATTTTTGTCAGAGAATAAGAGCTTGGACATTCTTAGTCCACCATTTTGCTGATATCACTTGACAATTTTGCAGTTCTATTTTAAGGAGTCATTTTTGGAGCTGATTTTTCTCATTGCATCTAGATCAGGTGAATTTTTATTTCCAAAGATAAATTCTAAATTTTCAGACTTTTGAAACTGGGTCAAAAGTGGCTTCCACAATTCTAAGAAAAATTAATGTGTTGGAATGATAGTTCCTTGTTTGGATTTGCTAAACACATTTTTTTCAAAGCAAACACCAGACACTGTAGCTGTCCAGCATTGCAATTCTTATCAGCATTGTAGATATTTAACTTGCTACTAATTACTTCATAATTACAGCTTCTCACCCCACTCATAGCAAACCTGGAGACTGCCTTTAAACATACTGTTGACTTTTAACATCAGTGAATTTTGGACCTTCTCTTCTATTATTGTTTGACTCTCTTTGATTATATTTCTCTAAATGAAAGAAGATGACTTTAATCCATCCCTACCAAACTCTGTCTGGATGGAGATGAATTGTTCTTAACCTTTCTAAAATGAGTTATAAAGTCAAATGTTTCCATAATTCTCCTTGAAAATGTCTTCCAAAGATCTTTAGCAGCATTTTATATATGTAGACTTCTAAAAAGAAAAAAAAAACACCCGCAGAATTTGATCAAGAAATTTCCCTTCACTTTGCATTTAATGAAGTATCTTTCTTTCAAGCCATTGTTCAAAGACAAAAAGAAATGATAAGAAGAGTCATAGGTCCTGGAAGCATCTCCCTTTATCTTCTTAGGCAGCCAAGTTCCATTGAAGAAGAGAAGGCAAAGATCTAAAGCTGTGTTTGTTCAGAGGGGCACCCCACCAGGCCAGGTGAGACAAAAAGCAGAGCGAGGGATGTATTTCTGAAGATTCACTATGAGGTCAAAGGAGAATACAAAGCTTTTGGCTTAAAGAATATTGTCTCTACTTTTGCACAGTGCAGGATTATGTGGAAACTGATTACGATACAGAATACTAATACTTCTTCCTATTTTCAACAATGCTGCAAGGCCTGATTCTTGGGGAGGCAGAGTAAGAAAAATGCATAGTTCCCCTAAATTTGTCTCCCCACACGAGGGCCCACAGGATGCTGGTTAATAAATGGCTCCTCACTTGCATACCAGCTACACTTGCTCAGGGCACTTCCAAAGAGTGCACCCACCTCACATTAGTCAGCAGCTCCTACAAGAAAAGCTTTCACTTTGCCTTACTGAGGGATTATTCAGTCTTGTAGCACACACCAGATTCCCCATTCTCAGTAGGACATCTAATTAACCCCCATTGATTCACCAAGCAAAGCAGCCAGTAAGAAATTTTTGGCTTTTCATTGTAGCCCTAGGATATACACCCACTTCTTGGTATTTTGAAAATTTTTATTCCAGTTTCACTCTAAGTTTTCAGAGTAGAGAAAGTATAGAAATAAATCATTTCTTCAGGTAATCCAGTAGCACTGTTCAACCATCTATGTGGTGTAAATTGACCTACCTCCTGGAGATCTTGGGGAGAAGTAGGTGGGGAGCCTTTGTGCAGCAGGGTGAACACAGAGTGCTGTGTGTGCACAATCACTCAGGACTGTTCCAGAGAGGTTGCCTGGGAAGTCTTCTTATTAGCCTGAGGTTACAGCACCTCTCAGCGTGCTCACTAAAGAGTGGCTTTCCTTATAAGAAGGCTCTATCTGAATAAGGTTGCCATCATGGACTGGACTCCAAAACAAAAGTGGGGAAATATTTGTGCATGGTGGATGTTCATCTTAAACTTCATTTTACCTGGCCTTTGGGCAATTACTCAGACTAATATCCCCATTCCAGTGTTGAAAAGAAATACCTCTAAAGTCTTTAGCAATAATGCACAAGATTGAAGCAACTAGCTAGACTCTGAAATAGACTTTTCTCTCCCTAACTCTCTAATATGTTTTGTTTCCAAATTCATATACAGTAGAAATTTATTAGCCACCTCTCTGTGCAAGGAGCTTTTCTGAATTATCTCACTTAATATTTGGACTTACTTTGTGAACTAGGTATTACTAGCCCTTTCATAACACCTAATGCATTTACTAGTACAGAGCAGGTCCTCAACAAACACTTCGTGAATGAAGAAAAGCTAAATGGATAAACGAATGGGTTTACAAATGGGCTAAGATAGTGTTAAGTGACTTGATCATAATCACAGAACTAGTAAGCTGGAGAGCTGGTATTTAGGGTTAAAAAAATGAGAGTGAGGAGTATTACAGACTTGATCTAAGCCAGTTTTCCCGTTCAAAATTTTTTATTTATTTTAGTATATATCAGTGGCTTTCAACCATTATAAATAGACAGGACTAATGTCTCCTCACAGATAGTACTTATCAATGAAATCAAGTCCTAAGAAGGAATTCTGCCATACTTCCACAATTTATTAGCAAGTGGATCCAGTAGCAGATATATACTCATTTCTTGGAATCTTATTGGTATCCCCACTCCTTATCCTGTTAAACATTCCAACAAGCAGCTTACTGGTAAGATGTACCCTCCAAGGCAAGTGCAGCTAATATTCTGACAGCCAGATAATTTATCTCCCAGTTAGATTAAGGAACAGAATCCTCTATTAAGTGAGGGAACACAGGATTATAGAAATTCCAGACCGTGGATTGCTCTCAAGGAGTGAAGCTACTGTCTGCAGCTTCCTGTTCCTCATTCGTGAGAGGGCGAAGACGCCTGTAATGATCTTCAAGTCAACCTCTCCTGAATCATTTAGTTTGGCAAATGCAGGACCCAGCTGTTTCCGTAACAGCTGCCTTGCTTTGCCTGAGTATATCTTTCTTCCAGGAACTGCTGATGTCCTTGAGCTGAAGCTACTCCCTGACATGGCCACGTTTGGAAAAAGGCCAGAGCAAAGATGACAGACTTCTGTCTGGGAGCCTCCAGAGGGTGCTCTCTCCTCTGTCACTACTGCTTAAAAGTGACCATTCCTTGGACTGAAGCTCTGTTAACCATCATCTGCGTTGTTACCTCTGCATCACTCTGGAGGTAGGAGTGACCCAGGAGTAGAAGGAACTACCAGAGTTTCCACACTCTTCCTCTTCCTCACTTGGCATACATCTCTGGAGAACTGGTCCTGCCTGGGAAACCCTGAAGGCAAACCACCTCCTTCCTATTTCTCTCTATTCAAGATATGAGGCAGCCGATTCATACTCCCCTAGCGAGGAACACAGTCTTCAAAGTGAGACCTAGCTCAAAGTTATGTGCCACCCTTTTTCTCAACTCTAGTTCTCTAACTTTCAACCAGTGGAAAGGAGAACACACCAGCACTTCCCAAAGAAACACATGGTGCCCTGTGTGTTACGCGTACATTCATTCCAACAACTTTGAAGTGTCTACCATTAGCCATGCATTGTGTGTTAGCTAGGCCCTGTGACACCATGCTGAAGAAGACCTTCAGAGTCCCTGCCCTCAAGAGACTTACAGTCTGTAAGGATGCTTAATAAAAGTCAAGAAAATTCAAGCACACTGGATGTTGCAAAAGAAGAGGAGCAAGGTGTTAGGAAGGTAACTACACCCTAGACCTTTAAGACATTTAATTCCCTGAAAGTCAGAATTTGGGCTTTAAAACTTCCTCAATTCATGACCTTTACTTCTCCTCCCCGTTACCTAAGGAAGATATGCAAGTGACTACAGGATATATAGTGGTGTTTTTTAATTCCAGATGGGAAGCATGGTCCATTATAGTCGTTAGCTACCCTAGAATTGGTCTGGGTCTCTGAACTTTCTGAAACAAGTCCACGTGCAAATTAGATTTGTGAATAAAAACATAAAAAGGCAAAACACAGAGTGACTTGACAGTACCAGATAGATAATGTATGATGCTTTTGTAGATTAATGATAGAAGAATAATAATGTGAAGCCATAAATGTGAGGCCAGCTTTTGTTTGCTTTATCTATAAAGCCCTCATTTTATTTTACAAAATTGATATCTGACATATAAACTACACAATATCTATTTAACCAAAAGTATCAGTTTCCCCCTGCTTTTCCCTCTAAAGTGCACGGTTATAAAACACTTAGAGAAAAACAAAGGGTAACAGAAAGAATTGGGGCTTTGGAGCGGGGCAAATTCTAGCTTCACCACTTAGTATCTCTGTGTATCTGTGTATCTTTGAGCGTTTGCAATGTGGACTAAACAAACTATCTGATCTGCACTAGCAGCCTGCTAGCCATGCAGTTCCTGTCCTTTGCTGCCAGCTCATCATACAGTGTGTTCCTGTGAGCCACCAATTCCCGGTAAGGCTACTTTTCATTTTTCCACAGAAAAAACTCAAGAGTACATTTGAAGATTTCTGAGCACATGAGAGCTGTTATCTACCAAGCTGTCCATCTTCATGATGTAGAGCAGCAAACATAACTCACTGGAGGCTTCATTTGCCAACCCACTCATGAATTACCCAACTTCTGATGCAGATAAATGCCATGACAGATCAGTTATGAAATACAAAATACACAGTGCCATATAAATCTTTGTTTCCCGTTGCTCTCTCCTGGGCTGAGCTGACTTGTGAGATGAGTTTGGGGAAATTAAAGACCAGGAAAGTGTAAGTGTAGAAGGCTAGCATGCGGCATTATGAGTGGGTGACTTGTGAGCTCGAGAGTGGGGTAAAGCCGAGGAGACGATGTGTGGAGATCAGAGGACACCTACCTATAAATGAATCCCTGTCAGAAAGGCCAGAGGTGCCTGGAAATCTGAGGAAAGCTGTACTTTCCAGAGCACTGACTAGCCTGGGAAAGTCACCACTCTGTTAATGGCTGCAAAGTTCATGGTGGTAATCTTTCAAAAGTGATGTTGGAGATTGGTGTTTATATTAATCATTACTCTTTCTGTTCCAAGTAGCAGAAATCGAACTCAAAAAAAAAATGGTAGAGGGAATAATTTATTGGTTCAGGCTACTGAAAATTTCAAGATCGGACCTAGATGTCCGAACTATGACATCAGGCATCTGTCTTTCTCCATTTTTCGCCTCTGCTTTTTCAGCTGAAATGGCCAATGATGGGCCAAAGACGGCTAGTAACAGTTCCAAGATTACTTTCTTCCAAATTAGAGACACCAGCAGAGAGTTTCTTCTTCTTGACATCTCTGGAAATTATTCTAATTAGTTTGCTCACACATCAACTAATCTCCTTGGCCAGGCCCAGGTCTGGTGTCCCTCCCTGGTCTGGTGTCAGCCAAGAGTAGGCTCAAATCCAGTTGAAGCACATGGCCTGAAGGGAAGTAGTGGCTGAAGGAAGAGATAGGGGCTCTTAACATAAAGGGTTCTGAGCAGGCAAAACTAAGTGGTGTCCCCTTCAGAGATTTAATTGCCTTTAGCCATATGAAGAAAGGGGACCAAATTAGGATAATTAAATTTCTCCATGATATATGTTTCTCTTCCACTTGAGAGGCTAGATGGGATTTTAAAGATATCACTCTTTTCCTTCTTTCTTTCTTTCCTTTCTAGCCCCCTACCTCCCTTCCTCTCTTCTTCCCTTCCTCCCCCCCCTCTTTCCTTCCTTCCTTCCTTCCTTCCTTCCTTCCTTCCTTCCTTCCTTCCTTCCTTCCTTCATTCATTCTTTCCTTCCCCAGATGTTGGCTGAATACCTATCATGTTCTAGGCATAGTGTTGAGTGATGGGGATACAGATGAATAGCGATATTCTCCCTGACCCTCATAAGTTTCCTTAGGTCTACATCAACCCTGAAAAAGGTAGTATTTTCTTGAAGTCTTTTGGCCTAAATGTGAGGTGCTTACAGTGCCTAGGGAAATCTAGTCAAATGACTAGAAAGAGACTCTTGTATGTAGACATGTTCCAGACTTTAGGAAGTTTCCAGCTTTCTTTGTGTGGAGAGTCATTAACCATACAACCATAGCTTGCTCAACTCTGACACCTTAGGATGTAGCTCAAGTTTTGAATCACAGGACAATTGAAAATAGTTTTTGCCATGTGCAATTTTATTTTGTAATCACTCATGCTTGGACATTTATTGGCTAATTGTGTCACCAGCTTGATTTCCTTCATTTGTATTGTAATGGATGTTATTAGAATAACATTTGACACTATCATCAGAGGTGTGAGAGGGTCTGGTAGTATGAAAAGACAGAGTAAGACAAACTGGATCTTTTCTATTTATAGCCAAGCTACTATCTGTAAGACAAGAGGGCAAGACACTTGACCTTGACCTCTATAAACCTTAGTTTTCTTTTCTATGAAATTGGGGGAGTAGTCTAGCCAGTGCTGTCCAATAGAGCTTTCTACAATGAGGGAAGTGTTCTATATTTGTGCTGTCCCATGTGGTAGACACTAGCCACATCTGGCTTGTGACTAGCTAGTGTGACTGAGAAACTGAATTTTTAATTTTGCTTAATTTAAATTATTTTAAATTTTAATGTAAATAGCCACATGTGGCTAGTGGTTACCATATTGGACTGCACAGGAAGCAATCTCTACAGTCCCAGACAAATCCCAAATTCTAGGGTTTTAGAACTAGCTTACATGTGAAGATTGTTAACTCTGGGTCTCCCCATATGAAAGTCCTTTTAAGCGTCAAATCCATTTTGTGTTCTCAAACACTGCAGTTCCCATTCAGCTTCCTGATTCAGCTGAAAGATGAGCAAAGGCACATGTAAACAGAAAAGCTCCCAGGGGAATGAACATCATCTCGACAGGGCTCTTGTCAGTTGAACGTTCCAGCAGACTCCCAGAATACATTACCCTTGTGAACTGTTCTGCTATGGCAGCCAAACACACACTAAAATACTACTGGGAAGCTGGAGCCTTCCTCCCAGGCCTCCCTGACACAAGCTGTTGTTGCAGTCTCGTGAGGCACATGTCCCTGCAATGGACTGTGCCTGAACCAAACAAAATGACATGGAGATTTAGAAATTACTGGTTACTTGAACCGGTAATGATGGCCCAGCCATGAATGGCAAGATCCCCAAAGCCAGAGAAGGTTAAAGAGAGAGATGAGAATTAGCACATTGCCTGGGATTGAGTCTGTGCAGGTTAGCGCTTGCTCTAGTTCTCCAGCTGGCAAGTATCAATTTGATTGGTTAGTGCTCCTTTCTCAAGGGTGGAGGCTTTCCCCAACATTATCATTCTTAGGGCTTCTGGGTTCACGTCAGGTAGAAGAGCAGAAGGAGCTGAATTATATGTTAAGCCCTGTTCAGATTATCCCCTGAGTAGCAGAACAGTTTTTCCCAACTCTACTTTACGCCTCAATGCCCAATCCATTGGACAACCCAGCTCACGACATGGAAAGTCACCTAGAAGGAACCATCTGGCACAAAGACTTGGTTAAGTCTACAAATTGCCAGTTGTTCTTCTTTATATCTTTGCCCCCAAAGATTCAGACAGATGAGACAGCGTAGCCAAGGGAAGGAGTGGAGGCTTTAGACCACACTGCTGAATGACCACTCATGCCCGAAGTCCCACGCTAATGCCAACTCGTCCCCCGAGGTCTGAGCAATGCAAAGGATCATGAGAAACGACTTGGTTGTTAACTGCAGTGCTCTTGATTTATTCAAATGCCATGGATGCCAGGGACAGAGGCTCACGAAGGGGTATTAGACAGAGTAAATGTTGACCTCCAGTTCAGGAGTTGTGCTGAAACTCCTCCCGGGTTCACATTTGAGGGCCTCTGTCATGACTGGCTTCCAGTGGAAAGGCTTCAATGTCTGGGCATGCAATGTTGTCCTAAAATTCGTTTTACTGCCCCCTTTCCCATATCTGGTGGCACTCAAATGGTTGTTATTCATTCATTCAGCAAATGTTTACAGAGTACCTTCTGCCTCTCAGAAACTATTCCAGAAACTGTTTTGGTGGTGAATCAAACGAGCCTCTATGGACCTTATATTTTGGTGAAGAGAGTAGGGTGTGGGAAAGACAGAGACAGGAAACAAGTAAATAAATATTTAACATGTTGGGCAGTAGAAAGTTCTGGAGAGAAATGCAGCTCAGAGAGAATGATAAAGAATGAGAGGCTGCTATTTTTTGTAAAGTAGTCAGGGCAGGATTCTCTCTAATAAGAAAACATTTGGGTAGACCCCAGATAGAAATGAGAGAGTGAGCCACTTTATTAACTGAGGGAAAAGTGTTCCAGGCAGAGGGAATAGTCAGTGCAAAGGCCCATAGGCGAGTGGGTGCTTGGTGATGTCGAAGAACTGCAATGAGACAATATAGCCGGAGAGGTGTGAGGAAGGAGGAAAGTGGAAGAAGATGAAATCAGAGGAGTGTGTGTGTGTGTGTGTGCGTGTGTGTATCAGGAAACAATATATAAGACCTTATAGGCCATTGCAAGGGATTTGGCTTTTACTCTGAATGAGATGGGAAGCCACTGGGATATCTTGAACACAGACCTGGCATGACCTAACTTACTTAAGTTCCACTCTGGCTGCTCTGTGAAGCAGAGACTGCATGAGGACGAGAGTGGAAGTTGTTGACCAGTGGAGGTGACAGTGTTCTTAGAGTTCAGTATATTTTAAATGTAGAGCTAACAGGATTTACTGATGAAATTGGCTGTGAGGTGCTAGAAAGAGAATTCAAAGACTGACTCTAGGGTTATCACAAAAGCAGTCTCTTACTGCCCCATCTTTGCACATCATAACAGAAGGGATGGCAGGAACTTGCTAGAATAAGGTACACAGACACGTGAGGCTTTCAACACCTACTCTAGCAAGTAAAGAACATCTGTCAATTCAATCTTTCTGTGTCCCAGCAGACAGCACAGTCTGGGGAGTCAAAAAGATTTTGGTAGGAGGAAGGCTGTCAGCCACGTAGATCTTCCTTGAGACATTTACCCATCCTGGGTCTCCATTTCTTTTTTGTGTGTGTGAGGAAGATTAGCCCTGAGGTAACATGCATTGCCAATCCTCCTCTTTTTGCTGAGGAAGACTGGCCCTGGGCTAACATTCGTGCCCATCCTCCTCCACTTTACATGGGACACTGCCACAGCATGGCTAGACAAGCAGTGTGTGGGTCCGCACCCGGGATCCGAACCTGTGGACCGCTACACCACCGGGCCAGCCCCCTGGGTTTCCATTTCTTTATCTTACAGGGTTGCTGAAGGAATTAAATGAGGTAACCACAGCACCAAGCCTGGAGCGTGACGTACAGTGAGCATTCAGTACAGCTGTCCCTACAAAAGCTAATTTTTATTATTGTATATCACAAATGAAACAACCTATAAAATCAGGGCAATGAGCTCATTCTCTTTTATGTCGATATCAGTTTATGCTCATAAAAGGCTTAATTTCGCTCTACTCTCTCTGACTCTCTGGACACCTGGAGGGAGCGGGGAGAGGTACCCACTGGGACAAAAGATAATTCTTAAATGAAGCGATTTGTTCTCTCCCTTCATGTTGGTGCAGCTGCAGAGTGGGAGCTCATATCAGAGTCTATCGTAAAGCAGCTTTATTAAAAATAATAATAATAAAAAAAGGATCCAGGTTAATTCCAGCTATTGACCCTGTGGGCAGCACTTATATGGGCAAAAGGGGATGCTTTCCAATGCTGGTATTGATTTCCACGTATAAATCCCTCCTCACAGAATCCTCTCCTCAACGCAGCCAGTGTGGAAGTAATCATTCTCTTTATGATCACTCCTTCAAGTCAGACCCCAAGTCACTTGTAAAAGAAAGAAAAAGCCGGCAAGGAGAGCCCTGCAGTGGAAGGCTTATGAGGTATCTCCTTTTACCAGCAGTGCCCTGGGCTAGCTCCAAACCCAAAAAGCTAAGTGTCCTGAAGACAGGGGAGACAGTGTGAATGCAGTGGCAACCAGAACTTTCTGGAAAATCCACTGAGAGTGTGTCCTGGGGAATGCATTGCCCTGTAACTGAAGGTAGCTTGGAATAGAATCAGTCACACCCCCCCCGCCCCATTTCTCTCCCCACCCCAATTCTGTCCCACATCTCGAAAAGCCTAGTATTCATATGTGTGGACACCCCAGCCCTTACATCCCATTTTATTTCAATAGCCTTTACCCACCCCCAACTCACAACCCCTGTCAGGGCCACCCCTGAGCCTGGGGATGTGCCTTCTACTCCAACAGCAAGATACACACTTGTGGGGACACTCTGGCCCTGGAGATGGGCTTTTGGTTGTAGGGCTGGGAATTCCTGGGTCCTGTACACCTACAGCATGATCTAGAACTGTGCTATGCAATACCACACCACCAGCCATATGTGGTTATTGAGCTCTTGAAGTGCTGGTCTGAGTTGAGATGTGCTGTAAGTGTAAAATACATACTGGAATATGAAGATTTAGTACAAAAAGCCAGAATGTAAATGACCTCATTCATAATTTTTATATTGATTACTTTTGGATACATTATTAAGCTTAATTTCATCTTTTTCGTTTTGCTTTTTTCAACGTGGCCACTGGAAAATTTCAAATCACATATGTGGCTCACATTACATTTGTGTTGGACAGAGCTAGTCTAGACCAGTGGTTCTCAAAGTGTGGTCCCAGAACCAGCAGTATCAGCATCACCTGGGGACTTGTTAGAAACACAGATTCTCAGGCCCCACCCCACACTTAAGGAATCAGCAACTCTGGGCCCAACAACCAGTGTTTTATCAAGCCCTCCAGGTGATCATGAGGAGAACCACTAATCTACAAGAAAGTTCAGCTAGAGCTGACAGTTTTCCCAACTTACCCCTGGACCAGACCCTTTGCCCCAGGATGCAGAGAACTGCAGGAAAGGGGCCAGAGAAAGACCCCTGAAGTCTCAGATCCCCAGCCCCAGCCCAAGGGCAGACCTAGTTCTGCCCTCAGCCCTGCCCCCTTGCCTGCCTGGGGTGGCTCTCCTGCCTGCAAGGAGACGTATTTATTCAAAGAGTTTCAGTCATCTTGCTGAATAAAATCACTCGCTTAGGCTGGCAAATATTGACTCAAGCTGTTACGCTTTTATATATTTCAGCAACTCCCAATGTTCGAGGGCTCAGCAAGCAAACAGGAGCAGGTATAGGAAGTTATTGTGCTTGGGGCCGCTGTTTGTTTTCGTGCAGCCTATGCCTGTTGCCCATTGTGTGAGGCTGGTTACTAATGCCCTTGTTATGGAGCACTCTGCAGTTGATAACGCCACGGGCTTTAATAGAATACAAATGCATTTTACATTTCCACTTGAAGAGTTTATTTTAATTGTGTTTTGAAATATACTGTACCCTAAAGGCCTCTGTTTCCTCAGCAATGTGCATCCTCCAAATAAAACCCTGCAAAGAAGGGAATGTATAACGCGGTGATGTGTAATGGGCAGTTTTGAATTCAATCTGAAAGGAGCTGCTGGTCGCCATTCTGCACAAGTTTAAGTAGTTCTCCAGAGCTGGGAGAGAGGAAGACATGGTGGGCCACCTCATGAAAGGCTGTAAGGAGCTGTGCTCTTCTCATCTATGGTTTTAAAGAATTGGAAAGTGTCAGAAACTCCTTGTAGGTTTTTGTGTTTTCTTTAATTAGCCTCTTGGTGCAGTATTAATGATGGGAACAGGAAGTTTTCTTTTATTTCTGATTCTAGCTGAAGTGCTGGGAGCGGAACCTGGAGAATGGGAGAAAGATTCAGCTTGTCCAGGGTTAGGGAATGGGTAGAAGAGGCGTGGGGGACGGGTCTGGTGGCAGCCTGGGGATTTAGAGAAAGAGCAGAGGGTAGTCAGGGGAGAGCAGGGATTCTCAGAGTCACTCCTCCATTTCTTCCTCTCTAAATCCTGCTTCCTTATTTGCTCTCTCACATTGTTTTCTCCCTCTTACTTCTCTCTTTTCATTCTTGGCTATTTTCTTTTCCTCTTCCTTTCTCCCTCTTCTTTCATCCCTTCTTTTTCCCCTTCTGGAATAATGTGGAGGCAGAGAATCACTTAAAAGGAAAAAGGGAGGTAATTAGCCACTAAATAAAGTGGATCCACATATCCACTCCTACCGCAGGCACATGCACTTACAAACACATCCTTACCTATCCTATATGAGCACACAGAGGAGTGTGTACACACATACAGACATCTGAAATCTGTAACAAGATTTTTCAGCTGCCAGTGACACTAACCCTGAAAACATGCAAAGATTTTGGTGTTTTGGGGTCTCTTGTTTAAAGCAAACATCTGGAGATGACTAAATCAGGCAATGCAATTAAGGCACTGTCTTAGTCTGTTGGGGCTGCCATTACAAAATACCATAGTCTGGGTGGCTTAAACAGCAGAAATTTCTTTCTCAACATTCTGGAGGCTGAGGAGTACAAGATTAAGGTGCCATCCAATTTGGTGCCTGGTGACTGCTCTCTTCCTGACTTGTAGATGGCTGACTTCTCCCTATGTCCTCACACGGCCTTTCCTCAGTGACGGCTTGTGGAGAGAGAAAGAAGTTGACCTCTCTTTCTTTTGTTTTAAGGCCACTAATCCCATTATGACGGTTTCACCTTCATGACCTGACCTAACCCTAATTACCTCCCAAAGCCCCTTCTCCAAATACCATCACATTGGGGTGTAGGGCTTCAACATATGAACACTGGGGGGACACAAACATTCTGTTTATAACAGGAACTGAGTAAACACTCAATAAATATTAGAATTATTGCTGCTTCTGGAGTGAAGACTTATAAATTGAAGGCATTCAGTGGTTGGAAGACCCATCTTACCTTTCTTCTGTCATTTAGACCTCAGCAATGTGGTCAAATCACCAAAATCATAATTAGGTATTCATTTTCAATTGTTCTTCTTTTAATTATAATGCATATAATTTACACAGGATTTAACCCTTAATAAGTTAATATTGAGAGCTCTTAGGAACCATTTCTTTCTCTCTCTCTTTCTCTGAGTTTTTCTTTCTTGACATTTCAGATGAAATCTGCTGATGAAACAGTCAAAATTCAGTTCACTGACCAGCTAACCATTGCCAAGGGATGACCCGTAATTTCGTCACTGAGAGCATGTTCTAGTACCAAAGCTCCGAGGAAGACCCTCTTCCAAGCCACTGCTCCATGATTCACCCCTGACTTTAGATATCAGTCTGTTTTCTCAGTGCACAGTTTTAGAGGGTCCTGCGGGCCCAAAGCACAAGTGGATTAAACTCTGGGATGATGAACTGAGCATTCTGGGTTCATTCAAGCCCCGCCTGGGGTGGAAGCACACTTTTCCAGTGGAACTGAGCCTTCTGAAAATGCTTTAGCCCTAGATGCTTCTTAGGTTAAGTAGGTTTTGATGCAGACATTTTTCCTCCTAACTGTGATGGTCACAAATAAAGAATAATTTTTATTATTCTTTTATTATTCAGCCTCAAATACTAGCTAAGAACCAAATCTATATGATGTTTCACTCTTAGAAACAGGTTCCTCAAAGTGTGATCCTGGAGCTGGTTAAAATGCTAATTCTCAGGTCCCACCCTGAGTTACTGAATCAGAATCTCTGGAATGGGGGTCCACAAATCTGTGGGCTGAAGTCTGAAAAACATGGCTCTAGATCTGGATATGGAAATTAATATTTTGTTGTTGTTGTTGCTTTTTATTTTTCTTAGGGTTTTTTTTTTCCTCAAAATGGAAAGGACTTTATTTTTTTATATGATTATAAAATCATGTATGTTCATTGTAAAAAAGTTCTGATAAAGAAAAGTTTAAATAATAAGTTAAAAATCATCAGGATTCCCACGACTCAAAGATAACCACTGATAAATGCTATCATTTTTATCCATTACATGTTACAGTGAACAAAGCCCATTCTGTGAGCACAGTTGTTGCTTTCACCAAACCATAGGATATTAATGCCAGGAGGGAACCGGGAGATGGTATGGACCCCACTCCCTCATTTTTATCAAGGAAAACTGAGTAATTAGCTCTGTAGCACCAGTCCAACCAGTGTCCAGCATAAATAAACCTAAAAGTTGTCTCCATCAAATGTGAATGAGGCCTCACATTATCTATGTAACAGGCGGGCACTCTAGGACAGAGCTCTGCACAATTTCAAATCTCAAAGACTCCTAAACAGTGTATGTACATAATAAGCCTAACGGTTTGCCCTTGGATTAGAAAACAAACAGATAAAGATGACATATATCAAACAAACATATATCATATGAGATCCACTAATATTATTTCTCCATCCTTGGGGAAGTACCTTACACAATAACCACTACCGTTAGTCAGTTACCAGTGCAGTATGTATTAATATAAAGGCAATTTATCCATTCAACCATTTATTTCTTTAACAGGTATTCTCTGAGCATTTCATTTGAGCCAGGCCGTACTGCTCTAGGACTAGTGTCTTGGTAAGAAGCAAAATGTATACATTTAGGTATATCATTTAAATAAACTTGTCCCTTCTTAAAACATGATCTCATCTTAAGGTATTCTGTCCAAGGCTGGGTTTTTGAGGCTGGGGAAATGGTATGCCTCCTCCTTCAATTTTGACTGCATACATTGCATATCATCAAATGAACTTAATGAGAGTATTCCAGCTCTGGAGTTGCTCAATATTTGGAGATTACTTTTTAATGAAATATCTTGTTATCGTTGTCCAAATAACTGATGACCTTTCAAATGGAAACCATATGTAAATACAAGGACAGGAAATTAGTATTTTTCTTTGTACAGATAGAAAAAGAGAAGGCATGTATCATGGTGTAAAGAAAAGAACAGGAGGCTAAGAAACTTCTGTTGAATGTCAATTGCAATTTCTGGTTGGTGAGTTTTAGTTTACCAGTTATTTTGCTGTCATATGCACCATCGCATTTGCTCTTCAGAATGTTACAGAATGTACCACAGATGGCAGCTAATGCTGTTACCCACAACACTGATGTGTTGGCTGGTGGGTGATAAGTTAGCTGGTGGGTGAACTCTTGGTGAACCAACAGCACTATACAAATTTAAGATAGTAATATGAAGATAAGTACATGTGTATTCTAGTAAAACACTTTGTGCTCCTCATAGCAAGGGCATCTAATGCCAAGAAGCAATTTTGGCATGCCTTATCCAGGGACTGGAACCTGGGATTCCTATAATACTCTTTCTACCGCATATATCTTGCCTAGAGAGCCTCAGAAAGCACATCTATATCTACCCCTCTCTAGTCAGTACTAAAGCTACCTTACATTATGTCTTATCTTTAATACAAGCATCCAACCGTTAGATGGTGGTGATAGTCATGATGTCAACTGATAGGAGGGTCAAGGTATTTATTGAAAAATAACACACTCCCCACATACTTGGTAAGTCCAATTAAATTAAGGCTTGTGAGTGGAGTGGAAAAAGGGGGTGGATTGTGGGGTGGGGAGTGTAAAGGAATGTTGTGATGGGAAGCCAAGGGCATATGAGAACATTTCTGGAAAGTGCAGACAGAGGAGGGCTTTAATAGAAATATTGGCCATGTGATCTTGAAGAAAAAAATTAATGTTTGATTTTTGAAAGAAAACCATAACTCTCCTGTCTTCCTTACAATAGGGCCCAAGTTTATGATCTAGCATTTTATCTCAGTTCATAATGTATTATTAGGACAAGGCAAGGAAAACGGGTTATAAACATGATACTCTACTAAGAAACGTCTAGACAGCTGTTTTTGTTCGTTCCCGTCTCTCTTTTCCAATCGTCCAGACCTTGAATGTGAGAAAGAGACATAAGACCTTCAAGTAATAGGCCAAACAAATGTCTTTTACATTCTGGAAGGGAAAGAAAGTGAGTCTCATGGGCTCAGTAAACTGACTCTAAGTTGGCCTGGAAGAGCCACAATACTTTTCGTTCTCTGGACTCCTCATGGTCCCTACAGAATTATTCCACTGGCCTTGAAAACCAGCTCTGTGACATTCTGGGGGCTTTTATCTTTTATAGTGAATTACTGTGTCCAATGCAAATCTCCTCCAGGGCTCAGAGAGATCTCAGCAAGCAAAGAATATGGAACCGCTCAAATTGGAACTAGATGGGGACTTTGAAGATAAGGTAAACTGTGTTTTCTTGTTGACAAAATAATCTGAAGCTTTTGTTGTGTGTTTCCATAAAAGCCTTCCAGGCATAAATCAATATGGCAGCACCAACACTGCGAGAATAAGAAACGATAAGTATAGTTTTCAGCACCCCGTAACCACTCATTACATTTATTTCCCAGTTTTCTTTGTTACTCCTTTCCTGTTCAAATCTGAGCCAGCACATTTTTGGCTTCCTAGCTGAAGTAGGAGGCACTGCCAATCAGCAGGAAATATAATACAGATAAGATTCATATAAATTCTTTTGAACTGGTAAAATAGCTGGATGGGAAATGGATGTTAAATTGTTTACATTTGGCACAAGAAGAAAAAGTTCCATTTTTAAATTCAAAGCCTCTGCACCTTTGTAAATGAAAACAAATCACACGGGTCATGTAGTGTTCCACTCTGTAAAAGCCATCAGGAGGCTGATAAAAGCTTTTGTAAATCACTAACTTTATCTGGGACTTGCTCAAACAGTCATTCCCCAGATTAAAATGATGTGGCCCTTGCTCTGGGTCTTTGGAAAAACTGTGCAGCAACAGGCTCCCAGTACACTCTGAGGAGCGCTCTAAGAACAGTGGCAAGTGGCTTACAAGGGGCTCCAGAAAGCTTTGGGGGAGATGTCTATGAATTCTTGTTTTCCAACTTAGGTCTTTCCAAAGCCCTATGAAGGTGAGACAACAAGAAGGACACAATCGTGTGATCTGAAGCCTTTAGCACCGTGGAAAAGCTTTCATCTTGGCTAACACTGCTACCCGCAGCTGGTTCAAGTGACAAAGAAAAAGCAGTTTGTAAAAGTGGACTGTTGAATTCCATGAAACAACCAAGCAGCTTATCCAACAGAATGATAAATTTCCACTTTGTCTAAATTTTTGCACATTTCAGACATTTGATCTTATGTCATCTAAGCATAGTCTAAACACTAAATGATGTAAAAATCACTCAGAATGTGTTTAATAGTTAAGTGAAATTAATTACAAAGCTGAATTGGAGACAGCTGAGTGGGCAGTGAGCCCTCTGCCATGGGTGAGATGCAGAGCCTAGGATGTCTTGTCACTGTGGCCCCCCAAGCCATCAATCTGTGTTACTGTGTCGTGGTCAAATATATTGTAGGATCAACCACGTGGACCAAGGAAAGGGGACAGCAGGACTGTGGTTCTTCAGACTGGCCTCATGAAGTTACATACTGGCCCGAGCCGTACATTAATAGAAAAGTGGATCCATCCGGTCCTTATTATCAGAACAGTACTGACCTCGGAAAGAAGCAGATAGGAGGAAGCTCGGTACAGTTCTATGCATCCTTTTGGAACCCTTAGAGCTCTTCTTGGCAGGGTTTCTGCCATTCATCCATTTCACAGGGACAATCCTGAACCATAATCAGCAGTGTGCGATGAAAGCAAATAATGATAGCTATCTTCATCCACCTTGATCTTTCATTTATATTCAAGCAATTTAATAATTTGTGAATCAGGAGATTATTTTCTTTCAAACTCTGGTGTAGCTTCGGTTTCCTGAGCTTCCGAATGGTGCAGCTTGCACAGGCAGGGAAGAGAGACATGAGCACCCTATATGAAGTGCCTTCCTTTGTAGCCATTCTCCTGCCATGCTGGATCTGAGTACTCATTTTCAGAGGATGACTCATTGGCGAGATGATACCCAGTTCCCCAGTCTCTACTTGGTCTTGTAATCATTCCAGAAAGGAGGTTTGAGACCAGACACTTGTCTCTCTCTGCCGCCTGTTGAGCTTCTTCTAGCCAGCACCCCACAGATTTCAAACACGTGCCAAGCATGGAGCAAAGTCAAGGAATCAGGACACAGAGGAGTCTCTGGCCTTCTGAATGAGCCTGAAAGAACACTTTGAAGTCAATAGGCTCAACGTGGAAATCAAAAGGAAGTCTGTGGAAGGCATGGAAAAGTGAGAATCATTTTCTTTAAAGTGAACTTCACTAGCATTCCCCAGGGACTCGAGTGCTGTTGGCAGCCCTCAGGTTGGCTGGTACTGCCACAGATTGGTGCTATTTATTGCTGAGATGAAACAACCCAGTATTACATTAAAATAATGATAGTGTGAACGTCCAAATTAGATTGCACTGATGGGATATCATTTAAAATATTCAGAGAAGTTACCACACATTCATAAACCAGCAGTTTTGTTCAATACTTGAACAAATTTTACACCTGAATTGAATACAACCTCCCATTAGCACCAGTGATTTGTATTCACTGCATATGACCAAAAGTAATAGACAAACTGAACTTCTGCTATTGAAATTTGAGACAAGGAATCACCAGACACGTTGGGGAGATGCAGATACCCTGAAAGGCTTATTTTTACACTGATGAGATATGAAACCACACCTCCATCAAGGCTTGGAGGCTTTCCTGGAAATAAGGAATCAGGGCTTAGTAAATATTAGCTTATTGGCAGTGTTGTTGTGGTGGATGGATCCCTCTGCACCAGAATTTGCAGAGGGATCTCTTAGGAGGAACAAGTAAGCAAGCAACAAGTAAACACTTAGAGTTTTAATTAAATTATTAACAAACAAGCCTCAGTTTGAAAGTTCATTAATAAGAATGCGTCTGGGATCCCTAGCGTTGATGAAATCAAGCCTAGCTTATTGCTAGGAAGCAGTGGGCCCAGGAAGGCACCAGGGATGCACAACCTCCCCTTTTCCTATTCACTTATATTATTTTATTGAAGCAGAGGCTGTTCTCCAGTGATAGATACTTCGGACACTTGGTAATGGAGTGAAGAGAGCATCATCACAGCATTGCTGTACTAATGATACTTGGCAGTGAGTTTAATAAAGGTGACTGGATAACAGGTGCTTTCCTGATGAGGTGATGGCTTCCGCAAATCAGCCTAAATGTGCTGAGGCTGGTTTGTGGCCTTTTCTTGGTAACTTTAGTTTAGAGCTGACATGACAGCAACAGTCCTTGATAATTTCAATCTGATTTGAATGTTGCAGTAGGGTGTTGCTTCTGAAGTTTATTCTTTTCTTCTTCAGTTTATCCCTCCAGACAGTTATTGCCTGTCTTAGTTTGGGCTCCATCAGAAGCAGACCCTGAGGTAAGGACACAAATACAAGTAGATTATTTGGAAGGCAATCCCAGATAGGGTTGTCAGATTTAGCACATAAAAATGCAGGAGCCCAGCTGCATTTGAATCTCAAATAAACAAACAAAAAAATTTTTTTAGTATGAGTTATGTCCAGCAATATTTGGGACATATTTACACTAAAAAAAAAATGTTATTGTTTATATGAAATTCAAATGTAGTTGGCATCCTGCATTTTATGTGGCAACCAGGAAGCTAAGAGAGTGGGGATATGAGACAGGCAAGGGAAGGAGATCACTGCAGGACGCATTAATGAGCAGGTGTGGACCACTGTAGCTCAGTCCCTCTGGGGACTTGGGGAAACTGTATAGAACATACCTTAGAGTTGTCCTGTCTGGGGACAAAGGAACCTGGGGCATGTATCCATCATCTCCTTCCATCATTTTTAAGGGTTGATCCTGGGGGCATAAGTCCCCCCACCTATTCTGTTTGCCCTAGGCAAGGGGGTGGGAGGAGCACCTTCCTGTAGTCTTAAAAAGTGCTTGGCAGAGAGTTGCAGCTACTTGCAGTAGAAAGTCCCTGGCAAATACTAGAACCTTAAGTACCAAGGGATATGGGTAAAACCGTGATAGATTCTTGTTTGGTGACTTTGGGCAAGTCATGGCACCTCTTGGTGTCTAAATCCTCAACTGGTCACATTTCTTCTCAGAGGCTCTTTCCTGAGGACAGTGAGCCGCTGATACCTTCTCTAGGACAAGCTGCTCATTTCCCAGCCTGGGGCAGTGAGGTAGGGTTGGTGTTCCACTCAGTTCCCCATGCTGTAATTCCTTCAGTACTTTTTTAAAACCCTGCTTCTGTGAGATGCATACTATCCTGTTGTCAGTTCATAAGTGAGCCTAACACATGGTTCATAGTCTTCCAGCATGCCTCACATCCTAACATCCCGTTATGCAACTCCCACACCTACATGGATGTCTCCCCTGCCACCCAGGGCTCCTCCTCCAGAGACCTGTGCCTCTACTTCACTTCAGCCATCCATTCCTGTAGACACATGCTGCACGGTCTCATCATCTAGAGCTGCTCCCTACCCAGCATAAATTCACATGCTGCCCCCCACCGGTCCTTACTTTTCAGCCCTCTTAACAAGTCACTCTTTAGATTTGTTCTTTCACCCTGCTGAGACGCATGGTACCTTGAGCCCCTCTCCCAGCCTCACCTAGACTTCACTGCTTTCCTGTTCAGGTGAGACTGCATGGTTTATGTCTCCAAACTCACTCTTTGCCTGCGGTTATTTTAACAATCCAGCCTAGCATAACCCCCACTCAGTCATCCATCTCTCCATGTCCTCTGTGTCTACACCTGGGCAATGGAGTCCTGCCAGTCGGCATTATAGAAATGTAGGAAATGATGTCTCTAAAAGGGCATGATCTCTTGTCTTAACTGGCCCCTCGATGTTCCTGGCAATCCTATTATATTTTCCTAAGGTGTTCTCTCTCTCTGGTTCTTTCTAGCAACTATTTCAAACTTCCTTTACCTTCCTCAAACCTTCCATCTTCCTCACACAACCCTCCCTGCCTGTATTTCTCCACTCTGATTTTTCTTCCTCACTCTTAGAATGTGATTGTACCCCTGTCTCCTGCTTCACAAAGAAAATAGAAACCACTGGATGAGAATTCTCGGGGATTCTTTTCACTGAAATTACAAATCTTTCACACTCATCTTTTTCTTCTTCTCTTTTGATATAGTGGAAAATAGGTCATGTGTTGGTTGCTTCTTGTTGCGTCAGTCTCTCCCCAACACCCCTTCCAGCTGCTTTGGTCATTTCCTCTGGGAAGCTTGGTCTGTTCTCTGCCCCAACCCCTACTCCAGTATGAGTTAGGTGTCCTGTCCATGTCCCCCCACGGCACCCTGTACTAACTCCTTGCCTTGCACTGAGGACACTGTAACATGGTAGTCACCCACCAGCCCCTAGTCATAAGCTCTCAGGAAAAAAGAGATAATAGGACTGACTGGTTCATAGTTGTAAGCTCAGTAAGTATTCAAAAAGGATTTGTTGAATAAGTGAATAAAAAATGAATGGAAAAATGAATTGGCTTTGTATCCATTTCCTATACTCCTTAGAGATGGGCATTTTTATTTTCAAGCATTAGATTTCAATAAGACCTATTGAATCTACAGAGGTTGTGGATACCACAGGAAGGCATTTGTAGGCGACCCTGAAAGGAATGCTTAAATCAATCAGTTTAGTCAATAAAATGGCCAATTAATGGAAACTGGGCCTGCTTATTTGATGAATTTGAGAGGTTAATTCAATCAGAATGAAGAGATTCTACAGATCCATATAGACTTAGTCTGTGTTAGACCTCAGGAGGGATTATGGTGTCCCAGCAATGGAAAGATTAAGAAACTCTCAGTGAAGAAGAAATGCACCTGTTGATATAAGCATCAATGTCTTTTCAGTCCTTCCTCATTGGATTTCTCCTTCAGTAAAAAAATTTGGAAGTTGCTATTAAGTTAAGGATGTGGATGCCTTGTTATTCCTTAGTGTACACATATTTCAAAATATTAAGTTAGTATCTTGACCATCACCTTCTTCATTCTATGTAAAAGATCTCATTGTACAATCCCAATACATGTACAATTTCTACTTTTATTTATTTATTTATTTATTTATTTATTTATTTATTTATTTTTTGTGAGGAAGATCAGCCCTGAGCTAACATCCATGCCAATCCTCCTCTTTTTGCTGAGGAAGACCAGTCCTGAGCTAATATCTATTGCCAATCCTCCTCCTCCTTTTTTTTTTTTTTGTGAGGAAGATTGGCCCTGAGCTAACATCTGCCAATCCTCCTCTTTTTGCTGAGGAAGACTGGCCCTGGGCTAACATCCATGCCCATCTTCCTCTATTTTATATGGGACGCTGCCACAGCATGGCTTGTGAAGAGGTGCGTTGGTGCGCGCCCGGGATCTGAACCGGCGAACCCTGGGCTGCCGCAGAAGAGCGCGCGCACTTAACTGCTTGCGCCACTGGGCCGGCCCCCAACCCTCCTCCTTTTTCTCTCCCCAAAGCCCCAGTAGATAGTTGTATGTCATAGTTGCACATCCTTCTAGTTGCTGTATGTGGGACGCGGCCTCAGCATGGCCAGAGAAGTGGTGCGTTGGTGCGTGCCGGGGATCTGAACCTGGCCGCCAGTAGCAGAATGTGCATGCTTAACTGCTAACCCATGGGGTCGGCCCCTACAATTTCTACTTTTAAATTTCAGCAGAAGAATATGAGTTCTTTTACCTCATTGAGAATATTAATAAGATTTTAATCTTCAGGCATCCAGAGGGATCAGCACGTTTTGGTAAATTTTTCTCCCATTAAATAAATTCATTCATAATTTCTCTGAGAAATGTCCATCCTAAATCATCAGTTAAAGCCCAGTCCAGAAGTTCATTTTATTGGGTACCCTATGATTTCGTTAGCAGTTATAAATCTCACAGCTGATGATATCTTGAGATAGCCCAAAATACATTTTATTGGTCCCCAAATTGAAAATACAGAAATGATTTGGATAAGAGTAAAACATTTCAATATCTAAGGTGAAGTACAGAGTCAAATCTTGTTTAATTACCCACAAGATAACATCGGCATTTGCCTGAATGGGTAGTCCATAAGATCAAAATTTTATACGCACTCATTGTTTCTGCAACCCCATAAAGCACTGCCATTATAATAACCTCTCATTAATTAGTGCTAATGATGGGGAGGTGTGTAAAGTTCCAGAGAGAGAACAAATTTCAAAGTATTTGATAAAAATGATTCAAATACACTTTCATTCTCACTAACTTGATCACGGAACTATGTATTCTCCCTTTGCTTCTCCGTCACCTCACCTTCTCTATTCTTCCATCTTAAATCCACTCCCTTCTAGTTTGGAGTGTAATAAATAGGAACAGGATCTCACAGTAAGCTCAGTTGCAAGACAATACATTGAGCATTACTATTACCCGCTCAATGAAGCCAGGCTGTGTTGGGAAAAGCACTTCAAGTTGTGATGAGCATGCAAGCATGTGTAATGAAGAGCTGATCACATTTCTTGCTTTTCTTTAATTTTATAACCCCATTTTTTAAGAGGTTAAAAACTTGCCAAATTATACTTATAATAGAGATTTTTTAAAAGGATAAATAGATAAAGAAGGCAGAAGATCACTGTATCTAATGCTTGGGATAAGGAATTCAGCAATGAATTTAGCTTGAGGTCTCTAGAAACTAGTGCAAAAAGGAAACTCATGTGTCATATAATTCTTATTATTTGAATTTAAATTTAAAGATCTTTAGGAACTATGCGTTCATGGCAGTAAATTCTAAAAGAAAGACATCAGGGATCATGGGTTGTTACAGAGGGGGCATTAATGACACAGTGGAAAATGACTTCTTGAAACAATGGAGCACCATAATATTCTTTCAATTGGTTATTAGAACTTTTATTTTTTCCATTTTAAAGATTTTAAAAAATGGTGTTATATGTGCAGAATCAAAAGGAGAAGGAGAATACAGACTTCATACTTAATTCCCCTCTGCTGGAAATTTCTCTTTGCTGCATGGTGGTCCAAAGCAATACAGACATAGCTTTTAATAGAGGCATTGGGGGTGCTATTTATCACTTCAACACACTGCTTTAGTCCATAAAATTCCTGGAGACAGAGCTATCTTTATGAGCCATCACACAGTTTTAGTAGGACATTTGAGGTTGGACTAAGTCCATGTTTGGCTGCTTATATTAAATTGTCATTCCCAAATGGGGTGCGTTTCAACAGGGCTGGCATGGAACACACTCATCCTTGCTATCACCAAGCCAATGGACCCAGACCTGTCTCTGCATTTATGGTGTCATACCCACCCCATCGTTCACCCATGGTTAATGGTGCTAAAGATGGCTCAGGGAGAAAAATGAGTACCTCCAGAATTTGGCCACTATATTTTATATTCAGATGTTTTATAAACCAATGCATATAAATAAGGAAAACCTTTATTCAAAAGCAGTTTGCCCCACAGAATACTTTTGTTTGGTTTGATATTATTTTTTTATTTCGATTTTGGCTCTGTAGTTTAGGCTGTAATAGGGATAGAAGTTCCAGGATGCCATGTGAAAGGCCAGGATAAGGATGCTGTGATAGCAACCAGAAAATAACTGAAACCTCAAGAGAGAATCTTTTCAGCCACATCTCACCTGATTTTCCAAAGGCTGAAAGGAGCCAGTCTTAACTCAAGTGACTGATGGAGCTATAAACCCTGCTTTATTAAGCATATGCCCAGTGGTTGCTGACGACCAGCCAGTCACCAGGCTCTGGCCTGCTACCTCTTTGCAGCAGGCCTCTTTTTTAATCCAGGTCACACCTCCAGATGTTTGCAATTCACAGACCTCCACAGCTCTCCATCTAAGTGTGATCGAGCCTAGCTAAGGCCGAAGTCTCCCACAGCCACTCGTGCTCTTGTTTGTGTGAAATGAGTCAACACCTTCAAAATGGAGGTAATAGAAACAATTTCACGTAAATAACAGCTGATGCGACTACTACTAAGCATCAGCAATGCCTCCCCTACTCACCTTCATCTATCAGTTCTATGTATGACTCCCAAATCCACGCTTCCAGCTGTTATCCTCCTGCAGCTGGCAAGTAGAGGATTTTCCTTCAATGTTCTGCTATCAGTTCCACATCACACAACAAAATGCAAACTCATCATTCCTCCTGGAAACCAGCTCTATCTCCTCAAAATGCCCTCTTCTTTTTTTTTTTTCAAGAACTAAATCAGATCTGGATGAATTCCCTCTCCACTCTGCTCCCTGTAAGCAGGAGTGCATGTGACCCTACTCCTACCTGCAAGTCTGTGTAAGATAGTTTCTTACTAACACAGAAGGAAGCATCTTAGCAAATACCTGGTTGGAGCAAAGATTTTTCCTCCATATCCAGTAGAACCAGATAAGTACATTCAGCCTCACTGATAACTTCATTTTCTGCTTCCATACACATTCCCTGCCACCGTAATATTAAAAATAAAAACAGTACTAGTTAGTAAAAAAAAAAAATACATATATATATACTATTATGTGAGGAATCCTACAGTGTTCTGTTTTTTCCTGTGATGATTACTTCTATATATTTTTTAAAATTTAATTTCCACTTGTTTCTTCTTTTCTTAGTGCTCCTCCAGACTTGCAGATGCCCTAAGTAAACCCTTCGTCTGCCTTTGGGGGGCTCCTGTTAGAGGTATCAATAGTTCCTTAGTGCTGCGCATCCATACCTGTCTATGATCTCTCACCTGAATCCCTACCTTCCCTGCTCACCAGATCCTCCTAGTTTGTTGCATCTAGGCTGCAGGTCTGTGTTATAATCTTAGGGTTCATTCCAAATTTCCTGCCTTTGACCATTGGTCTGGACAGGCTGTACCTTTCCCTTCAGTGTCTGACCCTCCTGGCCCCCAGCAGAATGCTTGTTCCAAGCCATGGCCTTACTTGGGTCTGAAGTGCCCAAGTTCCAGACTGTTTATCTTGACCCTAGCTCATTCTTAACTAGGACTTCCAAGAACTCTCTGGTCCTGGACTGCTGCTTTCCCTCTCAGTGTCTCCTTGACCCTCCTGCTTTCAACTCTGGTCTCATCTCTGACAACTACCACTGCTGGCTGCCTCCTGTCATCCATGCTTTAAACCTAAGAGTCATATTTGATATTGTTCCTCTCTTGTCCAGAATCAGTTGCACAATGCTTTTGGATTCTCATATTATTACCAGAGATCATTGTTCCCATTTGAGTCTCTTGTTATAATTAATATTGGCCTAGTCCAGGCCTGCGTGAGTCCCTACTATTTTCCATACATCTGGGACACAATTACCAGTTTAATCTTCTGGAAATCAACACTTTAATTGTTAAGACCCTACAATTCAAGCACATGTCTACATTCCTTTTTGTTGACAAAATAAATTCCAAATTCCAAACATGGCATTTTATAAATAAGCCCAAACCTATCTTTTCAACCAGTATTTACCTGACCACTTACTCAACTGGTCAACACACCATCCCCAAAATATACCTCATGCATCTGTACCATTCAGCTTGCTCAACTGCTCTCTTTTCCTAAAAGACCTTCATGACACTGGTAGGGTGGTTTTAAGTAAGCCAGATAACCCATTAAGAGCTTCAGAGTACTAACTGTGAAATGAGGTTATGAAACAAGATGAATCCTAAATCCTTCCCAGCTTAGGTTATTCCGTGATTCAGAGGTATCATTCTATCTTCAGCCACATCCTTCAAGTCCTTCAAGTTGTCACTAATATCATCTATGTATGCTTCTAACCCATAGTGAGCACCTCTTCTTCTGACAGTATTTTGCCCTTTCTCTCGCTACTCATTGGCCCATAATCACATACATTCTTGTATGACTGTGTAACTTGTCATGTGTCTGTCTTTTCTCTCTAATTCCTGAATTGTGGGATCCGAGTGTCCCACCATCACCTTGCAGTAGTGAGTACCCATTATTCATTGATGGATGTTGAGTGAATCAAATCATTAGTGAAAATTGCTGGAAAAGTAAATTGGAAACATAGGTATCACAAGGGGCATCGTTAAATGTACTCTCACTGGTCTAATTGAATTTAATTAAGTCCCTTGGGAAATAATTGCTCCTTAGGCCATGTCATCCTAAGGTCAGTGTGACTTATTTTAATCAGAATCTCTTCTAGGGGTGATGGAGCAATTACATAGCATTTGGACTTGCATCTATGATTTGGTTGTGGCACCATTTTAATTTTGTATCTGAAACATCTGTATTCTAAAGCATAGGAAGAGGACTTTAAAGATTAGGCCAAAGCATAGCCATTAAGACTTGCTTGCACTGTCATCTCAGATTTCTTCACAGCTTCTATGTCCTTGCTGTGGGCTTTGTTTTCAGAGACCCTGGATACATGTCAGATGGCGTAACGGTCCTGGGCAAACTAGGTGTGAGAAGTAACTGAAGGTTAAAGTGATGTAGTGTTTTCAATAAGTATGATTGTGCTGTTTTATCTAGAAATGTAGAGTAAAATAAATTATTGTGTGGTAGCTTTGAGTCACCACTGTGGCATTAGCCTCTGGACACGTTAAACAAGAAGCCAATAACTATAATAGATTGATAGTTAGGTTTCACTTTTTGGACACATTTTCTAATCATTACAATTATGGGCTGCGTCATGAATCCACCGGTATCTGCTCTTTGATCCCAAGTGTATGGATTTCATAATAAAAGAAAATGGTTGCTGGAATTACAGAGCAACTCCTGTCTATTTTGTCCCTCAAACTTTGGGAAAATGCTTAGGTTGATTTAAAGATTTCGCACAGCTATGTATTATTTATTCGCAAAATATTTTTATGGAAAAGTGACCCTGTTGTCATTGTCTAGTTATTATAAAGAGGCACTAGGGCACTCATTGAAGAGGAAAATAAAAAATTCTGAACAATACTGGAAAGCAGGAATATTATTTCTTTTTATCTGGAGTAGATGTGGGAGAAGGCGTTGGGATGGTGATACATAGTTTGAAAAGATGGATGGTATAGGGAGGGGGACAGCCCTGGGGCTCAGGTCAGCACCTAGGGCTTGATCCCCGTTCTGCCCTTCCTGTGGTCTGCAACCTTCAGCTCATCGTTTGATGTCTCTCTACCTTAATTTCTTCAACTATAAAATGATAATTACTATTCTACTTACTTTTACTGAGTTCTTAGAATGATTATTTGAGATAATTTTTAAAAGACAAAAAATTACATTGCTATACATGTTTAACCTATTAGTATTACTTTTTTCCTAGTTGCATTGAGAACTGCCCTTTGAGCCATTTGGAAATAGCTCATCTCAACTTCATTTTTATCCACCCAAGATCAAAATCTACTCATTTGACATATAAGGATAGAGATAACTGAAAACTATAAGGGCAATGTGAAGTCATTGGCTAGAAATTCTATGACTCTTATTATCAAATATATATTAAGTTTCTAACATATGCTAGGTACTTATAAAAGAGATAAGATACATGGAATTCACTTGCTTTTATCAAGGGCTGTATCTAAGCATAAAAGGCCTTCTCATCTAGCTTCCTTGATAGTGCCCACAAACTTGGAATAGGAAGAATCCAATTCATTATTAAAAGAATTATTTTCTGTGTTCGATTACTATCTCTAGGATGCCTCAACAATACAAAGCGAAAATGAAAATAAACAACAGAGTAGAAATGAAGAATAAGGATTAGAGATTTCAACCTTGGAATAAAATCTGAAAAATTTCAAGATTTCAATAATTCAACAATTATGTATCACTTCCTAGATTCTTGGCATGTGCTACCTTATAATATAAAATTTTTGAATTTTCCCTATTTCCCCAGGATTTCTGGCACTTAACACAGGGCTTTGCATAGGGCATTTGATGGATGATGATTAGCATATGATAAAGTTTCAGTTTCCATATAAGACATATTTCTCATCAATTTAGAGAGGCAGCCCTACACATGTTCCCTAGGGACGTGTTGGGAAAATAATGGTCCTTGGGAATAGATAGACATTGTTTGCAAGCTTAGCTTCATTTACCTGATTCATTTTTCTTCATTATTGGATTCACAACAATCCCAGAGCTTGACATTTTTTCTACCCAAAATATAACTCTTCAACTTAAAAAATTCCTGCTTTTGGTATGGTATGAAAATCTTTGTCAAATTCCCTTCTTAAGATAAGAATAATTTCTGTTGATTACATTGCTCACTTTTATCTCTTATATTTCACATTCCATTAATTTTTATATTAATATTCTCTCAACTCCTTTGATGAACAAAATTAAAGGCGGCAAAGGAAACACTCTTCACGTATGTATGTCTAAATCAGAAGTCTGTAAGTTCTCATCTGGTTCACTTAGATACTCTAAAACATCTTTCCAACTAGGAGTTAAAAAGTTGTCTTTGAGCCTTACAAATTTTTTGAATAAATTTTTGCAGCTTGTTTATATTTGTGTTCTTTTTCCAATTCCTGGAAAATATAACTTAAAGTTCTTAAAAAATCGTTGAATTCGTGTTTTAAGTCTGAATTTCTTTTACACATTTATTAGTGGGAAAAAAGTTCCATAGACTAGGTCTTTGCTGCATGGATTTTAAACCTTGTGTTTCCTCCCCCAGGCATGTTAGTCATGGTAAGACATACTAATAGTGCCTCTGGCCTGTACCTTCATGTTTTCATGACAAGTGAGTAGGCATAGTGGGTAGTAGCCTATTCCCAGAAGCCATTTCCAAGCTCAGACAGTAGAACCAACTTAACTATATATGGAATTGACTGCATCTCACATAAATATATCTGACTAAACCCAATAAATGTCTCCCAAATTTAACTTTCACTTAGCCATAATCCAAAAATGTTCATGGCCACTTGAATATCACCCAGTAAGGGGGAAGCCTGATGGGGGGAAAATCAGAAGGGAAAGAGACAGTAGTCTTAACCAATTGCAGTTAAAATTTCTTCTGCCGAACTTTAAAGAATATATGTGCGTGTGAACACATCTCTAGGAGTCTTTCCAGGAAAGATGCTGATGAAAGTGAGGGGATTTGAACTTCAGTGGTATTAGCATCTTTATAAATCCACCTCTGTAACTTTCAGATTATTTTAATCACAGTAGAGGAAGTAAGCATGAGCTCAAGTGGGTGGGAAACACTTATTGCCCAATTCCATTAAGAGAATTTATCTATTAAAATGGCAGTCTTTGCCCTGAGTTCTCAAGCAGTAAAAGTATTTTTAGCATGAGTAAGTTGACGATATGTGCACCACAGTCTCCACGTCAAACATTTTCAAGTACACCTAAATATTTCCATGTAATTTTTTCCACTTTCAATATAGTATGAAGCACATTTTAAACTTTAAAGCACTTACTTTTTTTTTTTTAATTTTTTTTTTTTTTTTCTGAGGGAGATCAGCCCTGAGCTAACATCCGCCAATCCTTCTCTCTTTGCTGAGGATGACCGGCCCTGGGCTAACATTCGTGCCCATCTTCCTCCACTTTATATGGGACACCGCCGCAGCATGGCTTGACAAGCAGTGTGTCAGTGCACGCCCGGGATCCAAACCGGTGAACCCCAGGCCGCCACAGCGGAGCACACGCACTTAACTGCTTGCGCCACGGGCTGGCCCCTAAAGCATCTACTTTTTTTTTGTGAGAAAGATCAGCCCTGAGCTAACATCCGTGCTAATCCTCCTCTTTTTGCTGAGGAAGACTGTCTCTAAGCTAACATCTATTGCCAATCCTCCTCCATTTTTTTTTCCCCCAAAGCCCCAGTAGATAGTTGTATGTCATAGTTGCACATCCTTCTAGTTGCTGTATGTGGGATGGGGCCTCAGGATGGCGGGAGAAGCGGTGCGTCCGTGCGCGCTCTGGATCCAAACACCGGGCCGCCAGTAGCAGAGCATGAGCACTTAACTGCTAAGCCACAGGGCTGGCCATAAAGCATCTACTTTTTAAATTTGCATTCTCTAATACATCCTTGGAGTCTCTTTCATCAACACTGTCTTTATGGTATCTGTTTGTAACATCAATCACAGTTGACACAAAGGGTTATGTCTTTGTAAAATTATTCCCACAAGTTAACTGCAGTGACTTACCAAAAACTCTTTATTGGTCAACAATGTGAAAATGCTTCCCCTTAGCCAGGTTAATTTAAAATGGTGTTGTGGTTTGGGAAAAAAAATAAGTTTCCATGAGATTTTCCTTATCTCTGTTTCCCATCTGGCTTGCTGTTATAAACATTTAATCCCGTGTTTGCTGCCAATGTTTCCCAGAAAGCCTTATAATTGCTTGGAATTTGTATGAACAGTTCCAGTCTGGTGCACAATTAGGGATGCTCTATAAAATTTTCATTGCTCGATTTAGTTGAAATTATAAGATGGATAGGGAACAATAATACCCATAGTTGTAGACTATAAAAATAACTACTAGAAATTTGCAAATAATAATACCAATAGATAAAATTTTGATTTTTAGTTACAAGCCCCAAATGAAGAAATCTCAATCCAAACATAGACCTAGAATATTTAACAAGAAACTTTATAAGGGAAAAAAAAAAAGACTTGAAGTTTGAAAATTCACAGGGTTCAGGAGGAAAAGAGGGAAGGAGGACTCAATGCCCTGTGCTTTCTCAAGTAGAAAGACTTTACTACAAATATTCATTTACTCCTGTATGAAGCAATCTTTTTTCTGGTCCTCCATACCTAAGGAAGCAGAAAGGTAAGCAAATAGTGACAAAAGGGAATTGGTATCAATGTCCTGCCAAGATTGGGCAGATTAATCCAATTGGCATTCTTCATTTCTGAAATAAGCTAATTGCACAAAACCTTCCTAAAGGACTTCTCGTCATGCTGTGGACTATAATTTCCACTGCTTCTAGATTTCTCGGGGCTCCAAAGTTGCTCTACCATTGGCCATGCCATTAGAGTATATCCATTAAGTTAAGTGAATAGTAGTTGGTCTGTGCCAGTTAGTGTCTGTGAGTGTCTGCACATGCCAACATCTAATTGAAAAGTATACGGTCCCACGCTTGCACTTCAAATGTTTCAGCTCTGTGGGCATATAAAATTAAAAGAATAACACTGCTGGGCTCTTGGCCTAAAAATGCATTTGAGTGGAGAAGCCAGGTGAAATGTAGATAATCCAAATGGTGGTAAATTGGGATTTCTGAAAACCTATTGCTGTGGAAGGCTTGCTGTGAAAGGACCAGTGTGCAGAGTGAGAAAATGCATTAGCTGTTAAGAGTCTATTGGGATAGAAAAACCAATGTTATAGTAACTCAATATCAGATCCAGAAGTGTGATCTATCTGTCTATCTATCTATCATCTATCTACCTACTTACCTTACCTACCTACCTGTCTATCTACCTACCTACTTAATATGTAGGGTGATATTCAGTGGCTCTACCAGCCCATCTATTGGTGAGAGGACACAGGGGAGACAAAACTGGCCTGTCAAGGAAATGGAAAGTTCCAGGATGAGATGACGTGGAATTTGTAACAGAATCTGGAAGAATATAGTAGTGACATTTTGGCTCAAGAAGTCATTTAAACACCAAATTTACAAAGCTCTGAGGATTAAAGATGTGGAACATGTTTCCTGAACTCTGTGTGACATTTAAATGTTACTATTTACATGTTTTGACACTTCTGACCCATCAGCTATGACTCTATTGCTCAGTTTTCCATGGATATATTTGTGTGCCTCCCAGACCTCTTGCTTGTGTACATCAACTTGGGTAGGTTTATACCATCTTACTATTGGAGTAAAATGGCACATTCTTAGAAAATTCTACTGTGATTTTAGAGATTATGCCAGAATGGCATTATTTTCTCTCTTAGTGAATTTTAAGCAGTAAAGAAAGGCACATAGTAAGCAGTGAGCAGATTCCTACAGTGCTGACTCTGCTTTTGAACACCTGGTTGATATTAAACAATTCACAGGAAACAGTTTGCAACCTTATGAGCCTCAGTCTTCATGAGAAAATTGGCCCTACTAGCTCTAGCCCATCATGCTGGTTTACTGTGATAGTGCAATTAGATAATGATTTTTCTCTCCTAGTACTTTTCTCTCTTCAGATTTATTGTAGGGGGAATATCTAGACAACAACTTGCATCTTTCTTTTTTGTTTGTTTGTTTTAAACTTAACATCATGATTTGATGTCAGACAATTCTGTCAGCAATGTATAGCTGTGGGATGATGAGTCTCTCAACATCTCCTTTTCCTCATAGGTAAAATAAGAATAATAGTAAATACAACGAAAGGTTGCTAGAATTATTAAACAAGAATTTATATGCATGTATATGCATGTATGTATATATATGTATACATATACTTTATATACACATATACATACATACATACTTTACATACATGCATACAATCATGCTCTGCATAATGACGTTTTGGTGGACGGACTGCGTATACAAAGTGGTCCCATAAGATTAGTACCATATAGCCTAGGTGTGTAGTAGGCTATTTCATCTAGGTTTGTGTAAGTACTATAGAGGAAGAAGAAATTTTCCTCTAACCTTTGATGTTCTCCTGGTGGTCAAAGAAGTAAATTGACATGAGACGGATTAATAGGAGAAAATCAAACAAAAGTTTAATAACATATACACATGGGAGAAACCCAGGAAAACTGAGTAACTCGCCAAAATGGCCAAAGCCCTCACCTTCAATACCATCCTCAATCAAAGACAAAAGAAGATGTTTGGGGTGCAGAGAGTCAGGGACTTCAAAGGGAAGGAAGGCAATTCACAGGTAGGTGAAAAGGAGCAAATGTTTGGAAAATGAGTGTTTGTTTGGCCACACAGAAACAGAAGAACACAGAGGGGAGCCCAACAAACAGACTTTTCCAAGTTCCTCCCTGTCTACCACCTAGTTCATGTTATGCTAAGGTGATAGCTTGGTTCCCGAGACCGTTTTTTTATCTGAATTCTTTTAGAAAACTAAGGGGGAGGTAAAAAGAAAAACTTTTTGAGTCTTTTACTTCTTAAAATAATCACTCTAAAATGATCCTCATTTTAAAAACATTTTGGAGTGGCAGATTTTATTCCCTTTCAGCATGCTCTATGATGTTCACACAATGACAAAATCGCCTAACAATGCATTTCTCAGACCGTATTCCTGCTGTTAAGTGATGAGGACTGTATACAGTTTGTGTACACATATGTGTATATGTATATATATATATACACATATATAGACATATCTACTTTGTACAGCTAGGTAATATGTTGCTTAATAAATAGTAATAGTAATTGTTGATTTTCTTGTTACATGCATAATATTGTAAACATTCAAGATAGCAAGGTGTTCAAAGAGAATGTACATTCTTGAGCAGTTCCAGGAATAAAATATTTCTCATCTTTGGAAAGAAGTTTATAATTTGCTATGTAATATCCAGAAAACCAAAAAGATACTTCTAAAATATGACTCACATTAAGTTTAAAATCTTGGAAAATAGTGTCACCTACATTGCAAATTACAGGATCAGAAATCTGGGGATAATTTCTAACCTTCTTTTCACCTTTGAAAACAGATTCAAAAAGCCTTAAACTTGCTGTTCCCCAGTGAGGCAGGTATGGTCACCATCAGAGGCCTGGGCCTACACAATCCAATTTTCCCTCCATTTCCTCCCCTTCTTGTGAACCCACTGGACTGCCAGTTAGTAAGAAAGCTAAAGTATAAGAAACCACAAAAATGCCTCAAACTCCTTTATATGAAGCTCTAGAGATTTACTTGGAGATGAAGATAACCACAGAATGAGGACAACATTTTGAAGTTTCTCAAACCAAAACTTGTCCACAGAAAGTACTGATTGTGAGGGTATTCTAAATGTTCCCTCTCAAGTTTCCTTTCTGAAGGAAAAGAACTATATCTAGGCTGTGGCTTCGGGAAGCCCAGGAGTTTTCTTGCATTGCAATTAACTTCTTTAAGAAGCATTTCTGAATCGTGGATGTCTGTATTGCAAGGTGGTGTCTGTGACTTTAAATGTGAGGTGTATCCACTGTTAGACTAATTTGGTCATTAATTCTACTTCTTTGAAAATGTAGGAGAAGGGTCTAAAGTAACAGCACAGTATTTGTCCCCTAGAGAATGTGCCCTGCCTGTACAATTGCCTCATAGAAGCTTTCTATTAGCATTTGTGAGTTCGCTGCCCTGGGGAACAACAGAAAAATCCCTGAAAGGATTTTGGAGTGACACTGCTGAGGTAACCTGGGAACTATTGCTGGGTCCCCTCCAGTCTGCTCTTGATCTCCATTACCAATCTCTGACCTTGAGCCAGCCACTTCACCTTCCTGGAGTGCAACTTTCTCAACTGTAGAACAGGCCTCACAGTATTCGTAACTTCACTCCCCAAACAAAATGTTGTAGAGATGAATGAAGCAATGTTTCCAAGATGCTTGGATGTCTGGGGTGAAAGCGTGCTGAAATGGAGCACAAAGCTAAGTCCTGATCGGCCCTGTGTATAGCTGAGCATGGGTACTAGTCATGTGACCTGTACCTCGTGTAGACAGCATCTGAACATCAATCTACTCCAGCTCCTAAAGACTGTGTGTAGGCTGGCAAATCAGTTTGAACACACAGGGTCACTGCAACTCACTATTTCAGTCTGTGCTCTTCATTCACAGCCTAAGCTGTCTTTAATGGTTCAGACTACTCCTACCGCCCCTACATCCGTCTGCCATAATTGTCACTCACTTTTAAAATACCAATCACCCCTTCCCTCTCATTCTTTACTTTTGGCACCATTTTATTATACAATTGTCTCCTGATATTTAAAACACAAAAGATTAAATGCTGTTAAGTATATACACCTTTAAATGTCACTTAAAAATGTAAACTCAAAAATGAGAATGAGGGAAATCAATGGGATTAAAAAGCATTAAAGGTCGATGCTATTTAACCCACATTACATTAGTTTGATCCTCAGAAGAGATGTTGATGACAATCACTAGATCAAGTTAGGAAGTTATTTTAATGCTAATGCCTGTTTACAGGCTTTTAGGATAAAGGTATATTCATTTGCTTCCTGTTATAGTAACATCCTGAGATAGTCCTATTTGAAATCTCCTCTTTAATCAAAAGTAATCGTGGTGGCTAACTGTCTTTCCTTAGCACACACCTTTGCCTCCCTCTTGCCTGCTCATGCCCCAACACAAGCACACAGACATGCCCATGGAAATAGTTATTAGCCATGGACATGTTATTGAAATTGAACCTATAGAGGTCCATGTCAAGATGTAGATGGCAAGAAGTATCATTGACGGTTGGGCCTTCCTTACTGGCTTTCTCACTGTCTTTGAATTCCCCAGATTACTCATTCCCTTAGGTAAGAAAATGAAGATTGTCAAGAAGCAAATATTTACAAATGTGTTGATACTAATATCTTGGAGGTCAAGGGAATGAGCAGTGATACAGGTCAGTTTTGATAAAGGGGAGCAGGAGAGAAGATGTGTCTGTAGAATGGGATGACACTAAGTTGGGGATGTCAGCAAATGCATATGTGTGGGGAAAGAGGGGGCTTCTGGACAATAAATTAATCACAAGACAGCATTGAATATACAGAAATGATTATGGAAGCCCAAAGACAGATTGGAGAGTTCCAACACCATGGTGACAGGCTTAATATTATGTCACATGTGTATCTATGTGTTAAAGAGATGACTCAAAAGGATCCTAATAACTTCATTTAAATAGCTGGAGGGATCCTTGGATGAGGGATTAGCATTGCTCCATAAGGTCACAGGAAGAAGAGTCTTCCTTACTATGATCAATTGCTTCCTACTTCAGAATTTTCCAATGGCTGCCTGCATCAGAAGAGAGGGAAGATTCCTATCACTGGAGTGTTTAAGTTGAGACTGGATGTAAATTAATGTGAGTGCTGCAGAGGAAGCAGAAGCGCTATAGACGTTGAGTTGGACCAAAACCACATAATTAGTTTTTTATACTCTATAATTCTACGACTTTAGCAACATTTCGATGTCTGACTTAGCCTATGTATACTTACATTGGAAGGTGAATAGGAAATAGCATTTATCGTGCCGCTATCAAGAGCTATATATTTTGTGTGTGACCTCATTTAAATGTCTTAGCAATTCTGTGAGACACCTACCTTCATTCATTAGATAAAGAAATAGCCTTGGAGATATTGAATAAATTGACTAAGCTATATAATTTGCTAGTAGATGTTGGACCCCGGATTTGAAAACAGGTCTTTCTGGCTTCAAAGTCCATGATCTTTTCACTAAGCCATCCTCCTACCAGGGGAACTGAACTCTACCCTAGGCTTTTGGTACACTGACTCAATGACTGTCCATACTTTCCAGGCACTACCTGTGCTAAGCAGCCCTACAGGGGAGGAAGCTAAGTGAAGAAGATAATGAGCATATGCCACAGGTCTTTGGGAAGCCCTGTCCTGTGGTAGCCTGGAACTCTTCAGTTACTGAATTATCATAGTCAAGTGTTTCTTCTAGCTACTACATCAAAAAGCAGAAGTGCAAATGGACATTCTTCAACCTGGTTCAACATTCTTTAACCAGGTGCTGACCCAAAGAACCAAAGCTAAGAGATAGAAGTATAAGAAATATCCTGAAACACACCAAGATGGAAAAGGGAGATAGAGAGGCTTCCAGGAAATGAATGTTTCCTCATTGGTGATAGCCCTGCCACTATTAAAAATGGGCAATTTAGTTTCCAAGACATTTACTGCCATCTGTTGGAAAATTAGAATGATAAATATACTAATCTAAGGTGACCACAGACATGAATGTCACCACATAGTTTTATGCAATGTATAATCTGCAATGTACAGTGATGAGGACCAGAAGTTCTCATCTAGGATAACCATGCTTGAAATAAGCCTCATGAGAAATATTATTACCATTGTTTATCAATAATAATTCATTAAATGAGATATTAAGGACTAGAAGAAATGCAACATAATAAAGGTATGCCTGAGATATAACTCATTCAATCATTTGCTAATACAGCAAATATTTATCAAGTGTCTATAATGAGTCAAGCTTTATTCTGGAAGCTAGTTAAATAGCAGTGAATAGCACAGGCAAAATTCTCTCCCCTAACAGAGCTTACATGGAAAGGAATAACAATAAAATTTATATAAGTATATAATTTATGAGATAGTAATATGAGATAAAAAAGATGTCAAGGACAAGACAGACAAAAGTGTTGGGTGATATGTATTTGAGAAAAACTCTATGAATTCACATAGGGCTGTAAATAGTTTGTGTTTCTATCAGCCATAGTGAAAGGCCTCATAATACACAGGCAACAAGTAGAGTCTTCAGGAGAGTATTGCCTTAGTACTGAAGCTACATTAGCCCTAAACTAAAGCCTGCTCTGGACCTGCCCTAACAATGTTCAAAACAAAGACATCAAAGGATCTTACTGATCTTAAGTAACTTGACTTCATGCCAGAACAAAATCCAACATGATTTAAAAGGAAACAACCAAATCTGGTAAACAGCAATAAAAAATTCACAATATCCGGCATCCAGTCAAGAATGATCCATTTCTCAAAGGAAGAAAATTGATCCAAAACCAGGAGGAAAAAAAATAAAACAATAGAAACAGACCTTAAAAAATCAGAAATGATGGAATTAGGAGACAAAGACGTTAAAACAGCCACTCTAAATATAATCAATGTGTTTAAGAAAATAGATGAAAAATAAGAATCAAGAAATAGAAGATCTTTGATACATTAAAAAAAAAAACACTAGATGGGATTAAAAGTAGATTAAACATTGTGAAAGAAACGATTTGTGAACTTAAAGATATAAAAAATAAAACGAAGTACAGAGTGCAAAAAGACAAAAAAAAAAATGAACAGAGTATAAGTGACCTGAGAGAAATCAAGTAGTCTAACAGTTGTATAATTGGAGGCCCAGAGGAGGAGAGGGGCAGAAAAAAATACTAGTAGAATAATGGCAGAACATTTTCCAAATTTGATGAAACCTATAAACTCCACTGGGTTGAATATGGTCCCCACCCCCCCAAAATTTATTTCCACTCAGAACCTGTGAATGTGACCTAATTTGGATATAGGGTCTTTACAAATTTAATCAAGTTAAAATGAGGTCATACTGGATTAGGATCAATCCTAATCCAATGATTTATGTTCTTATAAGAAGAGGGAAATCTGCACATGTACACAGGTGGGAAGGTGATGCGAAGATGGACTGATGCATCTACAAACCAAGGAACCCTAAGGATTGCTGGTAACCACTAGAACCTAGAAGAGTTAAGAAAGAATTCTTCCTTAGATCCTTTGGAGGGAACATGGCGCTGCCAACACCTTGATTTTGGAATTCTAGGCTCCATAACTGTGAGAGAATAGATTTCTGTGGTTTTAATCCACCCAGATTGTGATAATTTGTTATGGCAGCCCTAGGAAACTAACACTTCCAAAGATCCAAGAATCTGAATAAACCCCAAGAAAAATACACAATAAAAAAATCATGCTGAGGCTGTAATAAATATTTAAAAAAAATGAGTATATGCTAAAGTGACACAGGAGCCAACCTGAAAAATTTCCCAGGGGCCAGAATTGGAATGATTTGAACAAAAACCTAAATAAAGCAGTTTTGGATTATGACTCAAAGTATAAATTAAACATCCATGAGTCCATACTGATATAAATAAATGATTAAATAAATAAATTTTGGAGAATAGACAAATCTCTTGTACAGAAGATCTCCAAATAATTTATGTAACTACTGCCTCCTCAAGGGGGTGGTGCTTAATTATCCACCCTTTAAGTATTGGCTATGTTTAGTGACTTGCTTCTACACAGTACAGTATGGAAGGGGGGGAGTAACTTTACAATAGAGAAATCAGGCAAACACCGCTTTAGCCAAGTGATCAAGGTTAACATCATTAGAGATAAGTCATGCTCATATCATGTACCTTGGATATGATATGATAACAATGACACATATTTCTATTGTCTTCCTCTCAAAATCCCCAAATCCCAGTCTACTGTTGTAAACTCATCAGATAAACCCAAATTGAGGGACATTCTACAAAAGATCCTGACCAGTACTACTTAAGGCAACTAAAAATGATGAAAGTTTATGAAATTGTTACAATCCAGAGGAAGCTAGGGAGACGTGATGACTATACGTAAGGTAGTATTATAGATAGATACTGGAACATAACACACTATGGGAAAACTAGTGAAATCTGAATAAGTATGAAGTTTAGTTAATAATTATGAATCAATATTGGTTCATTAGTTGTTACAAATGTACCGTAGTAATGTTAGCAATAGAGGAACTGGTGCAAGGTGTACAGGAATTCTCTGTACTATCTTTATGATTATTCTCTAAATCTAAAACTAATTTTTAAAAGTTAATTTAAAAGAGTATCTTAAAAAAAAAAGACATTACATACAGAGGAACAAAGATAAGTAACAAAGATGCTTGTTAGAGACCATGCAAGCTGGAAGACAGAGGAGTGACATCCTTAAGCACTGAAAGAAAAAATAGTCAATCTAAAATTCTTTACCCAGTGAAAATATCTTCAAAATTGAGGGCAAAAATACTGTTTCATACCAAAAAATTGGAAAGAATTCATTGCCATTATATCTGCACTACAAAAACTGTTAACGGTAATTCTTTAGGCAGAAGAAAATGACATCACGTAGAAATTTAGATCTACATAAGGGAATAAAGAATGCCAAAAATGGCAAATACATTGATAAGTATGAGATATTTTTCTCATTTTTAATATGTTTAAAAGATAATAGTTATTTAAAGCAAAAGTAATAACAATAGATTGCATGGTTTAAAATATATGTAGATATAAAATGTATAATCATAATAACACAAGTTATGAGGGGTTGAGAATTTATTGTTGTAGGTTTCTGACATTATAGGTGAAGTAGTTTGAAGGTAGGCTATGACAAGTTAAAGAGGTATATTTTAAATTCTAGAACAGCCCATACTAAAAATAAAACAAAATTAAAAACAACAACAATAAAACTCAAATAGATATGACTAATAAGTCGAGTAGAGATAAAATGGAATCATTAAAGAAAAATTTCAACTAATCCAAAATAAGTCAGTAAAGGAGATAAAAAGGAATCAAGAGCAGGTGACAATAATACAAGACAAATAGCAAGAAGGTAGTATTATACTAATCCATATCAATAATCAAACTAATTTAATAGTTGAAAAACTTCAATTAGAAGACAAAAGCTGTCATACTGGATAAAAAGCAATACCCAACTATACGCTGTCTAAAAGAGACCCATTTTAAATATAAAGACATAGATGGGTTCAAAGTAAAAGGATATAAAAAGATATTCCATGCTAACACTAATGAAAAGAAAGGTGGAGTGTCTATATTAATATCAGACAAAGTAAGTTTTAGAGCAAGGAATATGACCAGATTTAAGAGGGATATTGCAAAAAGACCAAAAGAAAGATTTATCAGGAGGACCTAACAATTCTAAAAATATGTGAAGGAAAAGAAGAGAATTGAAAGGAGTAATACACAAATCCACAATTACAGTTGGAGATTTTAATATTCCTCTCATACAACTGATAGAACAAGGAGACACATCACTTCTATAGAAGACTTGAACAAGTGTAAATCAGATTGACTTAATCAACATTTATTGAACATTCCATTAACAGCAAAATACACATGGAACACTTACCAAGGTAGACTATATTATGAGTCATAAAATAGGTCTTGTTAAATTTAAGAGAATTGAAATCATACAATGTATATTACCTGTCTAGAGTAAGTTAAAGTAGAAAAGATATCTGGAAAATCCCCAAATATTTGGAAACAACATACTTCTACTAAGTCATGGGTCAAAAAATAAGTCAAAAAGGAAATATGAAACGATTGTGAAGTGAATGAGAATGAAAACATATATATCAAAATTTGTAGGATGCAGTTAAAGTAGTGCTTAAAGGGACGTTTACAGCATTAAAAGTTTATATGAGAAATGGGAGTTCTCAAATCAATGATATATACTTCCATCTTGAGAAACTAGAAAAAGACGAGCAAATTAAATCAAAGGTAAGCAAACAGAAAGAAATAATGAGGAGCAGAAATCAATTAAATAGGAAATATCAAGTGGATAATCCAGTAAATCACCCACAGCACTGCCCACTGGGAGGATTTCCCCTCACCACTGTCTTTCAGGGCCGTTTCTGAATGGGGCTGTAGTATAGCAGCTGTTCATTTCCATCTGGTAAAACCACTCATCTGAGAACCAAGCTTGAGTCCTTTCCTCTTCCATCAACTATATACAAGAGACCCTCCCCTAATGAGGTCATAGGCGTGAGCTGATGGAGAAGCAGCAATAAAACTGGTATATTACATGGGATTATGGGCCACGTGCTCAGGTGGCTTCCTTGTGCCCTTCAGCCCTACTGTTACCCATTCCAGATATACCAAGATTGTCGGACGAAGGGATGCTGCTATACATGTCTAATACTATGAATTTGTGAGTCTCACAATTCAGCTCATGATGAGCAGTTTTAGCCACGTTTTCACTTGATTGTCCCATGGTCAGATGCTCCATTTCTACCAGAGTCCTATTGCACACTAAGAGCTGTTTTTGAATTATGTCTACTTTTTGCTGCATTTGGCATGGCCTTGTTCCAGAACCCTAGCTGTCTATGTTATGATTCTCCCACTGAGACTTTTCATAAACTCCACATAGCTTCTTTTTCCACCATAAATATTTCTAGTTCCATAGCATTTACCAGGTCCTATGGCCCAAGAGGCAGAGCTACTTGCACCACAGCAAGAGCCTGCTACAAAGCCTTTCCTGCTCTGGGCCCTACTCAAAACTGGCAGCCTTTCAGCATACGAATCAAAGCCTTATTGCTAAATGTAAAATATTCTATCTCCAGACCTGAAGAAGGTCCATGAGGGGATGTGCTTCCTTATTAGTAACAGAGGATATAATAATTTATCCTTTACAATGAAGGAAGAGTTCCAGCATGCCCTTGACAACTTGACATCTCCAAAAACTTCATTGATGTGGTGAGCCCTTATATTTGTATATGGAATATCTCGCACCTATTAGTATTCATGTGTCTTTTTTATTACCAAGACTCCAACGTCTGGTGGCCGGGAGAGGAAGCAGAGGTAGGTCCTGAAGCAGATGTGGGGGCTAGGGGGTCGGGGTGGGGGTGTGTGGCGGAGTGGATACCAGGCCTTAATAGGGAGCAGTAGGCCACTTCTGCAGGCCCAGAGGGTCCAGGGATATTGGGGTTTCAAGGTTTTCTAGTGCATTGACCCAGATGTCCCATCTGAAGTCTTAGGACCCCACTCCTTCTCTACCAGCGTTCTGACTTTGTACAGAAGTCTTGCTGGGCCTGGGAATTCAACTCTCCCTGGAGCTCTGCTACCTTATAATTAAATACTGGGCCCAATCTTCACCTTTTCTGCCCTCCAGCTTCAGGAGAGTCTTTTTAAATGCTGGCATGTAGGATCTCTAATTTTTCACACTTTGCCTTAACTTGGTGATCAATCACCTCCCTCTTTCATTGTCCTTCTCAGCTGCATAAATTTCACTGAGCAACAGCCATCCAATTTCATTGTCCTTTTAATTACCATTTCCTCTGAATTTCTCAAATGCCTGAGGATATTGACTCCTGTAGTTATTTCTGGAAGGTTCCAGAAGTGTCTCATAAACAAATCTAGTTCATGTTCTTGCTTTATTTTTTAGTGCTTCATGGTGTGGTCTACGGCTAAGCTCCCGCAGTTTTTGTGAAAACCAGTTATGTATCTTGTCACTGCTTCTGAGGCCCACTATTGTGGAGCCCCTCTTATTCCATTGCCCCTACAGGGTACCAACGGTGCATGAATCAGGGATGCCAATCTGGTCTGTGGAGGTCTTCAGGCATCCAACTATGCTCCCTGCAGAAGTAGAAACCAAGTGTATTTCCCTGCTCTGTGTCCCTACACATGATTGGAATGAAAGTAGTATTACTTTTGTATCCATGAATCTCATAGCACAGTGCTATCTCTTCCCTTTCTTCCCACTGTCACTTATGACTACTGAGAGGTCATTCATGGTGACTTGGAAAGGAATAAGCTCTAAGATCAATTCTGTGTCTCCTCTCATCCTGTCTCTACCTCTGTGTGGTAGGCAAAATAATGGCTCCCCAAAATGCCTGTGCTCTAACCCCTGGAACCTATGAATATGTTATATTACATGTTAAAGGGAAATCAAGGTTGCACATGGAATTGAGGTTGCTAATTAGCTGACCTTAAAATAGGGAGATTGCTCATGATTATCTGGATGGGCTATTACACATGGAAGGAGGAGGCAGAAGAGTCAGAGTCAGGCAAGGAGATGTGAAGTTGAAAGCAGAGAGAAATAATTGCTGGCTTTGGAGATGGAAGAGTGCCATGAGCCAAAGAATGTGGGCAGCCTTTAGAACCAGGAAAAAGAAAAGAAATGGATTCTCTCCTAGAGCCTCCAGAAGGAATACAGTCCTGCTAACACCTTAATTTTAGCTCAGAGAGACCTCTTTTAGCCTTCTGACCTCCAGAACTGTAAGATAATAAATTTGTGTTGTTTTAAACCATTCAGTTTGTGGTTAGTTGTAGCAGCAACAGGAAATTAATACGCTGTGACTCCAGATCTCTCCTACTCCTGTCAACAACCTCCTCAGGCAAGGTGACTCATGCGGATGGACCTGGTAGGCCACCTCACAAGCTGCCTGATGCTGAGATCCCAGTGACCTCTAAGGGAATAGGTTCCCATCTTGTTACAGTTCTGTCTTTACTAATCCACTTTTCTATTACCTTCAGCTGAGGGGATGGAGACGCGGCCCTGGAAGATTCATTGGTCAAAGTACTCCAGGTACAATTCTGATGATGTGAACTGAATCTTTGGAAGTACTTCAGTCCATTCAGGCTGCTAACAAAACACCATAAACTTAGTGGCTTATAAACAACAGAAATTTATTTCTCACAATTCTGGAGGCTGGTAGTCCAAGCTCAGCATGCTAGCATGATCTGGTTCTGGTAAACGCCCTCTTCCAGGTTGCAAACTGCCAATTTCTTTCTGTGTCTTCAACTAGTGGAAGGGGCAAAAGGATCTCTGTGGGGCCTCTTTTACAGAACACTAATCCCATTCAGGAGGGCTCCCCCTTCACGACCTAAGCACACCCAAAATCCCATCTCCTAATACCATCGCACTGGGCATTAAGATTTCAACATATGAGTTTTGAGGGGACACAAGCATCAGACCATAGCAGGAGGTAAACTTGGAGCTGGAGAAACTGTATAATTGTGTGGATTTTATAGTGTGATATGTGTGGTAATAAGGGACTAAAACTTAAAAAAAGCAGTCCAATTGAATATGTATATGATCAGAAATTCATTTCTTCAACCTACTCTAGCTCATGAATCTGCGATCTTTCTTTTTGCTTTAATTTTGTTAAGACCAGTGGGTTCTCCTAAACCAAATATTGTAGTTGGCTTGCTAAGTTACTGGGTAAAGGCCTATTTCCAACGTCATGCCAGCGCATCAAGAAAATGACTGTGACATGCCTGAGATTAGACACAAAATAATTGATACAGAAACCACTATTTTGAACAATATAATAAAGAAAATAAATTCCCACTTTTTCTTTAAATGTACACAAGGCCTCAAAATAGAAGAAACGCATTTGAAAAACAGCCCTTATATTTGCTGAATCTTTTCATTAGTAAATTGTTTGAGATATTCAACTGAACCCACAAATCTGTTTATAAAAAACAAATAAAATCAAGAAAGCATTTTGAATTTTTAAAATTGCCCTTTTTTTTCCAGCAAATATTTGTTGGTTAAATTTGGTTTTTCTTCATAAGCCTATTCTATCTTCAGTTTTTGCTAAGTAAATCAATGTAAATGTTTTGTTAGGACCTAAGTTGGTAAACAGCCCAAGTTTCAACATAGTTTCATGTTTGTTCCATGCAGGATTTTTCAAACTTCAGCTATTCAAATACCACCTTCATGATTTTTGTCTTATCTGTGCACTATTGCAATATCACTAATATTTTATCTAAGGAAACTAACTTTACTTAAATTTATATTGAAAGAAAACTATGTATCACTACCAGAAATGAAAAAGAACAACAAAAAAAAACCTGTCACTTACTAGAAGTAGAAAGTAACCACATGTATAACTGTAATAAAAATAAACCAATGATATTTTTTGCCTGCTGGAATTTTGAGTTTGGGGACCATCCTCTCTTTGTTTCAATGGGTAATTAGCAGATATTAGAGAATTACTGAAGACATACAACCTCAGTCTAATACTTTTTTTCCTGAAGCTAGTCAGAAGGATTGAAAAAAAGTTAAAAAGGAAATAATGTTATTACTATGTAATTCAATATACTTTATTATCATGTCTGGTTGCCAACTAAAATGACCCCAGAAACATCAGTGTTTGGGAAATCCATTTCAGACCACTTAATTGTGCTTTCTGAATTGGTTCCTGTCATGGTTGTCTATCAATACTGCTACACTGCCCCGACTTTAACTCTGTCTTAGAGGGAATGGTCTTTATAAAGCACCTACCTTGTACTATTATGCAAGGTTCCTACTTAACGTTTAATTCCTACTTCCATGTGTATCATCTATGACAAGGTAACCCAAATGTAGTTCTTCTTCCGACGAAACTTCTAGAATAAATTCAAGCTATGGCAACCACCCTTTTACTTATGAGAAATCCCTATATTCTTTCTATTGGCACCTGCTATCGTTGCTTTATCCAACCCTGGCTTGCCCATACTGCCTCAAAGGAGCCACTCAGGCTTTAGTAGCCTAGATTCACTCAGAACAACTCCTACTTGTCTACTCTAGTACCTTGCTGCTCCAGGTGTGGTCCAGGAGCTGGCAGCATCACCTGGGAGCCTGTCAGAAACTACAGATGCTTAGTCCCCACCTCCGTCCTATTGAATCAGAATCTGCATTTTAACCAGACACTCAAATGATGCTCATGCATGTTGAAGTTTGAGAAGCACCAGTCAGTATTCTTCTCCCTCTCTATTCCTCTTGCTTCTGAATTACTCCCTTCCCAGAGCCCTCCTCACCCTTGGACTTCTCCACCTGTAATTCCATGGTTCTCAGCCCTACATGCACACTAGAATCACCTGGGGAGTTTTGTTTTATTTGTGATTGCTAGTCCCACCCCCAGAGGTTTTTTGTTTTTGTTTTTTAATTAATTGAGAGTAGTGTCTGAGGATCCGTTTTAATTGCCCCAGGTGATTCCAATGTGAGGCCAGTATTGAAAACCACTGAAACACTTGCAATGGATGATTGGCTTGGACTCCTAGCTTTTGTCACCTGGCTCCACAAAACCATTATAGTGGTAAGGTGTGTCATCCCCAATAAAACATGTTATGCTTAGCTAGCGAGCCTTGCTTGATGTCCTGTATAAGTTGTGCTGTATCAAGGGAAAGTAGCTGATTGGTTTTCCCTTCTAAACACTCTTTGGGAAGAAACCCACATGACTGATGCAGCATAAGCAGCAACATGATACTTTTCATCACTACCATGAAAACTGACCATATCTATCATTGCAAGTATATAAGTTTCAGTGTTAACAGATTTAAAATTTGTTTAGAACTGCTAGCCCATTTTCTATTTTTTAAATGATTTTAGACACATGAATGATGTACCTTTCATAAAAACTGCAATTCAGTCCACAAGGAGAGAATTTTGTCATTGTGGAATTTGAAACATAACCATAATATGTTCAAATAACATTAAGTGTGGAAAAACCTGTTTGGGAACAAATAAGAAAGTTTATTTTGGAAGGGTTTGCCTCATGTAAACCTGATGTCAGTAACTGCCTACCATCCCATCTACATATTTGTCCCACCAGATACCCTGGATCTGCCTATACTCTCAGATTTGTGAGATTTGTAACACACTACCCTAAATTTCAGTGGTTGACAGCACAGACTCACGATAAATGTCAGCTGGAGGTTTGTGATTTGGCTGTGGCTCTCCCCACAAGTCATCTTATTTCTGGGATCAGGCTGAAGGAGCAGACCCCATCTGCAACACGCACTTCTCACAGGAGAGGGAAAAGAACAATGAAAAAAATCATAAAATGGATCTTCCATCCTCTGCTTGTACATGATTTTCATTACCTCTGCTCATACTCTATTGTCCAAGTGGGTGTAGGGGGTCTCCTTCTACGGGGAAGGATCCGAAGGGAGGACCCACTAGAGAGAGGCAGCTAATATTTTAAGCAAATAATATACCCAAAGTTGTCCAAAGTCTCACAGGCAGAAAGAAGCAGAGCTGAAGTCTGAATCCTGCTCTGTTTGACTCAATCATTTTGCAATGGAACTTCCATTTTGCCTTCTCTTTTTGCTGATGTCAAGTATTTAACCTCTAGCTTGTCTGGCTCCATGGTCCTTGCCTGCTTCTCTCTGATTTAGCTGTTCTCCCCAGATATAATTTCTGGTCTGAGTGAATTATATTCCTGGCAAACAGGTCTTCCACTTAGCTGAACTGCAGATCCCTGCCCTCCAATCAGTTCGGTTCTCCTGCTGCCTAAGGTCAGGATAAGTCTAAGTCTATTTCTCCAGCTTTTAACTCCATAGACCAAATGAGGGCCATCCCATCCTCAGTATGGTGAATACAGACGGCTTCCTTATTGCTGTAAGGAAATAACAGAGACCAAATTTTAGCAGCATGACCTTAAAGCCTGAAGAACTATGTTTATACTTGGACAAGAAACTTTTTAGGATGATTTCCTGTAGGAAACAAATCCTTTCTTGTGGTTAAACATGCTCTATGGGAAGTCTTGTTTATTGCTGGTCTCAGGGCAGTAAGTAAGAGACTGTCAACACACTCGAATCATCTCAGGGTGGGTTAGCCCCTCCAAAATCTACCCATTCATGTCATCTTTCACCACTCATACAGAGAGGCCCCAGATTTAAAGCTTCCCATCTCTTTTGCCATTGTGAGATAGCAGCAGAATCTTACATGCTTTATTTCCAAACAGAAAACATATTTTGCTGTTGCAAGATCCAGTTTCAATCACGTAACACCATCATTTAATTAACCACAAGTGAAGGCTAAATTCCTTTTTTGTGGGTACCAATTTGGACCTGCTTTTTATATCAGCATTTGAGAAAGTCACTTTTCAAATTAAAAGTTGAGTTCATGTTTTTAAAGAATGCTATTGGAAAAGAAAATAAATAGTAGGCTAAAACTGTCTTTGTTGCAATCTCTGCAGAGTATGACCTCACTGTATTACCCTTTAAGGAATTGTGTTTACTTTCTCCAGTACACATCTCCAACTATTCTCTGAGGGGTCATCTCTATAGTTAGCAGTATACTAAACCTTATGTCCATTAGAGGCAATGAATGTAAGACAGAATTACGTACATAAATGCATAATTTATGGAGTTTCTAACTCAAAACAAGGCTTCTTTCCAGAAGATCAGTTATTTCCATACTATCTTGCCTCCAGATAAGCTTTTATTCAGATATTAGGATTGCATATCTCAGAAACTATCATCTCAATATATTTTTTTCACTTGATAGTTGTTGTATATGCAATCATGATGAGGCATAAAAATATCCTATTAAATGTTTTTCAATGTTTTTGGGTTTTGTTGCCTCTTGACTCTTAAAAAAAAAGTATATATCAGAGGCCCCAAATCTAGAATAAGATTTTTTTTAAATGTATGAATCATAATTACATGTTCTCTGAATCTAATTGATGTTCCCTTCTACGAATTTTCATTATGTATTTTTGTGTAAATAAAATAGAGGAAATGAAAATTAGGAAATGTGGTTCTGAACAAAGAACGATTTTCTTTCTTCAATTTCCTCCAGATTTAAGGGTGTGGTATTCATTCTCATCCAACACTTAACAAAGAAGCAGTACCCATTTAGACTTGGCATTAAACTTGGCAATCCTGGCCTTCCTCCTGCTGGAACTCTATAATTTTCTGTACGAGTAGCAATCATTGCAGTAGTTTTGATTAAATGATTACCCACAGGCCTGCTCTTGAATGAAATGACAAATGTTCTCTGGAAAAATTCAAGTAGACGCAGAAAACTTGGAGATTTCCTAGGGTGTGAGTATGCTCCAAGTGGCATTATATATTAGTAATAGCAATGATCTATGACTCAAACATAATAATCTACTTTCTATAGAGGGGGGAAACTAGCTTTATTGACTAAAAATGATCAGGGAAACAAAAGTAAAAACCAATTTTGTTTTTCAATATAAAAAAAGAGCTTGAAGTCCAAAACTTTCCTGTCTTGAGTACTTGGAGAAAGAATGGTGGGTGGGTGTAGGCTAATAAGGTATACCTGTGCCAGAAAGGAACAATTTGGAAGATTTAGAAGGCCAGGGAATTTTGTCTTCTTCCTTTTCAGTTTCTACCATTCATTATATTTGCTGTATGAACAAGAACTTGTTTTCTTTGAATGAGAGAAAAATTTAGACATTCAGATAAGAAAAACTTCACAAATCTTGTTTTTAATTTCTGTGATCTAATTGCTGATACAGTTGTATTTCTAAAGAGTAATACTCTGTGCTTTGACTTTATTGTCTTCATTTCAGTTTTTCATCCTTGTAAAACAAGACACCAGCAGGGCAGAGCCTAAAAGTTCAAAGCATGAAGAAGCTACAGTCTATTTCCAACAACATTTACAACCTAAGAATAAATAAAAATTTAACTTTTGCAACTAGTAGGTTTTAAAGACATACTTCATATTTCTCTTGGAAAACAACAGAATTATCAAATATCTAAGTATTAGGTTAGTCTAGAGACTTTTGTTCTTAGCAAATCCTAAAATGATACTGATTATAGCTTAAGAGTTCAAAAGAATGTAGGGAAGGCATGTTAATTTATGCCACTGTTATTGAAACAAATTATTGCCGTTGAAATTTGGGGGATTTTACAAATATGAAGATAAAATACATGGGTTGCTACTTTTTTGTGTACCATAGGATAAACACTTACTTTGGGTCAGATATAAAAATATTTTTTTCTTCATTAAACTATAATCACGCTGGAAATTTATATAATGATATTCTATCAAGTAACTAAAATAAATAAACAAAAAACAAACCTAGCAGGTTTTAGGAAAAAAGCACTTGGGGACCCGGTTTTCATTCCGGCTTTGCCATTAACTAGCTGTGTGATTAGCTTGTTGATTTCAGGTGAACTAACCTATAACTTAATTTTTCTATCCCATCTATAATGGAAGAGGGGGCCTGAAGATTAGGACTCCCCATTGCTCATTCTAGCTCTAGTTCGGGTTTTGTTACTCTAACCCCTCTGTAGGGATATGGCATAGTCGGGGGTTGAACGGAGGCCTAAAATCTCCACGAAAATAGAATGTTTCAGATGGTTTATTGAAGAATAAATGGAAGATTTTTCAGTAAATTTTCCCTTCATGGCAGCAAGGAAGGAAGATCAAGAGTGCTGAAGAGAAGGATAAGATTAGCAAGAGTCTGGCCAAGAGTGGAAGTGAAAGAGGAGAAGGTTTCTCACAGATGTCACCAGCAATTCTCGAAGGCATATCAGCAGAAGGGCTTCTTGTGGCCAATAGTCTTTCTTCCCTAACATTGGCGATGGCGATGGCCTCTTGAGAGTGGACAGTCTGAATGTGTGTGCATCCAGCAGGGGGCACTGCAGCACAGAATACCATGACTCTGCTACTTCATATTGACATAGCCCTTGGAGTTTACAAAGCATGGCCCCTGTATCAGCCTACTGTTTCTTCCAGTAAACTTACAGAGAGGCAGGGAAAGAATACAGTGGTTAAGCACAAGGGCTTTAGAGTCAGACAGTCCTGAGTTCAAATCCCAGTTCCACCCCTCTTGGTTGAGTTGACTTTGGACAGTTCATTCTTTTAACAAACATGCATTGAATCTGCTATGCCAGGCACTGAAAATATAGAAGACAAGCAATAAAGTAAATGATGATTTTAGAGTGTGATAAGTGCTCTAAGAAAAATAAAATAGGGTAATGAAGTGGAGATGGTGGAGCAGGGGCTAAATGGGATTGGGTTTTAGGAAAAACTACTCTAAGGAAGTGGCATTTGAGCTAAGACTTGAGAAGAAGGAGCCAGCCGTGTGAAGATCTGCGGGAAGAGTGCTCCCAGCAGAAGAAACAGCACATGCAAAGGCCCTGTGGCTGGAAAGAGCTTACCTGTTCCAGGGAAAGCGATTCAGCTAGTGTCCCTGAGAGGCCATGTTAAAGAGGGGAAAGTAGTGTGTGATGAAATCAAAGAGGTAACTAGGGGCCAGATCATGTGTGGGATTTACAGGACATGAGAGGACATTTAGATTTTTTTTTTTTTCTAAATGCAATTAAGCCCCTGGTGGGTTTTTTGCAAAGGGCATAACATTATTCATTTGATGATCTTAAAAGATCACCCTTGACACTCTAACAAAGGAGATTGAAGAACAGTGAGAGTGAAACCAAGGACTTTAGTTATGAGATTATTTTGGTTGTCCAGCCTCAGCTTTCTTATTTGTAAAATGTAAATAATGATAGGTACATCACAGAGCAATTTTAAGAATTAAATGAGAAAAAATAAATGAGCAAATACACAGTTCCGGCAAATAGTGAGTGTTCAATAAATAGGGGTGTCATTGTCCCCTATCTACACATAAAAAAATTGGCTGTCTTAGAGGTTAAATGACTTGGTCATAGTCAGACAGCCAAAATCCATGGCTGGCCAGAGCTTGAATCCAAATTGCAGAATTCAAAACCAACGTTAAGTCTATATTCACGTGATCAGGAAAAGAAAACTTAAACATATGTTTCAATTGAACGTATATTTCTGAGACATATAATGTGCCAGCCACTGTGCTAGGTCTGGAGGACACCAAAGCCTTTTCCAAGAAGCCCAGAGTTTACTAGAGTGACAGATATGAACACAAAAAATTTCGAACTGAAATGACCTGTAGAACAATAGATATATGTCACACACAGAGAGGATCTCCCATAAGGAAAGATATCAGAGAGAGGTTTTGAAGTGCAACAAATGATCACCAGACAGACGGAAAGCAGCAAGAGGAGCACATGAGGAGTCGTGGAATGAGAAGCACTCGTCATGCGTGGCAAACTCTGAGTGAAATTATTGGTGTAAACAGTATGTGGGGGAAGAAAGAGGAGTTGAGGTTGGGGAAACAGGGTTGCGGGTGCAATAATTACTAACAGAAATGGCGATAGGTGGAAAGTGGAAACCACCCTTCTATAAGTTGGAAGTGAGTAGGATATCTGGACTGCCAGGAAGGAGGGAGCAATGGTGACATTGAATAAACAGCAAAACACGGCCCTTCAGCATAACTGCTTGACTTACGTTACCTCAGATGAGCCTGACAGCACCTCCATGACCTCTCAGAGCACAAGGTGAGCATACGTGGAGACTGAAGCTCACCTGGGCTAAGTGCCTTGCCCAAGGTCACTCAGATGGCAAATAAAAGAACCCGGAGGAGAACCATTGCTTACCTTTTGTTGAAATACCACCTATCGAGTACATTACTTGTCTATGTGGCCTGGGTAATAGTGAAGACTGTTGAGCAAGAACTAGAGGCAAAGAATAGCAGAAGAGTTGAGTGACAAAGACATTGAGAGCATGAAGGAAGATGTAAAGAGAAGGTGGTGCAGAGAGATTAACATCTTTCTGGATAATACCTGCATATAGAGTAACACTGGGGAATTGGGAAGAAAATGACATAATGCCTTGAGGAGAGCACGGACCCAAACACTTTTGGAAGTAAGGAAAGGAGGGAGGGAGGAAGGGTGGGAAGACACAAAGAGAGAGGAAGAGGGAGAAGGAATGGAGGAGGAAAGGAAAGAAAGGCAGGAGAAGGAAAGAGAAGCTGGCAGACAGACTGTGGGGAAAATTGTGGCCCGGGTACATAGGTAACTATGCCAGAGGAAGACATCCCTGTGAATGAGAAAACAGAAACATAAAACTCTGAGGGGATATACACCAAGAGTCGGTGGTAGTTCAAGGGTCACAACAGTGGGGCTGACCTGGTTTGGAGCTGGAGAATGTTGGAGGGAGTTTTCCTCTCCCCATTGTTGCAATACCTCTGTCCTTTCCTGACGTGACCATATTTTCTGAACCTCAAAGACAGACACATAACCTGTCAAAAACCCAGAACATTGTCTGCCACTTCCAAGCAGGAAAGATAACCTAAAAGTGTAATTAGTTGGCATTCTTAAGATTTTTCCATGATATATGACTAAGAGACAATATTTGAAATTAAGATATCTCAGAAATTCCAGAATATGTAATAAAAATTAATCCTTTTTGAGTGCCAAGTATTGTTCTAAGCGCGGAAGTCATTTATCCCGTCAACAACCCTATGAAGTAGATTATTTTATCATCTCCACTTCACAGATAAGGAATCTGTGGCACAGTAGGGTTGAGTATCTTCTCAAGGTCACACAAATAGTAAATGGCAGAGCCTGCTCTGAGTTTTATTGCTCCCAACTACTATGCAAAATTCCCAAAGGGTTTGATTACATTTCTTTTAGTTTTCTTTGAAGGCGAAGTTATCTCAAAGGGTTTTGGGACAGAAAGGTTGTGAGTTTTACAGGTTCTGTTAATGTAGATCAACAAATTTAACTCATGTTTTAAAATATTTGACTATAGGTAAGTAAAACGCTATGAACTACCAGATAATTTAGGCAAAGAACTTTGAGATCTTTATAGGAAGCTGACATGAATGGTTTTCGCTCTCTCTCAAAATGAAAAATATCTTGCCAAACAAAGGTGAAAAGTCCCAAGCCAAACACTAAAGTAGGTAGTATTTCTTTCTATGTTGCTTTATGAAATATTGGCAGCCAGACATATTTCTCAACCCTAGAAGACATAAATCTTTCAAAGGCAAACCAAATTTCTTTGGTTTGGCTGCCAAACTATGACTTCAGCCTTGAATCTCATCTCAGAAAACTGTAAACACCCTTTTCCTCCCCTGTGTTTAATTTTAAGCATATCTTCCCTTCCCGAAGACCATCTTTCTTCCTTTTGGGTGACTGTCTCTCACCCCTATCTTATCCTGCATGCCAACCTGTGTGTGCTGACCTGCTGAGAGACAGGCTGTCCGGACCTATTTCAAGCCCTCTGCATGGTCACCTCATGCTCACTCCCCTCGGTCCTTCTTTCCTCTTTCTCTTTTTACTAATAGTTCTTGGCTTTCAGTTCACATTCCACTGAGGGTTGATGATTTTGTTCTGGAGGTTTTTCCATGGACCTGCTGCTGTCTGCCTTATCATTGTGACCCTTGGCTTGTACCTTGTGCCGATGGGGAAAATGGATTCAGAGATTTCATTTAAAAATGGTCTTAGCTCACTTTTCTAGTAACCAAAGACTAATTGAATAGGTCAACCCAAGAGCAATTATGTCTACATAAATATGCAACTATATCTAAATGTATATGTGCTTCAGGATGAAAGGAATTAACATGCCTGGAAATGGGGAGGGAATGGCCTTCATTCTCCAGAAATTCAAATCAGCATGATATCTTCTCGGCATTCACATGAAGGAGACGGCAGGGTATTGAGGAATGAGCGGTGGACTGGGAGACAGAAGAGTAGATCAGGTAATTGTCCAAGTTCTGATACAAGAAAAACCAGCTGTGTGACACTGGAAAGTCATACTGTCATGCATTCTGGGTATCAGTTTTCTCCTACTTAGAATAAAGCACTAGACTAAGTAGATTCTAAACCTGGATAAACCTTGGAATCACTTGGAGAGTTTTGGAATGTCAGAAGAAACATAGATATTAGGGCTTCAACGCAGACATGTTTAATTAGAACCCTCAGAAGTGGAGCCTTGGAATCTGAATATATGATTTGATGTAGCCATCCCAGCCTAGATTTGAGGACCAGCATTATGGGACCTTTTGATTTGCTAAAGTCTTATGTCCAAGTTCCATCAACACTCTCTAGGCAAGGTAAAGCATAGAGTAGCAACCCCGTCGCTATCCATTAGCACGTGCTTCCGAAGTGGCTAGTGCTGAGATGGGCAACAGAGAGAGCCGGAGGAGCTGGACTTGTTGCTTTGGACTAGTTTATCAGCTGCCTGGATGCTCATGGGTTCTAGTATAGTAAGTAGCAGAGCAACAATTCCTCTCCTACATGATTTTTCTGTCTTAATATATTGAAATCACAATGCCTTGCAGGGTTGTTCCTAAAAGTAGGCATGTTATCTAGCTGTGATCTGATCAATTCCGCTTATATCTTAAGGTACTGGTCACATCCCTGTCATAAGACTATTTGTTTAGTTCTTGGAGTCTTATCGGTATACAAAGGTACAATGGAGGAACCAGGTAAAGATGCAGTTCATAAGAGCCAGGTGAGAACAAGCCCTTTCAGGAATCAGGCATTTGTTGGACTCATTTCCTTTTTGCTATGAACCATCATCTTTTTGGCAAAAACATTGATTTCTTTTGTGGTAATTATCTCTTTGATTCTTGGATAATTACCTCAATTTAATTATTGGCCCCCTTTCTTCACCTCTTCCTCTCTCTATTCCTGTTGTCATTTGATTCTGCCATCACTCCCACGAAAAGCAGAGTGTACTTTCTCACCACTTGACTTTGGGCTTGGCCACATGACTTGCTTTTGACAACGGGATGTAAGCAGAGACTTCAACTCTGCTTGCATGGTGGGGCTTGTACCTCTCGTACTTTGCTGTAGGAAAGGCCTCCCCCATGAAACTGCTGGGACCCAGAGAGAACGTGTGGAGCATACCTTTGCCACCTGACCCACATCTTTAAGCAGAGCTACACAGCTGGGCCCACCTTAGATCAGCTGATCCCCAGCCTGTCTGCAGATGCCTGAGGAAATAAAAGACTATGTTTTCAAGCCACTGAGTTTGGGAGTGGTTTGCTACACTGCAAAAGCTGATGATTCAGTATTTCAGCCAAGATTTTCTGCATTTCCCTAGCCAGTGGGTGGCATGTGACCCAATCTAAACCCATCAGATCTCTTCCCCAGAATCACAAACCACAGGGGAAGAGTTGGAACTGCCTCACCCCCAGCAATCAGCTGTTCCTTAAACACTCTTCCTTAGCTCCTGACACACAGGCCATTTGAGCCTCCCCCGGGTACCTGCCCTTTCCTCGCTGGTTCACCAGACATCCCTCAGGCTTGGTTGGTTCTTTGTATTCTTCTAAAGGAGTTTCTTATTATCACTCCCTTATGTGCTCTCTTATGTCTACATCCTAAACGGTTCTTTTTTATTTAACTTAGGTTCTTTTCTATTGCTTGCAACAAAAAAACTTAGTGATTACTGAGAGACTCAAAAGGGAAATGAAACAATGCCAAAAGCAAACTTGACCTAACTCACAATGTAAGGGGGCAGGGGGGAGGTTGTTAGTTATGTTTTCGTAGCCCCTTTCTCACATTAAACCTCCATTTGTCATGAAAAAGAGAGAGAAATTTCGTGATTTTGTTATTCTTATAAATTGTTATTAATGAATAGATCTACTGAGGTAAAAATAGTTTGAATTTTTTATATAGGATTTCAGAATACAAAAAATTTAGTAAACTGGTTAGAAGCAACTGTTATAAAATAAAGAAATAAATGACTCTCCTACAGTAACTCCACAGCTAGAAGTGGACAGGACGTGTCCTGTCTTGAAGTCCTGTTGGCTGCCTGAGATGAGGAAGGTCTTCAATATCACCTGAAATCATGTTCTGCATTTGATAATATTAGAAAACAAACAATTGTTCCTTCAAGTTACATTTTCTGCCTTTTTGCAACAGTTTCATATTAAAGCAGTAGCAAAGGTTTCATTTAAACTAATCATACCAATGGGGCAGAGGGTAATCAGAATCTTCTAGTACGTATAAATTTTACTTATGAATGGACCAGCCATTGAGCACTGATAATTTTTAGAGATTTCTATGTGTCATCATGGATATTACATAACTTTTGAGAATGCCAAATATGTGCCATAAAAAAACTGTGTGGGAACATGGGGTCTGACAGATGTTAAGCACCCTTTTTCATCAGAACCATGAATCTTTATTTCCGTGAATCTTGAAAAAGCATTGCCCGAGATCTTTGAAATGAACATACAACAGAAAATAAATCCATCACAATCAAAAAGTGACTCAAAGGAAACAGGCTTTCAGAAGGGGAAAAATAAAAGCAGCCGCCAGACTCCACGCCACGCCCATGAATTGTTGCACAGCTGTTACCACCTCAGCGATGATGTTTTGCCAAACCAAAGACCAAGGTATTCCTGGGATGATATGCTAAGTTCCTCATCCAGGCATCTCTGTATATCTTATGCATTCCAAAAACAAGGAAAATTGGTTCCTCTCCAAGGACAAAAAGTTGGTGGAAAAGACATTTTTAGGGCATGTGTCTCCTGGCAGGAGTCGAGACAGAGGTAGTATCCCTGAGCCTTCTTTCCCGTCCAGAAGACTCTCCAGGATTGTGTTGACAGCTTATCTTCAGAACACAAAGAGAATGTCCAGGAAACACAAAAACTGCATTAAGAAACCATCACTCCAATGAGAAAGTGGAAAATGTGGTAACAGAATGGAGGAATTTTGTTCAGAATCCTGAAGTTTGCTTTCGCTCCACAGACTCAGTATAAAAATTTTTTAAATTACATTCTCAAGCAATCACTAGGACACTTCTTTTCACTGTTTGTCTTTTTCTGGACGGGTTAATAATTTCTGATCTAGCAGATAAAACTGAGTTCCCACAATTTGCATCAGAACTCTTTGATGAATATTCTTATTACCTGTGAAGCTTGCTATGAGAGGTAATTTTTACTTCACTTACAAGCAAGTGTGCAGGAATGGATGGATTCTACAGGAACCTTAGAACCACGGCAATTCAGGCCACCTCATTGAACAAACCTTTATTAAATTATGAGCCAGGCACTGCTCTAGACAATGGGGACCCGTTGATGAATAAAATATTATCCCTGCCTCAGGGATCTCATAGCCTTTGAGGAGGAATTCCCGAGTTTAAACCTAATAAATAGATTGTTTTCAGTTCTATAATGGAGATATAGAGAAGGCTCCTGAACCACGCACTCAACTGCTTTCTTAGAAGTATGACACAATGGTTGTGAGCGTAGTCTCGAGATTCACAATGACGTGGACTTGCATCTAAACTCTACCACTCACAAACTGGGCGACTTGGCATGTTAGGTAGTTTCTATGAACTTCAGTTTTGTCAACGGTAAAATGGGGACAAAATCGTAGCGACCCCACAGGTTTTTGTGAGAATTAATTGAGATCATACATGTAAGGAACCTAGCACAGAGCCTGGCACAGAATAAGCCCTGAATAAATATCACCTTAAATTATTACTACGTTCCAGGCACTGTGCTACGCACTTGTGTATGCTGAGATGAGTAATTTACTGTCACTGCCATTAAGGATCATGCAATGCAGTGTGAGAGACATCCCCTCTGTAGGCAGTTCCACTCAGAGATTCCAGCGTTCTCTCCTTTAGCCACACTTGGAGTGACCCTTCTTTGCACCAACATGATCTTGGATCTAGACCGGAGAGTCTCATTTTCTCTTTTTAGGAACCTCATGAAAAAACTTAGTGTAAGAGGTATAATTGTAATCTCCTGTCCCTGAGACAGGGAGGGATAAAATAATAATTCCTGAATTTTCTCTTTTGTTTAAAGAATTCATTTATTTATTGGTTTGTTTACTTTAGTGAGGTATGGCATACAAACTATTAGGTACAGCAATCTTACTTGTACAGCTCAATAGATTTTACTCATGTTCACACTTGTTAACCACCACCCAGATCAAATTTACCAATATCCAGAAGCCCCTCTCCTGCACCTTCCCAATCATGACTTTCTCACTAAATATAACCACTATTTTGACTTCTATCACCATATATTAGTTTCACCTGTTTTAGAATTTTATGTAAGTAGAATCAGACAGTATGTACTCTTTCATCTATGCCCTGTCATTCAACATTGTATCTGTAATATTCATTCACGTTTCATGTAGCAGTTGCTTTTTGCTTTCATGACAGCTAGTATTCCAGTGTACAAATGTAGCACAATTTATTTATTCATTTTATTGTTATTGAACATTTAGATTGTGTTTTGTTTTTTACTATGTTGGATAATATTGCTATGAACGTTCCTGTACATGTCTTTTGCTGCTTATACGTATGCTTTTCCATTGGCACCTAGAAATGGAATTGCTGTCATATGATCATGTGTTGCACTGCCAAAGAAACTTCCAAAGTGATTCTAGAAGCTTACACTCCCATTAGCAGTGAATGAGAGTTTCTGTTGCTCTGTATTCTTATCTACACTTGGTTTTATCTTTTTTTTTCCCCTAAATTTTACCCATTCTAGTGGGCAGGGAGAGATAGCTCATTGTAGTTTGAATTTGCATTATCCTTGTGACCACTGATGCTGATCACCCTTTCATATGCTTATTACCTGTTTGTGAAATGTCAGTTCAAGTCTTTTGTCTTTTTTAAATTAAGTTTTCTGGGGATTTTTTTCTTGTTAATTTGCAGGATTTCCTTACTTTGGGGACTTTATGGTGAAAATAATTCTGTTCTGTGACTTGCATTTTCACTTTCTTAGTGGTAACTGTTAATGAACAGAAGTTCTTACATTTAATGAAGAAGAATTTATCAATCTTGTCTATTATGGTTAGTGTTCCTGTGTCTTCAAAAAAAATTTTTTTGCATACCCCAAGATCATGAAGATATTGTCTTATATTATCTTTTGAATGTCTATTATTTTATGTTTTACATTTAAGTCTTTGACCCACTGAAAAATGATTGTATGTATAGTGTGAAGTATGAAGCAAAGGTTCTTTTTAAAAATCTCTGTGGATATTGAATTGATCCAACACCATTTACTAGAAAGAGCAATCTTTTCCTACTGCATTGCAATGAGGAATTAGGGGACAATAACATATGGTCTCTTCCTGGTTCCTCTGCTATATTCTATTTATTTGTCTATTCTGATGCCAATACCACTCTGTTTATAATAAGCCTTGATATTTGGGAATGTAGGTACTTACTCCCACTTGGTTCTTATTCTGCAAAAATTGTTTGAAAATCAGTATATCGGTTTCCACCACTCCCTCCATTGGGATTGGGGATTGTTTGCATATTAATTGTAATTTATTGAGTCTACAGAATTAATAGTCTTCAATTTTGAGTCTTCTAATCCATAAACATGATATAGCCTCCATTTGTTTAGGCTTTAGTTTCTCATAACAATGTTTTCTAGGGTTTTTATTTTTAGAGGTCTTATACAGCTTTCTTCATATATTTTTTTCCTAAATAATTTATGTTTTGCTGTTAGACTAAATGATGTTGTTTTAAAATTTTACTTAAAAATTGTTTTTTATCGTTAGTATATAGGAACATAATTGATTTTTATATATTGACCCTGTAGCCAATTACCTTACTAAATTTATTAATTCCAGCACTTTATATATAGATTTTAAAAATAATTTTCTGTGAACACAATCTTGTCATCTACAAAAAATGGCAATTTTATTTCTATATTTCTGCTTCTTATATCTTTTTGTTATTTTTTCTTATCTTGTTACACTGGGTAGAACCTCCAGTATAATATCAAATAGAAGAGGTAAAAGCAGGACGTGCTAATGTCATTCCCAGCTTAAGGAGGAAAGCTTGAGTTATTTCACCGTTAAATATTATTTTTATCATAGATTTTTGGTAGATATTTTTTGTCAGATTAAGGATATCAAAGGTTTTTATCCTGAAAAGTTGTTAAATCTTACCAAATACTTCTTTTTTTTTAACATGTTTTGATGGTCATATTGGACGTTTTTTCTTTTCTTTTTTATTTTAGTGTGGCGAATAACATTGATTTATTTTTCTATTGTTAAACCAATTTTGTATTACTGAAATAAAGCCTACTTGGACATAACGTCTTACTCTTTTTTATATTCCTGGGTAGAATTTACTAATGTTTTATTTGAAAAAATTGCCTCTATTTTAATGAGAAGAGTTGGCCATTATGACACAGAAATTATTATAATGTCCTCTTATGTTAAGGTTTTGTTTGCCTCATAAAATGAGTTAAAGTGATTATTAGAGGAAAATTTGTAGGTCAAAATGAGTATATTAGAAAAGAAGAAAGCTTGAAAATCAAAGATGTAAGCAACCATCTAAAGAAGCTATAAAATAAAAAGCGATTTAAAATCAAAGAAGTAAAAGAAATAAAATATTTAAAAGGTGTAGTCAATGAAATAGAAAACAAAATGCAGTAAAGAAAAACAAATATAGCTCCAAGTTTATTCTTCAAAAATTTTAATAAAATTGATAAACTTCTAGAAAGAGTGACAGAAAAAATAGAAAGAAGTCACAAACTACCAATGGCGTGCAAATAAAAGAGGGCATTCCTAGAAAGTATACTTTAAAAAATGAATGTATTATTTTAAATGTTATGCTAATAATTTTAAAATTTAGAAGAAATGAACAAATTCCTTTTTAAAAATTGTGTCAAAATTGACAGAAGAAACAGAAAATCTAAATTTTCTTGTGTCTATAATGAATTGAATATAAATTTAAAATTTTCTCACAAAGACTATTTTATGCCTTCATAGATCCCTTGGTGAATTCTTACAAACATTTAAGAAAGAAAGAATAGTATTGAAAATTCAACCATCACTTTAACGTTCCTTTGACTGTAACACGTCTTTTTACCCTATTGATACCTTTAGGATTTGCTCTTCCTCTTTCAGCAGATTTACTGTGATGTGTCTAGGCGCGTTGTTCTTTGATTTGCCCTACTTTTGATTTATAGATGTTCTTGAATCAGTGGGCCTTTCGACAATTTTGGATAATTCTAGGCCATGATCTTTTTGAAAAAGCTTCTTTCCTATTCTGTTTCACTTCTCTTTCTGGACTTCAATTACATATTAGTTTCATCTTCTCACTGTGTCCCATATATCTACTATGGTTTTTAAAGCATCTTTTCTTCTCTCTCTCTCTTTGCTTCAATCTAGATATTTTCTATTAACCTATCTTCTAGTCTATTAATCGTTATTATATTTGTCTAATCTGCTGTTAAATGCATTAATTATGAAGATTTCTATTTAATTATTTTTATAGTTTCAAAATTTTCTGTGAAATTATCTACCCTCCTCCCATTTTTCTTGAATACATTAGTCATAATTATTTTAAAGTTTATATCTATTAGTTCCACCAACTGGATCATTTATGGATTTGTTTCTATTTTTTCTTGATTTTTATAGAATTGATTATGTTTCTTGGCATGCCTGGTAATTTTTGAATGAATGCTAAAAGTTGTGTATGAATTATCCTAGTATTGCTGGGTGATGTTATTTCCTCCAAAGAGGATTTAGCTTTCATCTCTTGGGGATACAGAATATAGGTATATTGCCTTGATTCAGTAAAGAATAGTCTGTTTCTAGTTTGCTATTACTCTTAGGGAGCAGGCTTTCAGGGTATCCCACTAAGATCTTAGGGTATTTATTAGGACCCTTCCTCTTTAGAAAATCCTGTAGCTGTGATAATCTCTGCTTAGCTTAGTAGTTGCCTTATATGTGTTTTCTCAGCATCTTGCCCTGTTCAAGTACTGATTAGTGATCACAAAATTCCTTGAGGGGAAATTGCCTGCAAATGTAAGTCTCACTTTTCCGTGGTTCCCTTCTCTCTAGAATCTTAGCCCCTCATGCCTGGCTATTTTGGTTGTTCTCCAGTGCCTTCAAAAACAAGTTTTTTGTTTTTGTTTTTATATTGTATCCAACTTTCCAAGTTCTTCTTATACAATAGTTAGTTGGATACCAGCTATTTCATCATAACTGGTGGCAGAATGGTCTTTAACATATTTATTCATATTATTTCATTTAGACAAAACAAGATGAGGAAATCAAGGCAGCTGTAATGAGATCAATTTTCGAGATAAAGAAATGGAACTCAGAAGTATCAACAATTATCCCAGCTTGTCAGTAAGCTGCATGCCAAGTCAGTCTGAGGATCCTTGTCATCAGCTCTCAGTCATTGGCACTTTAAACCATACTAGCGTTTATCAAATTTTGATCATTGATAGACTACGTAATGGTATTTTGGAGTGATTATGATCACTGATTTTTATGAAAAATTATAATACTTTAAATAACAAATATAAAGCATGGTATAAAATATAATTATCATTAACATATCATTTCTTGTCAAAGATTGGGATGGTTTTGTTTGGCATTCTCCACAAAGATAAAAATTACTCTATTGGTTCAAACCATAAGTTTTGTACCTAGTTTTCTTCTTTTAGTATTTATATCAACTACACTAGACTATCCTTTTGCAATATGATACATCATTAAGAATGCTAGCATTTGCTTGGAAACTCTGTCAGAGAATTTGAGATAATCCTATTGTACATTGAACCAAAATTATGGACAGAATTCTCTGAATATAACATTCAGCTCTCTTTCACCAGTGAGGTCAGTGAGAAGAATGTAAACAAAAGCTGGAGGCTTCAAGGTGTCAAGTTGGGAAATACAGTAAAAGGATTATTACGACTATTCTTTAGTTATAGTAGCATCTGGAAAGTATTTGTTTATATTCTATTTGTTATTTGAATATAATTTTCAAATGAAGTCAATTAATCATTAGTTTATTTCTCTAACAAATCAAACAAAATATCAAGTGTTGATAAAGTATCAAAATAGCAGATATTGCCTTTATAACATCTATCAGTTTTGTGATAAATATTAGTGTTATAAAAAGTGATGACATTTCAACTTTGAAATAATAGTTTCAAGCTGTTAGAGAATACATTGAGTCACATCACTTGAATGAACCATTTCAAATAATAGAAGAGATTTTTACTGGTATTATCGAGTTTATGAAGACAGTTTTAATTTTATTCATCATTTCAAGGATTCGTCTAAATAATTCCCACCTGGAAAATGCAAATTAAAACTACAGTGATGTCTTTCTACTCATCTATGAGCGTGGGAAAATTTAAAAGTCTGACAATACTAAGTGTTGGTGAAGATATGGAGCAAGAAACTCTCATACAGAGCTGATATGAGTGAAAATTGGTTCAACCATTTTAGAAAAGTATTGTTCTTATCCATACATACCTGTGACAAAACAATATCTCATGACCAAGTAATACCAAACAGTTACATTCCTGGGTATATACCTAGAGAAATACATTCACATGTGTGTCAGAAGATATATAAAAGAAAGTTCGTGGCAGCAATTTTTCCATAGTTGAAAACAACTCTAACATCCATCAAGAAGTAAGGATGAATAAATACATTGTGATTGTTAATATAGTGGAATTTTGTACCACAATTAAACTAGAGCTGTGTACAGCAAACTAATTGAAACTTAAAAACATATTGTTTATTGAAAGAAATTTTTAAAAGTATGCATTTATATAAAGTTTAAAACCAGTCAATATTATCCATTTTATTTAGAGCTGCATACAAAAGAAATAAAAGTACAAAGAATATCAAAGAAGATATTATCAGACATATCAAGACAGTGTTTTTTAATCTAAAAGGAATAAAGGAAATGTGAGTGAGAAGAGATACCCAGGGGCAGGGAGGTGCTTCTTCAGTGTAGGCAAGATTCTATTTCTTCACTTAGATGGTGGTTAAAAGGGTGTTCACTTTCTAATGATTCATTATATTATACGTATATGTGATATGCACCTTTATTTATGTGTGTCATATTTCATCATTTTAAAAGTTATGAAAATTTCCTCTTGGGAGCTAGCATACTTCAGTGTGGCAAAGAAGAATCTCATTTCCTAGACTACACTGAAAAGACATATACCGCCATCTGATTATATCCACAAATATCTGTCTTTCCTTAACACAGAACCAAGATTAGGAGGCATATTGTTGATCACCAGTGATTCTCTATTAAAAGCAAAGTGTGTAGATGGACAGTCTATCACAAAGTCTTTTATTGTGTAGCAATCCTTTTCCCAGCTGTGTACTGCCTGAAGCCTTGTTAGTGACAGTACCAACACTCTTTCCCCAATGTACATCATGCTTCAGAAAAACACCAATGACAGACTAATAATTTCCTCTAGCATGGATTTTGAATGATTAACAGAGCAAAAAAAAATCATCAAGCACTTCTCCTCCATGTACATGTCACTTATTACCGAGACCTGATTCATACCTTACACACGGGTGGTTTTGCCAATTGAGAAGCAAAACATCTCCTAGACCACACACATTATATGCCATTAATGTTCCATGATAAACAACTGTCATATGATAGGGAAGTTTTCCCAAGACTTATTATGCTTTCACTTTGAGCTCATTATTTGTTACTAACTTTCAGCTAGTCTTACCAGCTACCTTGAAAAAGTATGACTTGCACCTATCTCTGTTTTTGCTACAAGGGCTGTAACTTCTGAATTATGCCTCTGTAGTTTGGATATCCCCATTTCCTTTAGCAATAAAGTCCAGCAATTTTAAAGTGGAAAATATTTCTATAGGGAAAAAATCATTTTTTAAACAAGAAAGGTACACAGTACTTCCATGCAAAGTTTTGATGGCTTCATGCCACTATTTAACCAAGTTTTATAAGAGGCAATTTACTACACACCAGGGTCAAAATGATTGCCAGGCTTCTTAAATAAAATTTTCCGTTGTTTATTTTTGGATTTCCTTTTTCACATTTTATATCTGGCTTCTTCTAGCTGTTTTTCTCCTGTCTCAGCACATGTGTAATCACATTCTATATCCACTCTGAAACCTGGTCACTAAAGATGATTATGCTGTTGTTGTATTTCTGTTACTTCTTTTATAACTATCTTTATGCTTGTATAAGCTACTTTTGTATGTGATTGCTTCTTTAATAAATTAGAAATCTAATAATAAACCCTAGTAGTAACAATTTAAACAAGGCAAATGTAACAAATGCAAACAGTTATATGTTAATTATGTGAAAATAAATTAACCTAAATGCATTGCATCCAATTAACTGACTGGAAGCTAGGCCTGCTCATGAGTCCTTGCAATGGATGGGCCACCTTTAAGATGCTAATGACTATTAAAAACATAGCAGAGGGGCCGGCCTGGTGGCATAGTGGTTAAGTTCTCGCACTCTGCTTCGGTGGCCTGGGATTTGCAGGTTCGGATCCCGGGTGTGGACCTACACACTGCTCATAAAGCCATGCTGTGCCGGCATCCCATATACAAAATAGAGGAAGATTAGCACAGATGTTAGCTCAGGGGCAATCTTCCTTACCAAAAAGAAAAAAAAAAACAATAGCAGACCACAGCGAGAATTATATTTAATCTTACATTTTAAATTGGTTAAATAGTTGTGGATAAAGTGTTTTTAATCTCTTTTTCCTCTGAAATTTCTAAGCTATTTGCTGAAAAACGACCAGGAGACACAAATGATTTATGGACTACATTTTGAGAAACACTGCTCTGGGTCATGCTGTGATCTTAATCAAAACCAAAACTTTCAAAACCAAAATAGCCAATTTTAGGACTCATGAAAGTCTGGTTCCTAGCAATTCAGTTCAAAGTGCCTCATTTCTTAGCTTGCTTTGTGACAAATTAAAAATATATATATGTGGCTCTATTTGCCCAAAACAACATGAAGGTTATGGATAGCGTTTTCTAAGATTTGAGTTTAGAGCTCAGAGCTCCACCTTATTTTCTGCTACAGTCTGTCTTAGGCTTTCGATCACCCTCTGTACTAATAACACTATCAGCCAAAGGAAGTTCGTGAAGGGAACCAGCTTCTCAAAATGATCCCTTCTCCGCAGGGCAGAGCTTTAGGGAGAGAGTCATATGTGAAAAGTCAGAACTTTGCTTCAAGAGCAAAGCTGCACGCTGGGCAGGCCTGCCTATAAGTTGGGATCCAGACACCAAATCTTGTTTTCCCCAAGTGTTTGAATTTTCTCAATTTTATCACATTGCCTGACATGAACAAATTAGAAATTGTTTGGGAATAATTTGCATGCTTCCTTAAAATGCAAATAGCCTGAGATGATTAAGAGGTTATTCATACCTCAGTGCAAATTATTTTGATCAATAGGCATTCCTTCTGATGATACCAAGGTATTTTGATTAAAGTGAGTGTGGGCTGTACGTAATTGGTTCTACACTTGAGACAACGGGAAAGGAGGGCTTCACAATAAAAAAAAAGTCTAGGGAAACATGAAACTACTAGGACCTGAAAGATGATTGTGAAAAAGTAGAGAAAAATTATAGATGAGTTTCAGGAAGAGGGTGAAAACCTCTTTGAAAACCAACTTTGAGAGTTGAAAACCAACTTTGTCTCTTTCAAAATGTTGCTTGGGATAACCCTACCAGTAATACAGGAAGAAACTCTTTTTATCCTTCTTATTTCTTTACTCTTTGGTCTCATGCCCCCATGCTTTCATATAAATGGGAGATAGGTTTGCATCTTAGAACGTGAAGACTTTTCATCCTAATACAATACTTTGAATACGTTATGGGTTTTGTTATGGGTTTAAAAGACTTTCTGAGAGCCTATTTCCCATCTATAACATTCCTTCTACAAGAATGCACAAGCTGAATTCCAAACACTGAATTATAAACACACATTTGAAACATAATCCACTTTAAAATATTCTCTATCTGCCAAAGTGACTAGATTCTCATTGCATCTTGTCTGCCCCGATTTCCCTGAGAACATCCTAATGATACATAGAAATGGGATAATCAACCATTCCTATGAGAGGGAGCCATAAAATGAACAAGGATTGCCAGAGGAATGAAATGGTTTAATTTTTCTATTGGAAAAAATATTGGAAAACCCAAGTGACCTCATTCTCTAGGGACATCTTTTAGGAAACTGTGAATGTATTTTGAAACCATACCCCAGCCGAGGAAAAAAAACAAGAGTGGAGTGAATGAGGATAAGGTTTCAAAATTTCACAAGAAACAATAGAATCAAATCCATCAGTAAGAACTCGCCTTGCAAGGAGAATAGCTCCATTGAGGGGAATGGAATGAACCAGCCTGGGGGGACTCACTCATCATTAGCTCACAGAAGTTCTTGGTAGTCTGCTTTCTTTGTTTTTAGTTTCAGCCACAACTTCAGTGTATAACTATTTAAAGGCATTTCCACATTGGGCATCTCTGTTCCATCAGTGGCGCAGTATGGAGATTAGAGAAGCTGGCACAGTGGTTTTGTGATTGTGACTGAGACCAGTTAAAGCTGTGAAGGTAATGTCTCGCCTCTGATTTATTATTTTCTGAAAGGTGTAATGTAGAATGCACCCCGCCTCCAACCCTGGCTGCTAGAAGGAGGTTTGAAAAAAAATAAAAATAAAAATTTTCATAATCTTCAGTTTCTTGGAAAAACATGTGTGTGTGTGTGTGTGTGTGTGTGTGTGTGTGTGTGTTTTGCCAAGCCTTGATTATTTATTTGGAATTTTATAGTTCATTCTAAAGTCTTTGTTCAAAGTGTGCGTAAAGACACAGGTTGGTAAAACTGACCTCTCAATTTAGTTCAACAAATTCCGACTGAATGCGCTTGTGTTCTCCTAGGCAGTTGGATGTGTTAGGAATGAGCATTGCTGCCAACGACTTGAACAATAACCTGGCATAACATCATGTATCTGCTGGACTAGCTGAGATCCAAATGACACAAAGGAAACTAGGCTGAAGTATGGGGATTGCTATACAAAAATAACTTCTGCTGAAGGAAAACAAAAGGGAAACATTAAGACCTTCAGAACAGCCAGTTTTTCTATGGGGACAGGGTACAAATCTCAACTTATTAGTGAAAAGATTTTTTTCCCACTGACAGGAAGGAAAAAGTTCGGCTGTCCCGTGTGTGATGCCTACAACGAGCTTAGTGGAAAAAGCACGAGATCTTTTTGTCATGAATTACACTAACCGACCTCAATCAAATTAGGAAACCACAAATGAGAGGAATTAACTTGTAAGTGCGAGGGTCACTCCTTAATATAAAGGAATGATCTCTTATGCTAAGGTCTCGGTTTGGAAGAAGCATTCAAACAGAAAGCATGGCCTACCCTGTGGGTACTGTTTTGTTTCACTGATTTAAATGCAGTCATAGAAGTACAATGTCATAACTTTCCCTCTAGACAAACAGGTTCTTTATGCCACTGTTTCAGTTGAGGGAGCCAAATAATACCTTTTTTATTGCAGTATTTTTAGACATTGGATACATCTGGAAAAATATTCAAGCAGATAATTAGATTGCATTAGCAATGTGTCTGTTGTGGTTTCCCTGATCCCAGAGAAGGCAGCCCTTTATGAAGCCTTGGCCACAGTCTCCACGAAATCTACTGTGTAAATTGGCCCACACTAAAGCATGTGGAAAACATTTTTTGGCTGAAACTCGAAACCATTCATGTGGCTTTGAGACTGGGAAGCTCGGGCTGCCAACATCAATAGAACTTTGTACTACAAACCCAAATGGTCATTTAGACATGTGTACTTCTCTGCTCACAAATGCACTGAGGTCAAATATTTTTTAATCTTGGGAATTTTTCCTCTTTATACAGCCTCATATTTCATGCAGGAAATGAGACTGCGTACAACAAACACAAATCATTGAGACTGACAGAGCATATTGGGTTCAAAACCCAAGCCTTGACTCTAATTGCTCTCCAAAGGCCCCTGGCTCAAGGTAACTGTTGATTTAGTTCAGCTGTTTTCAATCAGCACTGTAAGGTCTCTCTAAGACAAACTGGTGAGGCCGCATTACATTTGTACCCAGGATCCCTTGGGTGTAAGTATAACACAGTTAGCATTTTAAAAGACTGCGTTTGTCTGTACGCTGCAGGCAGTAATTACAAGCAGGTAAATCTTTTGTGAAAGATGGTGTGACCTTCCTTATGGTGAAGGAGTGATGATGGCTTCTAGTGGAGGAAAAATAATGTTTCCATTCAGGGTTCAGAGAGGAGACCCGCCTCTTTTCAAACGGTTGCCAAACTTGACAGCCAGTTTGTTGTTGTGCTGTGGTGAATATCAAAGTAATTTATTGCTCGAGGGGGCCAATTTCTTGTTATTACTTAACTGTTGAAGGATTTTCAAAAGCACACAATGCGGGGCTCACAGAGAAGTGATTGCTAAACTACGTTAAAATGTTCTTCATTAGGTGTCTTTAGTTTATCTATTCTTAGTTTTTCTATGCAGCCTACAAGTAGTAGTAAAAAGTTTAAAAATATGAGCATGTATTTTTCTGCTTGGATTAACGTTCTCAACCTGTTGTTGACTTTGAAGTTGCAGAGTGGTCTTTAAAATGAATATATTGTACTATCTGGCTGTGGGATTGTATTCGAGTATGAGAATCAAGTGTAAACGTCTGGTCTAGACTAACAGACTGAGATTAGGAGAGGCTGTGTTGCTAATAGTGCCCAGGAGAGCTCAGTTCCATATGTAGTTAATAGCTTCCCAAGGACCGACAGACTGCTGGGAGACCAAAGAATTTTTATTATTTCAATAAGTTTCTGGTTACAAATTCATACCTTAATTCTGCGTGTGTGTGTGTGTGTGTGTGTGTGTGTGTGTGTGTGTGCGCGCGCGCACAGCTTCTTCATCACCTGGCCGAGTGCTAGGTGCACAGTAGGTGCTAAATAAATATTCATCGAGTGACTGACATATATGGAACAAATGCAATCCATGTATATGTTTAATATATGGATGCCCTGCTTTGAGAAGACTAAACATACACTTCTATTTTGTAGATCATATAAATTGCCCACGGAATCCTAACTTTTCAGGAAGAAGTTGTTGTCAATTGTACCTCAATCAAGACAAAATTAAAAATTAAATTAAAAAATAAAATAGAGTGAGAAAAAATTTTAAAAAGAAAAGAATTTTTTAAAAGTCGTTCAATTAAATATTTGCTCATCAAGTTAATTAAAATCAATTTAAATAAAAATTCAACTTACAGTCAATTTTTCAGAACTATTCTTTGATGAGGGGTACACGTGTATGCATGAGTATACATACGAGTGCATGTGTTTATGCCTGTGATAATGTGTGACTGCATTTGTCTAGGGATATTCTTATATCCGTTACCTTTTTTGGAGTTCAGATGATTCCTCCAGGTGCATATGTGTATGTCAGTATAGGTATACATCCATATACATGTAGACACACATGTGTGTGCGCATATATATATGATATAGTCAGTTTCCAACAAGTCATTTGGAATTTCTATCATAAGTACTCTTCGGTGGCAATTGAATTTTTCAGAATTCTGTTACTCAGTGAGACAACTACTCCCTGTACTTAAGCTATGCCTTTATTACAAGCAGGAAACTTTTAGGAAGTTACATTTAATTCTTTTAACCATAAGGGTAATAAATGTCAGTTTAAATTAAATTAATTTTTCCAAAAACATTTATTATAGTTTCCAAATGTGTATACACCAGGAAGAGTATTCCACATTGAGACAAGCTGGCACATTGAAATATATTTATATCTTTTCTAGGTAAGAAATAATAACACCCTTCATAGATGATACCTTGAACAACCTCAATGTTAAGTTCCAAAGTAAACTGGCTGAAAATCACATAAGTAACTTGGCTCTAAAGGAAAGTTCCTGAAAGTGGTTGTTCCTAGGTAAATTGCAGAAGTCGTTACCATTTTCTCTAATGCATCCAAAATGTCTGAAGGTGATTGTAGACCTCTCACCTACACTGCTTTCAGGAGCAGCAATTATGGAAACCACGTCTGAGAACATCCTTTCGAGTGTGGAGTCGTGGGATCCTGTCTTAGGAGAAAAAATTAGGAATGGAGGCTTTGTACCCCCTAAAAATTGAGTTAATACTCAGGCAGGTATGGGTTTAAATTCTGGTGCTATCACTGACCAGTTACATAACCTTGAGCAATCATTTACTTCTCTGAGGATCATTAAGAATATTAAATGAGATGATATGCAGAGGCCTTGGAACATGGGAAGCACTTAATATACGATATTTCCCATATTCTATGATACTCATTTTTCTCACTTTAATATTTCTGAAAACAGGGAGTAGCTTACAGTTGATGTACTTAAACTACTTTATTTCTTTTCCCTAAAAAGTGATTATATTGATATGTCCTAAAATTATGGAATTATATCAGTTCCATCCTTCTTTCTCCTCCCCTCCACACCACCCCCAAGACTTCATCTTTGGTTCTTAACTGACAACACAGCACGGTGGTCAAGGCTTTAGAACAAGTGATCTCTGTCTGATTCACAGCTCCACCGCTTACTAGGTGTTGATCTTGGGCAATTTATTTAAACGTTTAAAGCTGCAGGTTCCTCATTAACAAAAAGAGGCTTGTGATATGCAACTCAAAATGTTATCATAAGAATTTTAAAGTGTTAGCACTGTATGTGGCACATAATAAACGTGTAATACAGGTTTGTTAGCAGTTTTAGTATAAGCCTGGCTTGTAAGGACAACAGATGACAATGTTTGGCAGTGTTTTTTAGAATACTTGCTTGGTTCCTGGATCATCTCATAAGGATATTTGCCAGTCAGAGTACAAACTTCACTGATTTGGCTCTAACTGAGGTTTTATGTCTATTTATACTCCAATTTATAATCACTCAGAGCCCCCACTTGCACATTGCCTACCAGTTCTTTCTATGATTTCCCGTTGCTGCTTCCTTGATATTCAGAATCAGGGCCCTCATGTCCTTTGGCTCATGTCCCGTATTTCTGCTCTCACTGTCCTCTTGTGACAGGACCACCCCTCTGCTAGGCATGGACACCCTTTGAGAGTGTCTGGTTCTATTACTACCAGTGTCTGTAGAGAGAGGATTGCACACCTCCATTTGACTTGGCTGTCCTATGCATGAAGCAAGCCCTTTCATTAATTCTCCACAGCATCTTTAAGACCAGATTGTAAGATTTTAAATGATTTAATTGAACAGCAAGGATGATGGAAAGAAAATATTCTGGTTATCCAGAGGATAACTTCCTTTCTAGCCTATAACTTCTTCCCACCCGGTAGAGATCCGTCCACCCATTTCACCAGGAATATTTTGAGTACCTGGGCTTTCGGGCCCAAGACCATCCATGGCAGAGTCCAGAGAAGGGAGGAATATCTTTCTTTCTCAAGACCAGAGATTTATTCCAGGCCCAGTAATGATCTATTCTCAGTTAATTGAAAGTAGGAATACCCATGCCCGTGATGTAAAACTCCACCTGTGCCAATTAGACCAATTGGTGTTGAACTACATAGACCAATGTAGTTCAACACCAATATGTTCTGGATTATTTGATCTTAAATATCATGGGAGCAACTCAATTCAGGCTAGAAAGAGCCAAGACCTTTAAACAGTCTGCCCTCCAAGCGGGACATAAAAATCACATTAGCAGCATCTTCCTCCAGTGTTACCTGTCTCATCTCCTGTAATTATCTGCTCAACCAAGAACAAAACCAACTTCACAAGAAATAACACTATAAATTTATGAGCCAAGAGATATTTCTGCACACCAGCCACTCTTTATCACATCTCCTCCCTTCCCTTTCCGTCTCACATCCCACCCTCTGCCCAAAAATAACAAGGGCATTTCACAGTCTTGGCTCTAACTCAGCCACGCCCAACAATTTCCATTACCGAATCAAGCACATAGCTTCTCAGCTAACACCTCATGTATCCTGTAAGGAATGGCATCTGCTTGCCTCTACTCGTGCTTCATTTGCAGACATGGCCCTGTTCATGCTGTAAGGCAGAGCGGAAAGGCTGATGTGAGACCTGTGGTCATTTTCACAATCAACATAGATGCACAAAGACAGCTGGGTGATCTTGACAGTCCACAAAACTAACGACTATTGCTTTTGTTTCCCTTTTCTTTCCTTTCTTTTTTTCTTTTTTTTGGCTACTAAGCAATTATTCTGCTTCCTTATGTCCAAAATCACCCCTTTGGGGACGGCCCGGTGGCATAGTGGTTAAGTTCATGCGCTCCGCTTCAGTGGCCTGAGGGTTCACGGGTTCGGATCCCAGTTGCAGATGTATGCACTACTTATCAAGCCATGCTTGGGCGGTGTCCCATATAAAGTAGAGGAAGATGGGCACAGATGTTAGCCCAGGGCCAATCTTCCTCAGCAAAAAGGGGAGGATTGGCATCGGATGTTAGCTCAGGGCTAATCTTTCTCACACACAAAAAATCACGCCTTTTGCCCTGTTAGTTTACACTCTGTTGTCAGCTCAAGGAACTGTTATTAACAGTCTGCCTACTCCAATGTATATGGGTTAAATAAATATGGTTTTTCTTGTTAATGGAAAGACTGCTTTCTCTATTTTCATGGTTGATACTTGTCATTTTATTAAAAATGTGGTTTGAAAAAAAAATGTGTTTTGTGGCATAACTGTGCATCATGGCATCAAAAATAGGGCCATGGAACCTGGAGATCTGAGTTTTAGGATGCCTTAGACCAGAACAGTGGGAGTTGATGAGTCACTTAAATTCTGCTTTAGTTTTCTCTTCCATGAAATAGGCTGGATACTCTTTGTTGTGTAAATATTTTCTGACTGATACCTGACATTCTGTTATCCACAGAGAGGAAACTTGCTGGTCCCTCGAGTCTCTAACATTTGCTTTTCCCTACGAGGTTCATTCCTTACAACTTGAAATTCATGAAGCAAAAGTTGAGGTTCTGGAAAGCAAGTGGGCTGCCTATGATAAGAGGAGATGTCAGGGGTGCCTTGCTTCCTCATCTAGAGGACAGCCACCACAGCAGAAGTCAGCTACCTCAGGGACTCTGTAAATTGCAATCCCAAAGGTCAATAGATTACCTTGTAATCACCACAGTGTAAATGGGTAAAAGAATGAAAGATATTTTGCCTTTTTTTTTTATTGCGGTAACATGGGTTTATTACATTGTATACATTTCAGGTGTACATCGTCATACTTCTATTTCTGCATACATTACATCATGTTCACCACCCAAATATTAATTACAATCCATCACCACATACATGTGCCTAATCATCCTTTTCACTCTCCTCCTTCCCCCCTTCCCTTCTGGTAACCACCAATCCAATCTCTGTCTCTATGTGTTTGTTTGTTGTTGTTTTTGTCTTCTACTTATGAGTGAGATCATACAGTATTTGATCTTCTCCCTCTGACTCATTTCACTTAGCATAATACCCTCAAGGTCCATCCATGCTGTCACAAATGGCTGGATTTCATCATTTCTTATGGCTGAGTAGTATTCCATTGTGTATATATACCACATCTTCTTCATCCATTCATCCCTTGATGAAACTTAGGTTGCTGCCAAGTCTTGGCTGTTGTGAATAATGCTGCAATGAACACAGGGGTGCATGTATCTTTACATATTGGTGTTTTCATGTTCTTTGGATAAATACTCAGCAGTAGAATAGCTGGATCATATGTTAGTTCTATCCTTAATTTTTTGAGGAATCTCCATAGTGTTTTGCGTAGTGGCTGCACCAGTTTGCACTCCCATCAGCAGTGTATGAGAGTTCCCTTCTCTCCACAAATATGTGAAGATTAAACAAAATGCTGCTGAACAACGATTAGGTCAACAAAGAGATCAAAGGAGAAATCAAAAAATACCTGGAGACAAATGAAAATGAAAATATGACATGCCAGAAGTTATGGAATACAGCAAAAGTGGTTCTAAGAGGGAAGTTTATAGCAATGCAGGCCTATCTCAGCAAACAAGAAAAATCTCAAATAAACAAACTAACAGTACGCCTAAAGGAACTGGAAAAAGAAGAACAAACAAAGCCCCAAATCAGTAGAAGAATGGAAATAATAAAAATAAGAGCAGAAATAAATGAAATAGGGACTAAAAAAATATAGAAAAAATTAATAAAACCAAGAGCTGGTTCTTTGAAAAGATAAACAAAATTGACAAAACTTTAGCTAGACTCACCAAGAAAAAAGAGAGAAGGCTCAAATAAGTAAAATCAGAAATGAAAGAGAAGAAATCACAACAGACAACTCAGAAATACAAAACATTATAAGAGAATACTATGAAAAGCTATATACCAACAAATTGGATAATCTAGAAGAAATGGATAAATTCTTAGTATCATACAACCTTCCAAAACTGAATCAAGAAAAAATAGAGAATTTGAATAGACCAATCACCAGTAAGGAGATCGAAACAGTAATCAAAAACCTCCCCAAAAATAAAAGTCCAGGACCAGACGGCTTCCCTGGTGAATTCTACCAAACATTCAAAGAAGACTTAATACCTATCCTTCTCAAACTCTTCCAGAAAATTGAACAAGTGGGGAAGTTCCCTAACTCATTCTATGAAGCCAACATTACCCTAATAGCAAAACCAGACAAGGACAACACCAAAAAAGAAAATTACAGGTCAATGTCACTGATGAACATCGATGCAAAAATCCTCAACAAAATACTAGCAAATCGCATACAACAATACATTAAAAAGATTATACACCATGATCAGGTGGGATTATTCCAGGATGCAGGGATGGTTCAACATCTGCAAATCAATCAACGTGATACACCACATTAATACAATGAAGAATAAAAATCACATGATCATATCAATAGATGCCTTGTTAATTTTATGAAAGCCAACTGATATTTGTGTTTCTAGTTTCTCTTGACCTGCCCTATGCTGCCAGGGGCTATCAGGCTACCTGTAGGAAACACAGGTAAGTTAGAAACACTGAAAGGTTCTCTTAACCCTGCTTCTGGAACTCCTCTTTACTTTCGTACTCTCCATCGAAAGCTGTGGTCTGAATCCTGAAAAAATACCCCTCCACAATTCTCCAGCAATTCTGATTCGGTTGTTCCAGGGTGCATCCCTAGCATCAATTTTTTTTTTAAGTTCTCAGGTGATTCTAATCAGTGGTTGAGAACCGATGATCTGAGGCCTCCCCATTCCTTCCCTTTCTGCCCTGTGAGGCCGTGTGTTACCCATGCAGTCCCGCGTGAAGGTGGAGGTGTGCCCTCATCTCATCAGGGACTAGAATGCACAAGGTACACAGTAAAAGTTTGCAAAAGGAAGGAATGAATGAAGAAACCAAGGATCAGAGGGATAAACAGTAGAAAGGAAAGGGAGTGAGGAAACGGGGATCGGGGGAAGAAGTGATAAATGACAATTTGTCTCTCTTAAGCAAACCTTAGGCCTACAACTCTTTCTACTCTCAAATCTTTTCCATGACAGAGCACTTCAGATGTATCTTCCACTACTTAAAAAAACAAAATACTGCTTTCATTCTGGAATTCCTGTCTAAAAGGGCCCAATGTAATTTTTTAGATATTGCCATGGGGAATAATATTTTTCCTCTTCTGAAAGGCTGAAAGGGGAAGACAATGACCAAAGGAGAGAATGAAAGGCTGCACAACTGGATGGCTTTTTGATTCTTCTAGGAGCTCACATATCCATGCCCCTGCCATGTGTAGCCCCCGCTACTCTTTGAAAAGGTGCATTTGACTGTCGGCAAGAAGAGCTCAGCAGGAGAATCAGTGGTATATCTCCCCAAATTGTACATTTTAAACTGATAACCCTCCTCTGAGCATAATTTCTATTATGTCAAAGGCACCCAGAGTAAAGACTGATTCCTTTATGACCTGTGATTGGCTAGATATATTCTCATTAAACTGGGTTGCATTTAGTACATGTGGGAGGGGCAGGTCTAAGTGGTAAAGGGTGTTTGTCATCGTGAAAGAACATATTTTGGAGGACCAGAGTTGCTGGTGACTGTGCAAATTGGCCCCAGAAGGCTTTCATTCAAGGGGAAAATAATCTTGAAGATCAACGAAATGGTGAAAGTTCATGACAAGCAGCTTTCTCTGTCTCCCACTGTGCGCGACGAGGACAAGATGAGACAGTGTCCCAGGTTCTAGTGCATTTGGGCAGGACCCTGAACCACATGCACAGGCTGCTGGAGATGGCCATGAGCTCAGGCTGGCCTAGCGAGGATGGAGGAGCAGGTCACATGGAGGGCAGTGCAGAACAACGGCGAAGAGTAAAGAGTTTGGGGTCAAACATTCCTGTGTTAGAATTTCTTCTCAACCTCTTACTAGCTGAGGCTTTACTAAAAGAGAGAGAGAGATTGAGAAAGAGAGAGACCCTGAGCTGAGCTGGGCTGAACTAAGAGCAGTTTCCTTTTTTTTCCTGAAATTCGGGGGGTTTTTTGAGGTCACATTGGTTTATAACATTATATAAATTTCAAGTGTAAACTGTTATATTTCAACTTCTGTATAGACTACACCATGTTTACCACCAAAAGTCCAGTTTCCATCTGTCACGATACATATGAGCCTCTTTACTCCTTTCGCCCCTCACTTTCCCCTCTGGTAACCACCAATCTGTTCTCGGTATCTGTGTTTGTTTGTTTGTCTTCTGCATATGAGTGAATTCATATGGTAATTGTCTTTCTCTGTCTGACAACCTTAGCATAATACCCTCAAGGTCCATCCACATTGTCACAAATGGCAAGATTTCATCATTTTTATGGCTGAGTAGTATTCCAGTGTGTGTGTGTGTGTGTGTGTGTGTGTGTGTGTGTGTGTGTGTGTATGTGTGGTGTATACATCACATCTTTATCCATTCATCCATTGATGGGCACTTAGGTTGCTTCCAAGTCTTGGCTTTTGTGAATAATGCTGCAATGAACGTAGGGGTACATATATCTTTTTGAATTCGTGTTTTCGTGTTCTTCAGATAAATATCCAGAAGTAGAGTACCTGGATCGTATGATAGTTCTATTCTTAATTTTTTGATAAAGCCACTATGGAAAACAGTATGTATATTTCTCAAAAAAGGGCTTCCTTCTTAATGATAGTAGGCCTAACATCATCTTAGAAAATGCTCTTCATATCAGGGTCAAACATCTGTGATTATTATTAAATTTCTGGTCGTTACTGAGAACTATGTGGAAAGTTATAGTTCATAAGAACTATATAGGAACATATAGTTCATAAGATGCTGACTGTTTATCCAGTAATCAACGTATATATTCTACTGAGAAAAAGACTCAGCAAGTCATATATAGCAACGGCAGATGAAACCCACAGCAGATAATTCTATAAATTATCTGACCACATAAGAGTCATATAGCAGCATAATCACAAGAATATTGTTTCATAAAAGCACAGCTCTTGAATGCTTTATCATCCATAAACTTCGTCTTTGTTCATAAGATCTCTTCCCCTCCAGTTTGTGTGGGACACTACCAAGAATTTTGGATTAGAAAGACATGAGTTCTAACCCCAACTCGGCCATGGGCAGAGTTGAAGTTGAACAAGTTCCTTACTCTTTATGTTCTTCAACATGGAGTTCTGTTCCAGCAAGTGGACAAAGAGTTGGATTAGATGGTTTTGAAGGTGCCTCTTAAGCCCCAAGAGTCTTTCTGATTTGTCATAGGACTTTTCATTCCCTGAAAGGTCATAAGAATGTTTGTTTTTCAAAGCAAATATCACAATTACTTACAAGAATTTGCAAGGTTCACAGATGAACAATCACATTAACAGAATGGCAGGTGATTGTTAACCTTGTCTAGACCTAATTATGAAGTCAGTAGGACTTCATAATTGTTGGAGAATTTGTGAAGCTGAAAATCCTAAGTTTAAGCTTCATACTCTGTTTCATAACAGATGGCAAGTTAAGGTTATGTCGTATTCAAAAACCAGTCACCTTTGAAGGAACTAATACACCGGAGAATGATTGCTGACACAACCCAGAAACATGAGAGCTCATTCTTCAAGGTTTCCCCCCCAACTATTTCTGCTTAACATTTTAAAAACGAGCATATATTTAAATGCAAAGATGTCATCTTCTATTAAATATTCAACCACCATTTGCCAGTAATCAAATCTCATGCTCAAATAATCTTTATTAAGTACCGATGTGTGTAGTGTGGTATGTTAGATACTATATAGAGTAAAAAACAAAACAAAAACAAAAAAAAAACCTGGCATGAACATAGATGTTCATATAAATAGACCAGTGAGCATAAAATTCTTCAACAAAGAGAAATGTGGCAGTGCCAGGCAAGAACCCAGGCTAATAAATGAAAAAAAAAAAGTATAGTAAAAACATTTAACAAGTTCCTACTTGTCAAGCTTTCTTACATGACACATACCTGTTTTTAGGATATATATACAGGCACATTTTACCACTTCTCTCCTAGGATGTTCTCCTTCTTAAGAATTTTTACCAGCTGCTTTTTACTAAAGACCTTGAGAGGATTTTACTGCCCTTTCATTACACATAAGCTTTAGTACTCAGATTTTTATGGTGTTGGGTATGTAAGTAACTCTTCGGGAATAATGGTCGTACGAGCTCTCTTTGAAAAAGAACTGCTTACTGGTTTTTGTACTCTGCCTGTTTCATAATTATTTGAACCCCTTTAATTAGTATAATTAATAATCACATTCATGCATTTACATATTCATGCATTAATTCATTCATTATATTCAACAACCAATTCTTGTCCTGATTGCCAAAGCTCCACCTTAGAAAACACTTGTTCTCTACCTTCAAGAAGCTCAGTCTTGCGGGGAAAACATATTTTTGAAGAGGCAATATTGTGTGAACTGTGTCCTAATAGTGGTGTGGACAGAGTGGTGGTAGACCAAGGAGGAAAGGCTACCTAAATGCCGCTGACCGTCTCGCCAAACAATCCAAACGAGCTGTGTATTAACCAACAAAATATGCTGTCTCTACAATATGGCCAAAACAGAATCAGCTAAGTGGAACAAAACCCAGAAGAGTTCTTATGGATAGTTCACATGTTCTCAAAGCCACTGTTTTTCTACTGTACTGCCCCAGGTTTTCCTCAGCTGATAGTGGAGAACTTATCAGTCCATATAGGGTCGACACCATGCCACACGTTGAAGGGGCATCAGCAGTTGGCAGCTGTTGGAGTCATCTGAGGGGCACTTGTCAAAAATTCAAATCCATAAAATTCCTTCTGGATATTCTGATGTAGTAGGTCTGGGGTGAGTCTTAGGATCCATATTTTTAACATGAATCTCAGGTAATTCCAATTATTAGCTAGATTTGGAGAAACAGCCCTACATAAATGCTGGCTGTCTTATGAGGCATATCTGTTAGTTCTAGAAGGTCTTCCCATTGCATGATTCCATTTTCATTCCCTTTAGCTCCCACCCCGAGTGGTAACGCACAGCCTTTTGCTTCTGGGGTCACCTCGTCTGGTGGGCATCCTCTGGGATGGTTACAGGAAGAAGGTTCGAGCTGAGCTACTTACTCCAATGCCACAGGGAACATACGCATCCTCGCCATGCCACACTCTCCTCTCTTTCCCTGGCCGCCCTGAAAGCCACATGTTGAGATGGCAGCCTCACAAGATGGCTCAACCTGGAACCCCAAGCAACTATGTGGGACAGTATCCCTCACAATCATGTTAGACATAGAGAGTGAACAAGAAATATGTCCTCATAATTTAAGCCATTGAGATTTGGAGGTTAATTTGTCACCACACAAGCCTACCTTCCTATCTATCTATCTATCTGGCAGGTATTTATATATAGATATTTATGACCTGAATTTATATAAATGTATACATATTATTATTAGGTATATTCTATTTATGGTACACATTTGTTATTATATATGTTATATATAGCTATTTTATTTTATATATGTTCTATAAATAATAAATGAATATTCTACAAGATGTATAATGTACTCCATATTATATAAAATATAATTAATGCAATACACGAATATAATTAATATAATTTTTATTAGTAAAGTAAATAATGAAATAAAATAAGTACTGTCTGAAGAAATCAGGGATATGATCATTGAAGAAAATAAGTAAATTTGTAATTAGTACATGATTGTCATACCCATTGCAAAACAGACTCAGAGCACACACAAAAAAGTGATTCACTCTGTGATTAATTAATACATGATAAACAAGCAATCTTTAAAACTTGGAAAAGAGAGATGGACATCTAGAAAAGGAGGGAGATAACACATCACACCCACTACATCTATCAGTAAGGCACAGCCAGAAATGTGGAAGCCCCCGGGAGTTGCCAAACTGTCACAAAGCTGGCGCAATTTACTCTGTAGGAGAGGCCGCTCTCTTCTTCACGTTGGAATGGGGTCCAGACTTTGTGTGAAATTCACTTTCTTGATCCAAAAACATGAGTCTGCAGACGAGAAGTAGCAAGAGAACAAGGTTGCTTTCCAGTGAAGTGGCCCCCAACGCTGAGGAAGGAGGCAGCGGAGTTAGCTGTCAGCTCAGGGAGGCGTCTGCAAAGCAGCAAGAGCACAGCTTCGTAATATAGTAAATTAGGTTTGTAATGAGGAGCTTGCATTACAAAGCTGGAATCATGTTTAATAATTTGGGTTTAGAAAGCATCAAATTAGAGAACATATTTTATTAAAATATACATGAAAATAGTCACTCCAAAAACAGGTTAGTGCCGAAGGAGACATATCAACACTTCCCTTTTGTCCTCACAGTCTGACTGCACTCTCCTCTCTGGGGGGGGGGCAGGGGGCATGTGGCCATGTTTCTCAAGAAACATCACCCCTTCCTATCCCTGCCTCATTCTCGGTTAAACTCTGGAGAAGTGAATAATCATTCACCAGTAACACCTTATAATAGCACTCATTTCAATATGGTTTCCTTGGCAAAGTAGCCTTCAAGAACTATGAAGGAGCTGAGACTTTACCCATTTGCGAGCTGACAAGTTATCCTGCCACAGTTTCACAGATGATGGCAGAAGACTCCTAGGTCATTGACGAAGGACAGTTTATAACTCACAGCAATAGCAGTAGCCAAAGTATTGGCATTTTGCAGCAGTTTCATGAACCCCAATCCCCAGAGGGTAACAGGAAGAAGGCCAGATGACAACTGCATAGGCAGAGAGTTGCATTACACGAGAGGAACCTGGAGCTTAGGGAATGCAAATCTTTTATAATGAGCACTAAGCATGCCTGCCCTTTACTCCAGAGGGAGACATCCTCCTTATTACACTGGACAGTAAGCATGCCCGCCCTTTGCTCCTGAGGGAGACACTATCTCTATCTGCTAAGGCTCTTCAATATATAAATATCCTCAAACAGACAGCTTGATGCAAAGGGCAGGAAATGCCTCACTCATAAGATGTGCAGAGACACAAGAGACCTATTCAGAGTTGTCTCCCAAAAGTTGTTTAGAAAAACATAAAATCTATACAGTTTTTGAAAGCAAAAGATAATATAGATGCATGTGAGTTGCCCTTCAGGTAGTAACCCAAGCCACGATCAGACCAAATGATGCTGTCTGAGGCCTTCTGAATGCTGGCTTGCTGTAGTGATTGGAACCCAAATGCCCCAGACAGAGATCAAAAAAGAATGTTAACGTCCTCCTCGACTACCCAACTACATGCACATCAACAACAGAATTTAAGTTTTTTGAGAACAGTGTCTGCTTTATTCATGGCTATATCCCCAAGTTCCTAAAACAGTACCCAGCATATGAGGCATTCAATAAATATTTACTGATGAGTGAATGAATGAAGGTGGCCTCATTACTTTTTAAGTGTATGGGTAGTAACACAAATTTTTCTGATCAAATCATGAAGTATGTGGAATACAGCTTAGGAGTGCTATATTTCTATATATCTCTTCACAGTTTAAAAAGAATGCTTTCTTTGAATACATATGATTTTTCTTTAAAATGAATGCATTTTATTTTCTTTAATATAATTATTGAGAGCTCTCGTATATTTGCTGTGATTATGAACAGATGGAACTTTTTAAGACAGTGAAAAGGAGTGAAAGAGGAAGAGGTTGGACAAAACTATATGCACAATATTGCCTGTGTGAGATTGGAGAAGTGAGCCACTGAGGTTACAGACAGGTAGAGAAGTTTCAAGTCTACACAAGTATATATACCTCTCTGAAGAAATAAAGGAGATGATAGGGAAGAAATGTCACAATCAAGAAGAGACAGTTCCCTAAACTGCCATCAGATGGTTCCATCCATCTTGCCCAGTTCGGTTACCACTGAGAATGGGCTGAGTGAGTGAACAGGAGGCACAGTCCTTAAGCCTTAGAGTAGGTTTGCAGAAGAGGGAGGAAAAACTCAATTCACTTTTATACAGAATTGACTGTCTCCTGCTCTCACCTCAGATAATGCCTGTATGGCTAGTTAAAAGATACCAACTTACTGCCCAAATCAGTAAATACCAACTGAGGATTTACTGATTGTGATTTATCACAGTTTCCCAAGAGCCAAACTGTAGGAATGTTGTGGAAAATATGCCAACTAAATTAGGAGCAAATGGAATAGGAAAGAATCCTTAAAATCAATCTTGAGACTTTTACTTATTCTTGTTGTGTTGTTTGCTTTGGATTAATGATCAATATACTTAGAATAATAAGAAAAGTATTTTAACAAGTGTCTTCTATACTTACAGCAGAAAATACTGCTACATTTAGGCAGAGTCCATTCTCAAGTCCTAAATCTATATTCATTTTATATCATAAAGAGTAGTTGAGGCATATCCTTTAAAATATCAAGTTACAGTTTTATGATATCTTATAAATTTAACAGAGAAATTTTACTTCTGGTAGTTCATCTTACGCCATATGTACTCTTTGGATTTAAGAATATTGAATGTCTAACTGATCTTTTTCCCTGCATTTCTTGTAGAATAAAGATAAATACATCATGAATATGCATACTACATATACATATGTATATAATATGTACATAATATACATAATACTCAATTAAAATAAATTCACATGGCAACTCTGACATTCTAGACATCAAGAAGTGAGGTCTTATTTCCCTCCCCTTGAATTTGAGTAGCCTGTGACTGCATGGACCAATGGGGAACCTATAGTGACCTTGTTCCTATTCTTTCTTCTCTCTTGCTCCCTGGGGTCCCTGAGCTACCACACAAAAGGGCACTCCAGACCAGACCAGCCACCAGATGAATATTTCCTAGAGAACCCATCAACACCCCGTGGAACAGAAGAACCGCCCAGCTGAGCCCTGCCCAAGTTCCTAATTCACAAAATCAGAAGGTATAATAAAATGATTGTTGTTTTAAGCCACTAAGTTTTGGGGTATTTTGAGTAATATAATCAGAAGAGAATAATGTATACATATTTATATACATGCACACACATAGATAGCTAAATACATAAATTCCCCCAGACACACACAGTGATATATGCCTAATTTTCTTTCCTGAAGAGATTAATAGGGAGCTGTTAATAGTGGCTTCTTTAAGGGATAGATGCTTAAAGGAAAGGAAAGCTTTTCCTTTTCGTAACATGGCTATCTCTACTGTTTGAAGTTTTTAACTTTGTTTTTTATAATTGTTCTTTTATAAATTTTGTTTTTTCATTTTATTTTATTTTTTTGCTAGAAGGACTACTTGGTGGTGAAATGAAACTCCATTTCTTCCTTATATTTTTTTCTATATTTAGAAAAACTAATAAACTTTATGAAAATTAAAATTAGCTTGTGGGACTGAAAGAATAAAAGAGAATACACACTTTCTAATCATACTTTCTTTGCACAATCTTTTTTCTTTATTTTGTATGAGTTCTTTCTCTTTAACCCCATCCACCTGACTTTAGGTACATTTTGGAGCACTGGCAATGTTCTAGCCTAGTTCTAATTCTATCATTTCCTATGTTTCATTTCCTCCACTGTGTTTTGAAGTCATCACCCTTTGCTGCTTGGTTCTCAGTTGCAATGTTATATTCTTAGAGTCAAATCCAATCCACTGCAAATAAAATATCAAATCTACCAACAAAAACCCTTTTCTCTCTTCTCAAGAAAGGAAGAATCGAATGATGACATGCTGTCTTTGTTTGGGCATTGTTGTTGATGATATCAAGTTGATAAATTTAGACATTGCAGCAGACAATAGGAGAGGCTTTTTTGATTTCCATTCAAGTTACTCAAAGAAAGTAGCCCCAAAACGCCCTACCTGCTTCAGAAAGTATCTACCATTTTCCAAATATATTGCACTTTATTAGAAGTCTGACGCAATTACATTTGAAACTGACTCTAAGTTTGTAATAGGTAGACACATTATAGTTTTTTCCCTAGAGTGAAATGTGGAAAGAAAATATCTTTGCAAATACGTCTGTCACAGGTTAGGTTCTGCAGAAGCAGATGATGAACTGGAGTAGCGTGTGCTAGATATTGATTAGATGTGAGTGGGGATCTACACGTGTGGAAGGAAAGAGAAAAAAGCAGGATTGATCCAAGAGAGAAGTGAAACTATCATGCAGGCCCACAAAACCTTACCCAACCCTGTGGGAAGCTCTGCAGTGTACGTGGCATAAAAGTGTCCCACTGTGGACTGAGTGGCTGGGCCTTACATCCTTGCTGCAATCAGTCATTGCATTTGGGCCACTCGGGAAAGGATTTACTCTCGGATGACACAGCTCTCTGCAGCTGGGGCAACCACAAAGAGGCTGAGAGCTGGAGGCTGACTGCTGACAACACTCACAGAAGCTGGCCAACAAGTCATTCCTTAAATAGGAATCTGGGCAGTGCTTCTCCATGTCCACCACACATCCTATGCAAAACCATACAACTCTTCTGCACCAGATTCACAAGTACTCTCAGGGCTTACTGACTTGGGAAGTCAACGCAGATTTTGAGACAGAGACTTTCATTTTTCTTTAATTGTCTAGTGGCCCACACAGGCAAAGTGATGGTCATGTGTGTGATAGAGATAAGAAGATAAATTAGAATGACAGGCATTTGTATAACACATTACCGTTTATAAAGTGCTATTAATAACATCAGCCCTTTGACTCTAATGACAAACTTAACTTCTTTTTATAATCCATTTTTAGAAATGATAAACCTGAGGTTCAAAGGCCAAGTGATCTGCTGAGTTTTACCACAGATGAATAGAGGCAGAGCTGCGATCTTCTTACTCCAAGACCCATCATCACAGAGTCAACGTATCATGGCAGAAATATCACGTGATTTGGACTCAGACAACTCTGGTTAAATCCCAGCATTTTCATTTATTAGCTGCGTAAGCTTGGGCAACTTTGCCTAAACTCTGTAAGGCTCAATTCTTCACACACAAAGTAATAATAATATACTTACAGTCATTATATGTATTAATTTAAACAGAGTATATAAAGAATCTGGTACGGTGCATGGCATATAATAAACATTTAACCAATTGAAGTTCTTTCTTACACTTGTTGAAATCACATTTCTTTTGTGTTTACAAACTGGCTGAGCACAAATTTTCAGCATTACCACCAGAAATGGCCTGCTCTCAAAGCTCTAAACTCGAGCCATCTAGAGATGAGTGGTAAAAACATAAAATTGCGGGCCGGCCTGGTGGTGTAGTGGTTGGGTTCACCAGCTCTGCTTCGGCAGCCTGAGGTTCGCAGGTTTAGATCCCAGGCGCAGACGGATGCACCATTTGTCAAGCCATGCAGTGGTGGCATCCCATATAAAGTAGAGGAAGATGGACACGGATGTTAGCACATGGCCAATCTTCCTCAGCAAAAAGAGGAGTATTAGCAACAGATGTTAGCTTAGGGCCAATCTTCCTCACAAGAAAAAAAACAAAACACATAAAATTGTATTTTAGTTCTAAATACAGTAAGTCATAAGGCTAAATTAGTATCTACTTGATTTTTAAAAGCCTTCCTAATACTAGATGAGTCTTTAACAAATAAACCTTTTGGCCATATACGTCTGCTTATAGAATTTTGTTTTTCAACTTTGGTAATAAATCCAATTTGTATAACCAAACCCATTAGGGAATAATATTGAATCCTGTTACACCAACAGTATTGCCATCGGAGAATGATTATTACATTGCAGGGCATCCTGAATGGTAGTTTGGCCCTACAGAGGTGCACACAATACAGAGAAGCAGCCAAGTCCACAGAACTGAAGCTAAACTCTGGATTTAGTAAATATGGGAATTATAGAGACAGTTGTGTTAAAAAGTCATGCAGGGCCGGCCCGGTGGCTTAGCGCTTAAGTGCGTGCACTTTGCTACTGGCTGCCCTGGGGTTCAGATCCTGGGCGCGCACCGACGCACCGCTTCTCCGGCCGTGCTGAGGCGTGGTCCCACATACAACAACTACAAGGATGTGCAACTATGACATACAACTATCTACTGGGGCTTTGGGGAAGAAAAAAAGGAGGAGGATTGGCAATAGATGTTAGCTCAGAGCAGGTCTTCCTCAGCAAAAAGAGAAGGATTAGCACGGATGTTAGCTCAGGGCTGATCGCCCTCACAAAAAAAAAAAAAAAAAAAGTCATACAACTTTGAACAGGTTACAGTTCCCTCAGTGTCCTTCTTAAAATAAATATTTAGTAGTATGGATTATAATTTCTGTGATCATATCCAGATCCAAATTCTAAGAGTCTACAAATTCACTGAAAAATGTGCTTACAGTGATCTTAGGTGAGTGGAGCAAGAAAGGAAATATTATGTGGCAACCACAGAGTACTGAGACCCAGGAAGTCATGGGCTCTTCTGAAATAAACCCCTCCATACAAAGCCTCCACCATTTGTAATTATTTTCTGTATGACCACTGAACGATTGTGTCTGAACCCAACCTTGAGTACCTTCCATCAAATGTCAACATTTAAACCAGTAAGAGTACTAACCAGGAGGACCTGTTCTGGAACAGATCAAGCCTTCAGACCAAACTACCATGTTATGGACATACCAACGAGAAGTACATGTTAAATGACACCACAGGGAATAGTCAGTGAAATTCAGATGATGGAAAACTGTATAGAAGTTTGTACAACAATTAAAAAGAAGAGAGACAGAGAAACAGATTGAGACATCAGAAAGGAGAAGCTTATACATAAAAAGTATTTGAGACATATTAACCAATTGCAGTTGGAAACATTATTTCAATCCTTATTTGAGTAAATAAACTTTTAAAAATTAATATTTATGAAATAATCATGGAAACTTGAACAGTGACTTGGTATTTAATGATATTTAGAACTTGTTAATTTCTACATTGGCATAATAATTTTTGGCTATATTTTGAAAAAATATCTCTAGATATATATGCTGAAATATTCCTGGACTAAACGATATCAGAGATTTGCTTCAAAACAATCAGTGGGGAAGAATGGGTAAAAATATACATGCAACAAAATTGTGCATTATCGGATAATTACTCAAGTTGGGTGATACTATACTTTCTGCTTTTGTGCGTGAAACTTTTCAACGTAGAAGTTAAAACACACACACATGCTAAGAGTCAGCTTAAGGGGAGAGAAAAAATTCTAATAGGAGAACTGAAGTATACACCTAGAATGTGCTTTCCTTGGAAATCTCTTGCTGACACTATGAGGTAACTATGACTAATGCCTATTAACCACAAAGTTCCCGTGAAATAGGGCAGAGATGATTTCAGAACCATCCATGGAAACATAGAGAGTATTACTGGAAACCCATGGCATCCAAGCAAAAGTTTGCCTTAATTCCAGCAAGATTTTCTGCAAAAACTTCTCTGCCTCATCAAAATTTTATGAAGAAACTTTCGTGAGTTTTCCTTTCTCTGTGTTGGCCCTGGGTCTTTGGGTAGGGCAGGGAAATTCTAAACCCTTTGCAGCATTTGTATCCAGGAAGGGGCACTTTATATAGGTTAAAGGAAGGGGAGCTTTATTTTTAACACTGCTTCTGTTCTGCTGAAGCAAGTCTATTTCACAGATGAGGTAAGTCATTGTCTCTGCAGAGAAAGTAATTCCTGTAGGGGGAGCAGAAAAAAGGAGAAATCGTAAACACAATTTAAGTTTTTAAAAAAAAATTCATGCCTAACTTTATACAAGGTCCTCAAATTGTCCCACTGATGGCAGTAGTCAAAATAGAGAATGGAAATACACTATGCCAACACACGTGGGCACACACACACACACACACACACACAAGCACAAGCACAATGCAAGAGTGATAGCTGATGGACTGTGATGGTTCTTTCCAGCCCCAATTATGGTTGATAGCATTCCATTACCTTGATGCTTATTTTAAAATTCCCTTGACACAGATTGATTAAAGGCACGGACTTCTATGAACCTATGAAAAATTTATGGATTTTGAAAGAGCTTTAACATCTACCATTTGAGCACAAATCATTTCGTGGCTGTCACTGTTTTTCCCACAATCTCTCTTATGTTGGTAATATATGTTTAATAATCAGAAACTGATGCTAGGAATTAAAGCATCAAGATGTTATGGAATAAAGCAAAAACAACAAAAAAAAGAAATTAGATTTGTATGATTTTAACTATTCTTTAATCTGCTTCTGGGCAACAAAAGTGATTTGTGTCAGCCGTTATTGCATTAAACTTTAATTTTCTTCCACCGGCACAGGATTATATAAAGGAGTATTGGATTGCACTCAGCATGGATTAGCTGAGCACTGTCTCTGCTGCCAAGGAGCAAATGGATTTCCTTCTTTCTTTGATTTATATTTTTATTGCTGTTTTTCCCCTCCTTCTAATTCCCATTACCCTTCTATTTGCCAGCACTGAAATACCCTGTAGGAGTGGCAGAAAGGCAGGCAAAATTATTGGCTTATTGCACATATTTATGTTCCAAGGCTTCTCAGTCATCTATGTCAGAGGAATAAAGTAGCCTCCAGCCATGGAGACTGCATGCCAGTTTTAAATTATAAAATTAAAACTTTTTTAAGGTAAAACGTCATCTCTTACCTCCTTAAAATTGGCAAATCTAGCTGGGTTTTGCCTCACTTCTGATATCCTGGCTGTATCTCACAGCAGATGGAGAAAACTGCAGTTGAGATAGGGGCAAGATAAAGATCCCAGGGCTCCCTTTTGCTCATAGCTGGGTATACACAGCACAGCTGTTAAGATATAGGAGGGAGAAGAGACTCTTTTGACCTTCACCCTTAGGGTCTTTTTTTTTTTTTTGGTGAGGATGATTGTCCCTGAGCTAACATCTGTGCCAATCTTCCTCTACTTTTGCATGTGGGATGCCACCACAGCATGGCCTGATGAGCAGTGTGTAGGTCCACACCTAGGATGTGAACCTGAGAACCCAGGGCCATCGAAGCAGAGTGCGTGAACCCAACCACTACACCACTGGGCCGGCCCCACCCTTCAGGTCTTTGAGATATAAACTCGTTTCTGGAAACAAGAGCAAATAACTGCCCTAAATTAAGAGAAATAGAGGGCTGATTGTCGAGGCCCAGCATGAAACCTGGACGGGGCACTAGAGACCTGGGTCTAGGACTGTAGTGGAGCCAATGTTTGACTCAGGATGAACCAAACTGACCAAAGCTGACTAACTGTGGCCAGGAGACAAGAACCACAGTGTGGTAGGTTTGGTCTGTAGAGACCTCTGGATTTCTAAAGAAGAAAATAAGTTTAACTGATTTGAATCTTGGTTTTGGTTCTCACAGACTTCTTGAGAATAGATAACGAATTCCTGGGTCTCAGAAGAGTGGCAATTAGGGAACAGCTCCTCCACAGAAGATGCCACTTAGCAAAACTTCTCAGGAAAAGTCCGGGCTGCCAAACCGGGGCCTGACTCTTCTGATAGTGAGCAGCCCCTGCGTTGGAAACTAGGATTTATTCTCCAAAGGAGCACACAATGCATTGGCCCAAACCAAAGAAGCACGTATGAGATTAAGAGAACCATTTCAAAGAGCAGAATAAAGATTAAGAAAACCATTGGCAGGCTGTTAAAACAAAAGACTGAGACCTAATTAATGGAGCAGAGAAGTTTCCACAGAACTCAAAGAGTAGAAAACATTGCTCATGAATTCACCCTTAAGTCTCTTTTGGATGCACAACACATTCAAAATCTGGAGCTACAAAAGTGTGGTTAGATGTGAACCATCTTCATTCAGACCTTTTCGTACATCTATTCATGGGCTAAGTAAGGTAGGGTGTGTTTCCAAAACTGAGTCGTTTGTTACTTGTCACTAATCCTTATATTTCAGTGTATTTTCATATCAGACCAATGATATGCCACAAAGAACAAATAAAATATTCAGAAAGCTTACTCCAAAGGCATACAATATCTGGCCCAGATATTCAACAAATGTTTGTTCCATTCTTCTCCTTCAGCCCCATAATGCTATTAGGACATGTCACAATTATTTGGTTAAAGCCACTTTTTTAATAGGCCTTTTTTACTTTTCATTAATTATAATGCCTTAAATAGAGTCCATGGCAGTCCAAATTTATAGCAAATTCCATTCTATATTGAACAAACTATTATTTTGAAGTACTTTTTGGAAAGACTAAACGTGAAGTCATCATTCCTGTTTCTTCCAATGGATTTTTGGAAAGTGTACAGAATTTTCCATTTCTCCTGAGAATATCAACTTTAAGGAGCTTCTTGTGTATAGGAAATTCTCGGGAACTTTCTATTATAAGGGATTCTCTAGGTCATTCCACAGGAAGTATACCTGAGATTGGATAATCATGACCCAGAGTCGTCTACAGTTAGGATCGCTTCCAGTGAGGCCAGACATCTATTATACCTTGCACTGGGTGCTAGCAGTTACCCATGAGAATGTCCCTAAGATTCAATGAAAACTTAAAATATCTCAGAAAAATTTATCTCATGGGGAGGAAAACAACTAAAAAATACAAAAGGTAAAGAAAGTTAGAGTGATTCTTTACTAAATCTAGTGAAGTTACAAATAAAATACCATTGCTTATGCCTTAAGTATAAATTAGAAATTAAGTTTGTCTTTTCTCTATTAAATTCTTTCCCTATTCAGTAAGCTTTGCCCAGTCTAATATGTAGTGCTCTCTTGGTCCCTTTGTCCTCCTTTAAAAAGAAAAGCCTTTAACAAGACTATCATAAGTTTAGTCACTCTAAGATATAAATGACAAAAATAGTTTTAAAGATCACTTTATTATCCCAACACAACATCTATGTCACTGAATCTGGGCTGTGTTAATGAACTCGCTCGCTCCTTAGGAGCTCCCATAATTTTGCCTTTTTTGACTAAGCATCCAGCTAGCCTTGCATAAATCTGTGTACATCGAGATCACATCAAAAACACTGGAAATTTATGCCTAAGTTTATGGTTAATTAACCAAAAGTTTTATTTCAATGTGTAGCTTTCTTTTGAAGTTCTATGGGGAAAATAGTTTTTATATTTGTAAGGTTTGTGTTCAATAATACTGTGTAACAAATAGCCCCCCAAATCACCATGTGTCCTTTTTCTGCTATCACCAAATACATGCTGTTTTTCCACATCAATTCTCTGATACAAACTGGGTGTCCAACAATTCAATTCAATTTAGACACTAACTTCTGGAGCTAGTGCAGATCCCACAGGTTAAGGGCTCCATCCGACAAGACTGCCCTCACTCCAGATGCCAGCCACAAATGGGGTACCCAGGCTACCCACACTCTTGCCTGGAAGACTACAAATTCAGGGGTTCCTACAATACCCCTCCTTAGGTTTGGTAATTCACTGGAATCACTCACAGAAATTAGGAAAGTGGTTTACTTATGATTACCAGTTTATTATAAAGGATACAAGTCCAGAACAACCAAATGCAAGAGATGTCTAGGGCAAGGTCAGGGGGAGGGGAGAGTGCAAGGCCTCCAAGCCCTCTCTGGGTGTACCACATCAATGTGGTACCAGAGATACATCAATGTGTTCACCAACCTGGAAGCTCTCTGAATGTCATTACTCAAGTGTTTTTGTGGAGTTTCCGTTATGAAGGCATGATTGATTAAATCTCTAGCTATTGATTTATTATTATTGATCATAGCTATTCATTTCCCTTTTGTCTCCCCACCCCAGAGATTGGGGGCTGGGACTGAAAGTCCTAACCCTCTAATCTCGTGCTTGGTTTTTCTGGTGACCAGCCCCAATTCTGAAGCCCTTTAGGGCCACCTGTGAATCATATCATTAGCATACAAAAGATAGAAAATTCCAAAGGTTTCAGGAATTCTGTGCCAGGAACTGGGGACAAAGACCAAATGTTTATTTTTTATTACACCACACAGTGCTTACAAAAACAAACATTCTTTTTCCTCTCATGGATATTTTCTGCACGTGGGTTGAATCTCTGCTGCCCTTAGCTGGGATCATTTGAGCAGAGTCCAAGTTGTGGTTTGGGATGAGATACACTCCATATCTTTTCTCATTTGGGGCCCAGCAGTTAGTTATCCAGTGTATGGTTCTGTCATGGTGGATCATCAAAAGACAAGACAGGTGAACAGAAATGTGCAAGGGCACCTAAGGCTTCATTTTAGAAGTGGTTCGCTATCTCTCTCACCCATATTCAACTGGGCAAAGCAAGACACATGGTCAAACCCAAAGTCAATGAGATAAGGAAGTAAACTCTGCCCATGTGGTATTATTTGTTGGGAGAAGAGGTAGTAGAGAAAGAATTTTTGACAAATGATCCAATATACTAGAGGTCTGCAAGCATTTTTCTTAAAAGGCCAAAGAGTAAAGAGCATCACAAAAGGTATGAAGTTCCAGCCAACCCATGGTCTGTAGTTTGCTGACCCCTGCAATATAACATGGTTTTCCCTGTTGTCATAATTTTCCCTCCCAAACGCAAATTATTGATACCCCAAGAGTCACATTCAATCAGGATCAAAGTCCAGGATCTCATGACAGTATCTATACAGGCCAAAATGTGGCAACTCATGATCCAGAGACTTAAGAATTAAAATGGCAAGCCATCTGCTCTACATGTAGATACAATGATGAAAAGAGGGGGGATAACTACAGTTAACATCCCCATTTGGAAAAGAAAGAATTGGAGGCACATTGGAGTCACCAAAATCCCACCAAAGGTAGTAAATGTGGCCTGATTTACGCCCCAGATCAAACTCCTAGGAATAACTTCCTAGTCTATTGTTCTCCATTGTTCTTGGATTCAACTTCTGTGATATTTTCTCTTTCATCATCCTCAGCCACATTTGAAAAGACCATCAGACAATGTACGTTCTCAGAACCTGAAAAACTTTCTTAGCCTTTTCTTGCCTGTATGGAGTTGGAATCCCAATGTTCTCTTTCACTGCTCATTCTGAAATCCGGGCTGATGTGCTTTTGTCAATATAGCTCTCTAAAAAACTTTTTTTTTTAATCTATGAGTTTGATCGGTAAGCCCTATATGCCAAAAGTCACACCCATAATCTCTTTGGGGCATCTCTCTCTTGCTTTCTCGCTCCTTAACTGCAAGTCCTTTGACTGTATCTTCCTTCAGTGGTATTATGCTTAGTCTCCTTTGTAGGAATTATTTTGTCCAACTGTGATGATCTTTGTCTTAAGTTATTCAGAGTTCTTAACCAAAGGTGTCACAGCCACATCCATATTTTGTCTGCTCTGAGTCTGTGTCTTTAAAATCAAATCCCCAATTTGGTTTTTGCCATGAGGCTGAATCTTAGAAGTCCTTTTAAACTCAAAATATTTCTTAATTTTATCTTCAACTGGTGGAGATGTGAAAGGGTTTCATTTTTCAACCTTGAAAATTCTAGGTTTTCTGAGCATTCTATATTTCCTTTCAATTATTATTATTATTTTCTGTGCTTCTCTCTTTCTTGAGGCACCATATCAAATAAAACTAGTAACAGTTGGCTTATCCTATCAACAATCTGCCTCAAAACTTCCATGCCTAATGCCACAAGTTCATTAGGAGGCAGATTTACCAAATGTATCACCCCAGAATAACATGGTTGCCATTTTCAGGCTACTTACAACAGTTTCCTCATTCCAAAGCCAATGCCACATATTTTAGGTCGATGTCATGGCTGTATCCCATTCTTACTAGCACTTTTTGCATAAGGTTTTGCTTTAATAACATTGCTTAACAAACATTCCTAAAACTTAGTGGTTTAAACAATAAATATTTGTTTCTTATTGAATATATGAAACTGAGAGAGTCTGTTGCTAGTAGACCTGCTCTACAAGAAACTCTAATGGAAGTCTTCAGGTTGAAATGTAAAGATATTAGATAGTAACTTGAAGCTACATGAAGACATAAAGAATTCTGGTAAAGGTAAGTTCATAGGTAAACATAAAAGCTAGTAATATTGTATTTTTGCTTTGTAATTCCTCTTTTTGTTTCCTATTTGATTTAAAAGACAAATGCATGACAATAATTAGAAATATACATTAATGGGCACACAGGTATAAAGACATAATTTGTGACAATAACAACATAAAGGGTGGGAAAATAGAGGTGCATAGGAGGAGAGTTTTTGTATACTATTGAAGCAAAGTTGGTATCAATTCAAACTAGATTGTTATAAATTTAGAATATTGATTTTAATCCCCATGGTAAGCAATAAGAAAATAACTAACAAATATACAGAAAAGAAAATGAGGAGGGAATCAAAATGGCAGACTAGAAAAAATTAACCAAACACAATAGGAATTGGACGAATCGAAGAACAAAAAAAGATATGACATTTAAAAACAAATAGCAAAATGGCAGAAGTAAGTCCTTCCTTAGCAATAATCACTTTAAATGTAAATGGATTAAATTTACCAATTAAAAGATAGAGGCTGGAAGAATGGATACAAAAACATGATACAACCATATGTTGTCTATAAGAGACTCAATTTAGGTCCAAAGACAAAAATAGGTTGAATGTGAAAGGATGGAAAAGATATTCCATATGAGCAGTAACCAAAAGAAAGCTGGAGTGGCTGTACTAATATCAGACAAACAGCCTTTAAGTCAAAAATTGTTATAGGAAACTTAAAAAGTCACTATATATTGATAAAAGGGTCAACACATGAAGAAGATATAAAAATTATAAACATGTATGTATCAAACAATAGAATATATATGAAGCAAACATTGACAGAATGCAAATCAAAACCACAATGAGATGCCACTCACACCTATTAGGAAGGTTATAGGTTTTTAAAAATGGAAAACAAGTGTTGGCGAGGATATGGAGAAATTGAAACCCTATTACATTGCTGATGGAAATGTAAAGTGGTTCAGCTGCTATGGAAAAGTTTGGTGGTACCTCAAAGAGTTAAATATAGAATTGCCATATGACCCAGCATTTCTCTTTTAGGTAAATACCCAAAAGAATTGAAAATAGATACTCAAACAAATATTTGTACATGAATGTTCATTGCAGCATGATTCACAGTATCCAAAAGGTGGAAGTAACACAAATGCCTATCAACAGATGAATGGATAAGTAAATTGTGACATATATATATAATGGAATATTATTCAGCCATAAAAAGAAATGAAATACTGATAAATCAACATCAGTGAATCTCAAAAATCATGCTAAAAAGCCAGACACAAAAGGTCATATATTTAATGATTCATTTATATGAAATGGCCAGATTAGGTAAATCCATAGAGACAGAAAGCAGATTGGTGGTTGCCAGGGGTTGGGGTAGCGGTTAATGGGGAGTAGGGGTTGAGGGGAGGGGTTCATCGGATTATCTTTTGGGGTAATTAAAATATTTTGGAACTGGTTGGAGCTGATGGTTGCATGGTATTGTACATGTACTAAATCCTATTGAATTGTTTACTTTAGAGTGGTTAATTTTATGTTATGTGAATTTCCCCTCAATTTTAAAAAATCCTCAAGACCAAAAAGAAAAAAAGACATTTGATGTAACACAGCAAGTCCACTCCGAGGTATTTACCCAAAGGAATTGAAAAAATGTATATATATATACTGGAAACAACCCAAATGTCCATCAACCAGTGAATATATAAACAAATTGTTGTATATATCCATACAATGGAAAATTATTCAACAATAAAAAGAGACAAACAACAATATGGATGGATCCCAAAAACATTTTGTTTTGTGAAAGAAGCAAGATTCAAAAGACTACATATGGTATGGTCCTAGTTATATAAAATTCCAGAGAAAGCAAAACTATGGTGACAGAATGTACTTCATTGGTTGATAGGGGCTAAGGTGATGGGAGGGGATTGACTGAGAAGGGGGTATAAGAGAACTTCTCAGGATAATAGAACTGTTCCACGTCTTGACTTTAATGGTGGTTACATGACTATACATTCGTCAAAATTCATTGAAATTGAAATACCTAAAATTAGTGAAATTTATTGTATGTAAAGTACATCTTAATAAAGTTGATTTTCAAAAGAAGGGGAAAAATGTATACTAGACCTTCTTTGTAGTTGGCTTTTTAAAATGCCCCACTCTTTTAGATGTGGAATAGTAAAGTTTTTCCAATGATGGCCATAGATACGTGTTTCCTAGAATCAAGGGACATCTTTTACCCTCTTTACCCAGGGGCTAAAGGGGAATATGAAGACGAATATGCTAGTCTGTGCCAAAGGAAGATTGAACCAAACAATATATGCAACCATATGTTCTCATCTCAGCCTGACCATCTGCTGGCTGTGCACTTAAATATATCATCTAGTTCACTATTCCCATTTGAAAGAAAACTATGGGGTGAAAAAAGACGTATCCAATAAAATACTTAACTAATCGCCACGTTGAAGAAACCTAAGTACACAGCTTTCTAAGAATAAACTGTGCACCCTGGGGTGAATAAATTCATTCAAGTTATCAAGGTAACTTCGAGTTTGGAGGAAAAAATTCTTTTATAACTACAGAAATGAAATGGAATGGGAGCTGTGTCTCAAAATCTTGACCTAAGAAAATCAGACAGGCAAATCTATTGGTTTTATATCTCCAGATTGCCCTTGAAGAGAAATTAGATACAAATTAGAGCTATAGCTATCTTTCCATTGCTATGCTAATGTCTATATTTCTCTCCTTCTGAGAAATTTTGTTATTGAGGAAGGTAGTCCATGTATATGTGTTTCTAACAACTGTGTAAAATTCCTTTCCTACATTTTCCTGATATGAGCCATGATATCCCCTGAGCAGCTGAAGACAAATCTTGATTCTTATTTTCTTATTTCTCCACAGGCAGAATTAAATAGTTAAAAAAAAAAAAAAAAAAAAAACACGTGGTAAATTCCTGCTATCTGTTTGTCAACTAACTAAAGGTGTGTTAGCTCCCATCGTTAAATCCCCAAAGTTCACATCTGTGAGCGTTAGTTCTTAACTAAAACTAAATCTACAAACAGATGTCTTATAATTCAGTTTCTTCATTCATTTCAAAAACATTATCTTCAAGGTAAATGTTCTGTTGTTTGCAAAGTTACATACCAGCCTGCTTTTTGAGCGATGTCCTAATTTCAACCTCTCGCATATTTCAACTCAGGAGCTCCTCAGACCCCCTTCTTTCTCCTGCCATTGGCAAATGGCGCCCTTCCGCCGTTATCTTTTTCCCAATCCAGCACTTAGTACATTGCAGCCACTGCCAGAAAAGCAGCCTGTCAAAGACTAAATCAGAAAGGATGGACCCTGCTGTTTCCTTCACATCAGAGAGAGAATCCCCTGGGGTGACTTTAAGACACAATGTTCACCTGTCATTTCTAGCTCGTCTGCAGAATCCACTTGGGGTGTTTTTCACATTGTCAGGTAGTCACATTTCTTTCCTTGTGCCTTTTATTTATGGAAAAAAGAAACACCCCACAGAAGGCCAAACCAAGACTCTTTTTAAAAGAAAATTCAATGAGGTACACATAGCAAATGAATAATCTGCTTGCACTGCGCTGCTTTCGAGCAGGTTTAAAACAAAGCATTTTATAAGCCCAAACTGGAATTACGGTTTAACAGACTCAAAATCCCCCTTTAGGCCCCGTGGTCCAAAGGGCTGCATGTTGAGTTGCCTCAAGGCACCTGAAATAGGAAAGGAGCATTTTCAGCACCTCCTCTGCATCCTCTGACTACCTGTCGGAGCTTCAGCTTATTATCATCCAGGGAACCTCAGATCTGAGACTGCTTGCTAGGTACAAGGCTTGAGGAAGGTATATCGTAGTCTGGGGGTGAAGATTTAAATTATTTTCCAGAAGTGCACTCAAATCTGCCTAGTGCAACTGAACATAATTCTTTAAGCTCGTGATTGCCCAGCCTGCTAAGTGCTCACTCCAGCCCTCCGAGTTCCTTCCACACAAGCTAAGTGCTTTCTGCATGCAAATTTCATGATTAGAGATAGGCATTTAATGGAACAATTCCGTAGCTGCATAGAAACACTGGAGGAGAAGGAACTACCTTCTGACAACCTGGGACTGTTGAAAAGTCACCAACCTCTTTAGCAGGAAGAAAGTTGATAGGGAACATCTCCAAATAGCCAAGAGAATCAGACCTACCAGTGGTCACCTGCCCGATTGGACGAAGCATCCCCTCTCTGCTCCTAAGCTCCCCTCCCAGGCTAGGCCTGCTCAACTTACACCACCTAACCAGTTGTCCGGCTGTTTTTGGAATTCTTTCCTGGTCCGCTCTGCGTGCCACTGCAAGATAAACCTTTATAAACTACCACTTTTCATTAAGACGCTCTTGTGCTTAAGAATTCACCTATCAGATCTAGCCCCACTTTTTTATTATTCTTTCATTTATTCATTCAAGAAATATTTATTGAGTGCCTACTATGTGCTAGGCACTAAGTTTCTTCTGTCATAGAGGTGAGTTATATTGTAGGGCTAGGAGACAGACAATAAACAGACAAATCAGGGAAACACATCAAGTATGGCAGGAAAACAGGGTGGTGGGCAGACGCTATTTAGGATAGGGTGGTCAGAAAAAGGCTCTCTGGTAAGGGGACATTTGAGCAGTATTGAATGAAGTGAAGGCACAAGCCGTGCAGATAACTGCGAGAACAGCACTCTAGGCAGAGGAATCAGAAATATAAAAGCCTCCGGTGGGGAGGATGCCTGGTGAGTTCTAGAGACACCCAGGAGGCCACTGTGGCTGGAATAGAGTGAGCACAGGTAGGATGGGTTTGGAGAAGGAGCCTATGTTACTATCCCATACATCCCTGCAGTCAACAGTAAGGCCAATCTGTTTTGCTCTGTACAGGGGAGAGGTTACTGGTAGCTTTCAATTCATGAAGTTTAATCTCTGTATTTTTATCTCATCACTACTCCCCCCCCCTTTTTTTTTTGTGAAGAAGATCGGCCCTGAGCTAACATCTGCCAATCCTCCTCTTTTTGCTGAGGAAGACTGGCTGTGGGCTAACACCCATGCCCATCTTCCTCCATTTTATATGGGATGCCACCACAGCATGGCTTGACAAGCGGTGCGTTGGTGCGTGCCCAGGATCCAAACCGGCAACCCCCGGGGCCACCACAGGGAAGCGTGCGCACTTAACTGCTTGCGCCACCGGGCCAGCCCCCCCCCCTTTGTTTTTTATCTCCCATTCATTATTCAATATTTCTTTCGTTCAGTCGTAAAACACATTGACTGTCTACCATATGCTAGATGCTGATCCAGGTACTGGGCCTACCAATGTGAAGAACTTAAGTCAAGAAAGAGAACATGGTGTGTAAATGCTATCACAGAAGCATATGCAGAAAGCTATGGAAACACCCAGGAATCTCACCCAGCTTGGAGGCTGAGGAGATTGGAAAGGGAGGATGTCAGAGGAAAAGTCTTCCCTAGGGTGACTGAGCAATACGGTTCTTCTGGAAGACTTTTCCATGCCATTTCTCACCTTGAATAGCTTTTCTTTCTTCTGTCTGCTTATTCAAATGCTACCCACATATCAATATCCCATTTATATGTCATGCAACCTCCCTTGAATTACCCAAACCTCACCGATTGTGCTTTGAATTCCTATTCCAGCCTCTGCCAGCGCCTTGCTCCTTGGTGTCCCGCCCCCCCCCCATTTATTGAGGAATAACTGAACAATAAAATTGAATATATGTCAAGTGTACAATGGGATGATTTGATATACGTAGACACTGTCAAATGATTACCACAAACAAGTTGATTAACACATCCATCACTTCACATAGTTAATTTTTTTCTTTTGTTTTTTGTGGTGAAAACACTTAAGATCTACTCTCAACACATTTCTAATATACAATACAGTATTATTACTATAATCATCGTGCTATACATAAGATCCCCAGAACTTACTCATCTTATAACTAAAAGTTTGTACCCTTTGACCAACATCTCCCCATTTCCCTGACCCCCCACCTCATGGCAACCACCATTCTACTCCGTTTCTGAGAAATCTTTTTTTTTTTTTTTAAGATTCTACATATAAGTGATACCATATAGTATTTGTCCTTCTCTGCCTGGCTTATTTCACTGAGCATAACGACCTCCAGTTTCATCCATGTTGCCAAAAATGGCAGGAATTTCTTTTTTATGGCTGAATAATATTCCATTGCATATATATGTATATATACATCACACACACCACATTTCCTTTATCTATCGATAGACATTGGGTTGTTTCCATATCTTGGCTATTGTGAATAATGCTGCAATGAGATATTTCTTCGAGGTACTGGTTTTCTTTCCTTCAGATAAATACCCAGAAGTCAGGTTGCTGGATCATATGGTAGTTCTACTTTTAATTTTTCAAGGAATCTCCATAGTGTTTTCCATAATGGTTGTACCAATTTACATTCCCACCAACAGTATACAAGTGTTTCTTTTCTCTACATCCTTGCCAATATTTGTTATCACTTGTCTTTTTGATAATAGCCACCCTAACAGGTATGAGGTTGTGTCTCATTGTGGTTTTGATTTGCATTTCCCTGATTGATGATTAGTGATGATGAGCATCTTTTCACGTACATATTGGCCATTTGTGTGTCTTCTTTGGAAAAAATGTCTGTTCAGGTCTTTTGCTCATTTTTTGATCAGATTATTTGTTTTTAAATCAAATTGTTTTGTTTTTTGCTATTGAGTTCCTTATATATTTTGGATATTAACCCCTTATCAGATATTTGGTTTGCTATATAAATATTATATGTATTTACATATTTTATATATATTATATAGATATATTTTCTCCCTTTCCGTAGGTTGCTTTTTCATTTTATTGATTGTTTCCTTTGGTGTGCAGAAGCTTTTTAGTTTGATATAGTCCCATTTGTTCATTTTTTGTTGTTGTTGCCTGTGCTTTTGGTGTCTTATCCGAAAAATCATTGCCAAGGCCAATGCCAAGGAGCTTTTTCCTGTTTTCTTCTAGGAGTTTTACGTTTTTAAAGTCTTACATTTAAGTCTTTCATTCACTTCAAGTTAATTTTTGTGAATAGTACAAGATAGGGGTCCAGTTTCACTTTTTTGCTTGTGGATATCCAGTTTTCCCAGTACCATTTATCGAAGAGACTGTCCTTTCCCCGTTGTGTGTTCTTGGCACCCTTGTCAAAGATTAGTTGACTATATGTGTGTGGGTTTAATCTGGGCTCTCCATTCTGTTCCATTGGTCTATGTTCTTGCTTTTAATGCCAGTACCATACTGTTTTCACTGGTATAGCTAAGAGAAGCAGGCAGCCCCAGGATGAGGCCCTTTGTCTCAATCTTAGAAAGCGAAGGAGATATCTAAAGTGAAAAAGTAAACAGCCAAAAGGGAAGTGAGTCATCTTCTAAGAAACACACATTCATTCACTCATTCACCAAAGACTTAATGAGCTTGTGTAATGAGCCAGAAGTCACCCAATACTACAAGGAAATAGATAATATTCTCAACCCAAGAGCAGTAAGAATTCCTGGCATTTGAAGGTATTTGTAAGCTACTTTGTCCTTTGCTCTTTCTATTTCACATGGGTTATCAGTTAGGAACAAAAGTAGTGATTGCAACACAGCTGCAGAGCTTGGTGTAAATGAGGCAGAAAGCCCTTTGCTCTGAGCAGTTGCTGACAGAAGGAGTATCTTAGTAACTTTGCCAGAGGCACTGCCCAACATTGTCCAGAGTGTGACACAGAGCAGGTAAAGTGGTTAAAGGCAGAGCCATGAAGAACTAGGACAGCTCGAGAGGTGGGCTTAGACCAGGCTAGGATGGGCACCAGGACCACACATTCTCTCATCATCCTGGTGCCAGAGCTTCACCAACATAGACGATGCTTAGTTAACATGATCCACATTGTATATAATCTGAAATTTATGGCAAGTATTTACGTCTAAGTTTCTTGTTAATAAACTGTACCTAGATCATTTCATAATGTAGCCTTAATTCTCCATGTGGCCTTTTGCTACTTTTCTAAATTTCCAAATTTAAAAAATACATGCGTTGTTAAGGTGGAGTACCCGCCTTGGCTGGACACAACTACTATTTTGGTAACTGTTTTGATGCCCTGATTGCTACAAGGCACAAAGGACTTAAAAAATTAGAACAGAGATCTGTTTCAATCTATTACACAATCATCCTTCTCACATGCTGTGAATGCCTAATAAATAATTGGTTGATTAGAATGTCAGGTCTGTCGCTTGACTGAATCAACAAGTTATTGAACCAGAATTTTCAATTATGTACCCCAGGTAAACAAGCTTCAGGTAGGACTCCGAAACTCCTTCAACAGGGAACAGGCTTGCAGCTAAGTCTCCAGCAAGCTTAATATTTTCTGCTATTTACTCTGGAGTTCAGTCAAACCCATCCACCGTCCCTGTGCAGAAAGCATTGTGATCATCATTGTGATTCATAAGCTCCTTTTGCTGTGGCAAGAGCTGCCTAAAGCCAGCTTTCAATGAGCTCTGTAAATGTCTTTTTCATGCCCTCCATTGAGCATATGCCTACGAAGTTTAAGTAAACAATGGGTATTTGAAAGTGTAGATTATATTGGCAAATACATTCGTCCCACTTTTGAACTAGTCTCCCTATGACAAGGCAAAATTGCAGTCCTATCTGGCTGTTCATTGTCAGCCTCTTTGAGTTCATGATGCCGTTACACAAGCAGTTATTAGGTGACACATTTACTTCACTTTAACACCTGAACAACGATAGCAAAGTACATAGAGGACTTAAGGGATTTTTGCCAAAAAAAAAAATCAGTTTTCTGCAATTGATTGTGAGTAAAAAGACAGAGAATGCTTAGTAGCTTGCTGTCCACATCCGTACACAGGAGACAGATACCATCTCTCAAAGTGGTCCAGACAGTGCTCCAGTGCAGGAACGGCTGACTCTCTCCAAGCTGGGGAAGTGGGTATAGGATATTATATATGGGGCTCTCTTTTGGTTCACTCTGTCAAAAAAGAAAAAAAAAAAAAGATAACCTGGAGCAAATCGTCCCTGGAAATCAATACTTGGATAAGCCCTTTGGAAGTGTGGAACAAGATAAGCAAGAGCAGCATTCGTTGGGGTGAGCAGCACTGTGATTCACTCCGCAGATTCCGGGACTGCTAGAGTTTGTTGTGCTACAGAGACATTTACCAGAGTAACAAAGTTCAGGCACAACGTGTGTGAAAAGCCAGGTATTGTTCTGACCCTTTGAAAGCCCTCTGGGGACTCCAATCTAGACTCCTTTTCTGCTTAGAAAGCTCATAGCACTAGATCAACTTCACGTGGGTTTTAGGGAAAAAAATGCCAATTTCACTTATTTATTATTTTTTTCTGCCCATCGATTTCTTGCTTAAACTTAATTGTTTTCTTTTAGAAATATTAAATTAGGGCTGGCATCATATTACAGTAAAAGAAGCCATTTACTCACATCTTTTTCTTAGAATCACACACACAGTGTGTATATATGTGTGTGTATGCACATATGTTCATATGTGTACACATACATATACATATATATGTGCCGGTAGGTTTACACACATGCACACACGTGCACAAGCACACACAGTTTCCAAATATACATTCTTCACACAGAAAGATTCACAGCTATTTACATCCGATTTTCTTTTGACCTGGCTTATTGTAAAAAATCATAAACCTGGCAGATATTGGTGACTAATTTTCACCTGTGATGAAACTAATGTATTTATGCTTTAATGTAGCCATTTTTATTTTTTAAAACCAAATAAACCAAAATGAATGATTCTGCTCTCTGATCAAGAATATTGACTACATAAACCAAAAATATAGATACAGAAGAAAATACAGATGCAATATTCTCAAAATATAAAAACTGACAAGTTATTTAAATAATTGTTTCATATATTCAAAGAGTATGGAACTGTGTTTGTTTTGTTTGTTTCAGAGTACTGAGTCATTTGCTTTTTCCATGTTAAAAAAAAAACTATCGATTCCTAGCCACCAAGTCCCTGACTCATTTTAGTAGATCCTGCTTCTGCAAAATGGCCCCTTGGTGACTCTGGGGATGAAAACTAATATCAAGAGATAAGAGATTGAAACTTTACCATATGTTGGAACATGTGTACAGCAGAGCTTGCCTTGGATGAATGCTGTCAATGTGAGGATTCTTCAGTTGAAATGTATCATTTCACCTACGGCTTAAGCCCCCAGCAATGCTCTCTTTCCTTTGTTTTCTTTTTATAAGAGATCTTCAAACATAAATGTTTGCTAAAACAAAGTGCATACCAAGATTCAAATAATTCACTATTGAGGTTCAGTGCATTTTAATGATTCTCTAATACCATTTGCCATACTTTTTTCTTTTTAGCAAAGTAGTATATGTGCATGATTTACATAATCAAATAATGCCACAAAACAGCTATCCCCTGACCTACTCATTCTGACCCTTGGTTCTTGTTTTCTAAAGGCAACCATTTTCAGGATTTTCTCCTGCAATTTACCTCCATATTTCTAAACAACATCCTTCTTGCCTTAAATTTTTTTTTTCTATTTTAGACATTATGTTTCAATTTCCTACTGTGGAAGATAAGGATTTCAGCTTTCTTACATATCCATCCCCAAGACACAGCTACACGTCACTTTTCATTATAAATATGCCACATCATAAATATGTCTCAGTTTTAAACAAATATCCATAATTAGTATCTCTCTTGTTCAATTTTTTATTTTCTCTAGAGTTAATAATTGTCCTGGGTTTTTTCTTGGTTTTTCACATATCTGTCATTAATACATCCCAAGAGTGTAAAACTTCCTTCAATGATCTAATATAGGGATAGTGAATTTTTTCTGTAAAGGGCCAAACAGTAAACAATTTGGGCTGTGTTAACATTGTAGCAACATAAATGAGTGGACATGGGTATAGTCCAATAGAACTTTATTTACAAAAACAAGCAGGGGATGGGATTTGCTGACCCTGGATCACAGTTTGCTGACCCCTGGCCTTACATCAGGTGGTCTATCAGCTCCTTTTGTTTTCTTGAAGATATTCCTCCTAGACATTCTGATCCTCTTGCTTCAGTCTGAACCTGATTCTTTCTTCTCCTGCTGCACAGCAATCATCCTGACATTTCCCCAAACCTCTCTCCTAGGTTGAGTTCTTTCCTTCCTGGATCCCATGTCTATGTTGCTTTATACCATTCTTTCAATAGCTTCCCTAGAAAAAGTGCATTGAAGGTAAATTTTTTGATATCACATGGGTTCTTCAAATGACTTTATTCTATCCACACACATCTTTCATAGTTTTACGGGTATAGAATTCCAGATTAAAAAATAACTTTTCCCTTAGAATTTTGAACCATATCTTACCTTTTTTTAGGCTTCTAATTATTATTGAGAAATATGACTTTATTCTTTATTCCTGGTCTTTCCTGTATGACTTATTTTATTCTTACTGGTAGCCTTTAAGAATTTTTCCTTTTTCTTCAATGTTCAGATATTCTATGATGATGCATCTTGTTATTGCTGTTGTTGTTTTCATCAATGTATTAGAGACTCAATGGGTCTTTTCAGTATAGAAATGTATGTTTGTTATTTGTGGAGAATTTTTATGAGTAATTTTTTGGATGATTATCTCCAATATAGCTTTCCTTTCTGAAATTTCTGCCAGTTAGGATCTTCATAATTATTTTATCTTTTCTCTCTGCTTCTCCTATCTTTGAAGAACTTGGTTCTATTTTTGAGGGCAGTTTTTCAACTTTATCTTCCAACCAGCATGAAAGTTACAACAGATGATGAAGTAATAGATGAAAATATGCAAAGAATCACAATTACAGGATGTAAAGTTTCTTTGATGGCAAAGGATCTGGAAACTTACAGAGCCAGTGTTCACAAAGTAGGCAATAACAGAATATGAGTCTGGACAGAGGTATGCTTCCCAGACACTTCCTAGGACCTCTCTACATGGTAGTACAGTCTTGGATGACGTATTGCACAAACAAGGATTCCAACAAAAAGCATCCCTGATATTTATACACGTGTACCTTTACCCCTTTCACCCTCCCCCACCCCTCTGTTGGTGACCACCAATCTGTTCTCCATATCTATGTATGTGTTTGTTTATCTTCCACATATGAGTGAAATCACATGGTATTTGTCTTTCTCTGTCTGACTTATTTTACACAGCATAATACACTCAAGATCCATCCATGTTGTCACAAATGGCAAGATTTCATCTATTTTACAGCTAAGTAGTATTCCATTGTATATATACACCACATCTTTATCCATTCACCCATCAATGAACATTTAGGTTGTTTTCAAGTCTTGGCTATTGTGAATAATGCTGCAATGAACATAAGGGTGCATGTATCTTTTCAAATTATTGTTTTCATGTTCTTTGGATAAATACCCAGAAGTGGAATTGCTAGTAGTTGTATTTTTAATTTTTTGATGATTCTACATACTGTTTTCCATAGTGGCTGCACCAATTTAACTTCCCACGGGCAGTGTACAATGTCCTCCACATCCCCTCCAATGTTTGTTATTTCTTGTCTTTTTAATAATATCCATTCTGATGGGCATGAGGTGATATCTCATTGTGATTTTGATTTGTATTTCCCTAATAATTAGTGATGAACATCTTTTCATGTGTCTGTTAGCCATCTGTATATCTTCTTTGGAAAATGTCTGTTCAGGTCCTCCTGCCCATTTTTTAATTGGGTTGTTTCTTTTTATGTTGTTGATTTTTATGAGTCATTTATATATTTTTTGATGTTAACTTCTTATTGAATATATGATTTGCAAATATCTTCTCCCAATTGGCAGGTTGTCTTTTCGTTTTGTTGATGGTTTCCTTTGCCATGCAGAAGCGTTTTAGTTTGATGTAGTCCCATTTGTTTATTTTTTCTTTTGTTTCCCCTGCCTGAGGAGATATATCCGAAAAGATACTGCTAAGACCAACGTCAAAGAGCGTACTGCCTATGTTTTCTTCTAGGAGTTTTATGTTTCAGGTCTTACATTCAAGTCTTTAATCCATTTTGAGTTAATTTTTGTGTATGATGTAAGATAATGGTGTACTTTCATTCTTTTGCTTTTGGCTGTCCAGTTTTCCCAACACCATTTATTGAAGACACTTTTCTTTCTCTTTTGTACATTCTTGGCTCAAAATTTTTCTTAATGAAAATTTTTGTCTTTTATTTCTTTCTTCTGAGCTCCTTTGTTCTATTCATTTGTTTTGGTCTCTCTTCCATTTTAGACCCTTTCCTCAAATGTTTGATGCTCCTTAGTTGTTGTTCATATTTATGAATGATGCATTAAAAGCTGTTTAGAATAAGACAGACATTAGTTTGATATTATTTATACATTTCCCAGCTGTGAAACCTAGACAAAAATATAAACTTTGGTGAGCTATCATTTTCTCATCTACAAATTGGGGATATTAAGTCTCCTTTGCATGATAGTTTTGAATCCCTGAGCTCACATCTGCTAAATGCCTATCAAACACCAGGCCCTTAAAATCTGTAATGGGCCCTTAAAATTGGCAATTCCTTTTCCTGCTTATTAACATATAAAAGGGAGGTTATTTTATTTATTATCAGTACAATGTACCAAGCAGACATTAAGCTTAAGAATCAGATAAACTGGAAGATGTTTTTCCAGCAACTTTATTATTTCATTCATTTATTCATTAAAAAATATTTATTGAACACCCTCTCTGCCTCTTACTAGCTCACTGAGCTTAGGTAAATTACTAATGTCCCTCAGCTTTGGTTTACTCAGCTATAAAATCAAAATACATAATAAGGTGGCTGTGAAATGGAATGAAACACAAAACTTGCAGTAGATCATCAGTGGTGAATATATTTTCATGCTAAATGATTGGTTTAAGAAATGAATAAGTGGCCACTTAGCATGGGTTTTTTAAGCTTGGTTTTCTTGGAGTATAAACTAGAATAATATTAAAATAGCCTCTGAATAGGCTTTTATTGAAGACAAAATATGCCATCTATTCAATCTGTTTGCCTAACATTATATAGCTACAAAAACTAGGGCTCTTGCAGACACTTCAAATTTACATCTTCCGTGATTCTAGGAGATTTAAATTTATCAATCCTTGAGTCATCGCCACCAAAGTAAGAAGCTATAGCAAAGGCATTTGCAAAAGCACTATGCCAGGAAAGAGGAGTCTCAGTAGCCTGAGTTTTGCTTATGAAAGCTAGCTTATTTAGCAAGGGTGTTTCCCACTGTCAGCTCTTTCCTCATTATGTGATTTATCATGGAAAAAACTGACTCCTGAGGTCTCTGACCTATTTTAAGGCTGTCTTATCTCAGGAGGCATCTCTTTAGTGACTCTAAGAATAAAGCTGAGAGATGGGCATTGAAGTTCTGCCATATGGTGCAACATATGTACAGTTGATACACATGCCTTGAATGGATAGCAACATAAAGACATGCTTTATATACAGTGTATCATCACACATAAACCTTTCAAAAGAAGTCCAGGATATGTGTGTGCATGCATATAATTATAGGAATACATATGCATAAATGTGCATATATATGCATTTATAGATTCTCAGATATGTGAGTATACAACCAAGAATTGTTTTCATGGGGGGCATAAAATGTTGGCAGATGCCTGCCTGCCTTGACAACTCAACAAGCCTAATTTTTAATTAATTCATTTATTTGTTCAAAAAATATTTATTGAATATGTATTATGTGCCACATTGAACACAGTGTTGAAAGGCATCACAGGCACCGCAAAAGAAATGATGTTTTGTAACAAAGAGAATGTGTCACCTTCTGTAGAAGATTTTTAAGAAGAAATGGCTGAACAATATTTTCCAAATTCTCAGTAAGAGTCTTTTTCGGTGATTGGTAATTCCATGGTTAAGTACTGTTAATGGAAAAAAAAAAAGGATCTCTTTTCGTTTACAAATTTTTATGTAACTGTGAGAAGGATGAAAAACTCTTACTAATTTAGCTGTGACTTCAAGCCATACCTTTCCAAGTAATCCTTGTGCTCAAACTTTAAAGAGTTAAACAGTTACACACACCCCACGATAGCTATTAAGAGATGTGAAATTGAAGAGTGAATTCTGCTCTTAGAAGAACTGAAGGGATCTGTGGAGTGTCCTCAGCACCTTCAGAACCCATCTGGTCTGCCTTGGAGGTAACAGGGACTTGAACCCAACCACTTAGCTCTCTGTTTTCCTCTTTCTCGCTCTTCCCTTTCCATCTACCTAGCACTTCTTTCTCCCACTGCTGTTCTTCTCCACCCATTTCTTTTCTTCTGGTCTTTTTCTTGTTTGTTAACTCCTCTGTTTTATTTTACTAAATACGCATTTTCTTTTTTTTTCTTTTTGATCTTTCATCTTAAATGTGATTCTTTAAAAAATAATTTTACTTATTTATTTTTCCCCCAAAGCCTCAGTAGATAGTTGTATGTCATAGCTGCACATCCTTCTAGTTGCTGTATGTGGGACACGGCCTCAGCATGGCTGGAGAAGCGGTGCATGGGTGCGTGCTGGGATCCGAACTCGGGCCACCAGTAGCAGAGTGTGGACACTTAACTGCTAAGCCACAGGGCCGGCCCTTAAATGTGATTTTAAAAATTATTTTATTGAGGTCACATTGGTTTATAACATTGTGTAAATTTCAGGTGTACATCATTATATTTCAGCTTCTGTATAGACTGCATCGCCTTTACCGCCAAAAGTCTAGTTTCCATTTGTCACCATACTTATATGCCCCTTTACCCCTTTTGCCCTCCCCCCACCTCCTTCTCCACTGGTAACCACCAATCTGTTCTCTTTTTCTGTGTGTTTGTTTTTTTATCTTTCACACATGAGTGAAATAATACAGTATTTTTATTTCTCTGTCTGACTTATTTTGCTTAGCATAATACCCTCAAGGTCCATCCATGTTGTCACAAATGGCACAATTTTGTCTTTTGTATGGGTGAGTAGTATTCCATTGTATATATATACCACATCTTTATCCATTCATCTGTTGATTGTGACACTTGGGTGGCTTCCAAGTCATGGCTACTGTAAATAATGCTCAGTGAATATAGGGATGAATATATATTTTCAAATTAGTGTTTTCATGTTTTGTGTAGTACCTAAAAAATCTTAAGGCAGTCTATAATACAACCAATAAATGCATAAAATCTTGGGGAGTGGTGGAAGATGGAAGATGTCAATATGAAGGCAACAAATTCAGAGGTTGAACAAAAGCCATCTAATCCAAACACTCTTAAAAGTCCACATGTGACCCTAATCATTATAACTACTGAAAATACTTCCAACTATTCACAGGTCATTGCAATGGCGCACCTGTAAAACTCTCAAAGGTGAATTTTAGGAGTTTCCTCTCATGAGATGCATTCTTCCTCTTAAACATATGGAAACACATGCACGCATGATAGAATAGAAAATAAGAGCACATTTTTCTTGAGAAATAATAATAGTCAACTAGCAAGACAAAAAATAGTATATATCACATATTTTAAATACTAAATGATTTTAATATAGCAATATTTTTACATCAAAAAAAATCTTTCAAATCTATTACATTTTCTGAGTGAAGTCAAGTCCAATTACTTTTCAAATGATTTTAAGTGCTAACTTTGCTTCTCATTGGCCACAATAAGATATTTATAGTTAAATTATTCCTTATTATTCATGGTGCAAACAGTGCAATGGGTGCTGTGTTTCTCCCAATGTGTTTCTATAGAGCAGGTACTCAATATACATTGATTTAATCAGTCTTCTCCCAACACTAGACCAGAGAAGTAAAGTCTCAAGTCTCCCCAACAACCTTGGTCTTCATTTCTTCAGTTAGAGTTGTCGTTGCCAAGAGTTACACCTGAGGCCATAGCACAACACTAAAGACCACTTCCATGTTGTTCCTGCAGTCCAAGAACAGCGTAGAATTTCCACGCTAACAAAGTTATCAGCCCAACTCTCTCTCAAATCACTGAAATCTGTGTCTTTAACTTTTTTGGGCATCAGTGTTAATCAGAGGCAGCATGTGGTTAAGACTTTTCTCAAGCAGCATTTGACACCTCTCCAGGCTTGAGCAACAAGACTTAACAACAGTAGCAGTGGCAGAATAATAGCTACATTTATGGGGCAAAACTACGTGCTTGGCAATGTGTTCTATGGACATGATCTGATTTTATTTTCATGGTGATCTGTGAGGGATATGGTATTATCATTATTTTACTATTGAGGAAATAGCCCTAGGGAACTAAAGAAATGTGTGCAAACCATATGCAACTAGTAAATGGAAAAGCTAGGATTTGAACCTAGGTTTACATGATTTCAATTCTATGTTGTTAGACAAAAGGTCATATTGCTTTTCCCTGCCAGACAATTCTTCTTACTGACTCCTTCGTTTCTGTGAAGATCCTAAACATGCTCCAAAAAAAACCAGTTCAAAGTCTTGGATTCTCTTCTTATTCTTCCCTTCCTCTTCACCACAGGCAATTTGTTGACAAATTTTTGCTGATTCTACCTTTAAAATATTTTGTACAGCTGTCGCCCCTTTTCTGTGTTCACTGCCACCATCCTGTTGAGATCCTCTTCCTCTCAGGGGGACACCTTCAGCAGTGCCTTGACCCGTGGTTCCCCTTTCAGCAGTCAATTCCCCTTCACTCCTCAGGGCTCCTCAACCTCAGCACCACTGACATGTGAGGCCAGATAATTCTTTGCTGTAAGAGGTGTCATAGGGCTTTTAGAAGTATCCTGGACTCTACCCACTGGATTCTACCCCCTCTTCTCCTCCAGTTGTGACAACCAAAAATGTCTCCAGACCTTGACAAATGTCTCTGGGGGGCAAAATCACCTCCAGTTGAAAACCACTGATCCCTCCTAATCACCACCAATAGTTAAGCGTCCACCTTACTCCCTGCCTCAACATGCTTCAGGACAAATCTTCCAAATTTATCTTTCCTATCTCATCTCCTCTGTGTGCATCCCTTGCTCCAGCAAAATTATCCCAATTATTGTTACTTAAATATATCCTATCTTCATGCTTCTGCCTATCTTATTTCTTCCACCTGAATGCACACTCTTCTCAGTTTCTGCTCCTGAAATTCCATGTATCCTCCAAGGTCCATCTCAAAAGCTGCCTCCTCTAGAGCCTTCTGTGCTACCCCAGCTGAAAATGACGGCTCCCTTTTTCTATGCTGCCTCCATTCCGAGTTTGTCTCTTAGGGAACTAAACTGATAGCACCCTTCTTTTTGAATTGGAGCCACCTGTATCCATATTCTTCCCAACTACACCATTAGCTCCTCAGGAATAGTAGTCATGCCTCAGTTATAGTTTATAACCCTAATGGTACCTGGTACCTATTAAGAATGCAATAAACATTTGTGAATTAAATGCTACTTAAAAAAATCTCCTAATGCCTGCACTGAGAACATACATTTAATGTCAGGGAACTTCCTTTAGACCTGTCCACACAGCAGAGAGAAATGTAGTATGAACCTGCTGGTGTAGACAGTGTCCAGTTGTAGGAGTTCCTAAACTCCAAGTAACCAGGAGGTGTGCCCTCAAATCTGCCGGTGGGATCATCGGCTGTGTAAGAGACAAGAATAGTCACCATGTCAGGAGGTGACAAAGTGAGTGAGTCCTGCTGGGGCTGCTAGCAGGATGGGCGGCAGAAAACATGTGGGAGTCATGAGCAAGGGAGCTCTAGAGAACTATTGTGCCAGGAGATGAGGCGTGGCCGCTGTGTACAGAGGCTGGTGGTTGACCAAGATATTCCTTTTTACAGGCCCTGCTGTGGTTCACCAAGCCAAGGGGTGGACTAATGGAAATTCTCTTGTTTGACATGAATCCCACTTGCTAAAATCTCATAAAAATCCACACCCAACAAATGATGGAACACATAAGCAGTCCTTCTTTACATCTTCCAGGTCTTTGGTTAAATACTGTGGATGGAGGGGAGGAGGGGAGGGACTTTAAGATCATGAACACTTGGCATGCACTACTTTAAGGGCTGTTATATATAGCTGGTACACAAGATATGTGCTACAAATCAGATGGGCTTGTGCTGTAGAATAGCGTAAAAATGACAAGTGGTAAACATGTGAAACCAATGCCCTTTCAGAGTTTAAATAGAAAAGTGACATTTCACAATGTGCTGTACAAGTCCACCAGATTGGCTGTAAACCAACGCAAAACACACTCAGCACTTCATCCCAGAAGGTCTTCTTGAGCAGTAACACATATTTCATGTACTTCCCATCAAATTCTACCCTGAATGTGATTGTTGGTGCGACATGCCCTGAACCAGCCTGACAGGGAACCGCAGGGGTTCGTGGTTTCCAGCCTCCCCTCAGGACTGCATATTGCAGCTGTCCTGACCGCCTTTCACATTGATTACGGGTTTCGGTTGTCATAAGATTGAAATTGGCCTCATTAGCGGCAAGGTGGAAGGGAAAAGCAGATCTAATTCAGGATTCTTGCATTTTAAATTGTATTTTGAATGAATGTAATGCACACTAATAATTGCAGAACAGAATATTGCTTCTCTGAGCCAAACTTCCAAGAAGAGGCTGTTGCTTGTCTTCATTCTTGTCGTACTCTTCGCATCCCTCGGGCTCCCTTCTTTGCTACTCTCCATGTGCATTTGTGACAGTTGCATTTCCTTTGAAGGACACTTTCTTATCCATATTGTATGTTGCTCGAGCTCTTTTATTTGGGATCGTTCACACATCCTCTGCATCTTCTTTGCAGCTCCCGTCAATAAGCGCTAAGACCTAAATGTGCCTTTGCACTTCATGGCTATTCCCTTATCATATGCATTTTCTGTTGCCTCAAGGAAGACCTGTACAATTTTTGTTATTGAAATCTGAAATTTTTACCTCCCAAGCAGATGGAGGATGTGTAAATGTGTCTAAAGGGTCAGGGTAGCATTAAACATGTTTTTTCCCCCTACAATGCCATGGGAGTCAGAGTTTTTCTCAGGCACCCATTAAAACAAAGAGAGAAGAACAGCAATAATTCCACAACCCAGAGAAAACTGCATGAACAGGTTACCAAGCTTCCCTTGAAACACAGACTTCTGTTTGGTTGGGGAATCAGTCTCTCCATCTTTGGCAAGACAGTATGATTCCCAAGTCATCCATGGATGGAATCACATTATTCCATTATATGTTGATTGAAAGATGTGAAGCTTTTATTGTTGCTATTTGTCAAGGCTCCTTGCCAGGAGATGTGTGGGAAATAATGTTGCACAGGGAGACCCAACTTACCCACCTGCTGCACTCGCAATCTCCTTAATAAATTGACTTGGTGGATATTCAAATGCATTTCCCAGACGAATAAGACTATCTTGGGTGGTTAGTTTCCCAGGATAGACCATGAAGGCTCAATTAACCCTTAATAGGAGACTCTTCCCCTTTAACTCTATGTTTCTAAAGCATCAAGCCGCTCTTTGTTCACATGATACACACACACACACACACACACACACACAATTCAAACATATTTCTTGCTATTTTATACTTCAAAGGCCTTGGTCATCTTATTCTCATGGATGTGGACATCCTTCCTTCTCTCTTCATGTGAGTAACTCTTATACGTCACTTCTGATTGAGCTCATGCATTGTCTCTTACAAGAAACTTTCTTTGATTCCTTCCCAGCCCACTCACCTTCCACCTGAGTTATGTGATGCTGTGGGTTCCCATCATAACCCAGGCATACACAGCACCGTATTGTAGTACTCAGAACATTGGGCTAAAATACTATTATTAGCCTTCTCTTTCTTTTACTAAACTTAAGTTCCTTGAGGGTTTGGTCACCATTGTGTCCAAGAAGTAGTAGTTATTCAACAAATTTTCTTAAATGGAAACGTGATGGGCAGTCACACAAGTTTTGTCTCCAGGAGACCCCATCCAGCACACTGGCTCCATCTCTCCCTGCCCAACACAAACAGTGAGGCCCTCTTATAGCTTCAAATTCACTTCTGGAAGAGTCTGAGTCATTATAAGCAAAGAGGTCTTCAAGCTCTCTAGCTTGCTTTGGGAAATCAAGTGTTATGGGAGATGGGAGGCAAAGAGCAGGTCGTATGAGAAATCTAGAGGCAGCAGAAGTACATGCTCTGGCAGGAAGAGACGTGATCTTAGCTATCCTAAAGTGGACACAGGCGTTTCTGCAAAGACAGCTCAGGGTACACTTGGTATCATGTACACTTTACCCCACTGGTAAGTCAGGTCCTGTCACTGCACTGCTCTATATGGAATGGCAGGAATTCTAGACCTGCTTTAAATTGGGGAGATTTGCCAACACTTATTCACCCACTTACTGATTCTCCAATCCAGTGGATGAAATAAAGATTTCCCATGTACCATCTAGTCTATGAAGCTTTCCTTTATCACAGCAATTTCTTCTTCCTCAGAAATTTCATAGCTCTTAGTGATTTATCAATGTTTCCTCCAGGTTCCCGTAGTACTTTCACTGCCACTCCCTTATAGCGTTTACTTGCTACTCCCTTACAGCACTCAACGACAGCACACGGTCGTAGAATCTCGACGTTGGACAGAATCTCTGAGCATAGCTATAAAATAGCATTAAATAAGTATTTGGGGAAAGAAAAATTACATAGCCCACAAACAAAAGTAAAATCATTTTCTCTGGACAATAGTGAGGCAGGCTCTTCACAAACATGCATGAAAGCCAGGCTCACCTAAGGAGACTGACATTTTAAGGAAATCCATTATACACCTAAGGAAACCAACATCCAAAGAAGTAACATGTCTTGCTCAAATGCTCACAATTAGTTAGAAGCAGAGCAGGAATGAGAATCTATATAACCTAATTTCAAGTTTACTATTCTTGCTGATACATTAACAAATTCTGTCTTGTCATATATGTATTGAAATATGCCTTATATTCCCCTTGAAGGCTGGATATCTGTCTGATTTTACTTTGTATGAGTTCAGGTCAAGATAGGAAAGAAATAGAACATTAAAATTGGGTAATTTACACTGAATTTTAGGGACTATTTGCAAAACTGTGGGCAGGTTTTGTTTGTTTTTAACCAACAGAAGATAGTGCAATACTCTAGGACCAACAATGGCAGGGAGCCATAACTATCCTGCCCCAAAGAGGCAGGGTGCAGAGCATATACTAAAACCTGAAGAGGGTGGCTCTGAGTAAAGCAGCCCATCTAGGATGTTCCAGCAAGAGAGCCAGGAGAAGAACTACTGCAACGTCATTCATTTCCCACCTCGATCTCATACCAGTGTCTCCCATTGGCTAAACCTAACAGGAAGCCAGAGGGCTAGACATCCTGGATGGGTATAATCCACGTGGGTCCACCACCTTGAGTCAGGAGCAGGTGGAGAAGAGTGAATAGTGGATCTGGAGAAAAATAGGAGATATCAAAAAAACCAAAATGCTTAGCACTCCGCCTTGTACAGAGTAGAGGATCAAGAAATATTTTTAAAATTAATCAATTTATTTAATTAAAAAAAGCTTCATCTCACTATTTTCTTTTTCAGATGTGATGTCTTGACTTTCTCACTCAAGTATAAATCTATTGAAGGTTTCCTCACACTGTACCAGGCAATGCTATTCCCAGAGCAAGCGTTAAATAAATATTTGAGGAAAGAAACATTAACGAGAACATAATAGCTCACATAAACAAAAAGGAAAACCATTTTTTTCTGGGCAATAATGAGGTAGCCTCTTCAGAAACATGCATGAAAGCCAGGCTCAGTTAGTGGAAGAGATTCAACATTTCCAGACACCGTCATAGATAAAATTTTCCTGTTACTTAACACTCTTTATGGATTTTCCTGCAAATCATTTCCCCCGAATCTCATCTCTAAGTTCTCTTCATTCACATTAGAAGTTTGAGGAGCAGGAGAGACATAAAGCCATACACTCTTTACAACATTTATTGCCTGATTAGACTGAGACCTTTTAAATCACAGCACTATTTACCGTACAATTGGTTCCATTGTTCTTCAATTCCACTAGGTATTAAATATCTCCTTCCCACAGGCCTGTTGCTCCAACCAGGGCATTTCATGGGATTACCACATGTACACACACTAGAGTTATTGCTTGAGTAACAGATTCTTTAGAAACGCCATATCTATAACAAGAAAATACTAAGAAACCTGAGAAAAATTGGGTAAGTGTTAAGGAAATACTATTTTTCTCTGGGAGAATAAATATTTACAGAGGATTCAGAGCCTCCTTGAGCATAATTTCATGCTTTAAAGAGTTTTTTAAATTCTTATAAACTATTATTCATCTAATTCCAGTTCTCCTCTCACTGCCAAGAATTGGCCAGCATGAAAGATGACCACAGCAGCTCATGGCCACAAAGCTTTGCAGCAGCTTAAGGACAGAAGAGTCAAGCTCAGGGTTTGTCTATGGCTCAGCCGTGCAGTAGTTCTTGTAGAATGGGAAGTACTCTCTTGAGTTCATGGCGTCTTTCCTTGTTAGCCAAGTAATAAAGAAGAGAGAAGATTTTAGAGGGTGAAAGTATACCTGTAGTCATCTCCTTGGTCATTATCAGAAGCAAAAGTGAGGGGCTTTGCATGCACATTTCTTTAAAAGAAGACTCCCCTAGAGCCTTCACATTGAGGTGCCGGGCTTCCTAAGACCTTCTATCCTGCTTGCTTGTCCTGAAAACAATATATGACTATCACTGAAGTCAGTGGGGTTTATCCAAGCCTCTCCAAGAGAGATCCACCCTCTATGTTCTAAGAGTCAGGAAAACTATAAAGGAACGAATTTTGTCTTTCCATGCTCAATCATGCACCCATGTCCTTACCTTTTCTCTCCTCCCTGTGGACACCTGCTCTCAGGAAGGTTAACCTTAACTGAGACATAAATGAATGAACAAGATTTATTATGTGTGGTTACCCAGGGCAGGAATGGGACCAATGTACATATGAGAGAGAGAGGATGCTATTCAATAGAAGGAAAGTCTTCTGAGAATGGAGCAGGTGGACTCAGCTTTGTATCTTTTGTTCATTGACTGGTGCTTGGCTGTTTCTGTCAGGATTTTTTGGGAAAAGAGAAACCACTGTAGGTATTCTGAACAGAAATGAATTTAATGCAAGGAATTAGAAGCTTACCCAACCACTTGGATGGCTGACAAGCTAAGGTCAAAGAGGCCTCTGCTGGCTTGAGGAAGTCTAGAAGTACCAGAAATGCAGAGAAGCTGCCACCAAAATCGCAGCTGTTTCTTGCACAAAAGTGGATGACCCTCCAGAGAATGCTGGTGAAACCCAGTGTCCTCTGCCATCTGCCAGTGCCCATGCACATTCTGCCATAGAAAATAATGACTTCTTCTTCCCTCCTGCTCTCTAAACCTCACACATTTGGAAATTCTCACACATTGAGAAATGCTTCTCAATGAGAGAATCTAAACAGAATGAAGAGAATGGGTTTGTTACTCAGAGACAAGGGATACTGTCTGTCATACCGGCAGAGTAGAAGAACTCAAAAAAATATTTGCCAAATTGATGAATGAATCATTAAATGGAAGGATGTGAGGATGGATGGATGAACGGGTGGATGGATAGATGGACAAATGGATGGATATTTTCTCAGAATAGGCCACTACCCTCCAGAGACTGACATAATGGAGTCAAGAGTCAGGCAAAGATTAGACTGATTAGGAGACAGGTAAGGCCCTTTTGTGCTCTCGGGTCTATGGGTCTCATTCTGGAACTGATTGCACTTATCAGGGCAGAGCTCTATATCGCTTAGTTGAGGGAATTGAATCTCTAATTTTAGAATTTTAGGCATTTTCTAATCTAGGATGATAAGTTTTGAGGAGGCAATATGGAGTCCTTCCAGAAAATCCCTAAATCTTGCCATGAAGGCTATCACTTCATCCCACCTACTAATAATGAATGCTCATGTTACAAAGCAGGGCACATGTATGTATGTGTGAGCACACACACACTCATGCACACACACACCCCTCCATTTATACTTTGTTCAGAGATTAGTCCTAATTTAGAAAGTTTTATAAGAAATAGTCATGTGACATTAGACACAATTTGAGCTTTGTTAGATATAATTATTCACCATGGTTAATAAACCTCTGCGGATAAATTACAATGGAAAGAATAGGGCCTCAGCTGCTGGGGATAATCAATTACCAATTATTACAAATGATTTCCTGAATGACAGTATATAAGTCTTTCTACCTCTTAGACCCTCAGTTTCTTAATTTGAAAATTGAGGGTTTTGAAATGTATAGTCTCTGATGCTGCTTCAAAGTCTCAAGAGTTATGGTTTTATAATTTAATTGTCACCTGTCTCAAAAATGTGACTATTAGTCATGAGTGGCATTGTGACTTTGCTTGAATGTTGTTTGCATAACCTCCTAATTCTTTCCTGACCACTCATTCTACCGTGTTGTGGTTGGCTTATAACCTAGGGTTGCTAAAGCTTCCTTCAGCAACGCTCCTGGTCTCTAAAGATTTCTTGAAAGGAAAATGTATTGTTTTGTCACTAAAGAGACTTATTGAAAGATCACAAATTTCTGTCTTCACCCTCCTCTCATCAGTGGCTTGGAGTGACATTAGGTATTGTTAGAATGGTATTAATATGAAGTTTGGCCAGAGATCAACAGTGTATGAATACTGCCTTGGCTCATGGCTTTCTCCTGTCAACAAGTTCCATAAGGGAAATACAGGCACAAAGAAGCTAAAGCAAAGTAACAATTCATTATTTGGGGCCTCTGACCCCAAACACCAGTGATTTGGACCATGTGGAATGCTCCTTTCACTTCAGTTAAATAGGCCCAAGCAACCTTGACGCGAGGCACTTGTAGAGAATTGCTACACCTATTTCACCCTAATGCATAAACCCTGGTCTCAGATCTTACCCCTATGATAAAAAGCTGATTCAAAATTCACCTGCCAGAGCTTGAGAAACCAGAACTAGACGGAGAATAAAAGGGAAGAGCAAGTTTGCTTCTAGTGCCTGGACCTAAACCATAAACAGAGTGGCAGACCTAGTCCTGGGAGCCATGTGGAGGACGAGGAAGGAGAGGGAAGGACGGCTGAGACTGCTTCCCACTGGGCCTCTGGGAAGGAAGGGAGAGACCTCCTGCCTATATGTGCTGAACTTCTAACCACTTTGAGTTCCAACCCTAGAAAACTGCAGCCCAAAGCTGGCTACATATTTTGCAGGGCCCAGTGCAAAGCGAAAATGTAGGGCTCCAACCAGAGGTAGGAAAGTCAATATCTCCTTCCCACAGACCCATTGCTCCAAGCCAGGGCAGACAGGCAACCTCCAAGGGCCTGCAGTCTCCAGGCAGGACCCGATGGATACCTGAGTCCCTGGGTGGAGAGCAGCAAGGGATGCGGAGGCTGAGCAGGGCCTGGGAAGCCAGAGAGCAGGGTGTAGACAGCAGGCAACCCATCCCAGGGAGGCGAGAGGAGACTTCAGGAGGGACTATGTATGAGCCAAGGCTCCAAGCCCTGAGCACATGCTCCATTTGCCCTCCAGACTGCACTCACACAACATAAATTCAAAGGTAAAATTATTAAGAAATTCAAGACAGCAGTGGAAGAGCATTAAAACCCAAGTGCAGGGCCTTCTGGACGAGGGGCCCTGTGTGACTACACTGACTGCCTGTGAAGCTGACCTTGTTGCAGCCCATCAAACTTCCCTGGCCAGCTTAATGCTCTTTCCCCCCTAAGAGCTGTAATGTGTCTGGCAGGGCAGGGAGCAATGGATGGTAGTGGAAAGACAAATGCTCTCTACGGGCCACAAATGGCATGGGCTGCAGAGCTCCGAACAGGAACATTCCTCCAGCCTGGCATTCTTACCTTCTTCTCTTGTTGTAAGGCTCTGGGCGACTAATGACTTCCTGCCTCGATTCTGGTTGGCAAGTCCCACCTACCCGGAGGAGGTTTTGCAGTGCAGTACGAGGAGCATGGGCTCTGAGGGAGACGTGGATTCAAATCTGACCCTGGTTCAGCTGGGTACAAACTATTTGACCTCTCTGAGCCTCAGCTGCCTCGAATGTCAAATGCAGAGACTAATACCTCCCGTAGAGCTTGTATAACAAAATGCCTGACACAGAGTCCAGTAGTGTGGTATCCACTTGGGGGCAGCAACCTCCATCAGCAGGGGTTTTGTATAAGGGCTTTCAGCATCATTTCCCACAGCTGATGTCTCCTGTCAGGAGTCTGATCCTATCCAAAAAGGGCTCTCCAGGGGTTTTAGCAGCTACATCATCACCCAGACCCAGCCGTGCCCAGCACCTCTCTTCCTATGACCTCTGTAGCGCCCTGGTGCCTCCTGCTTCCCTAAAGAGCTCTAGACAGATGGACAATTCAAGCTCTAGGCAGATGTATCAGCCCTCTGGTTCTTGCTGAGCCCTGGAAGAGCAGTGACAAGGTGTCAAGGTATCACCCTTCAAGGAACTGGTGAGAAGGCCCCAGAGTGGCATTGAGAGGAAGAAGTATCTGTCCCATCATGGTGCCACACATCTGTCTCTTCAGTCTCATTGGCTGGGTTTGGGGCAAGACCCGGTCTCCTGAATCTCAGAGCTGAGGGGAATTTCCGGTTTCTGGTAGGCTTTTCTCCCAGAGGATGGTTGCCAATTGTGCCCTTCTGAAGGTGTCTGAACACTGTATTTTAAGGGATTGGGCAAAAGTCCCAAATCCTTTTTTGCATAAATCTCCAAGGGACTTCAGGAACATCTAGGCAAATAGGACTCCCAGAATAATCTCTGTTATTCTGTTCTTCCCAAAATAGTTTGCAAACTTAGTTTTAATGGTGCCCCTGGGTTATATTCCCATGTGCCTGTATATATTCTTTCCTCTGCATATCTCATCTTTACAGTCAGATTTCAACCCCTGGGGACTGCTCTGGTAGACAGCCTTCAGTGGGTGCCCTTGCCTTGGGAGGAGCTCAGTGATTGCTCACTGATCTGGTTTATACAGGTCAAGGCTGTGAGGTGCTCCTAATCTGAGGGACAGGCTGTCACTTTATAGTCACACTCTTTGTGTTTAAAAGACGATCCACCATTATGGATTTGCTCTTGGACATTTGGACCCAGGCCTTTTACACCAGAGCATATCCAACTTTAATGTGCATAGGAATCACTTGGGGATTCTGTTAAAGTGTAGAGTCTGACTCAGTAATTCTAGGGTGGGGCTTGACAGTCTGCTTTTCTAACGAGCTTCTCAGGTGATGCCCATGCTGTTAGTCTGAGGAGCACAACTTGAGTAGCAAGGGTTTCGACAATGCTCATCTTACAGGAAAATAAACAGAGGCACAAAGAGGTGCCGAGCACAAGGGAGAACCTTAATCTAACACTGGATCTCATTGTGCTTGCTGAGCTGCAGGGTCCTGTAGATGAGGTTTCTGGCCCCTTTCTCTCCTCACTTCTTAACTCAGGCTTTAACTGTTTTCTTTGGCTCTCCAGACCCTACTTTGGAGCTGGAGAGTCAGGGCCAAAAGTCAACATTTTCATGACAGTCCCACTGGAGCCCCACCAGAGTTCAGAGCGAGGTTAAATTTTCTCTGGCTGGGCTGCTGATAATCACTTTTGGGTGCCCAAACTCCCAGACTTGAAGATGGAAATATAATATCTCCCCAAGGAAGCACTTTTATTGAGTCCATGAATAAGAGAGCATGCAGTTTGTTGTGTCTAATTTCAGCTCCACTCCCTCCATGTGGCATGCCTGCAAGGCAGCAGCGTTCATGGCTGAGTGATATCAGAAATGTGGCAGGAGTTAGAAAAAAAACGGAACTTTTGTAAAAGTAGAGAGCTATTTAAAGCAGCGTAAATGGCTACGCTGAGCCTGTGCTTCTTTTGATATTATCCAGGATTTTAAAATTATGAGATTACTTGTTTAAGAAAGAAACATAGTCAAGAGACTCCCTCTCTCTCTCTTCTCCTTCTCCACCCCCACTAAAAAGTACACTTATTTACAAAATAGTGGTTGGCACAGAAAGACCAGGAAGGTATACATCTGCTTGGTTTTAAAGTTTCATTCCAATGTTCATTGCATAGAAACAATATAGATAGGAATCATGCAGGTGATGTTATCTGAAAAGGCGATGGAATTGAAGATATTTCCCTAGGACTGTTTTAATAAAACTCTGGAACATTATTCTTTTTGCTGCTAGAGGAAATTTTCTCCCCTATCAGGAGCAACAATTATTGGCCCTGTATACTTAATAGAGTCTGTGGAGATTTCACCTCCAGGGAGCCCAAGGGAAGAGCACCTTTTAAAAAAGTGCAGCTGAAGCAGTTTGCAAAGATGCAATGATTCAATACTAAATTAAAAATAGTCATTCTGAATATTATATGTATATACACTTAGATATACGAGATGTTAATGCTGAACTATTCCATCGTTTAACTCAGGGCATTTAGTCCCAATCCATGCCCAAACTGAGTAAGCAGGTCATAGCAAAGAGATAGAGGAGAGTTAAATTTATTCACTAATATTTAAAAATGTATCCTCCTTCTCCTTACCATATATACAATGTGATGTCTTATTCTTATACTCCCAAGCACTTAAGATTATTTGCCTTCTCTCTCTTCTTAGCTCATTTACCAGCTGAATTTCACCAGTATAACCACAGGAGAGAGCTTCCATTTCTGTGTGGAACAAATCTTTAAAAAAATAAATCAAGGGAGGACATACATTTTCACAGCACCATAACAGGTATTGGGAGTTCATCCATCTTGCCTAGTTCAGACTCCCTGAGTGGTGGTCTTTTTTCAACAATAATTTTTAATCAATGTACACTTTACTGGAACAGAAAAAAAATTTACATCAACTGGACAACCACAAAAAGAATTATATGGTGTTTTAGCTACCTGTGAGTAAATAAATATGCTTTTGGCAATCCTGGATATCTGATCCGTTAAGTGAGCCAAAACAACCATTCGTCCTGCTTTTTTTACGGTTTAAATAAATTCTAGAAACCTATTATAGCACTCAAGGGTGAGTGCTTCTGTGGGTTAAGCTGCAGGAAATATTATTGTGTAGCATAAAGTGCAGCAAATGAGATGTCAGGAGACGGGGCTTCCTCTCCTGATCTACCACTTACAAGTGGTGTGACCCTAGGCGAGTCACATTGCCTTTCTCAACTGCAGTTTTCTTATCTGCAAAGAAAGAAATTTCATTCATTTGTTCAACAAATATGTGTTGAGTTCCCACTGTGCCAAGCACATTCACGTTCTGGGGATACTTCAGTGAACAGAAAAAGGATGGATCCTGCTCCATGTTGATCTAAATTCTAGACTCTAGAACCTATAGTCTAGGTAATCTAGAAAATTTTCCCCAGAACTGAGCCTTAGTGCTTCATTATTTCCAGAGCTTGTCAGGAGGTGAAACTTTGAAGTGGCAGCAATTAAGGCACAGAGAGTTTGGGGTTTTTTAGTAGTTTTATATTTTTGTTGCTTTTCTCTTGCTTTTGCAATTGACAGCACAGAAATGTCTACGTTCATGTATGGAGTGGGAAACCAAAAGGTAGTGAGAATCTTTTCTGTATCTCTATGACCCATTTCTACCCAGTTCCTTTCTACATCCTGACCCGCCAACACAGGACTCATAAGGCCCTTGAGACATTGTTATTCTTAAGCCTCTTATAAACTAGACAGTGAATAATGATTGCTGTTTAGCACTTATAAAAGAGGGGGTAACAATCTCAAGAAGAGACAAAGAAGGAGACTTAGAAATAGTTTCCAATATCACAAGAAATTTTCTTTCACTCAGAATGCCTTCTTTCTCCTCCAAACCAGTCAGCATAACAAAATAAACTTGATTTTGCATCTAACAAAGAATGAAATAGCAAATGGAAATAATTTTAGCACCTCAAACTGGTACCAACAAGCTTTGGGTAGTAAGAGATACCATTCAATTCAATCTAGTAATTATTCTTTGCATATTTTTGTGCCAGGCACTATGCTCAGGGCTCAGATGCAAAGAAGAAATTGACCAAAGTTCCTTCCCTTATAAATTTTCTGATCATTGGTGGAAATATGTGGAAGAAGTCAGAATATAATCTGACATTTGAAAGTAGAAAAATGTGAAACCTGTTATGGTAAAGGAAAAAACAAAGTAATTCATCCTGAGAGAGTCAGAGAATGTATCCAGAGAACTGGATGCCTGTGCCATGTCCCTAATGGCTAATGGAATGAGTTATACTTCATGGAACATCAGTCCCGGGCCTGGACTTGACTGGCCATCCTGAGGCAAAATCCCAGGGACAACCAGAGATCAGTGAGAGTCCAAAGCTCCTTTGCCCTTTGCCACCAGCTTACATGAACCACTCTGAACTCTACAACCAGACACCATCTTAGGAGGAGAAGGAAGGGAAGCAGAAATCTGAAAGACTGAATTTATCCCAAAGAGACTGAGGAAAATAAAATATGCTATTTTAACCAGAAGAGAAACAAGACATCTAATAACAAAACATCAAAATTTGTGAGACAAAAACTGATAGAACTACAAGGAGAAAGAGATGAATCCATTATCATAGTTGGAGATTTCTACAACCCTCTTTCATAAATGGTTAGGTCCAGCAGGCAGAAAATCAAGAAGAACATAGATGAATTCAACCACACAATCAACAAAATGGATATGATAAACGTCTACAGACTACTTTATCCAACAACAGCAGAATACACATTGTCTCAAACTCATATGGAATATACACCAAGATAAACCACATTCTAGACACAAAATACACCTTAACAAGTTCAAACAACAGAAATGACATAATGTTTATTCTCAGACCATAATGGAATTAAACTAGAAACCAATGACAAAAGATAGCTGAAAAATCCCAAAATACTTGAGGATTAAACAACACACTTCTAAATAATACATAGGTCAAAGAAAAAAATGCAAGAGAAATTTAAAAATATTTTAAACTAAATGAAAACGAGAACATAATAAAACTTGTAAGATGCAGCAAAAGGAGTGTGTAGAAGGAAATTTATAGCATTGAATGCATACATTAGAAAACAAGAAAGATCTAAAATCAATAACTAAGATTGTACTTCAGGAAACTAGAAGAAGATCAAATTCAATCCGAAGTAAGCAGAAGAAAAGAAATAGTAAAAATTAGAGCAAAAATCAAAGAAACGGAAAACAGAAAACTAATTTAAAAAATCAACAAAACCAAAAGCTGACTCTTTTAAAAGACCAATAAATGGAAAAGCCTCTAGCCAGGCTAACAAAAAAAAAAAAAAAAGGGAGAGAGAGAGAGAAACGACAAATTACTATCAGAAACGAAAGAGGGAACATCACTACAGACCCCATGGACATTAAAAGGATAATAAAGGAATAATATGTGCAACTCTATGCTCACAAAATTGAGAAACTAGAGGAAATGGACCAATTCCTTGAAAGACACAATCTGCCAAAACTCACACAAAGAGAAACAGAAATATGACTAAGCCTATATCTATTAAAGAAATTAAATCAATAATTAACAACTTTCAAAACAGAAAGCACTAGGCCCAGATGTGTTCACTGGTGAATTCTACTGTTTAAACAAGAAATTATACCAATTCTTGACAATCTCTTTCAGAGGACAGAAGCAGAGGAAACACTTTCTAATCCATTCTATGAGACCAGCATTACCCTAATACTATACTTAATGGTGAGAAACTAGAATCTTTCCTGCTAAGACAAAGAAAAAGTCAAGGATGTCTCCTCCCAACACTCCCTTTCAGCACTGTACTGGAAATTCTAGCTAATGCAATCAGACAAGAAAAGGAAATAAAAGGTGTACAGATTGGATAGGAGAAAATGAAACTGTCTTTGTTTGCAGATAACGTGATGGTCTATGTATAAATTCCAAAAGAATCAAGAAAAAAACTTCCTGGAACTAATATGCAGTTATAGCAAGGTTGCTACACACCTATTAGAATGGCCAGAATCCAGAACACTGACGACACCAAATGCTGACAAGAATGTGGAGCAACAGGAGCTGTCATTCACTGCTGATGTGAATGCAAAAAGGTACAGCCACTTTGGAAGATAGCCTGGCAGTTTCTTATAAAACTAAACATATTCTTGCCATACGATCTAGCCGTTGCACTCCTTGTATTTACCCAAAGGAGCTGAAAATTTATGTCCACATAAAAACCTACATAAGGATGTTAACAGCAGCTTTAATTGCCAACACTTGTGAGCAACCAAGATATTCTTCAGTAAGTGAATGGATAAATAAACTGTGGTACATCCAGACACTGGATATTATTCAGTGTTAAAATGAAAGGAGCTATCAAGCCATGAAGAGGCATGGAAGAACTGTAAATGCATATTACTAAGTGAAAGAAGCCAATCTGAAAAGGCTACATACTGTATGATTCGAGCTATATGGCATTTTGGAATAGACAAAAAGTACAGAGACAGGAAAAAGATCAGTGGTTGCCAGGGATTAAGGACAAGGGAAGGATGAATAGGCAGAGCACAGAGGATTTTTAGGACAGTGAAACTACTGTGTGTGATACTGTAGTGGTAGATATGTGTCTTTATACGTTTGTCCAAACCCGTAGAATGAACAACACCAAGAGTGAACCGTAAGGTGAACTATCAGCTCTGAGTGAGAGTAACGTGCCAGTGTAGCTGCATCAGTTGTAGCAAACGTTCCACTCTGGTGTGGGAAGTTGACAGTAGGGAGGCTTGTGTGGGGGCAGGAGGTGTATGGGAACTCTCTGCACTTTCTGCTCAATTTTACTGCGAACCTAAAACTGCTCGAAAAAATTAAGTCTATTATAAAGGGGAAAAGAAAAAATTTATCCAGAGTAGTTTGCACAGTGCTGCCCTCCTCTTGCCGTAGAGCTTTCAATGAGGAGCAAGAATCTTTTTGGTGCCTTGGCAAATTCTCATACCCCATTCCAAGTTGATATCAGCTTCCAACATTTTATCCTGTGTGCTTTCAAAGTCACAAAATACATCTGCGAGTTCCTTTTATGTGAGGTCTTTTTGTTGATGTCACTTACTCTGGGACATCTTCATTCTTTTGTCCCAACCACTTTCCTCAATTATGTTGAATTTGTCTTTACTAAGTTCCTTTGGCTGCATATTTAGTCCCTTTAATGTCTGCAAATTCAACGTTCCCACAGTCAGCTGTTTGCTCTACAACTCCATTTATATTCCATTAGAATTTCACTTTCAGCTTAATCATTTATTGTTTCTTTGCTGCACTTGCATCTATGTTACCTCTCCTTCCCTCCTTCAATTATCCAGTTTTGTGAAATGTCATGTGGAAATTCACTAGGAGACAAGGAGGCAGCACAATGACGCATTTTGCTGTCTGTGTGAGAACTGAATAACATGTACAGGGATCAACAGGCTTTGAAAGAAGTGACCTGACTGTTCCCTGATCATGATGCACATCTGTCATTTATGTGGTGATTTGTGGACTGAAGAACTGGCTGTGAAATTTGAACTTCGTGTACTTTCTCGTAGCTAATATATGGTGGTAACTGAAACTTGAATTGTGTTGTCGGGAGACTGGGATTATTTAACTAAATCGCGATAACTGAAATTCATGCCCAGGTGAACTGCACAGAGCAAGGCCTGCCTATAGAGCATACATTTGGTAGTATTCCATTGTAAGAAAAAAATACCTAGAAGAATGTAAAATAGGATAGGAAATTATATTCTTGTTATAAAGAAGTCTTTCCCTAAGCAGAACATGAAACTGAGATATCGTAAAGAAAAAGACAGTGGATTTGACTTCATAAAAATTAAAGAATTTTATGTGGCAAAGGCAAGCTAAACAGAGTTAAAAGATAAATGACAAACTAGGAATATAATATAAACATGTGACCAAGGTTTTGGCCAACAAATCCTTCCTCCACAACAGTATGAGGAGGGAAGATCTCAGTGAGTCAAACCTCATGAATCAGTAGATGAGCAGTCAAACTAAATTTCTCCTATGGTGTGGACTTCATTTTATGGAATGTGAAGTACCTTCCAACAGAAAAGGTGGAATATTGCCAGCCTAACCCAGATCCTCTGCAATGCACTTAGAGAAACTTTGAGTAACTCTGAGATAGATGAATCTCTTTTCTGTTCTGAAGAAAAGGAGAACAATTAACAGAATGCCTGTCTCCGGGGCAGAATTCCAAGTGTCTCTGCAACACTGAGCTTTGCGAAACATGGAAACACACAGTTTCCAGCAAATCACTCAAATAATCAAGAGGGAAAGGAACGGAAAGGCTGAGGAACTTGCAATTACCTCAGTAGCCCTGACTCCTGAAAATCGTGGTGATGGGAAACATCCGAGCCATGCGTGTGACCCTTAAAGGGCATGGAGATTCAGATGGTGCAGAGGAGGAAGAACGCCTCTGATAGCCCGCCTAGGTTGCATTATTTATAGTCTCAATCGGGAAATGTTGATTAAGAAACAAGAGGATACAGACAGGAGCAGCTCCTGAAATTGTGCCTAAATACCTCAAATATTCCTAGGGAAGCGCGGACAACTGTGTCAGAGAGGAGCTGACAAATGGAGGATAATAGCGCAGAGATCACGCCCTTGTCAGCCGGCGGGCGGAGAGCATTACTGATCCTCAGCAAATCATTACTGATCCTCAGAAAAATGTACTGCGACTGAGTGTAAGACCTGATTGGAATTTTCCACGGATGTGTGATATTGGAGACGGGCTTCCAGCTGCACTTGCCAAATCACCTTTGCTAAGTGCAGTAGATCACAGCGAGAGGAGCAAAGGCTGCTCTGCCCTTTCTCAAGCAGAAAAGGATTTTCAAAGGGCCCAGTTCTCTCCTCCACAGGATGGGGAGAGCAGATTAGGGATTCGTGATTAGTACAAGTACCGGAGATCCTCCCGCTCATTTCCATCTTGAAGCTGGGGTACAAGGTCTCAGGTGCTGGGCAATCACTCACGGTCCGTCTGAACAGGTGCTTCCTCAGGGCTGGAGAGGAGGACTTCAGGCCCGGGCATCTGGCGTCTGGTACCAGCTCTTCTTCTGCCCTCCTGGATGGCTTTAGGCAAGTCCTTGACACCTTTGCATCTATAGCCTTTTGTTGTTGCTGTTTGGTTCTTTGTTTAACCATAGAAATTGATGATAACACTATTTGATGGCATATTCTATTAAAAAACCGTCCATTACCAAGTGCAAACAAACAGTAAATGCTTCCTCTTAGTAAGCCCGCATAACAGTTTCCTGAGCTCTCCCACTCTGGACGAGGTTCATAAACACACCACGAGAACAGAGTGAAAGAGGAGATGGTACAGAGGCTTTATGCATGGGGTCTTAATACCTACCCCATGTGTGACTCTTAACCGAGGATAATCACTGGTTAAGAACACAGGTTAAGAATGGCTCATAGAGTGTCCTAAAGTCAGACTACCAGAATTTAAATCTCCACTTGGAAAGATTGCAAGAACTGGGACAAATTACTTCATTACCCAAAACTTCATTTCCTACATCTGAGAATAACACCCTTGCCCCTAAATGTCCATATCCTAATCCCCAGAACATAAGGAGCTCAGCTTAAACGGCAAAAGGGATTTCACAGGTGGGATTATGTTAGGGATCTTGAGGTGGGGAGATTATCCTGGATTATCTGGATGGGCCCTAAATGTAGTCACAAGTGTTCTTATAAGAGAAAGGCAGAGGGAGATTTTACTGCAGACAGGGAGATGATGATGAAGCAGGGATTGGACTGATGAGGCCCAAAGCCAAGGAATGCTGGCAGCCACCAGCGGCTGGAAAAGCAAGGAAATGGATTCTTCCTTAGAGCCTCCAGAGGGAGCATGGCCCTGCTAACTCCTGACGTCAGCCCAGTGAAACTGGTTTCAGACCTCTCACCTCCAGAACTGTAAGAGAATAAGTGTGCCTGTTTTAAGCCACCAAGTTTGTGCTGATTTGTTACAGCAACCATAGGGAACTAATACATATCTCATGAGAACTGTTACTCCAATAAAAATGCGTGACTGGAAACCCAGTTAGTGGCGTGTCTAACACACAGTAGCTATGCTATACATGTACGCCATCCTTGAAACTGAAGCTTTGGTTTTGAGGGATCATTGAAACCAGTACAATGGCAGCCATTTTCCTCCGTGTTCATCCTGGTAACAAATGCCTAGACACCTGGTAGAAAGCCTCTCTCCTTCCACACAGACTCTCTCTTCACCTATTACTTAGAGGGAAAAGTTACTTCTCTTCACTTAAGTCACATTATTCTTTTCCTTTCTACTTTTTTTTCATTACTCTTCATCCAGCTGGTCTTTCTGAACTTTAAAGAAAACAAAGTCATTTCCCAATGGATTCAGATGCTGCCCCAAGTTGATATTCCAACCAGGTTCTTGTTCTTATCTTTAGGTCTCATCACCAGAAATTTCTGAAATTAAATCCTCCCCAGGTTCTGGCATCACTCATTTTCTCATTTCTTCCTTCTGCCATTGGTTCAGATTCTTATCAATTTAGTCCTTTCCCTAAATATGGTTTGTAATAGGTGACAGAGCAAAGTGATAAAAATCTAGACAATCTGGTTTTAAATTCTGGGTTTTTGCCACCCACTTATAGCGTGACATTGGGCAAGCTATTTAACCTCTCTGGCCCTCAGTTTCCAAAAAAAAAAAAAAAAGAAGGAGTGGATATTAAGAATAATACCTACGTATAAAGTTGTTGTTATGAGAATTAAGTGAGTTAATATTTGCTAAGAACTTAGAATAGTACTTGTCATAGTGTTAGCACTGCAAATTTGTTTTTTAGTTATAATAAATCCAAATTTGAAGCATATCACTTACTCAAGTTTCTTTCATAACTTCAAAATATATATTTGGTGAAATCAATGAATTTTCAAGGGAAACAGAAAAATATTTCTATCCAGAAAAATATTTTTGAGTGCAGCTAACTCAGGTATTTCACCACAGTCGGTGTTTCTAGATTTCTATACAACAAACTCGTCTAGTCCAATGACAAATTAGACATAGATTGAGCTTGGGTTTTGGACTTTTTACCTCAACACCCCCACCAACCCCCATCTCTTTGCCCATAAACTTTCATTTGTCCTCCACGCTCTGAAAACCTACTTCTAAGAAAGTCTCTGATGTCAAACTTAGCATGGATTTAAAACAAGGGTACTATTTACCTCAGAAAAACAATTTTTCAGGAGCGCTTTCATTTTGTTTTTCTGTCCCACCCCCACCCCCAGCCTTGGACAAATCCCAGAGGAGATCCATATCATGGCTCCAACACTCAGCATCTGTGGGATTCCATGAGCCTCAGTTTTCCCATCTGGAAGGCACATCTGAGGCAATGCTCCTGTCCTGGGTCTGCTGTGAGAACCATTCCCGGCTGTGTCCCATGTGAAGTGTGAACCGCTGCTCGAGGGGCTTCATCACATCACATGGTCCTGGGGTTAGCAGTCACTGGCTCAGGGACACCCGGACAGGCTCAGCCAGGGCAGGGGCGGTTTTTAGATCTCTGAAATGAATGTATTTAGGGCAAGAAAGACATGCATATATGAGTCTGAAATTCTCCATTTTTCCACAAGCCACCTCCTAGTTCTCACCAAGGCCTAGAGCAGTGTTGGGCACAGTGTGGAATATGCACTGCCTGCATCATGATTCCATGGAGTGCTGGTTGAACACCAGATTGCTGGCTTTCCCACAAAGCTAGGAAGTTAGGATGATGGAGCCAAAATTATGCATTTTTCATACTTAGTGATTAGTGAGCCCTTCTGGCCTAGTCTAAAAGCAGTTTGAGTCGCGGCGTGGGCCCCCTTTCTTCTAGGGCCACGTATGTACTTTGGTTTTACAGCCTCCAAACTGAGTAGGGAGGGGCAAGTGTTCTGGAAAAGGAAGGGACCCAGCTTAGTAAACAATATTGAGTTTGAAAATAGAAAAATACCTTTTTTATGAGCAAATCATGCAAGGAGAAAAAGAAGAAGGCAACACAGATTTTTAGGAACAGCAATGAAATCTATGTGAGAAAACAGTAGTTTAGGTAAAAAGCAAACTAAAATATAGCATGATTTTAAACAATTAATATTAAAGAGAGAAATAAGGGCACCATATCTACAGAGAAGAAAGTACAATCCTATCACACTATTTTCCCCGGGACTGAGCAATATTTAAATAGTCAATACAGTCATGCGCTGCTTAATGACGGGAATACCTTTTGAGAAATGCATCATTAGGCGATTTCGTCATTGTGCGGACATCATAGAGTGTACTTACACAAACCTAGATGGTATAGCCTACTACACACCAAGGCTCTATGGTACTAATCTTACGGGACCACAGTCATATATGCCGTCCGTCATTGACTGAAACATTGTTATGTGGTGCATGACTGTAAAATTTATTGGTTTTCAACCCTTAGAGCGAACCTGCATATAAAACACGGGACAATGCTTCAACTGCATGATAAAATGTAAATGTTAACAGCACAGACAAATAAAAGCAAACACATTATTGATAGAAGGTGAGTTGTACACGGGTAAAGGAAAGGCAGAGGAACTGTGGGGACACAAACAGTCTCATGCACAGAGAAAATCATGAGATTAGGGTGAGAAAGTTGATAAAACAAGAAGTAAATAATAATAGCTAATATTTCTTGAGATCTTCTGTGTGTTGGACTAAAGGCTACAAATGCATTATTTTGTTGCATCATCATGAGGAACCCCATGAGATACATATTATCCATTTACTGGGTTACAGGTGAGGAAACAGAGGCACAGGAAGGGTATGTAAATTACTCAGGGATGCAGAGCTGAGAAACTGTTGAGCAAGGATTCCAAGCCAGGTGGTCCATCTCCAGAACCAGTGATTTAGCCACTGTGCTGCGGCTTCCCTCATCACTAAAGGGAGCGAATTTACAAGATGTTACAAGAGAGAAGCAGCAAATTGATGACATGAATATGATGTACTAGAAAGAAGGAGGGAGGAAAAGCAGTGGGAGGGGGAGTTTATCCTCCCCCTCATGTTAGGTGGTAAAGATGTTGTCTAAATGGATCTGTCGTGATGCAGCAGGATCAGCATCGTGTTTAGGATTATGGGGGTGACATCGAAGTAGCGAAGACTGTCTCTGGAGAGAAGAACTGGGGTGAGAAGGGCTGAATGTCAGTATTATTCGAGTGGCTATCATGTTTATGTATTTTCATAAAAAATAAAAAAATATTTCTGTTTATTTAGAAATAGCTTCAATTGTGTAAGTGTGCAAAACATGAAATTCAAAATCATCTTTACATCTCTCACACATTTGTTAAACGTTTGCCTTATCAGGATTTTTAGCTCGAAGGCCTTTTTTTAAAAAAAAATGTAAAGAAATATGAATTTTTAGAATCTGTCCCTGGTAATATTGCAGGCATGGCAGAGAGAGGGGGCAGGATTGTTAGAAGCAAACTGGATTCTAGCCCTGCTTCTGAGAGGCAGTTCTGACTACAGAGAGCAGGCGATTCTCTAAGCCAGGGAGCAGGGGTTTTGATCTCTGGACTGTGATACACAACTTAGAGGAAGTGTTCAGGCAGCAGGTGCCTGGAGGAGTCCGGCAGCCTCTCTGGGATGGCGATCTGTGTTCGTACACGGCTCATCTCATCAGCGTGGCACTAGGTTCAGTGCCGTGAATTGTTAGGCACAGTTATCATATTTTTCCATGAGTCTACTTCATAAAAGTAAGAACATTTATGCTCCCTTTAAAATGGAGATCTCCCATTTGAATTGCTGGTGAAAGCAATCAAAGCACTATTGCTTCAGGAACTCATATATATATCTATTTATATATATGTTTTATCTCCATCTATCTATCTATCTATCTATCTATCTATCTATCTATCTATCTATCTATCTATCCATCCATCCATCCAATCTATCTCCCTACTTACCAGTCTATACTAGTCTGTTCAGGCTGCTATAACAAAATATCGTAGACTGTGTGGCTTAAACAACAGACATTTATTTCTCACAGTTCTGGAGGCTGGAAGTCCACGATCAAGGCAGAGTCAGCTCCTGGTAAGGGCCCCTTTTCTGGCTTGCAGACAACCGCCTCCTTGCTGTGTGCTCACAGGGTGGAGAGAGAAAGCTCTGGTGTCTCTTCCTCTTCTTATAACAGCACTAATCGCATCATGGCAGCTCTGCCTCATGACCTCTTCTAAACCTGATCACCTCCCAAAGCCCCCACCTCCATATACCACCAGACATTAGGGTGCTAGGGCTTCAACATATGAATTTTGGAGGGGACACAAAAATTCAGTCCATAACTCACTTACTCACTCACTTTATCTATCTATCTATCTATCTATCTATCTATCTATCTATCTATCTATCTATCTGTCTGTCTATCTTTATGTATAGAACAATAAGAACATGGCTTATAAGTCACTTTCCTGCATTATTTTATCTTTCCAAAGCTCTTGCAAGGTAAACAGGTCACAGATAAAGCACTATGTTCACGGAGACACTTGAAGGTTGAGTCAACTGTGATCACACAACCAACAAATGGTGGTGCAAGGAATTCAACCCACATCTTCTCTGTCCTCTCCTCCCTCCCTCCCGCTTATGACTCTCTTCCAGCCACATTAGATTACTGACTGTTCTCTGAGGACACCAGGCATCCTTCCTCTGGGCCTTTGCAGTGATTATTCCTGTGATCTGGAATGCTTTTCCCTCGGACATCTGACTCAGTCGCCTCCCTCTAGACTGTTCAAATCCCACCTTCCAGGTGAGGCTTGTCCTGTCCACTGCTTAACTCGAAAGCCCTGCCTCTCTCTGCCCACAATCTCCATCCTCCATCTGCTGCTTTATTCTCCATAGCATTTGTTACTGGCTGACCTACCAGATCATGTACCTATGCTTGTTGTTTCTTTTCTCCCTTCCAACTGGGATGGAGGCTCCACAGAGTCAGGAATTTTGCCTTTATTACATCTAGTGGAGACCCAGCAGAACTGTAGGGTCAGTCAGAACTGGGTGCAACTGTAACTCATGTGATTTGATATTTCAGCAGTTCAGATTAGAGCCACACCAGTTACTACAGAGGATCTTTTCTGATATTTTTAAGCAGCATCATAAATTCTAAGTAACTTTAAATTTTCAATAATTACAGAGCAGGCATGAGCTTTTTCTTCCTTTGTTTCTCTAGATGCAAGAACATGGATGCCAAATCCGTCCTCTCTGGGTGAAGTGGGAATGTGTGAGGACGACTGGCCTAAGTCTAATTAAATAAGAAGACACACACAAAAAATTTAAACATTTTTAAAAACCGGAATCATAAAGTGTGGTTTCCTGTCCCACATCAGGGATTCTCTGGCCTCCAGTGAGGTCAGGGTGGTGGGAGAGGAGAGAGCAGCATAGAGGGAAGACGCAGGGTGAGCCACCCTGTCTCTGCCTCCTCTGGACCTTCCTTCCTCCTGGAGTGTCGCCCCTCACACTCAACGCCCAGGTGTCAGGGGTCAGCACATGCTGTCATCGAGTGTGGCTGCCTCCACGTCCCCGTCACCAGACACAGGACATTTGCATAGTTAAGTCTGGCTCAACACATCACCACTCGTATATGTCAATTCTTCCTCCACAGCTGAGCCCAAGAGCAAAGACACACGAGCAGAGGCAGATTAACAAGAGCAAGGTTTATAAATATATATATATATATAATCTGGGAAAGATAAGGGCCCATTGAGGCAAATGGGTAGGGGGAGAGGAAGCCCCTGTAAACAGCAGTGGGAATCCTGCCAGTTCCCAGACTAGAGGAAACTGGCCCAGAGCTCTGGTCGGCCACGTTAACAGTCAAGCCAAGGATGGCGCGGTTGATGCTACATGCAGCTCTCTTCTGTTCTCCACATTGGAGATTCTCGAGTCTGGGGTAGTTCTGACCTGGGCTAGTGTGCCTGACCCTCCAACACACACACAACACACAAATCCCCCCCCCACACACACACACCCCACACTACACACACACACACACACACACACACACACTCCTTAGTCGTGGTCCTCTGGCTGCTGTCAGAAGAGAGCAGTTTCAGCGTCGCTTGAAGGAGCTGAGTCCCTTTCCAGTGGAGCAAAGTCCATTCCTAGTTACACACAGTTTGCAGAGGAAGATCTGCTCTTTATTTGTTGAGATTCATGATAGAAGAAAGGAATGGGTTGGTGGCTCCGATGAAGCCCTGGCCGGTGATGAGCATCCCAGAGGCAAGGCTACCCCTTGCTGTGCCCTGAGTTGCTCTGACTGGGAGCCTCCAAACACAGTGCTGCTCCTCCAAAGTCAGAGGGGGACCCTGAAAGGTGGGGGAAGAGGTGTTTTGACTGAGGGTAGAGGTTTCTCTCTAAAAATTTATCGTGCTGTCCCCCATCACCCCACCTGTGCTTTGCCCAGGGGGTCCAGGGGCTCTGTATGAACGGGGACCATAGTGTACCCAGTCACAGCAGGTATGGTGCTGTCCCCATCATACCACCTGTGCTCTGCATATATGGGCTCCAGGTGTTCTGATGGCTGGTGGTGACACAGGGACCTCCTATCACAGATGAGATGTTGTTCCCTCCAACTGCACCACCTGTGTTTTGGCCAGGTGGGCCCCAGCTGTCCTGATGGAAAGCAGGAATACCAGGTCCTCAATCGTGGGAATGGTGTTGTCCCCTCCCATTGTACCACCTGGATTCTGGACAGGTGGGCCCCTGTGCTTGGAATGAAGGTAGAACTAGATGTGTGTCCAAACACAGGGATGGTGCTGGCACTTGAAACTACAATGGATGTGGTGTGGCCAGGTGAGCCCCAGGGGCTGTTGTGGAAGGTAGAAACAGCATGTCTCTTGACACACATTTCTTTTCTGTGGTGGTGGCTCTTCCAAGTCTAGGAGCTTTCCTATGTCCACGTGGGCCTCAGGTGCACTGAAGGAAAGTGGGAACACCAGGTCCTCCAATCATGGGGATGGTGTTGTCCCCTCCCATTACTGCATCACCTGTGTTCTGGACAGGTGGGCCCCAGGTGCTCAGATTTAAGGTAGAACCAGAAGTGTGTCCAAACACAGGCATGGCGCTTGCTCCTTTTACTGCAGCAGCCATGCTGTGACCAGATGGATCCCAAGTTATCTGACCAAAAGGAGGAGCAGAAGTGGTGCTGGGTGCCCCCTCAGTCCTGCCCCAAAGTTGAGTGCTCTGGATGCCTGTGACTGAGTGGGACCTGGGGTAGACACACTGATCCCAAAGTTCCCACCATCTGTAGGGGCTGCAGGTCCCAGAAACACAAGTGGGCCTGAAGTTGTTGGCAAACAGTGAGCTACTGTCCCCAGTGCTGGACATCCTGGTGGCAACTCCAAAGCCAGTAGCAGTAGATGTGCCAATGGGGAGAACACCTGGCATGTCACCAAAAGTCAGCTGGGTGTTGACAGTGGTGTTAAATGCAGAAGCTGGCGATGTCAAATCTGCAAAACCTGGTTGCATTATGCTGCCTCTGGGTGGCTGGGCTGCAGGAGAGGTTGGACCCACAGCTTGTGCCAGGGCTGCCAGTTTTCCCACCAGGAAAGAGTCGTCAGGCTGCTGCCCATCACAGGCCCCAAATGTGGGCTGAGAGGAGATTCCTGGGTCAAAGAGAAGGTTGGAAATTATGGTCCTTCTGCTGACTGACTCTGCAGGTAAACGGGTGGAGATATGGGCCGAGGCAGTGCTGCCACTGGGTGGTGTGTTCTCAGAACCAGGAAGCCCCATGTAAAATGGGAAGTGTTTTTCCTGGAGACAGGGGGAGACTGGAAGATGGCAGCCTGAGAAGGAGGCGTGGGATCCATGGCATCAGTGTCAAAGGCAGGCTTGAAGTTTGCAGAGGTGCCGCCTACTGGAGCGGAGGTGACTGCAGAAGTCATGAGGGGTGGGCCGGTGAGAACAGGAGCACTGGGGAGAGAGGCTCTCTGCTGCTGCCCATAAGGGGTCCCAAATGTGGGCTGTAGGGCAGTTTGGGGGCCAAAGGGATAGTTAACAATTGATGTGGGGAAGGGGACCATCAATGAAGGTGGGTTGGTGGAGCATGGTACATTTACATGGTGCCTCTGCTCCACACTGCAATGAACTTGGGAAAATGGGAGAAATCTCACACTGGAGCCTGGGGGAGACCTGAAAATGCCAGCCTGGGAAGGCGCCGTCATGTCCGTGTCAATGACACCAGGCTCTAAAGTGGGCTGAGAGGTCAGACCTGCAGATGCTGTGGCTATGATGGTGGAAGGGATTGCCACTGAAGGGATGGGCTGGCTGGTGAAAACAGGGGTCCTGGTGGAAAGGACTGGAAGAGGCGTTGGTAAGAGAAAAGGAGGAGAAAATCTACAGACATGGATTTCGGGGATTCTTTTCAGCAGGAGGGCGGCTAGAATGAGAAGGTGGAGGTGCTAAGAGGTGTGGGGAGACCAGAAATAGGAGACGCTGTAGCCCTGACTGAATGAAAAGGGCCTCCATTCTCATTCAGTGGAATTTCCCAAACAGGACTAGGAAGAGAACCAGCATGCACAGCAGGAGGAGGAGAGATCGGGACTGTGCCTCTTGTTTCCTGATTAGTATCTGGTGTAGGGGAAGGTGGAGGGACAGACAGGATCCTGGGTCTGGCCGACAAGTCAACCAAGTCAATGGGAGGAACAGGGACCTGTAAGTGTGAGTGCCCAGGGGCGGGGAGTCTGCAGTCTCCCAGGCAGGTGAGGAGGAGGAAGGGGCAGGCTGAGTGGCACTGCAGTCTGCCAGGACCCCTGTTTTATCCTCCAAGATCTTGTTCCGCTGACACTCAGTGTTCTTCTCCAAGGTGCCCAGGTTTTTGGCAATAGCTTTGCTAGGAAGCTTGGGAGGTGGGGTCAGCTCACCTCGGCCCCATAGCAGTGGCAGTGGCAGCAGTGGTGGCAGTGACAGTGGTAGCAGCAGGGGCAGCACAAGTGGCATGGCGATTCTCCATTTGCAGGGCCTACTGCTGGGAGAGACTGTGGAGAAGAGCTCCTTGATGGGATATCTGAAGGCTTTTCGCCCTGCATCTCCTTCTCGGACATCAGTGAGCTGGAGAGCTGGGACGATGGTCTTCACCCAGCACTTTCTTTGTTGACCTCTCCAGCAGCAGGAATGGCGTGGGGTTGGGTCAGAGAGCACTGTTGCATCTGGATCAGGCTTCCAAGGAGGCAGGACATCTCCAGCAGGGCTGTAGGAGGTGGCACAACATGACTTTCCGAGGAGGAGCTCATTGGAGACATCTGGGCCTTCCAAGCTGTCTTCTGGGTGTTCGGGATAGAGCTCCAGAGGCCCAGGACTGCACTCAAGGGAAGTGAGGACTCCGTTGGTCTACAGGGGCCTGGATGTCAACGGTATATTCCCATTGCTGTGGGGGCCCCTGTTCCCATCATCCTGTCCTTTGGGCTCTATCTAGTCCTCTTCTTTCTTTACCATCCCTTTTCTGGGCTCTTTTTCTATCTTCTCCTCAATCTCCTTTGAGTAAGGAAGTGGGAGGTGACTGGATGGTACCAGCTTCATAGCCTTGACTACCTGCTAAGGTGGTGAACACAGGAGGGTAAATTTGTACCCTGGATGAGGGATCTTTATGGTTCTCATGTGTCTGAACATCATGGGATTACATGAAGACAGCAGGGGCTTCTTTGGAGAGTCCCTCCAGCTCACCAAGGGGAAGATCCCTAGAGGGGAGCACATGGTCTGCTGGATCAGATACCACCTCTCCAGCACAATGTAAAAGCCAATTGATAAAGGCAAGGGTCCCTGTGGAACAGCCTGCGACCAGGGCGGAAGGTGGGTGCAGGAGGAGTGTGGTGGTCCCGGTCAGGTGGGGCAGCCTCACAGGCGAGGGAAACCAGCAGGCAAGGGCCAGGTGGGGAACAGTGGTGGGGAGGGGGATGAAACTTACAAAGACAATTGCCCATATTGAGCCAGGTCTGCCCCAAATGATCCCCAGAATAGACCGTGAAACTGGAGAGCTTCTGCTCAGCTTCTGACCCCTCTCAGGGCCAAACAGGCACTACAGTGTTCAGCCTGGTGCCTATAACGTCCCCTTGGAACATGTCACAGAGAAAGGGCTGCTTGAGGCATGCGCCAGCCCAGCGCCTGAAGAGATGGTGCCAAAGGGCAAAGGACAAAGGGCGAGGCCCCAACGACCACCCCAGCTGGACTTTCTAGCACCTGGGACTTCCTGCTGCAGATTGCAGGTGTTTGACACCAGATGGGCCACCACACAGGGACTGTTCAGGACTGAGAGGCCCCATCCCCACAGCTCACTCGCCTGGGCACTGGCTCTGCAGGCCCCTAAGTGCCTGGGTGTGTGTCACCAGTCCTTTCCCTGGGGTCCCCGAGGTCAGAGCCTGCTCAAAGCCGAGCCAGGAGCCACCCAGATCCCACCAGAGTGTAGCCCGCCTCCTCCAGGGACCCTCCACCAAGCTGCTCTGTGAGGCCTGGAGAAAGGGGCGCCTTGTCCTTGGGTGCCTGGGCCCCCAGCATCATCAACCAGGTGGGCAGGTTTCTGAGGAGCAGACGCAGAGCCCTGACCTGACTGAATGCTGTACCCAATGACATCCCTTCCTGGCAGGCGTCTTCTTTCCTCACTTGTTTTTTAGAAACTTGGTAAAACGAAATTTAAACCTTAGATGTTTCTCAGGTCACACAGGTGGTGGTGGCTTAGCCAGGATTTGAACCCAGCCCGTGCGAGTCCAGAGCTCCTGCTCGGGACACTTTCCTTATCACAGATTCATCGTGTTAACCATTGTTTTTGGAGTCCCCAGGGTACTTAGCACCATGCCACACCCACAATGAGTACATGCTTTACCCAGTAGGAAGTCTTCTTTAGTTCAACCCATGAGATGATCATGGACCACTCTGGGTTCTAGTCTCAGAAGATGTAGATCAGGAAGCACCAATTGTCAGCACGGCACCATCCTACATTTCTACTTGAGCCTTGAAGCCCAGATTCTCTCTTTTCTAGTTTGAAGGATCCAAATATGTAAAGACTGTACTACATTAATTGTCAAGTTAAAGTACACTAGCACCTCTGCTGCCAGGTGAGGGGACAGTTTACGAGGAAGAAAGAATCCATTATAGAAAATAAAGAAGCCAAATGATCTCTATACATCTGAATTATGTTTGATACAGTTTAGAACCTGCTGTATTTCCTGCCACATCTTAAGGATACCTAAAATTCAACATACCCAAAACAGAAATCATGGAGAGTTCTCATCCACAAACCAGGGCCTTTTACATTATTGTCTATACCAGTGGCACCACCATCCACCCACATCTGAAATCCAAAAACTTATGAGTCACTTTGCCTTTCATATTAAACCCATCCCTTAATGACACTGAGTTTATTTACTAATTATATCTCGAATTTTTCCATTTTATCTCACTCTAGTACCACTGTATTCTCTCTCTAACATTGATTTCTCTCTCCATACTACATCCAGAGGTAGCATTGAAAATGCAAATGGAATCAGATCACCCACCACCACCATGTAACCCCTTCCCATTAGTCTTAGAATGAGGTGTAAATCTGTAACGGGGTTTAGAAAGCCCTCTGGTCTGTCTCCCGCCTCCCTTTCCACTGCATTTCCTGTTGATCCCCTTCTTGCCCTCTGCACTCACCCATCCTTCAGTCTCCCCAGGTTCTGCTCTCTCACGCTACACTTTGTGTCTCACTGTGGAACTTGTGCCCATGGGATAGGACGGGCCATGTTTGACTTTGCCTCCCAGGCCTTCAGCTGGCAATTAAAAAATAGAGAATTAATGAATGGATCTATTGTCTTTCTAGTGGATGGACTTTTCCTGAGGTTGTCTCTTCAATCTTTCTGGTACAAAACTGGTTTTGGAAAATTCTAGCTAGATTCTTTTTCTTTTTCTCTCTCTCCAATTTACTGGTTAAGGTAAATACGGATCATGATAGGAAACAGGACAATAATGAATACACTATTGTCTATTTCCATAAATTCTAGAGGATAACTTTTAAAAATCTGTCTTTTCCTCTGTTAATAACTAGATGATAAAAGATACAAGTTGGAAAGGAATTTATGTCTGTCTACAAAATTGTCAAGGAGGCTGATTGAGGCTGAAATTATAGGAGAAGAGTTTCACATGTAACTCCCCCACACTGAGAGAACTTTCCCTCCTTCTTGCAACCTATTTTAATTGCTTCCTTCTAAAGTTGCAGTAATTTTCTCTTGTATTACCCAGCTCTTGTACTAAACGCTGAAATGAGCATAATACTTATTCTAGCCTTGGTGAGTAATGTTCAGGCAATCATTTCCAGTTCTAAACAATTAGTTTTAGGTTGGTCCAGGAGAATTGCATGGTTGGGTAATTCCAGTACCGCTAACAATGGAAGCTAGCTGGGAGCTTACATTTCTGTTTTGACCAGACCCTGATTTATATTTGTATAAATGTGTTATATCCTCAACTTCAGTTAAGTTGGTATAGGCTTGCAGGCATATAATCATTGGAAGCTTAAGTCCCAGTCTCATACTCAAAGAACCTAATTTCAAGTGGGAAGCAATAACAGCATTATTCCCACCACACACACCTCACTTACTTTATTTCTATAAGAAAATGTGTTTCATGCTCCAGCAATGGATACCAAGATGGGAGAGTCTTCACTTCTCATTGAGGTTAGCTGTTCTAGCCATAAGGATGACAGCAAATAAGCAAGGACGCTATTGCTAGCTTTAGTCTCTGCCACTACTGTAAGTCTTTGCAACTCTCCACTTTCAATGAACTGCCACCACTACAGACTACATTCTCCAGGTGCTCTGTATTAAGACCATGTAGACAGACATCCCAAGCCAAACTTGCCCCATCGCCTCAAGGCTCCTGATCGAATGCTTATGTGTAGACATGTCTGTTCCCTGAATTCACAGACAAGCAAGTCCATACAGAAGACATGGGATTCTCTAAAATGATGGACTTCCTTAAAATTAATTTCATCACTTCCAATGCGAAGTGATGTGGGATATTCAGAGAACACTAGTGGTAACAGCTTGTAATGGCCATTGACATTCATTCCCTATAATGAGCTCATCTTCCCTAAGTTCCTTCGGACAGCAAAGTGGAAATATCAAAGTATCTTGCTACACCCACCAAAAGTTCTGTAATTATGACTAAGCTTAAGTCAGCTTGCTTTAACAAAGCAATGGCTGAAAGATGACACGCAAAGACTGAGAATCACTTACTTGGGCAGCTTCATAGAAGGAAGACTTCAAAGTTATGCTAATTAGAGGTATTATAGCCTCAAGATAAAAGCTTCTAATGAGCTAACTTTATAGACACAGAGCTTCGATGTTGAATCAGTCCCCACTCAGGCTGCATATATTTGTTTCTACATCAGCACCTCTTTCACACCTCTTTTATACCAAAGAATTTATTCTGACTACCAATCAAAGCTACTTTACCAGAAAAAAGTAAAATTGCAAGAGAAAGGACTTAGTAAATCTAGATATAGTATTCCCTTTCAGGAAACAGAAAAAGTTAGAGGCAAATAGCCCAGAGAAAGAAAATCATAATTGGTAAAAGTCATTCACTCTTTCTCCCATGAAAATATTTATTGGTGTGCTATTATGTGAGTCATCATAGTTAGCAACATGAGCTCCTTGTCCCAAGAAGCATAAAAATTTCCAATTACCAAGGTGAAAGCAGATATGGTCCCCGGACATACTGGAAAAGAGCCTGAGAAGGGGCAATTGGGAAGGAGAGAAACCTGGGAAGTGTGAGCTGGAAGGTGTCAGAGCTGAATGGGGAAACCGAGTGCTGAGGTGAAATTCCCCCTCCCCCTCCCCCTCACCTCCTGGAGCCTGAGGAACAGCTCACCAAATGAGAGTGAGCAATGGAAAAAATGGCTCTCCAACCACAACCAAGAAATATTGGAAGACAGCTAGAAAAGGAAGCAAGAACTAGAGAAATGTAGGGGTAGACTGACATGTTAAAGGAAACCTGATTCCAGATGGTATCAAGAGAATTTTAAATGTCATAAGACAAAAAAAAAAGCACACTGTTTTCCAATATGCATCTCAGGCCACATGTTGAATTGGATGAAAGTAGAAACTTGTGCCCTTTTTCAACAGGGATTCTTTCAAGCTTAGTCCAGGTCTATGGGCACAGAACTGGGTGTGAGAGAATCCAGTCACCTTAATGCGGAATTTGGACAAGAGGCAATTCCTCTGGAATGTAGATGTAAGATCATTCTGGGTTTAATTCTCAACTTGACTTCTTTGAGGAATTCTGATACTATAAATTTCTAAGGGTGAAAAAATAGCCCTGCTGAAAAGGTAGCATATGGGGAAGGAATTTTGATTGTGCTTTCTTCAAATGTGAAAGTGCTTCTTCAGCTGCAACATTCTGGACTCTTGAAAATTTAGTTGATTCTTGTAAAGTCATGAAAAAAGAAACTGCAACAGATTGAAGCAAGACAAGTTTTAGGCTTATTTGAGGACTTAAAGATCAAGGTATTCTAAAAAGGACTGTGGACCAATTCCAAAAATGCAAGAGAGAGGAGAATAAAGAGGAAAGTGATTTTTAAAGTGTATTTAAGATCTATATGTCTATAAACATGCTCTTATCTGTATTTTTTGGTTGTGTTTTGGGTTTTATGAAGTCTTAGCTGGTTTTGGTTGTTGCTCCGAGGTTATAAAGACACTTTTAACTGTTCTCACTCTGGGGAGGAATTGGCATGGACCTGGAGGAATAGAGGCAGGAGTGTAGTAGGAAGTGTAGGCAAAGTGTAAGAGAGCAACCACAACAGTTCACAACCTGCTTTGGGGGTCAACCTACATCTCAAGTCAAAGCTCGCCTCAAAAAGAAAAGATTTACTGAAGACAGAAAACCTTTTACTGAAGGAAAAATGCACTTGAAATTCATTGGTTACCTACACTCTCTCACCTTTGAGTCTGTATACAAAGTAAAGTGTTTTGGGAATAGGATGCAATCATTTATTCTCTCACATGATATCTACTCTCTAGGAGGTTGCATTCTGGTATGCAGACAGCCAGAAAGAGACAAATCCAACACAGCATGATGGTGATGATGATGACAATGATAAGGGTAGAGTTCTGTACAAGATACCTTGGAGCAAGGAGAGGAATACTTTCCATCACCTGGGAAAGGCAGAGAAAATTTCGCAAAGCAGGTGTCATTTGAGTTGCATTTAGAAAGAAGGGTAGGTGTTTTCCAGTTGACCAAGGTGAACAGGGGGTCATTCCAGGAAGAAGGTATAACCCCAAAACATACAGGGAGGCCTGTGAGGTTTAGGGTATTCAGAGAATTATTAATTGTTAGATACAGGAGGTTGGGGAAAGGTGATGACAGGAGATGCAGGTGAGCAGGAGGGTGGAGCCCGGATTATTAAAATGATGTCATGGAGCTTTGGTTTTATCCTGTAGGTATTATGAAGATATAGAAAGTTCTTAGAAGGAAAATGACATGTCCAAATTTTCAGCTTTGAAAAATGTTTTAGCAATGAGTCTATCAGAGCCAAACGTTCTCCCAGCATATTAATTAGTCAGGATAAGATTTCTCTGTAGACCTTGAACTTGCCTTCAATATGTCAAACATTTCAGCTTTTCTCAGAAGTTTCTGAATGTAACTATATCACTCCCTGACCTCTAATTCTTGCCCTTCAGAAAATTTCTAGCCCTGATCTCCTTGGGTAAGTAAATGTAAGTAGACATTGGTCTCCAGAGGAAGAGAAAATTAGCCACTGGGAATAACATATTTATTTTTTTATTCTTACCTGGTGGTGAAGAGGATCATTCAGGAGAATCTTTCATTTTTCTGATTCCAATATTAGGAGTACTCAGGGTGTCAACACATTAGCAATAAGAAATCTAGTCTAGGTCTCATTTAATGAGGAGGAGGGAAGAAACCTACCATAATAATTGTCAAGGACAATCCATCTTTATAAAAATCATCTTACTGGCAAGTCCCTGGAATCTGTTATTGCGAGAAGTTGCCATAATTGGGCAGGAAGAAGGAGGTTAAATTAAGATTGTCAGTTATTCTTAAGTGAGATTTTTAGGTCAAGGAGATCCCCAGGCCCAAGAATACCATTTATGAAACGGTAAGAAGTACCACATCGCTGCCCTGTGGTTTTCACCATAAGTTATGTCATGGGGCTCTAACTGCCCTGCTCATGACTTCTAAGAGTGGGAAGCAAAGTGATTTGAGGATTACAAAAGAAAGCCACTCCACGCATGAGAGGAGGAAATCAAGTGTGACAGCTAGATATAAGTATTCTTAGCAACAGGCTCATATGATTCCTGTAGAAGTTATAAAGAGCTGTTAGTGAAGTCTAGTGTTTTTCAATCTCTGGGTGAAGTGTAAAAACTTCCTCACCTCTAGGATGAGTGGAAGTCTTTCTACACTATATCTGAGTTAATTTGGGAATTGTGCATCTTCTTCCAGAGAGATATGAGATTGCCTTTGTCTTTACAGTTTTAATGGTTCTTGAGCTTTGGAGTTGGGTCCAAAAGTGGCAAAGTGAAAAAAATCATCATCTAGGGATCAGAGATCCAATTTCAGTCCTGGTTATGCCACCTACAAGTGGTCTTGTGGGGCCATTGAGTCTCAATTGAACTTCAAGATTCTGATTTTTAAAATTGGGGGACATTACTCACCACTCTGTTAGATTGCTTCTGCTGGACGATGCTGTGTAGATCCAGAGACAATGCACCAGTATCAACCTAATATTTTAATAGAGATATATAAATATAAGCATCAATATTAGTGATGGCCAAAGAGAGGCCTGTTAAGATGATTATCTGTTTAGGAGAGGAAATGTGGTCGTGAAGTTGATATTAATGATCTTTAAGGGCCTGAGTGAATGGTACAAGTGATGGGAAATTGGAAGGTTTGAATTTTCCTCTTAAGAACTGAGATTTTGGCAGGATACGATTGTCAGGCTTTCCAACTTAATGAAACTGCAACTTTGATGTGGTAATAGAAGCTAATTTTATAGATTGGCCTTGAATTTTAATGATTCACAAAAGAAGCACATCACGATACTGCAGCTAAGAGGCTAATGTCTGAAGTACCGCGTCAGATGGTGCACCACATCCTTCTTTCTGGTGATGAGCATCTGGTTGGCGCAGGCAACAGCAATCATAACTGTTCCCTTATGTTTACAGCCGGAACATCAGATGATGACATCAGACTGACTGAGAAGGTCCATGTAGATTGGCTAGGGAGAGAAATCACACAGGTTGAGACCCATCAAATTTACCATATACAAAACCCTGCCAACATAAGCTCCCTCCCCTGACTTTTCTGCTAGGTACATAAATGCGCAATTATTTCTGAACTTTTAATCTCCTTCCCTTGCTCCATCATCCAAACAGTTGTCAAGACCTAGATATTTTTGCTGCAGATCCTTTTTGCATTCTTCTCCAAAAAGAGAGGACCCAAAAGCCCCCAAGGACTCACACTATCTACAGTGATCCAGACTTGAGCTCCAGACACAGATAGCATTCATCAGGCTAGCTTCTGTTGGGCTATGAGAAATTCAATAGACCAATGAACTGAGCTTGGAGAATACTGCCAAATTCTTGTTTCCATTGAGAGCTCCTTCTTGTTGTCCTGGTGATCACTGCCTTGCAAGGACATGTTCAGCACCCTCCCTCCTCTTCTACGTCAATTTGCTACTTGTCTCTTGACTTAAAGAGCTCAGACTCTCCACCAACAGAATAAATCCTTTCCTTCTTGCCTGTTGAGTTCCCCCAACAGCTGTGGCAGTTTTGACTACAGAAGTGCTTCTGTCCATAACTTCAGCTATTCAGTCTTGCTTCAAGGGTCTGGAAGAAGGTCAGCTGGATGTTCTCTATTCTCACTTTATACTGCTTAGTCTTATTCTAATTTCCTGACTTTTTCCTCCTTTCCTTCTCTGGGCCCATCAAAGAATACTATGCCTGGTTTTCTCTGCATAAGAATTTGGGGTGGGGTAAGGGCAGTAATATTACAAATGACCCAACAATGTAAGCATTTTCCCAGCATTTGAAAGACATGTGGTTACCAACTGCAATAACAACTAGAGCCTAATCTAAATTGCTGGATCCAAACTCTATCACTGTAATCAGCATAACCTGGTTCTTCCTCAAATTCCTTCTGTCCTGGGGAAGTCCTTGGGAGATTTGCTATCCTTTCCTGGGCAGTCGTCCACACTGCTCCCTTGAAAGCTATAGGCAGAGCATCTATGTTTCCAGGTCCTGCTCTGTGGCTACCTTAGCCTGTGATATCAGTGTTACATCCACTGTGTGCCCAGGACACTTCCTCTCCAGTTCTTCCTTCCCTGTTCTTGCTGCTGTGCTAAGCTCCCCATACACTGGAGGTCATTCGCCAAAGACAGGTTTGGAGATCAAGTCTTGTGGCAACCAAAGCCAAGCTGTAGGTTCAGGCCACAGTCCAAAAGCTGGTTCCCCTGCTTACCCATTGTAGTCTTCACACCTGTAAATTGAATAAAACCATATCCATCTTACAGTGTCATTTTGAGGATTTAATGAGATACTGCATGAAAAAGTCTTAACACAGGGTGTGGCTCATGGCAATGGCTGACTGAGTAATGTGAGTTATTGACATGGTCATCAAGGGAGGCAGTAGAGAGCAGTGTTTATGAGCACAGACCCTGGAGCCAGATACTCCAGGCTTGAATCCTGGCTCTGCAACTTATTATTACTATTAACGATCTTGGGCAAGTTACTCAACCTTTCTGTGCCTCTTTCTGCATCTTAAAAATGGGGATGATGATGATGATGACGACGATGATGATGGTGATGTTGATGATGATAAAACTCATCTCATTAGGTTGTTATGGGGATTAAGAGAGCAAATATCTGTAAAAGGCTTAAAAGAGTGCCTGACACATGGGTAGTAAGTGATATATATGTGTTAGCTCTTATTGCTATTATTGTTGTTGTTGTTATCTCAATAAATGGTAGAGGGCTCAGCTACTGCTCTCACCAAGGATGCAAACACATGTCCTGCTCTGATTCAGATTTTCTCCATTCTGCAATGCTCAAAGATGAAGGTCTCTTTCATCCCACAGTTTGCTGCCGTTTCATCCCAGCCAAGTGACTTGAGCTCCAGTCCCTCCCCCTATGAAGCTGTTTCTTTTTTACCTAAAGGAAGATAAGGAACGTGGCTCAAGCTCCTCCTAAATATACTAATGTTAATCTTAGTACATTTCCCAATTTTCACAAGTAGTGTAATAATTTTAAAGAAATACTTTGGCAGGTCACTGAAATCTACAGTGGCCACAGTGCCCCCAGAATGGATTCTAATTGCATTGCTAGCCTTCCTTTCACCTAATTCCTGTTTAAAGCTATGATGTTGCACAGACAGAGCTTCTTTAACATGCAATGTAGATTAAAAGCAAGAAAATTTCATCAACAGAGCATTAAACTTAAACATCTAAATGCTAAAGGGCTGGAAATTCAACCTAATTAAGATGGCTGAACACAGAGTCACAATTAAACAGTGAGAGAATTATGGAAAAGTAAATATTTACACACACATTGTATACTTATTAGGGTTTACAAAGAAATGCTTCTCATCTGCACAGCTTTCCTTTGTAATGATATTGTTATGAGGCAATAAATGTGGTTATAGTTAATAACAGATGTTAAATGGCAGAATTCATCCAGAAACCTCACTAATTACTGCAGAAGCGCAAGACAAATGCACGGCATCATATGGGAGGTATTTCTTATCTGTTTGTTTATAAACTGAAAAAAAGAAAGGTCACTTGTAGAAGCAGAAATGCTTAGAGTAAAGCCTTAGCTGTTTAAATGAAAAATTTAAACACTTAAAAATTACAGTGGGTTTCCCCTTCTAGAGAGTTCATTCTTCATTCGGAGAAAACAAATTGGCCTAAATGAGTTTGAGTTAACTTGGCCATTCTTGTGGTAATCATTTTCTGAATTAGTTTAGGGAGAATGTTCCATATTTTAAACTGCATTATGTGCTGTCTTTAGAATGATGCTTACCATCGAATATTTCATTTTCCTTCAGCCCAATCCTTCTCTCCTTACAAGGGCATTGGGACAAGTAAGGAGGAGGGAGGGCAGATTGTAATGTCACCTAAAGTGATTTTGTTTTACATAGATTGTATAGAGAAGAGGTGGGAAATGCAAATGCTTAAAATAATTTCTCATAGTAAATGTGGGAAGGCTGATTGGAAAAATTAAAATCAAGGGGAGTCTTTTGTTTTCCTCGCAAAAACTCAAAACCCAGATAATCATTATGAAACTCCCTACCCTCTGAAACCGTTGACTTTCATTTTACTCTGTAATGTTGTTCAGTTGTTTGTTCCACTTCCATGTCGTCTTAATAGTGGTACCCTTTGAAATGTTTGTGGCTGATTTGCACCATACTTTACAAAGCTTTGCTTCTTGGATTTAATTTCTATTGGTCTTCAAAACCAAAGAGCTTGCTTTCCACGTTGATTCAAATAAAGTTGATTCAATTAGAACAGCAAAATTCTCCAGGGTTTTTGGTTATACTAACATACATCTGTGCACATATGGGCACACACAATATACAATGAGAGAGGGGAAAGAACAAGAGGTTGGAACAGAAATAGAGAGAGACAAACAGTGCCTTTAGTCTTCTATGAAACGGAAACCATTATACCAAACCTCAGTTTCTTCACAATGTTAAATTGTCGCTTTTTACTGTGGAAAATCTGGTGGCCAAGTGATTTTTTTAACGCCATTGAGTAAGACAACTTTGAGTCTTCTTTTTTGATTCTCTGGAGAATAACTTCACCATTAAAATAGAAAGTTGACAATAAAAATCAATGTAGATCCATCACTATAATCATTTGAGTCAAGGGAGAAGTATTTTTTCTTCCATACTATCTTTTGGAACAATTTGGAAAGGAATCTGCTCATGAAAAAGGCGAGGACAGTCTATTCTAGGGATAGAGAGCGTGGACTGGGCTAGTGCTTCTCAAACCTCATTGTACATATGCATCGCCCAGGGATTTTTTTTGTGTGTGTGTGAGGAAGATTGGCCCTGAGCTAGCATCTGTGCCCATCTTCCTCTATTTTGTAATTTTGTATGTGGGTCACCACCACAGCGTGGCTTGCTGAGGGTGTGTAGGTTTGTACTGGGGATCCAAACCCGTGAACCCTGGGCTGCTGAAGTGGAGGAATGCACAAACTTAACTGCTACTCCACCAGGCTGGCCCCCTGGGGATCTTTTGAAAGGAAAGATTCTGACTCAAGAGGTCTACAGTGGGCTTGCCATCCTGCATATCTAATAAGCTCCCAGGTGATGCTGATGCTGCTCCCTGTGGACCACACTGTAAGCAGTGAAGGCCCAGAGGACCGCTGATGGTCTCATCTAAATCTGGTACCTTACACCACAGTGCTCCAGTCATCAGCTGCAGAGTCTGAAAAAGGAAACAAAATGAAAGTTCATACTGAGCCTTAAATTAGAAAGCTGGAAGGCTACTTAGGGGGAAACCTAATTTATTACCCATCACATGGTGTTCACTAGTATCACATAGAAACCATTCCAGATGGCTGAAAAAGTGTGTGCTTGTAGCAGTCTCCTTTGAAGACAGCCTGCAACATTGCTTGGTAAGTTAATTCAGTTTTTAATAACATCCATCAAATTTAGCAAATGCTCCCTTTGCTATATCATCAGCTAATTCTTTACGTCCAGACTTCTTTAAGGCAAAAAATTCCTCTAAATGATAGCCCTTTATAAACTCAAAAACTCTTCTCTAATATATAATCTCACAGTTTCCCTTCTTTACACTAAGCTATCTCAGATGGTTTAGACTTTTCTCAATGGGACATTTTCCAACCCTTTAATCATTTGGGTAATCTTATCCAAGTGATGTCATTCCCCCTAGAGAGTAATTTATTCTATCCTCAGTTAAAAAACATCCATCTTCTTCTTTGTTTTCATTCTTTCAATCCCTAATGGCCTATTTCTTTTCAAGAATTTTTATATCAACTTTATGGGTCATTATCATCTTCTCAAGATCTTTTGGTAAGTAATAGCCAAAATCTCAGTGTTGTTAAGTTATTCATTTGCAAAGTAAGAAACCACAATTAGGAGACAAAATTATCATCATGTTGCACCTCTGATGTTTGTGTGTTTTGTTGTTTGCCTCTGAAATAATCTAATTGTTTTCTAGGTAGTTCCTAAATTATCCACATGTAAGACACATGAACTAAGCTAAAATATAGGGACTTTCAAAAGAAAACAATGATTTCTTATACTTAGCTTTTTAAAAACAGCTTTGGGGCCGGCCCGGTGGCGCAAGCGGTTGAGTGCGCGCGCTCCGCTGCGGCGGCCCGGGGTTCGCTGGTTCGGATCCCGGGCGCGCACCGACGCACTGCTTGGTAAGCCATGCTGTGGCGGCGTCCCATATAAAGTGGAGGAAGATGGGCACCGATGTTAGCCCAGGGCCGTCTTCCTCAGCGAAAAAAGAGGAGGATTGGCGGATGTTAGCTCAGGGCTGATCTCCTCACAAAAAAAAAAAAAAAAAAAAAACATTTAAAAACAGCTTTATTGAAGTATAATTAATATACAATATACTGCACATATATAAATATACAATTTGAAAAGTGTTTTTTACCTTCGTAACCATTTTTAAATGTACAGTTCAGTAGTGTTAACTATATTCACATTGTTGTATATTAAACTCACAAAACCTAGCACAGAATGAGATTCATTAAGAAAAATGCATATCAGACTCAATTAGACACAAATCCCTACTTCACCTCTGACTCGCTCTGAGACCTTAGGCAAGTTAACATCTTGGATGAATAAAAGCTTCCTTATTTTTAAGATAGAGATAAAAATACGTACCTTACAACTACATGCAGATTAAATTAGATAACATATACAGTGTGCCTAGAACACAGAGGGCCTTCAATAAACAATTACTTCAGTCTTCTCTAAGTAATGAAACTTATCAGTTAGACCATCTCTAGTACTTGGGAGAGCACCTGTCACATTGCAAGCACTCAATTCATGTGTTAGGTGAATGAAGCCAAATATAGGAACAACCAAGTTGAGAGTCTGGACAAAAAAAAAAAAAATCATTGGATTTGGTTAAGTCCCATTTCTATTGTGTTGATAAACTCCTATCAATTCCTTGGGCTTAACTTTTAAAGGTTTTGTCCCCAAGGTTAAACAATATAACAAAAACCAGATACCAGGGTTAGATGAGATTGTGTCTATGTAGGTCACGAGAATCATATTGGTACAAAAAGTCATATTAAAAGGGCTTAGAGGTTTTTAGAGCAAAGATATGTAATGAATTATATTGTATTAGATAAGGATTATATTAACTTGGTGGAAGCCTTTATTTAGATAGGCAAGACTGTGACCATTTACCTAAAGGGACTATGTTCAAAATAATATTCTCACAGTTAACTGACACTTAAGGGGCAAGACTCACGAAGAAGGTAGTAGAGTAAGCTTGACTTCTCAGGGCCTGTGTAGACTCCTTTCTCTGGAAGAACGACTGTATCTTGGCATGGTGATTTATTGGGGTAAATTTGGATATCTTGAGCTACTTAAAGCTTTAGTTTCTCATTTATAAGATAAGAATGAAAATCAAAAGTTATGTATATATTAAATAATACAATGTTTTATTAAGGCCTTTATCACAGTCTTGTAAATTTTAGTTGTTTTTCACAGACACTCAGTTGTTTCTTCAATATATATAGGTAGCCTCCTTTGTAAAGAAGAAATTAGAATTCTTGAACTCTAATTCTGCAAGATATGATATATCCAGTTATGGTTATATCTAAAATGTGAATAAATGGATTTGTATTTGTGGCTTCAGAGTGAGTGATGATTTATGGCATTTATCTTCATATAATAACTATATTATTTCTAGGTTTAATAATAACAAGCCTAGATGATTACATGATTATCTATTAGCAATTCCAGTTATAATTATATAAAAATATTTTCCCCAATAAAAGAACATAATTTTATTGTTAATCAAGTGACATTGATGAAAAATGTATTATTAAAACTACAGAAACTTATAATTTAAGGCAAAGCATAGTAGATTTTAAAGCAAATTTTGAAGAGTTTTGTCATAAATTTGTCACTAGCAAAATTGTTGCTAAGTTCTTTTAATTAATATTTTTAAGTTGCACATACACATAATTTAAAGGCAAGTAGCTAGCTATGCTAGGAAAAACAGCGAGTCCTCCAGCCAACCCCCACACCCAAAAGTCCCCCTCTCCACAAACACTTTAAATCTTTTAGCTTATGCTTTTGGCACTTATCTTCATATCTTTAAATAGTTAGCATATCATACTACTCCAGATTTTTCTATTTTGGGCTTGATTTACTGACATTACTTTTGAGGCGGCTTTATTTCTCCCCATACCCTTTACACATGTATACACTTTCTCAGCCCCCTTCATCCCAATAAAATCAAGTCATAATTTTGGCTAGATCGATACCCAGTGCTTACATTATTATGGCTATGTGAATTCTATGCACAGTTGAGCCATGTAGTATAATATAATTACTTTCACATTTTTCACACCTAATTTTTGTTGTTGTTGTCATTTGTTTATTTTTCCTGAAGATAATAATGATTTCTTTTCTTATTGTCCTAGGTTTCTAAACACTTATCACTAACATATCCAATCTCTCCTCTGCTTGAAAAAATCTCACTATGTTCAAGCTTGTTAGGTATTTGACCAATGCCATCTGCTTGAATAAGCCTCTCACAGAGCCGTCTGACAGCTCCTGTTTGCACTGGCCACTCTCTAGACCTGCTCTCCAGCTCTCATCTTGGGAGTTGATTTCATCCTTTTTCAGGGGATTGTACTTGCCCATCTCTTCTGTTGGATTGCTGTTTTCTGGGCTTCTGTTGGTTTTGGTTTACTCACTTGTTCATAGAGCACATAATTCCATAATTTCAATAATTTTTGGAAGGCAAAGTTTTGAGAGCTTATCTGTCACAAAATGAATTTATTCTGCTTCTACATTTAATTGATAGTTTGCTGGATATAGAACACTAAATCAGAAATCATTTTTCCTCAGAATTTTGAAAGTATTGCTCTCTTATCTTCTACCATCCAATGTTGGGCTGAGAGGTCTGAAGCCAGTCTGATTCTTGTGTTTTGTGTGATATCTATTGTTGTTGGTGGTTTTTTCCCTTTCTCTGGAATTCATTTGACTCTTCTCTTTATCTACCATGTTCTGAAATTTTACATGATATGCCTTGGTATGGTACTATCTTCAAGGCACTGTGTGAGCCCATTCTTTCTGGAAAATCATGACCTTCAGTTCTAGGAAATTATCTTGAATCATTTATTTAATGATTTTCTACTTTTCATTGTCTCTATTCTCTCTTTTGGAGTTTCTATTATTCAGCTATTAGAACTCGTACATTGGTTCACTTCTTCTTTTTCTCACTCTTTTACTTTTTATCTTCTTTTTCTCTATTTTCTAGAAAATTCTTCACTTTGTCTTTCTAATCTTCGAGTTTTTTATTTCTGCTGTTTTTAATTTCCACAAGTTTTTTGTCCTCTGAATTTTTCTTAAAATATAGTCTCTCATTCTCTATAGTTGTAGTATCTTCTCTTACATCTATAACAACGTTAATAATAGTTTTCTTTGTTGGTTTTAATTTCATTCTCTCTGCGTATTCTCTGTTTCCTTTTCATTGTTTTGGTCTGCTTGCTTTGATTTCTGCCATTTACTTCAGATATTTTCCTCGTTTGGTGATCCTTTACAGTCTGCTCCTATTAAAGAGAAGGGCACTAAGAAGCTGATTGGAACGTCTGTGTTCAGGGTAAGGCTCGTTGACTGTGGATTTCACTGTAGGGTGAGATAGTTACGTCATTTTGTTGGACAAATCCTAGTGACAGTAACATTCACTTAATCCTCCTGTTTAGTGTGAAACCCTACCCCCGGCTGTGCCTAGGGTTTCCCAGCACAGAGACCTTCTGTTTTACTTTTCCAGGGAATAAACCTCTAGTCCTCTGCTCACATTCGGGAACAGAGTCTTGGGGCTTAAATATTACATATTAATATCTTAAATATTCTTCAAATATCTTAAATATTTTTTCAACTAATTCTCCTTTTTTTTAACCTCCACCTTCACCTCTTACATCCAGAGCTACTTGGCATCACAAATTCCTGAGAATACTAGAGATTTTTTGGTGTAAATCAGATTTTTTTTTTTCCCTTTCCCCATTGGCAGCTTAGGATTTAGTTTTCTTAGCTCTGCTACATTATACCATTTTATCTATCTGCATTTTATTTTGAAAAACTTGTTGCTGTTATCTCTTCTCTTTTTGCTCTTTCCTTGTAGGTTTATAGTTTTAAAAATACATATTCTTTACTGTTGATTTATTAGAGGGTTAGGAAGGAATTAAAGCAAATGCACGTATTCAACCCACCACTTTTAATTCGATGTCTCTATAACTAGTTGGTAACTAAATATTGAAATGGGATTTTTTAAAACCTCCCTCGTTAAAGTTCTATAGTCAAGAAGGATCCATTTCTTTTTTGTTTGTCTGTTTTTCTTATATTTTAATAAAACATATTCTAATTTTGTTCTCCTATGTGGGGGAAAAAAATCAATGCTAATGGCTGACATTCTGTACAATAAAGTCTCCATATTTTCCAAGCTTATTGAATTACCCCTCAACAAATGGTTAACAAATACATGTTGAGATTTTGAGCTCTCTTAAACCTAGACTTTCTGTTATAAAACCAATCACAGGGAAACTCAACTGGCCCTTCCAAGCCACAGTGACGAGAGTTAGTTGGTTGATTTTTAACTACCAAGAACTGCCCTGGTGTGGAACATCCTTTGCTTTATAAAGTCAGAACAGCCCTAGAGAATCAGCAATATTCCAGTTTCCTAGAGAAGATCATGAGACAGATTCTTATTTAAGAAGAAAAATACTTTCACAAATGCTTCCACTTTGCCTACTCAGTCTCTCTGAATGAATCCCTGGGGTCCCTGCATTTCTGAGGGGTGAATATGAGGAGATCCTATTTTCTCTTGAAGTGTCACTGTAAACGACTTTCCAGTGGTGTTAGGTCCTATTATAACTTGCTGAAAGCTCCACAGGCAAACATAAAAAAACCCCAAAACCTAGGTTGACTTTCTGCTGGGTTGCAATTCATGAAGCAACTTAAAGCCAGATGATTTCCAGGTTCATACTGCAGGTTTTTTTAGTTGTTTTTAGTACTGCTTGTTTTCCTCTCAATCCATACTCTACTCTTGTTTACTAACATCTCAAGTGTGGTTTCACAGATCCGTCAAAATTTACAGTAAATTAGAAAGGTAATGTTTCCAAGAAGATTTAAAATTACTGGTAGTAAAATAGTGACCACAACCCAGATTGGACCCTGTGGAGAAGGCTGAGGTTTGCTTTTCCTGAAATGGTCAATTTTAGATTGCAATTGAGGTAGCTTTTTGAGTTATGAGTGAGTTAAGGAGAAGGAGTTTAAGAAGCCCATATGTTTCAAGTTCTGTAATTTCATCCTCCTGATATAGATCCATCATGTTTCCTGCAAAGTTATTTTTGTGTCATTTTTTTCCCTAAGCACCATAAAATACAAACCAACACAAAACACTGTAGGGGTGATTTAGTTGTTGTTGTTATTTACAATTAAACATTTGTTCAAATAAACCTGCCGTCTTGTGAAGGCAACTTGAGAAAATGTTTGACATGACAATTTTAGAGGTTTAATTATCTTCGTGTTACAGATGTAAAGTCCTCTCCTAAATCCTCTCCCTTTTTTTTTAAAGCTAAACTATTCCTCCATTTTCAATATATAACCAAAATAATGTCACACGCTGCTTTCAATTAAAAAGGCAGCAAGCTTTAAGTAGATAATGATTTGTTTGTTCATAGTGAGGCAGAGAGAAGAAAGGAAAGAAGGCTGGGGTAAGAGCTGTCGCCCAAATGCGCCAGTTTCCCAGGTGAGTGCTCTATTTGAATTAAAATATTGGTTTTGCTAGCTCAAGTCAGCAGAGAGTCCTTTCCCCACAATTCCATACAGTCTAGAAAGAACAAACCTCGAAGCAATTCAGTGGGCACATCTTTGGTGGTTGAAGCACTCTCTCTTGCAAGGCACATTAAAAGAAAAATAAAATCCTACTGCATTCAGACACGGCTCCTTCCTAGCTGAATATAATATGACCATGAGGAGGACAGAAACTAGTTACAGGTGAACCTCAAAAGGCTTGATTCTTAGGTCAGTATGGACTCATTTAACTAATCTGCCTCCACAGACTCATGAAATTGAATTGACTCCTCCATAAACTACAAGGCTAAGCACCAAATTAACATGAAATGCCTCTTGATCTGTAGTTGTACTCCACCCCACCCAAATTTTGAAGTTAAATCAATAAAAGAGAGAGCTAATCTTTAGTATTCTTTATAATCAAACGTATTTATGCAATCTTAAACTTTAATGTGGAGAAAAAATACATATTTTGAATTTTTCCATATCCCCTCCCATAAATATTGTTGCCCTGTAACAATTTTTATGTGCAAAATTACACATAATGTTCTTTATTTTCTAAATGTTTGATGCAAGATTTGCCTTAGTGAGGATTTGAAATATTGATCAAAATTTCCCCCTACTCATTCTAAAAAAAGAATAAATTCCAGACATAAATTGTGAGTAGAATTTTAGCTTAATTAGATGAATATGTCCAGCTTTGTTCTCTGTCTAAATCCTAGGAGTATGTCCAGCTGTGGATTTACAGAATTATTACATTTACAAACTCAAAATACAAACTTAGACTTGTTTTAATATTGGAATGGCATAAAACAGTTTGGCTGATTAGACACAAAGATTTTCTCCAAATGTTTCCAGACCACCAGTTTTCTCGCATACACCCACTGGGTGGGAAGCAGGAATAAGACACTGAAAGGGTGGTCCCTCGACATGGGTCCCAACACCTCAGAACGGGCACACTGGAAGGAGGAGAAGGACTGGTCCAAACAGGAAGTTGCTCTCAGCATCTTCTGGACTCTGTCTCTGGAAAAGCATGTGAATAACATATACTTTTTTTTCTCCTGCCGGTAGATACAGTCAGTTGAGACTGGCATCAGAAGAAAAATTCATTCAGAGCCTTTAAACCCATGAGAATGAGAAATACCTATGCACAAATTCTGCCCTCCAATCTTCCAGCAATGCTTTATGAGACCAGTGATGTACAGCATTAACCTTCGAGGAACCCAAGGCAGAGCATATAAGAATGCTGAAAAGGTCAGACCTTCACACCATAATTACTACCAAAAATTCATAGGATACTTTCAGTGTTAAAATTTTCCAATTGTTCACACTGATAAAAACATCCAACAGCATTAAGGAGGGAAATAACTTTCTCTTCCAGTTTTTAGTTAATTGGGCAATGCTAGTTTTGCTTGTTAGCAAATAAGCAAGATACACTCATTGCATTCTTTTTTCTGCCGTGAATTCTAAGTACAGTTCTGGCAAGAGTGGTTTTATTTGTTCTGAGTATTTCTTTAGGGCATAAAAACAGAAATCTAAGACAAAAGCTGTGGAGGCCACCTGGGTTTTCTATCCGGGTATATGTTCCCTCCACAGTGTTTGGAGCCATGTGGCTTGAGGTGGTTTTGTTTGAATAAACTTGCCCCATTCTCATTTAGAAGACCTCTCGTTTTACAAGACTCCCTGACAGCAGTTTAAAGTCTCTCCCTCTTCTGTGTCCAGTACTCTTAGGAAACTGGACTTGCTTCAGCAGAATGTTGTAAAACTGTGCCCAGGTTTTCATATTAGACTGAATTTTCCACACACCCAGGACACGAGCAGTGGGGATGCAATTTATATCACTAATATCCAAGGAATGGCAGGGAGTAAATCTGTTGGACTTCTTGGATCCTTGAGGACCACGGTATATTTTAAAGCAGGGGAAGCTTAGACCAGAATTACATAGTTAATGTGACCTGAGAGGCAATTTGGGCTTTTCCAGTGGTGGGAAGGGAATGAAGGGGGAAAAAGTGTGTATTTCTATTACAATTTAAAAAACACCTAGACTTTACATGAAGATGGAGCCTGCTATTCCAGTGTGTGCGTGTGTGTGTGTGTTTGTGTGTGTGTATGCCTTCAAAAAATTATAATCTATTGGAGAAGATAGATACCCATAATGCTCTAATATGCACGACAAAACAAAATAAAACCACTGGGATGCATTTATCTCAAAAACTATGAGGAGATCCTGGGGCGTGGGTAGAAAAATTCCATGTAGGGCATTCAGGGAGGCTTCCTAGAGGAGGTGAAATTTTGGCTAAATAAGATTTTGAAAGGTGGAGGCGAGTGTGGAGGGAGTTAATTAGCTGAAATCCCGAAACTAAATACAAAAGCCCCACTTGCCCACAGGAGAGTTCTTCTGTTCTGGTATTCAGACTCCCTCACAATGGTCACCAGCTTGACCAGACACATGACGTACTGCTACTGTTGTCAGTTCTGGAAAACATCACTCCTCTTATCTACAAATGTAAGAAAGCAGAATTACAGTACTTGCTATTTATAAAATATAAGAGCAATTCTTATCAGATTGGAGCTACAAGAAGAAAAATTTAATATTTGTAATGTTTACATTGAGATTTATCTCTGAGACGCTCCTCTCATATACATTATTTCCTGGTCTAATCTAATATTTGCTAGGAATCTTCCTCATGTTCAATACTTTTTAGAACTGTAATAAATAATCCAATTCAATTTAAAAAATAATATTGTTTCCCTCCAAATTCTAATAATCCTGTGATACAATCTGTCCCCAGTTGTGGTTACATGTAGTAATTTCCCTTCTTTTTCAATTTCTTTGTCAAATTCTTTTCTTTGTCCCATTAATTTTTTTATATGTGGTCTTTTGGTTCAAAGACGTCACAGAGGTTGGTCGGGGTCTTTAGAATTCATAGTTTCATGAGATCTTTTCAATTTATTTATTTAATGTTCCAGATATTACTCTCCTGAAATATTACATTAAACAACCAATGGACATCATTGCTGACTGGGTCAGATGTTTCATCTGTAACATTTAAACTCAACTGTAATAAATCTTATGTGAGTCTATTTTACTTTTCTTGGTGCTAGAGGGGTAGGTACGGGGGAGGTGATGTTGCGCACATGTATTAAAGCTATCTGTAACAGCAAACCTCTTTTCTGAAGTAAATTTCCTTTCTCAGCAGATGGATGCTTCTTGTGAAATAACTATTTAATTGCCAGGAGCAATTGCATTTATGATTTTGGGGGTAGGTTTTAACCATGGTCATATTTGGATTTTACTGTCAGTCTTTTGAAATTCTAGGTAGAAAATATTCATATGTCCCATTTAATATGAGCTGTATATTTTTTCTTGTTAATGAATGAACAAGTACACCATTTCTCAACTTCCCCTTCACAGGAGCACCCTAGTTGACTTATAGGAAGTTGGCCTTCTGCTAGTTATGTACAGTCTTGGGGGTTAGGTATTGACCAGACCAACCTTCCACTGTGGCCTCTATCTCCTGACAATTAAAGCCAGGAGATGAACATACAACCTAAACATGGACAATGAAACTGGGATCTAGAATCTTGGGTGTGTGATGCAAAGACTTGGAGAGGGTGGGTGGTCAAATCACGGCCATGGCAGTGGTGCTGACACTGGTGGTGATGGCAGCCTCAGTGAGAACAGTGGTTCCAATGACCACATGTCACCAGATGTGCCTGTGGTGAGAACTTAGCTGTGGTTCTGGCTGGGTAACCATCTTGGTTTCCTGCGTATTTTTACATTTTAGTTCTCTGGTCCTTTACTGATTCTGTGAGTCCTAATATATTTCCTATACTCCCCTTTTAATTTTGATATTTTACTTAAGATAGACAAAGATAGTTTGAGTGGCTTGTAACCAAGAATCCAGACAGATATAGGGAGAATCATTATGAAAGCGAATCCACAGAAAAGAGGAATGATATCAAGATCTTGTTGAGAGGTTGAGAGGATTAAAAATCACTCCTATTATAAGCATAATATAAAGCACAATCCACTCAATCATTTGATTTAAAATAAAAAGACCCTTAAAGTGATGATAGAGTAAATAATAGTTTTGTGTCTTTGTTATTTTCTTGGTATTTATAATTACACTGTGGTATGTGAAAGAAATCCTTGTTTCTAGGAAATATACACTGAAGTATTTAGGAGTAAAAGGGCATCATGTCCATAAGGTACTCAAAGAATTCAGAAAAAAGTATTGGCAGGTAGATAGATAGATATAAAGAAATTGTTAATATTTGGAGATTTGGGGTAATAAGTATTGGTATCTGAGATTTCTTTGTATTACTATTTATGACTTTTCCATAAGTTTGATATAATATCAAAATAAAAAAAAATTTAAAGACCCTTAAATTTATGGTGCTTTATAGGTTTTTCTAGCCCACCCTCCCTTTCCTTCACAATTGAAACATCCCTGAGAAGTTCAGCAAGTTGCTCAAGGTCACATTTCTTGACAGTAGTCAAGGTTTCTCCAAGAATGGTGGGAAAACAGCGCAGGCAGTGGAGCAGAGGGTCTCACTGATGTTCCTGTTGAGGAGATCAAAGAGGAGTCAGGTACCTTCCATAAGGGAACGCTAGGAAAAGCTGGATTGAAAAGCATCCATTGTGGAGAAACAGAGCCTGAGAGTTCCACAAGAGGAGCGGAGAGGGGTGGGGTGGAAGTGAGAGAGTGCCGTAGAGAGAAGTGCAGCTCAGGAGGATCCCCTTGCACACATTTTAATGAATTTACTCGTCCTTGAAAACTGGCTCACTGGTTGCCCTGTATTCTGGATGGAAGTTGCAGAGGCCTATGTCACAACATTTATAGACACAAGAGGTCCAAGTTTCCTCACTTCTCTGGCCTCAGTTTCCTCAGTCGTACAATAGGGATAACAGGACCTCCTGCGTTTCAGTGAAGATTAAATAAGTAATTACAGGTAAAGTGCTTACAATAATGCCTGGCACATACTAAGTGCTCAATAAATACTAAGTGCACAATACATATCAGCTATTAGCTAATTAGCTATTAGCTCCAGTGTTGGGGTAGATATATACTCGTGCCTTGCTTCTTCTAAGTATGTAGTTTTATTTAAAGTGCATGTTTGTGTATCTTTGTGTATGTATAAAAGAGTGAACACTGGACATTCTAAGTCAAAGAGTTCTGGCAAAGATATGAACTATAACCTGAATTATAAAAATTGATAAGTTCTAGTTTTTTAAATTTTTATTATTATTTTTAATTATTTTATTGAGCTCATATTGGTTTATAACATTATGTAATTTCAGGTGTACATTATTATATATATCAGTTTCTGTATAGATTGCATCGTGTTCACCACTAGCAGTCTGGTTTTTATCCATCACCATACATATGTGCCCCTTTAGCCCTTTCGCCCACTTCCCATTCCCTTCCCCTCTGGTAACCACTAATCTGTTCTCTTTATCTATGTGTTTGTTTATCCTCCACATATGAGTGAAATCATATGGTGTTTGTCTTTCTCTGTCTGGTTTATTTTGCTTAACGTAATACCCTCAAGGTCCAGGGAATTGATCAGTTCTAGCAGGCACACACAATGACCAGTACGTCGCAGAAAAAGGATTGACCAAAAAGACTCAGGAATAAAATTGAATATGCATTGTTTAATTGCTTATCTCTTGAGATATGCTGGCTCTGAATGACTGTATTAATTATAATATGATAAATGAGGCATACTGAAATAAATGAACTAATGTGGAAAAGCCTATGTTCCAACCAGGTAGTATGTTCTGGGTATTCAGTGGTGAACAAGAAAAGTTCCTGCCTTCATAGCATTTACATTCTAGTCAGAGAGGCAGGTAATACACTAATACAAATGTAATATAGTAATAATAGTGTCATATAGTAATATGTTCTATTAGGAAAGATATAACAGGATAAAGGAATCAAAGGTGACACAAGGGTAGTTTCATAGATAGAGGAAGTAGAGAAGGCCACTCTGAAGATGTGACATTTGAGAAGACATGAAAGAGATGAGGTGTGAGTCGTGTGAAGTTCTTTGAAAGAGTGTTCCAGGAGAAAGAACGGCAGGTGGAATAACCTTGGTGTGTTTGTGGAAGACGAGAAAACCATGTGTCTACAGTGCAGTAAGGAAGGAGACTGGCTGAGAGAAGAGGTTGTAGAGATATGCCTGGGCCAGGTTACATAAACCCTATAGGTCCTGCTAAGGAGTTTGGCTTTTATTCTTGTTGAGCACAAAAGAAACAGGACTTCATTTGTGTTTTTAAAAGCTCACCCTGGCTGGTTTGTGAAGACTTGACTGTGGGGAGGTGAGATGGAAAGCCTGCCAGGTTGAAGACTATGTAATTGTGGCGTGGGCAGGGTGGCTGAAGCGGTGGTGAAAGAGAATCAGAATCTGAAAATACTTGAATACTTTGAAGCTACAACTGATGGGTTAGATGTGGAGTGTGAAGAAAAGAGTGGAGGAAAAGATAATCTTAGACTTTTGGCCTGAGCAAATAGTTGAACGGTGATGCCCTTTTCTGAGATAAGGAACGCTAATGGAGGAAAAGGAAGGTTTGATGGCGAAAATCAAGACTTCTGTTCTGGTCATGCTAAATTTGATATGCTTCCTAAACATCTAGGTGAAGATTGTGAAGAACAGCTAGGATAGAAAAGTCTGGAATGCACAGAAACAGTCAGAACTACTCTGAAGAAGAGGGGCTATCTAACTGTGCCCAGCATTGCTAATAGATTAAAAAGACAGGAACTGATAATTGATCACTGGCATCAGAAAAATGAAAATCCTGTTTGGAATAATGAAAATCTTGACTGATGGAGTAACAAGGACAAAAGCCTAATTGGAGTGGTTTAGGAGAGAGCGGGAAATAAAGAAGCAGAGATAATGTATACAAACATCCCTTTCCATCGGTTTTGCTAAAAGAGGAGCAGAATCGTGGGATAACAGCTGGAAGGGAACTTGAGGTCTGATTTTTTTAAAGATGTGTGATATTATTGCATGTTTGTAAGTTGATGGAAATAGTAGAGAGAAAAAAATTAATGATGCAGGCAAGACAGGATAACTGCAGAAGCAAAGTCCTTGAGTAAGAGAGAGGAAATAGGATATGGTTCTCAGAAGCAGGACAATTGATGCCTTGTAATAGGAAGGAAGAGTCAATGTTCAGACAGCGGGATATCACTCAGCAGTGAACGTATATGAACTCAGTGTCATGGATGAATCTCATAAACAAAATGTTGAGCAAAAAAAGCAAGTAACAGAAAAATACGTGTGGTATAATCAGTCAAATCAAGGAAAACAAATAATATATTGTACAGATACGATCTTAAGTGAAAAACTGTTTTTTTGAAAGCGAGAAAATGGTAAACACAAAATACAAGATAATGGTGATATGTTAGAGCAGAGTGAAGAGGTAGCTTCAATTTTACTAGTAAATTCTATTTCTTAAGTTAGAGGTAGGATCATGGTTCTTCATTTTTTATGTTTCTTAACTTAGATATTTTGTTTGCATTAAATAATACACAACAATTTTAATGTATTCTACTAGGATTCAAAGTGGGTAGTCTTGAGGGCATTCCATGTGACTCTGTAACATACAGAAAGCATCTCCATTGACTTCTGGGAGTCGTTAACTTTAGAACATCAGTGAGAATTCTGTGCTTGGAGCATTTGCTTGACCCTAAAGACCCTTCATCCATACTGGAAACATTTTAATACTTTTAGCTTTGCTAATACATGATCAATCCTACTACAAGCTTTGTTTCCTTATCCCAAATCATATCTGTCTGGAAAGATGATTTTCCAGTTCTCTCACACGTATTCAGCTGTCTTCCCTAGTTAGAAGTCTGAGACAACACGATAGTAGCTACTAATGTCACTTTACTCCCACTGTAAAGGTTTTGCTCCTATCTTAACTAATATATCCTGGCCAAGATTCAATAACATAATATGGAATCTGCTTGTATAAAATGAGGCAGTAAATACTCCTCTTCACTCCTTCCCTGCCTCCAGCTCTTGGCCCTCCACTCTCTACCCCTAGGGTCATCAGATTTTTAAAAACGTATTGAACCAGTAATGCTTCACTGTCCGTCACTTCTCTCCTTCCATGCAGTATAGTAGTCATACCTTACATACACTCTCGTATCCTTCTCCTTTCTTCTTCCTTCCTCCTGGCCTAGAAAAAGACCAACCTGGCTAAACCGAACTCTTGGAGTCATGGCTATAGCTTGGCATAAGTCATGAAAACTAATCAAATAAGCACTACCTGATTATCTTGTCCTGGTCATTCCACTCTCCTCAGCTCCAAGATGAGATATTTAGTACTCTATTTTCTCTGCTCAAATATCTTACTTACTAAGAGAAGCAATTGGAAGAATCTGTTTCCTACCATCAACTTTACCATCTTTTTTTTTCCTTTTTTCCTCTGGGTTCTGCCAGTTTGTTTCATTTTCCATTGTCTAGCTATTCTTGCTTGAGTTTGTAAATTTCACCTTCATAGAGGTAAATTAACAGGAAATGGTTTGGTCACAATTTCTATAGTTTCCTTGGTAATATTTTTTCTAATCACAATCTTGTATATAGATGACAGGTACTGGGTTTTTTTTCCATTTTATTTATAAGCTTATTTTTGCCTTACAGTACATTTTTCTTGACACTCTGCCAATATTTTTTCTTACTTGTCATTGAAAGAGTTCGATTTCCCTGTTAGGAGAGGGAAGAGGCCTCGGTTGCCTTCCATGCTTCACTACCCTTTATTGCAGAGAGAGATTGCTTCCCCCAAATATGGCTAATTTATATGACCATTCCTATAGCCCTACTTTCTAAGTCTTTCTAATACAAGCTATCTGGAAAGTCATCTGCCCCTGAGGTGTAATCAAGCCATTTCCTACCCTCATTTTGAGGGGAAAAAATGGTTAAGGGAAAGATTTTGCTCTTCAAAGAAACTCCTTACCTTCTGCAAGTGTATTTTTTGTTGGTGCTTTTAGAGGGCTGCTGCCACTGGAACTTCACCATTGAATAGATTCTTTCTCTCCACTTCCCCTATGTGGTTTCTGCGTAACTCCAGCAGCTTGTACATGGTTTTTATTGTATGAATTATATGTTTCCTACTTTAAAAGAAAATGTTTTAAAATAATTTTTTGTGTGGAAGAATGGGGTTAGAATTCTCTTTGTTCCTTTCGTACGATTTCAGGAGGAGAACAGCAAAATGTTGACAGTTAACATTCATCTAAAATTATGTTGTTATTCTTTTTTGTGTCTTAATTGGATGCTGATCTTATTAATTTGTAGCCATTCTTTTCTACTAATACAAGAATTTGACACCATACATTTCTAAGTATCTCTTAGCCTGCATTCTATAAGTTTTGAATAATATTTTTATTATCATTCAGTTAGAAGTATTTAAAATGTTTAATTATGATTGCTTTTGGTCTCAAACAATATTTATAGGTGTTTTACAATTTCAATTTTTTTTAATTTTATCCTTTTATTATAGATTTCCAATTTAATTACATTGTGATCATAGAACATAGTCTGTACAATTTCTAGTCTTTGGAAGTACTGGGACTCATTTTATGGCTAGTACACAGTCAAAGTTGGTGATAAAAGTTCCAAGTTTGATTGAGAAAAATTAAAACTCATAGTCTTGCTAGGTACGGGTTCTATATATGGCTATTAAATTGAGCTTGATACTTGTGTTGTTCGTTCTTCCACATCTTGACTTGTTTTTGTCTGCTTGACCTAAGAACAATTGAGAAAGGTTTGTTAAACTTGTCCAAAAACGGTGGCAGATTTTTCTCCCTGTATACCTATAAATATTTTTTTCTCCATTTTGAAGCCATGTTATTAGTTGCATGTATGTTTAGAATTATTTTGCTCTCTTGGAAATTGAACTTTTAGTATTCTATAGTGATCCTCTTTGTGACCATGCATTTTTGTCTTAAAATGTATTCATATGGAAAAATATAATTAATCACAACTTTTTGTGTGTTCTCTTTTATTATAAATTAGTATACTGGTACTTTCAACTCTTCCATGTTCTCACCTTTTAGGTGTGTCTCTTGTTTTCTAGTGGGACAATCTCTGTCTTTTAATGAGTGATTTTAGTCCATTCACACTTATTATGGTTACTGATATAGTAAAACTTGTTTCTACCATCTTGTGTTGTACTTTCTATTTGTCTACTTTGTCCATGTTTTTTATTCTCACCCATTTATTTAAATTAATTACTTTTTTGTTTTTTTCCCCCCATGTTTTCCTTCCACAGGTTAGAAATTACATGTTCTATTTCAAATATTATTCTTGGTACCCTTGAAATACATATATATATACTTTTTTCCAATGAAATCTAAAGTAAATAAACATATTGATCTATCTCCCGAAAATCTAAATACCTTTGAATGCTTATCACCCATCTAAATCACTCTCATGATTTTTTGTTCAATATTTAATTTTCTTTTTAATCTCATAAATATTGAAAATACTTATTTATATTTACCTACATATTTACCAAGTTCTTTGCAATGTCTTTTTTTATTGCATCTGAAACTTTTTTCTGATGTCATTATTATTCTTCTTGAAGTACATTTTCTGAAGTTCCTTTGTTGGTGGTAAACTCTTTTAGTTTTAGTTTCTCTGAAAATAAATCTTCTTTGCTCAGTCTTATAAGATATTTTGTTGTGTACATAATTTTAAATTCATAGTTCTCTCTTCTCATCCTTTTAACATATTATTCCACTGTTTTCAGGATTTTATTGTTGCTATTGAGAAGTGCCTAAGCACCTAATTGTTATTTCTTTCTAGGTAATTGGGCTATTTTTTCCTCTAGCTATTTTTAAGTTTTTTTTTTTTCCTCCATAGTTTCTGTGATTGTTTCTTTTTATGTATGAATCTAAGTAAGAGTTTCTTGTTATATATCTGATGATATTTATTGCTCTTCCTCTAACTGTAGAGTTTTCTTTCATCAATTCCAGGAATTTTTGCACAGAATTAGATTTAAAATGAAACCGAGGAAATTTAACTTTTAGGGTCCTTTACTTAGATGGGTGATTTCCATAGCTTTGAAAGGGGACTTGGTGTTGTGTTAAATGCTCATATATGTTGTAAATTTTCAAAATAAGGTATTTTAATCATAACTCGTTGAAGTTATTGTCTATCTCCGCTCTAACTTTCCTAACTTCACACTTCCTTAGTATTGGGTAGCACTGGAAAAGCTGCAGGCATTTTGAGGATCTGGCTTGGGGGAAGTTGACACTTAATTTGGGTTCAATTGTATGTATTATGTAGTTTTCAATGACTCCTATGAATAGGTAAGTTATTACTAACCATTACTAGGTAAGTTATTACTAGCCATCCTTCCCATTGTAGTCATCATTTCCCGAAAAATATCCTATTGCCTGCCATGGCTACTCAGTTAGCATCATGATATGAAGGTGCAGGATCCAACTAAAACTCATACTATGCCATTACAATGAGGACACTGCTGAAAAACTGGTAATGAGGGTCATAAGTTCAAACAAAACTTGGAATACTCTGAAATATTATACCTTATAAATAGGCTTCCAGTTCCACAAACATGAATCTGTCCCTTGGCTCTTTATGTATTACCTCTTACCCAATTGTTTCTATTCTCTTACTCTGGGATTCCAATTACACATTTATTAGGACTTTACATATAATCCTTGATGTGCCCTAACCTCTCTTTCATGTTTTCATTTCCTTGTTTTTCTGTGCTGTGGTATATTTTTCTCCAGATCAATCTTCCAATTTACAAATGTTCTTTTTACCTGTGTCTAACCTGTTGTTTAACCTTTTTATTGGGTTTTTAACTTCAACTGTTTAGAGTTTTTATTTATAAAATTTCTGTTTCTTTTAATTTTCCTGGTCATCCTTATAGAGTCTTGTTATTCATTTTTTTATTCCATTTTTATTTATTTAAATATCTAATACATAGTTACATTTTATTCTGTATAAGATCATTTCAATATTTGAAGTCCTCAGGGGTCTATATCTGGCCTGTTGTTTCTGCTGACTACCCCTCATGGTGGCTTTTATCTTGTGTGTTTGATGATCTTTGAGTGTGAGTTTATATTTGGTTGATCTTAGAGACGAAGACTCCAGAGGGCTTGACTTGGAGATGTTTTCTTCCAAGAAGGATTTGCTTTTTCTTCCTCCAGGATCCAAGGGTACTGTCAATCTGAAATTTCTTTAGCCCCCACAAGTATCCCAGTTTAATGTCAGAATATCAGGTCAGCATTTGTGTTAACCTATGCTCTCTTTGGGCTTTCAGCTAATTATTTTTCCTTCGTTTGTATATTTTGAGGGTTATTGGACCTTGGAGTTTTTATTTAGTCCTGCAAGTCTAAGAATACATTATCACATCTGTTTTGATCCAGGATCTGATTGTATTATAATAGAAAGGCTCTTCAGAGTTTGTGCCACTAGACATCCTGCTAGAATCTTCCAGAAGAATGCTTTGTGCATTATGCTTTAAGTGGTTTCTCAAAATTAAGGACAGTGTATTTGTTATGATCTGGAGGCTGTTTATTAATAAGTTGTACAAGTACATAATCCTAGGCTGATGAAACTGAAAAAGAAATTGGAAGTAGTTTGTCCAATTCCTCTAATGCTTTAGTTCCTTAACATTCTAATATAACTTGATTGACCACAGATTTATCAAAGTATAAGTAAATGAACTAGTATTCCCAAAGAATATTCATTCTGCAAGAAAAAAGAAAAGATTCAGTGTTTAACGCTAAACTTTAAAAAATATTGTGAATGCTTAGTTTGTAATTTAGACATTTTCTTATAAAACTATTTCATGCAAGCATTAATTATTTCAGTGTCATTTGTCTAGAATTAGTTCTTCCTTTAGTGGATTTCCGTAGACTTAAAATTAATTATGAGTCAGGAACTCTCTGTCTACATATTCTTAAAAGGATGTTATTTTGATTGCAACTGAAATGAAATGTATCTTTTATAAAATGATAAATCTTTTAAATGAATTTAACTTGTGGGAAAAATAATGGGTAAATATGAAAGTTTAGTTATCTGAAACTTATGAATCAATGGTCTCTATTTGCTTAGAAGGTACAGTCTTCAGAATTAAATGCTTGTAAAGGGCAATATCCACAATTAATTTCTACTGATATGTCATTAAGCCATATTACCCAATTAGCACAGTATTTCATCTGAGAACTGGTGTCTGTACATATGTATATTTTTGCACATCAAACTCAAAAGCAGTCCTTCATGCTTTATAGAAAGTCGTATGAACTAATGGATCTTAAGAAACACTCCTTTTGCCTTGTTCAAAAGGATTTGTAGCAACCCTAGCTTTATTAGAAGTCACTTTGCATCAAAAACTTCTAAGATAGCCAAAAATCAAGCACTAAAAAAAAATGTGTTATAACTGAAATATGAGAATACCTTTGTCTTTTCAAATATCCTGTTGGAATTTTACTTCAAGAATGGAAGAGTGTGGTTGCATAGGACATGAAGTTAGCTGTTAAGCAACCTCCCTTTTTCCCTTTTAACCAACATGATTTTGGATAGCAAATGCCACAGGAAAGATTTCTCCACAGAAGAAAATTACAACGTTAAGACTTCCTTGCTCAATGTGTCAATTCATTCTAAGGATTGTACTAAATTAAAATAGGTATTTCTTCTCAAAAGTGAACGTCTATGGAAATAAATCTGATCAAAAGGTAAATCTAGGAAATATTTAAGTAGAAAATCTGATTTTAAAAAGGCAATATATGGTAAAGATTATTTTTAATAGTAATAGTCAATCCTAATGAGAGGATGGCCTAGACAATTCTCAGTGCTGTGAGAAGTGTATGTTGATATATATATTCTGGAAAACAATTGTGCGTTTTGTTCCGGAAGTATTAAAAATGTGTATGTCCTTTTGACTCAATAAACTTATTTCTAGAACAATAATGTTGTTTCTAAGTAGTGTGATTAATTAAGCTTTTAAATTTTTTATTTATACTTTTGTGTATTTTTCCAATTTTTCTGTGATTACCACAAATTATATTTTAATAAGTTATAATTCTCTCATAGAGTCTGTCCTTGAATCAATTGAGAGACATATTATGTACACGGCAGCCATATCAACTTGACAATTTGCCTTCAATACACTGATAGGCTATCATAGATAATTTCCAAAACATTATCATCAATGTTAATGATAAACTTGCTCTTCTTAGCATTAGCTATTTAGGGCAGAAATAACATGAGCTTAAGATAGGGGACTGGGTTGGCTAACCTCTGATGTGCCTTCTAAATTTAAAATAATCATTATCTTTTAAAATTTTTCTCCATAAATTGTAAAGAAACTGTTTTGTGAGTAGATCAACCCACTGAGGTTAAAACCATGAACATTTTCATGCATGATAGATAAAATTTATCAGCTTTACACCAACACTTCTGTCACATACTTCTGATGAGCTAAATATTTAAAAATCAGATAATGAAAATTTTGTCAAATATGATGAAGTAAAAGAGAGAGTAGGAAAAAAATACATAAAAATATTCTGAAGTGCAACCTGTATAAGTAATATAAAATATTAGGTAAATGAATCTTTAGTGGATATGTAAATAAAACAAATATTATGAAAGCAGTACATGAACGACTGGTATTTGAGAAACTCACTATTGATATGTCGTGTGTATGTTGTCTGTGGTATGATCACTGAGTACATGCGTTTGGTATGTTTGTATGTTACATGTGTTTATGTGTCATGTGCATTGAGTTTTCTGTGTGAGTTTTATTTGTATTTTGTGTATGTGCTATATTGTGTATGTTGCAGTTGTGTGTGTGTCTCTGTGGGTGTACCGGGGAGCTGGATCAAATACTGGCTACAGAGCTGAAAAAAAGGGAAAAAAGAAGATGCTGGCACTCTGGCTACATATCAAACATTTAAGTTGCGTGAACGTCCATGGAGATTGCACATAGCGTTAATAATAAGATTGAGCATGAAGGATGAGGTTTTAGATGCACTGTGCATCTGTGTGTGATGTGTGGGAGTGCGTGCATACACTCTGACATACGAAATGCTAGGAGCCTAAAAGCAGAAGGTGGGCCATTTTACAAGGACCATGAATCTCAAGGGTTCTTCTGGGCCTCCTTCTCCACAGGTCTGGTTTTCTGAGCTGGCTACAATTGCAGTAGGTGTGAATTTCTGCCAACACATCAACAGTATCTGATCGCTGGCCTATTTGCTGTAGACGAGGGAATCCAGAGAAATGGATTCTCTCCAATGCTTTCTTCATGTTATAATAGTAGTTTGCCATTGAATGATAAACTATAGTTTGAAAACGAATCATTAATTTATTTTTCCCTATAAACCTGGAAGGAAAGATATTCTTCCCAAAAAACTTGAAAAAAGGATAGAACACTAAATTTTATCCAAAAAATGAAACTGAGGCTCAGAAAGATTAAGGAGCATGCCTAAATGCAGATAAATTTAAGTGGCAAATCTGAGATTAGAAACCACATTTTATGATTCTTAACCAAGTGCTAGAAATACTATAATACACTAACCATATTTTCCATCCTGGACACATTTTCATTAACATTTTATAATATTTGATAATAAAGTATCTCCTTTAAATTATCTTTTTTTTTTTTTTTGTGAGGAAGATCAGCCCTGAGCTATCATCCATGCTAATCCTCTTCTTTTTGCTGAGGAAGACTGGCTCTGAGCTAACATCTATTGCCAATCCTCCTCCTTTTTTTTTCCCCAAAGCCCCAGTAGATAGTTGTATGTCATAGTTGCACATCTAAATTATCTTTAAAAGATTTCAATCACTTTGTACATTAATACTTCCTGCTCTGGCAGATCTAAGACCTGTCAGGAAAATACACTGAATAAAATGCTGTGCACACAGTGCTATCATCTTGCTTCAAGCCCTCATAATTAGGGCTCAGATCACTGTATATACACTCCACAACTTGGTTTCCTTGCCTTCAGTCTTGTTTTTTTCTGCTGCATCATTACCAGAGCTGCCAGGAGTATTTTTTGGAAATGCAAATAAGAGCACCCTTCCTCCTAGGGTAAAACCCTTTGGTTGTGCAAACTGCCCAGCAAGAAATCCAATGTCCTTAGCAGGCCTTTCTTAAGGAGCCTTGAGACTACCAATCTTCCCACCTCATTTCTTACTATGCCACTTCCCATACTATGCCTCAGCCATACTAAATCATTATTCGGTATTCAGACTTGCCAAACTCTTTCACACCTCTACAACTTGTTCACAACTTCATCTTCCCAAAGTGCCATTTCTTCTCTGGTATTCCTGAAGAAATTATCTCTACGCTCCTAAATTCAGAATTTTCTCTATATCTCTTTTCTGTTCTAAGTATCTGTCATGCTACCCAAAACAATATATTGCACTTATTTATTTACACGTATATCTCCTCTTACTAGTCTGAAAGCTTCTTGAGGGCAGGAACTGAGTCATATACATTTCTATATCTCCAATGCCTAGCATAGGGCATGGCGTATAGTAAGAAATGAATAACTGACCATATATTGCTGCTTTCAGGGGTTGGCAAAATGTGACCCACAGACCAAATACAGCCCACTGTCTGTTCTCATGAATAAAGTTTTATTGGAACACAGCCCTCCACATTCATTTACATAATGTCTATGGCTGCTTTTGTGTTACAATGACAGAGTTGAGTACCTGCAACTGAGATGGTATGGCCTGCAAAGCCAAAATTATTTAGTATCTGGCCCTTTACAGAAAAAGATGCCGACCCCTGGCTTAGATAACCTCTAAGGACCTTAGAGTACTGCTTTGATTGTGTAACTTTTAATACAATGGGATTAAAAAAAAAATCACATAAAAAGCAAGAAATATATTTAGAAGTTATTGCACTTTACTCACTAAAATATTAGAAATTTTGCATTAATGATGTTTAATTTAATTTTTTGTTGCAGTTTAAATCTGTGTCTCCTCAAAGGTACGTAGTTCAAACAGCAAAGAACTAAACTGTCAGGCAAATGTGGATAAATGTTTAATTATGAAAACTACAAAATATATTCTTTACTCAGAAATATTTAAGGGGTAATTGATATTTGAGTTTTAAAAAACTGTGAAAACATATTTGAATACCTTTAAACACACATTTGGATAAAAAAGCAATCCAATATCTAGATAAATTCCAGTCACATCAGAGGAGAATGTATTCTTGTGGTTTAAAGTTAGCTAACTAAATAATAAGTTTATTTTTTACTATAGAGACCAAATTTATTTTCTGCAAAATGACTGATAATTTGTAAATTGACATTCTCTTTTCTTTTTCTTTTAGGAAGAGTAACATTTCATACTTTAATATCTCTAATTTCCTTTGAATCACAATCTTGGTTTTATCATCAAGTAAATGTATCCCTCAATCACAGCCTTATTCAGACAATGCATACCTCCTTAGCCGTCATGGGGATTAATTATATTGAATGATACTATATTAAGCATTTCTTTATATCACAGCCAGAAATGGAAGGGAGGGTTCTGGAAGGATAAGGAGGATAAGTCCATTATTTTCCTTGGTTTTGTAATAATGTACCTTTTACCGTTGCATTAAACCCTGTCGTTGTTTCTTAAAATTCATAACCCTCCCCTCTTAGGTAGTGTCAGCCACCATAAACATGCTGAATGGTATTTATTTAATTAAAATAAGTTTAGCATAAATTATCTTTGAGGATTTTTTTACAGGTCTTCATAACCCTTGAGCTAATTGGAGGTGTGCTAGGGTATCATAAAACCAGGGTTAGGAGTCATTTGAGAGTTGAACCTGTAACATACATCACTCACTCTAATTGCCACTAATTTAAATATATTCTTTTTTTTCTTTTTTTTTTTTTGTGAGGAAAATCAACCCTGAGCTAACATCCATGCCAATCCTCCTCTTTTTGCTGAGGAAGACTGGCCCGGAGCTAACATTTATTGCCAATCCTCCTCCTTTTATTTCCCTTTTTCTCCCCAAAGCCCCAGTAGATAGTTGCATGTCATAGTTGCACATCCTTCTAGCTGCTGTATGTGGGACACCACCTCAGCATGGCCGAACAAGCGGCGTGTCAGTGCGCAGCTGGGATCCGAACCCAGGCTGCCAGTAGCGGAGCGCGCAATTAACCACTAAGCCACAGGGCCGGCCCCTAAATATATTCTTGAATAAAGAATATATTCCCTGTCATTGAGCCCAAATATGTGCTTTCCTGACACTTCGTCTGTTATGTAGGAAACATAATAATGATAATTAAAATGATGATTAAAAACAATAACAACCCAACAGAAAATAAAATTCAAACCTAGAAGCATTTCAAGGTATTACTTTCACAGTGCTAAACAATTACTGTATTATATGTATTATCAAAGCACAAGTAAACATAAATGATAAGTGAGATAATCAGTATGTGTATGTGCCACACAATACAGAGACAAATAGTAACACCTGAGGGTAGTTAACATTTTTTCCTGAAATTTCTCCTGTTTTCCTATGATGATGAAATAGTTAACAAAATGAAAGAGATAAGATTTTTTTCACCGCTGCCTCTTAAAATGTATGCTATCTAAAAGGTTATATCCAGGAAAACTTCAATACAGAGCATTTCAGTGGTTTGATTTCTTTACATGGGAAACCCCAAATTTATGGCAAGAGAATTTCTGCTATAAAGACATCCCCAGATTTACATATTAGTTATGCTATTCAGGTCAAAATACTATGAAGACTTTTTATATTGGTTATACACCGAGCAGAACCAACATCTATTCAAACTTCAAATTTTTATACTGTTATTGATTTTTTAGTTGCTTATTTTATTAATTTACGAAAGAGTTGTGTTCAAGTCTCTCCTTCTAACTATGGATTCGTCCCTCTTTTTGGTTCTGTTATTTCTTGCTTTATATATTTTGATACCACATTATTAGGTGCATATAAACTTAGAATTCTATCTTCCTGATATATTAAATTTTTAGCAACACTACATGTCTCTCTTTATCTGTAGTAATGCTTCTAATCCTAAAATTACCTTGTTGGATACTTATACAGTTACACTTTACTTTCTTTTGGGTATTGTTTGCATGGTATATATCTTTCCATTCTTTTACTTCTTATCATACAGTGCCATTATCTGTAAGGTGGCTCTTGTAAGTAACATGGTTTTAACTCAGTTTGAAAAATATTTGTATTACCTTTAATGTAATTACACATATATTGGAGTTAATTTCTTTCATCTTACTGTTTTCTGTTTGTCCCACCTATTTTATATTCTTTTATATTTTCTTCTTGCTTCTCTTCTCCTGGATTAGTTCATATTTTTATTATTCCATCTTCCTATCTATTAGTTGATTAATAACATAACCTTTTGCTATTATTTTAATGGTTCTCCTACAGATTATAACACACACCTTTCATTTATGTCAGTCTGATATAAATTATTAATTCTATCAGTTCCTAGACAATGTTAGGGCCTTAGAACACTTCAACTCCATTTGTCCCCTTGCCCCTTTCTTTAATGTTGTCATATATTTTAATTCTGCAATAGACTTAGACTTCCAAATGACAGTAGTGTTGCTCTGTTTAGGTGATATTAGTATATACTTGTCTACATATTTTCACTTTCTATTACTCTTTATTCCTTCCTTCAATTCTCTGTTTCAATTTGAGATCCATTTTTCTTCTTGAAGCCCTTTTGTTTTCAATTAATGCAGATCTGACAGAGATGAAATATTTCAGTTTTACTTGTCTGTAAATGTCTTTATATTGCCATCATTTTTCAAGGAAATTTTCATTGAGTATAAAGTTCTAGGCTGGCAGAATTTTTTTCCCCAGCACTTTAAAGATAACCATCACATTACTTTCCAGCTTCCATTATTTCTGTTGAGAAGTCAGCCAACAGTCTTATTGTTGCTTCTTAGAAGGCAACATACGTTTTTCCCTCTAGCTGCCGTTGATATCTTCTCTTTGCCTTTGGTTTTCAACAATTTCAATAAGATGTGCTAGGTGTAGTACTATTTGTATTTATTCTGGTTTGGATTCATAGTACTACTTAAATCTGTGACTTAGATGTCTTCTATCAGTTTTGGAAAGTTCTTAGCCAATTATCTCCTTTATATATTATTTCTGCCCTAATCGCCTTCTCCTCCTCTTCTGGGACTCCAATTACATCTATGTTAGACATTTTTATCATGCTTCAAATGTATCTTATCATCTTTTCTACAGTTTCATTCTTTTTCCTTTCCAGGCTTCAGCTTGGATATTTTCTAATAATAACCTATTCTTAGTAACTAATGCTCTCTTTTTCTAACTCTTCCAATCTGCTCTTAAAGTCATCACTAAGTTCTTAAATTTTATTATTGTGTTTTTCAAGTCTATATTTTTCATTTGGTTTTCAAATAAGTTCCATTTCTTGGGTGCATTTTCCATTTTGTCATTTTTTTTTTCAGCATTTTAATAATGTTATATTAAAGTGTGTGTTTGATAACCCCAATAAATAGTTCATCTGCCTTTTCTCTTGATTTTCTTTCTTGGTATGCCTGGTAATTTTACTGAAGGCTAGACATTTTATATTAGTAATTTTAGATGTTCTAGATGATTTTATCTTACTCCAGAAAGCTTTTACTCTATCTTCTGGATAATTACCTTAAAGGTTCGACCTTAATGTCTGGGTTGCAGTTTTTATAAACCTTGGTCTACCTCTGGTCCATACTCATTCTTAAGATATAGTTCTTTAGGGGTCTCAACTGAGCCAGGTAGATGCTCAATTTAAATTTTTATTTCCTCAGAACTAAGAGACTGCTCAATATTCCACTCTGTTTTTCAGTAGTTTTTTGCTTTGCTTCTTAGCCTCTTTCCCTATGTAACCAAAATTCAGAATCATGAAGTGTCTGACGCTTCTTAATGCCATGCTTATCTCCAAGATTTCAACCCCTCAGTACTGAATGACATTGGCAGTGGCAGCATTCCTCTATGATCATAATTCCTATTAAGTAGCCTCTCCTCCTCAATTCCAGAAACATCATTCCTTCCATTTGCCCATTCAGGCTTAGCAGTGATAATGCCTTTCCATTGTTGCTGATCTCAGGATGCTTCACCCTCTGTTGCTGGTTACTTTAATCCTGCCCAAACCTCTTAAATACCGTCTTCATTAAAATATCTTTAGTTAAACTTATTGAGTAGATTATCCTTTGCCTTCTAGTCTCCTGACTTGTACAGTATGTAACACCCAAAAAGGTAAGAACTGATGCTCTGAGGTATTTGTTTTTAAAAAATCAGTAATCTTATACAAGATGTATGCTTTAACTGGATGCTTTGAGGTGTATTAAAGAGTGTTGTTATCAACAAATCTGATTCTTAGAATTTACGAGTAAATGGTCTACTTAAATGAAACAGATAAAAGAGGAATTTTATACAAATTGTTCTTTGCTGGAGCTGGTCTATGGAGTCTAAGCATTAGCTTGAGCAAGACATCTCATTCCTCTCCACTTCACTTTCTTTTGATAAATACATGGAACTCTTTACAGAACCTTTCTCACCACCATCTTCATGGACCATCAGACATTTATACATCATAAAAAGAATGAACAATATGTTGAATACATTGTTTCATCAAGGGCAGTGCCTGCATCCCTCAAAATATATCGTTCAAAAAATCTTGCTTGAATATCACATTCCAGTCTCCCCAGATAGAAATCTCCGTGTCAATCAAAACTCCCTGAAATTTGTTTCCCACTCCTGTAGTTACTTCTCCATTTGAAAACTTTATACCACCCTTGAGAGAAATTTCAGTGTTCTCTGGATCACACTAGATTGCTTTTAAATTAACACATATGCCAAACTTTATAAGAACTTGCAATTTAGAACTCTAGACAATAATAACTAATAAAAATCAGAACATGATTAATATTTAAATTATTAGGTATCAACTAAACCAAGAAGAGAGTCCAGGGAAGGTCACTTGAGTATGAAATGGGATTTGAATACCCACAATGTGAGTGGGAGTTATTTCTGCTTGGTTGGAAAACAGCATGAATACATATCTTAACCAAAGTCAGTTAAAAATTTCAGTGGCAAAGCTGGGGTTTAAAAAGAACTAATAATCATATGTCCAGAGATTCGACAAGTCCTTTGAGCCCCACTTTCTCTCATTTGATCTAAAACTTCATAGGACATTTTTGCTAGAGAAATGAACTCTTGCCTCAGGTTAGGTGTCTGCTATTAAGTCTTTGGAGGAGGAGTGAACATGAAAGGGTTGCTAGGGTTAGCAGAGAAGTTCCAAAGTTCCATTGTTTTTGATTCCTACTCTTCTGATACAAGTCTGTCTCTATTTCATCAAAGAGAGTTGTTGATGGAAAGAAAAAGAAAGTGTGATGAGATGAGGGAAATTAGTTCTATGGTGCTCAAATCATCCATTTGGGCCTCAGGGTGAAAATGTTGTGCAAGGGGATTCTTCCCTGGTACCAAAAACAGACTTTTACTTGTGAGAAATGAAGTCCTCTGGTGTGAAGAGGCCCCAAAGCAGCATCAGCCGTCTCCATTTGCCACCTCTAAGGAGTTTTGGAAAATGTAGAGAACTATTTCACTCTGGCCACAAGACCTCAACATCACAGGACCCAGAAATATCTGAGCAATGGTGGCAGTAAGGGCCTCTTGAAGCAAGGTGGATCCCTGAGTATGACATTAACTGCTATCTTGATACCAGAGCCAATTAGAGCAAACTGAAAAGGAGCCACAAGTCCAATGTCTTTTCTTCTTTCCAGATGAAAATCTCAGTCCCAATAGGTGAAGGGGCCACTTACCCCAAACCATACAATTAATCACATGAGCTAACATTAATTAAGCAGTCAGCTGAGAAATTTACACTCCTAGCCTTACTTAATTTTCATAACAATGTTAGGTAGTGGGTACTGTTATAATCACAGAGAGGCAGAATACTTTCAAATTGTGACTCCACCACTTTAGGGCTATATAACCAAAACAAGTTACTTAACCAACCTATGACTGTTTCCTCTTTTTTAAAATGGAGATAATAATATCAACAATAATAAAAAAAAAATAGTAGTGTCAGCAAGCCATTTAACACATTAATTCCATCCAATAGAGGCACATAACTAAATGTATGTTAGACCTTACTATTTCACCCATCTGGCATTCCTATTACTCCTTTTCCCATGGAGATGAATTTAATTAGAAGAGGAAAGAAGGAGGGTTTCTCTCCAATACTTCCAACAGGAAGGAAAGGGAGAGGGAGAAAAAGCCCTTCCTGTACAATGCCCAATGCTCTGTTGAATTGTGTCTGTCTAGCAAACACCCAGAAAAGGTTTTTATGTTGCTTTTATAATGGGTAAAGTGACGGTAACGATGATGCCAAATTATTATCTCAAATAGAAGGCGGGCATAAGTTTTGGAAAGAGTTAAATAAGGCAGCTGTATTGTGGGCTCATGAATTCTCACTCACAGCCCCACCCTCGGGCACCCCCATTGACCCTTTGGCAATTCTTGGAGGACATGGAAATGTTAGCCAGCAGCCCGAGGTCATTATTCCAGACAGAGATTGTATTCCACTTCCAATAATCTTAGTGAAGCTTCCAGCTTTCCCCCACATGCATTACATGTCCCTCAGCACCACAACATGCACCTGGGTATAAGCCACGGCAAAGAGACTGTGAAGAGGTCATATTTAAATTTTTCTCTCCATACTGACAAATGACATGGGACTCCTATGGGTGTACATTTGACACCCTCATGAATACAAAATGAATTTATTATGATTAGTGCTTTCACCTAGAATATGACATTAATTCATAATGATTGATGTGCTACTTAAAATAAAGTAGTAACCTTTTCCTAAGGTGGCTAGGTGACCCCACATCCACTTCATTAGTAATATTCCCTGAACTATATTTATGTAAATGGAAAAAAAGTATCATAAGGCTACTTTATCCCTTACAGTTAAGCATAATTCTCAATATAACTACATCTTATGCAAACCAAAATACAATTTTGTTTCATTCCAGAGTATTTGACAGTGTTCTATTTCAATTCTTAAAAAATAACTGCACGTGAAACAACAAAATGCTCACAAACTATCATTAAAATTATGTACTGATCAAATTTAATCATATTAAGAAGAGCTATTTATGACCCTTTTGTCTTCAAATCTATTGTTTAGTTCCATCTTGGATAAATCAATAATAAATCTTACTCATATGGTTAAATCATTGATATGTGTGTTCTACATTTATGAAAATATAAAACCTTGGGCTATTTAATATGGATTCTTAATCATTTCTTTGGACTGAAACATATGAACAAAGGGAATCTCTGCACACTAGGTTCATTCTGTTGATTGGTGTTTAGAAACTGCTGAGTAAGTAAAGACGAGTTTAAATGTTTAAAAAAAAATACAGAAAACCAACTGGGAAGCTGCATACCACTGAGATCTCATTGCTTTTCTACTGGTTCTTTTCAATGTGGTCCATCTCACAGCCTGGCTTTTACGTTAGCCATATTGTTACAAACAAGCATCCCCCTTTCTAGTACGATTTTGATCTAATGAACAAAGTGAAGGTGACATGAAAATAAAATAAAGAAGCCATGACACACTGAAACAGGAACGACATGATGCACAAGATATCAACAGGGACAAAAAGAACTGACCCTCTTAAATTGTATTCTGCCTAAAAACATAGAGATTTATATCACAACATAGACACTCTTCACTTCTTACCAGATGGGAACTTAGTTTTTATAGCTGAGCTGTAGAGATGTAGACTATGGAAGTTAACAAAAGCAAATATGCCAGTGAGCACACCCCAATTTGGGGTAAAATACGTTGTCCCTTAGCAAAGCTGTGTGGACTAGGTGCTGCCTTTGATGGGGTGTGACCTTGAGAAGATCTTTTAACATCGTCGTGCCTGAATTTCTTTTCATTTAAAATTATAATATCCATCTTTTTCATTCCCCAGAGTCGTGTGGAAGAGCAAATAAGATATGGTATGTGGAAGTATTTTAAAAAGTACAAAACATAAAATCAAACGTTATGAAATGCTATTTAACCTCTCCTCATTGTGTAATGTAGGAATCTAACATAACAGAGGCAATGATGATTCATTCAAGCTAATACTTGTTGAGAGTTTTCCACGTGTACTGAGAGGGATGCAAACATAAAAATGCTCATGACTAGGAGAAAAGTGACGACATACACATAAATGATTGTAATATATATATGATAGGCAATGGTAGGTAGCATTGACGAGTGAAATACAGATAATAGCCTATAACAGTACAAAGTAGAATCAGCAAGGAAGAAAAGTCACTAAAGCTAGGTGTTAAAGGATGCTAGGATTTAGACTTGAAGAAGAGATGGAGTGGCAACTATTCTAAGTAGAGAAATGATCTAAGAATAGACGCCAAACCTGGGATTCCCCTTAACATAGGGAAACTTCAAGGAGTTCCGTTTGGCTCTAGTTTAGGGTAAGTGAGGGACAGGATATTTCCCTGACCTGTCCAGGGAAATATCCATTAGTGATATCTATTGAGTACCTGCTATGTGCAAGCACTGTTCAACACACTGAGTAAAGAGCAGTGACCAGAACAGACCAAACAGCCGCCCTGTGGGGCCAACATTCTAGTGGTTATAAATGTACACCACGAAATGTCGCTAGCCCCTGAGGTCTTTCCACAACAGCCTTCTCTACGATTATCCCCCTTCTCTCAAAGCAGCCAAAGCAAACACACACACACACACACACACACACACACACTCTTCATTTAGACTCAATTTTAGAGTATTGCCGTTAATGTTATCCAAGATGCAGAACTCTGATTATATTTGAGGGAACATGGCATTCTCAAAAGTTGGTAGGGGAAAAATAAGGAGATGGGTCTGAAAGGGGGTGAAGAGACAGAATTTCCCAGTGGTTTTCAACACTTCATACACATTAGAATCGTCTGGGGAGCTTTAAAAATGTACCTCGTGTCTGGGCGCCAACTCCAGAGCAATTAAACCAGACTCCCTGGAGGTTGGATCCAGACATCACTATTTATTTTTAAAGTTCCTCAGGTAATTCAAACGTGCAGGCAGATGAAAAACCATTGAAGTAATCAATACTCCAAAGGACTATCTCGCTTTTTTTTTTTTCTGCTTCACATTAGATAAATGGATAGATAAATTGCATTAACCTCTAAATCTGTTGTTATAATCCAGTCAGCAAGTCACAGAATTTTGGAGATGGAAAAGGCATCAGATTTTGGGACAGGTGAGAGAAAGCCTGAGAAAGTCAAAATGACAGTCGTAAGAGAATTTTTTGGAGGTGACATTGAAGTAAAGTGGGGAAAAGTTGAAATGCAAAATGATTTCCTAGATTTGAGACTAGGCTTCGCAGCTGACTTTGTGATTTTCTCATCTACTTGATTTTCTCATCTACAAAACTGAAAAGCATAACATAATATAAAACCTCTTCCTCCTACCTTGCAGGTCTCTATCGAGAATCAAAGGATATAACAACGATGCAAGTTCCTTGTAAACTAAAAAGCTCTAATACAAGTTTGAGGGATTATGTCCGAAAAGCTGAAGCAACATCAGTAAACAAAATTTAGTCCTGTGAACAGTATCCAAAGCAGTGTCTTTACTAAGCATTTAGACATGACAATTAAAACCAACACTATTAGAGGTACACTCACCAATTAAAGTCATTTTCTTTCTATGGAAAATATTTATGTTATATATTTTGCCAGCTAAGATTCCGCTATAGAAGCCCTACTGGAAATCTTTATTAATAATGGTAGGACACGAAAGTAACTAATCAGCTGTTTGCAACCTGGATCAGATTTTGCTAATTTAGCTTGAAACCAAATAGGGAAAAGAAGGAAAGGAAACAGAGAGGAGAGAAAGCCTTAACAATTCATGAAGAAAGCAGTAAATCTCCCTGACAGAAGATAAATTTCTTGGACACCAAAGCAATGAAAATGGTGTTGACCTAAGTGTCCACAGATGTGGCTCCAGGGTGTAATCTGTCCAGCTGCTCAATATGAGGACAGCCACATGGGTACCACCTCAGGGAAGGTAAATAGGAAACCTCTTAGTCAGGGAGATAAACACAATTGCTGCTGCTAGTTCTTACATGGAAAGCCTGCTGATTGTCACTGTTGGACAGAGGAAGTGTTACTGAAATATTCTGAGACAGAGAGAGTAAAAGACCTGGTTGCAAGTTCAAGGAGTGATGGAGTGCAGAGAGATAAAGCTTTGCCTGTGTCAATTCTATCAAGGTGGATAAGGATCCCCCTGGATTTCATCAGGTAGCGCATGGAGCAAGTTCAGAAGGCACAGAACAATTGGGAATCTTGTATTATACAATATGTAAAATATTATGTGTAACATACACAAAATACCCCTGCAAGTCAGGGAAGATCAGAAAAGGAAAGTTTAGGGGGGGAAAATGGGTTGGTATCTTGGCCAGCGGATCAATAGCCCACGCCATTAGAACCAACAGAAATCACCCCAACCTTCATGTAAAAGGCTGGCTCTTCTATGAGCAGGCAGGAGGGAGGAGGAAATAAAACTGTCCTATGACGAGGATGTGGGAGAAAACATGTTTTAAAACTAAACTCTTTGGTCATCTCAGAGTTTTCAGTCAATGTGCCAAATTCAAGAAACAACCTGGATGTTTCAGAGCAAACCCAGGCCTTTGTTTTAACTATTAAAGCCAACACACTGTTATTCATCATGTGCATATTCATTCAGCAATTACAACATGTAGGCACAATCCTAGGTGTCATGAGGAAGAAAAAGGAGAACCAGACACAGAAGCAACTTTCAAAGAGCTTACAACGTACTAAGAGAGATGATGCCACACTCAAAGCACCAACGCACAGCGGAAAACAATGCCCAAAATCAAAAAATGCCACAGACAGTGAAGAGAGGGACGGAGAGTCCTTCCAAAAGGCTTGATCAAGAAAGGCTAAAGCTGCTTTTATTTTCCTGTCACTTTTATGACTTGACCTAAAGTTGATTCTTCCTCATTAAAAGCTCTTTGAATATCTCTCAGTGGAATAAACAACCTTGGGTTAATGCTCAGGAAACTTGATTTTCTGCCTCTAGTTTCAATAGAAGCCCAACCCTGAGAGGAAAGAGTTAGAATGTTGTCCAGCCTCTGAGAACAGTTCTGGATCATTTCTGACCTTGTTTACACAGGGTCGGAGGAGGGATTTATTACCAAGGGTCCATACGTGGGCTGCCCACATTAATGGGTACCTTGATATTATATGCAAAATGCTGTATGTAGGTGCTTTTGTGTTTTTTACACAGCTTTCATCAAACTATTTTAATCCAGGAGCTACTCTGAGGCATTCTTTGGATCTTGAGTGCAGCATCAAGTCAGCCTGGGGAGAAGCAGAGTTGAATGGACTCCCCAGGACTTAGATCGAAATGGGATCATGTCTTGGGGAGCTAGGTTTTCTCTCAACAAAGACAAAGAATTTTGTCTTGGCTTAGTATGGAGATTCCCAGATTTCCTTGGTCAAGCTTGTGCTGTCACCTGTCCCTAGAAGAATGTATGTGTTGAAATAATAATATCATTCTCAGATCATATAATATGTATGTGTTGAAATGGTAACATTGTCCTCAGATCACGTGACATTCGGATATACTACTGGTTCTAAATCAAAATGGTGAAAGCCATTGAATTTGAGAACATAATCCTAGTCTTTATCTAACAATGTTGGCAACCATTTACCATGGATTTTTTAGAGTTCTATAAAGTGGATGCTGATGGCACCCAAGCAGGCATTAATAATCTTTACTGGAACCAAATGAATGGGACGGAAGGAAGCTAAAAACTTTGTGTTTGCTATAATTGTAGTTTAATGTGCTTTATTACATCCCTGGATTGACTTGTACAAAGCACAAGAAACCAGTCAGTTTCAGTGAACAAAAAAACAAAATACCTAAAACCAGCTATTTAAATTGTATGTAGATAATCACTGCTTGCCTGACTGAATTCTTCAGGTTCTAACCAGCTGTTTTGGCATTTTGTAGACACAGTCTGAATAATTCCATCTATAATCTATCAGTCCTAAATTAAAGTGACAATGTGTTTGTGTTTAGAAACATTTTCTGAAGTTGATAACTTTGTAAATAATTAGATGGTTGGCCCAGCTTCCTAAAATATAGACATTTTTCTCAGTAGATTCGTTGTTCTGAAAAGAAGCATTTCCAAACGGCATTACAGAGACCACAGAATGAAACCGGCCACCTCTTTTGTTACCAGAACCCACTTTTCAATAGATCACTTAAGTGGTACATAAATTTATTTTAAATGGCTTTCCTCCATTTAGGTGCCTATCAAGAGGAATGGAAATGTGTGTTCCAAAGTTATCAAAAATTTCCTGATAGCAATTTTTTTTATTTAATTAAAAAAAGAGAGAGAGAAAATCAAATCATGTCACAGGCAGGTGGAAGGACACCGCAGGCAGGACTGCGTTTTCCAATGGCATCCGGGAAGATAATGAGTCCATGTCTATGGAAATTGATTCATTAATATTTCATCGAGGCAGCTTCAGAGCAATTCAAGAACCAGCTCCCAGGAATTCAATCAGTAAATTCAATGAATTGTTGAGCTTAAAATACCAGGGGGGCAAAAATATACATATATTTGGCATGTGTGCATATTTATACATTTTGATGTGACACGTATATGCACATGAATACAGGCATCCATATTAAAACACAGCACATGTAAGAGACTGTCATTTCTCGGCTTAAAACAGTCTCACCCGCCTATATTCTTTATGTAGGAAGAATTTCCAAATAAAACAAAAATCACTCTATTTAATATTCTCCTGCTCAGCACCTGACTTGGAAAACAAGTTAACAAAAACGTTGCCCACAACTTGTTCACTGGTAATCGCATATTTATCAATAGAGTCCCTTGAATCAATTGACAGCATATAAAGATGCCTCCCAAGGACCCATGCTGAGACTGGAAAAAGAGGAGATCAAATGTTTCATGGAGGAAGGGCCGCTGGTTTGGGGTAGAGCAGGCAATTTACCACGTGATTTGAGAAGGGCCAGTTAGGGAAATAGATTCAAATTACCATGTCGGCTAAATAATTGGTCTTTGGATGTCCCTAAACACCAACCTATAAATAATTTTATTTTCGTTTTGGATCAATGTCTTCTAGCCCTCGTCTAACTAACCTGTATTGATGTCTTTTTAATTAAACCATGCATGATATGCTCACTCGGCAGTGGGGCCTACTGAGTGTGCATGCTAGGAATTCCAGATAAGGTAATTATGCTATTTGTCACTGTCATGATTAATGTGTGACAGCTGTTATGACAGCTGTGCCACTGTTTTGTCACAATACTCTGTTCATCCATAACAAAATTAGCTGTCGCACTCAAAGGTACACACTTGCTGCTATTTCTTTCTGAAGTCAACAATGAGAAAATCGAGAGGGAATATTACATGAACTCCGTGACAAACAAGAAAAACGACATCTTTATTTTTTTTTCTTTAAATGATGATATAACCTGACTGCATTGGAAATGCATATAGCTCACCTCTAGCAAACAAGCTGTCACAAGGAGCCAGTCCCCCACTAATCTAGCTAACAAGGTCTCAGGATGTGAGGGGTTTGCTTCATAATTTGAATCTGCCTTGTCAGGCAAGGCTTTTAGATGTTACCCAAATTAGCACTGGCTGGAACTGTTACTGCCTGTCAAGGTGGAAACCTGCAAATGCAGAGTTAGAATAGGAAGTGGGAGGCTGACTCACCCTTTCCTTCGGGCGTCAGTCAAGTGGAGCAAAACAGGCTGATCTTTCTCCATCTCCCTCAAGACAGCCGTCCCTCTGCCTGTTCCACCACACCCATAACGGGGAAAGATGTTCAGGAGCTGACTCCAAATAGCGATGTAATTGCCAGGTGAAGGCAGTTATTAATGTTAACCAATATTGTTTCTTACAGAGCCCTAAAACTGGACTATAAAACCGCAGAAGACGCTGATGTGAAGAGACAGATGGCTACAATAATAGCGTCATTATTCTGTAGCTTTGGGTGAAGTGGATCCTGCATACGCTCCATAAATTTAAAGGATAAAAAAAGCCCACGTAGATGTCTATTCATAATGAAAAAGAAACATTGTAACATCAGAGACCCTGAGTGCCATAGAAAGAAAATATGTCATGAAAAATATGCATATCTAAGTGAACGTGGCATTCTAAAATTAAAGACAGAACAGCTGTAGCTGTTAATATTTTGCAACAAATGATTAGTTTGATCTGCTGACAATGTATTTAAATTTGCCAATAACTTAACCAGCAAATATAATGTGTACTTTTAAAAAGGATACTGTTTAAATCGGGCCCATCTGCACTGTATCTCCCAGGCCTCTTCTCCAGAAACAATCCTGGAACAGAAAGCTGGATTATTTCAAACAATTATCATGATTGCGAAGGAACTGTACCACCTGCTGCTGGCTCCTGGCAGTCATCAGTCAAGGAAGGCTTTAATTAGAATATTTATCAACAATGACCAAAACTCCTTTTGATTTGTTCCTGATCTCGCCACGCGGGAAAGGTAAGTCTTTGCAAATTCAAACAATTAAAAGACACTAAAATATCTGGGGGCCTGCTTAATAGATTTCAAATCTGGACAATTAGGCTTTATTCAATTGCTCGAATTGTTTTTCTCTGTGGCAGGTATGTGAGCCCTTGATGATTCCTTTCCCTTTTGATAAGTGTCTCCTTTCTACCTCAGTCAGAGGAGACTAAGAACATTTTTTGCCATATACTATTACCAAGCATATAGCACTTAGCTACCTGATCACACCAGGGTTTTGGATGAAGGAAGTGATAGCTGTTTCCGTGTGATAAATGTTCGTGCGTGAATGTTCATGCATTTGGAGAAAGCATCTTTGTTAACTCTGTTTCCATTCATCCTGAGAACTCCCTGTTGAAAACTACCCATCTTCAAGATCCACCTCCAATGCCATCTGTTTCATGAAGCTTTTGCTAAAATTTTGTCCCCACGTGTTCTCGTCTCTCCTTTTCTCTGAGCTGCCATAGCACTTACTGCTTGTTTCTTTGATTGTTTTAGGCATCAATTGCGTTTGATTTGGGATAAAGGTTATTTGTGTGCTTTTCTTACCCATGGGCTTCCAGAGAGCAGGACACACTTTGTGAATCTTTTAATTCCTCACAGAGTCTAGCACACTACCTAACACACAGTCGGCCCTTTCGTTCATATTTATGAAGTAAAACAATTATTGTATAATTGAATCTTGAAGAGTGTTTGTGGATTTTAGTATCTGTATTGAAGTGATACTTAAAAATTTAGGAGATATTTAAAGTGCATAACTTTTTTATAAGTGAACATGAAATATTTAAACAAGCAAAAAGCTCTCAAGCGATACCAATCAGACCACTTTTAACATCAACTGCTATACCCACGAGGGATGTCAAGATAATGGGACACCTGAAATAACCATAGTAAAGATGCTCCTAATTAAAGGGGGTGTTCCAACCACAGAGATCACTTACTCTTGTCTAAAGCCAGGGAGGTCTATAAAACACTTCTCCATATAACTGAAAAGGCATCCACGGACACTTACAGGTAGCCCCAAACAGAACGCAACTCTCTGCAGTGTTTTGTAGGAGGCAATTTTTGCAGAAGGCAATTACACTGGAGGATAATTGCACTTCCAGTGTTCCTCGGGTCTGTGAAATTAGCAATTAAGCACAGAAATAGAGCAATAGGAATATAGTAGATGGGTCATGTGGAGCAATGGCAAGCTGAAACTTAGAACTCTGCAATTAGGAGATAAATTCTAGTACTGTACCAGGAACCCAAAACATCAGGATGAGACGGGGGTAGAGAGATCTGAAGATGGTGCATAATTAGCCACAAGCAGGAAGGAGACCCAACTCTGTTAGACTCTACGCAGACTTCTCCCTAGTTCCGGAGAATCAGTAAGGACCAGCACACAGTAGAGCTTTACTTGAACTTAATTTTTAATTTTATTTGTTTGTATTTGGTTAACTATTTAGTAACCTGAACAGTTTTTCTCATTATGTAGGCTTGGTTTCTTTAAATGCATAACTTAACTATTATTATTTAAGGGCTTCACTTCACTGATGTTAGTAATGAAGGGACACTAGATCAGTGAACTGAATTGATCATTTCTGGGACCTTGATAAGGTGATATCATATTAGCTCCTGAATAATGCCTTTTCCTCGTACATACACCGCCCTTACACTTGCCCTGAGAACTAATCTGATGAGTTCCTCACTGAACCAAGGACAGAAGAGGATTTTTGAATTGCATGCCTATCTGTTTCCCAGGTTCCACTTCTAAGCTACAGACGGGACGCCTTCGTGATCAGTTAATCTAATTAAACACCGGGAAACTTTCCTAACTCTACCAAACTCACATACCACGAATTTATCCTCATCCTCAACAAAAAAGATGGTTAACAAAACATTATTCCATAAGACAGCCTTTTTATAAAGCTTTGTTAAGATTAGATGGAGTCTCGGTGACCACACAGAATCAGTTCAAGTTGTGAGACAAAGACTAAAAAGGCTAACAGGTTAAAAAAAAAAAAGACTAAAAAAACAGAGCAGGAGACCCTACTGCCCGGCTTCAAATGTGCCATCTCATCCCTCAAAAAACGAAATGGTTCTCTAAAGCCACCCTTTTAATATGTAACAAGCTGACTTTTTTAACACTTCAAATAAATCCTCTAGTTCTGGGGACCTTGTATCTACTTCATAATGAGAGCGTTCTCTTCTTACCCTCAGAGCAATATGCTCAGTGCTCCTTCTACCCCAGTGGTTCTCACACTTCCCTGCACATAGCAATCATCTAAGGAGCTTTGAGGAAGACTGATGCGTAGGTTCCACCTCCAGGTATTCTGATTCAAGTGGTCTGGGATAGAGCTGCGCACTGGGATTTCTAGAAGCTCCACAGGGGATTCTAACATATAACAAGATTGAAAACCATTGTTAAAGCTGAATGCCTCTTTACCACTAACGTGCATACAAATCACCTGAAGATTTTGTTAAACTGCAATTTAGATTCAGTGAATCTGGGGTGGGCCTGAGACTCTGCATTTCCAACAAGCTTCTAGGCGATCCCTATGGTCCTGGTCTACAGACCACACTTGAATAGCAGGATCTGGATAATTCTCACTTCCGCAAGTCCACGTCTATGTTATTGGCCATATCTGGGATTCACGGTGATGATTAAGTGGAAAGATTTATGTTTATGGTCATAGTCGAACATTCTTTTCAAATTATACCCCAGCTAAATCTGAGTGTTCACAGCTACAGACATGATTAAAGTGAGGACAGTAAGCTTGGGGAAAAATGCTTTAAAAATGAAGATCATAGATGTGCACTTATCCTTGTATTCCCCTCATCAGAAAGGGTTTGCTTTCATAATGAATTTTTATTTCTGTTTTGGAATTCAGTTAGAAACACAGATTCTTTCCCGACATGTATGCAGGACATTTTGACACATTTATTATTATTTTATTTGATTCCAAGCATGTCAGTGTTTTTAGTATTTGTAACAGTTTTGCTGTATTATAAAGCAGAAAATTAACCCAATGTTGTATTGATATGGATTCTTGGGACAGTCCCATCTGGGAAGGCTGGTTCTTTCAAATAAATACTACCTTGAAATAAGACATTCTTCCTTTGATCACCAGATTTCTCTAAAATGTTTGAAGCCTATATGCCTTAAATATAAAGCTGATTGTGCAGCTAAACTTCAAAAAAACACTCAATAGTAAATTTTGGCGTGGCCCTATTGAAATTTTAGAATTAAGTGAATTTTGAAGAGATGAGACATAATTGACATCAGTTTTCCATTTTTTTTTCACAAGGAGGATGAGGTGGTGCACGGGGAAATGTGCTCATCTGGGCACCACGCCAATAGAAGAATAAAAAGAAACTTCTTCCACATTTTCACACTACCCTAGACTAGCATTACCCTTCCTCTAGAGCCCCGTGGGCCGAATCCCGTCCACCACCTGCTCTTGCATAGCCCACAAGCTAAGAATGGCTTTTGCATTTTTAAACGGTGGGAGAAAATCAAAAAAGTAATAATATTTCATGACGTGAAAATTATATAAAATTCAAATTTTGTTGTCTATAAACAAAGTTTTATTGGAACCTAGCCATGCTCATTTGTTGAGGTGTTGTCTAGGGCTGTTTTGTGCTACAACAGCACAGTTGAGTATTTCAGACAGAGACCGTTTGGCCTACAAAGCCTAAAAGAAGTAGTATCTGGCCTTTTATAGAAAAAGTTTACAGACCTCCAGCTCTAGAGATGTGCTCACTTTCCTTCATTCTGACTTGAAACTGAAAATGTGCTTTGTTTTATAGATTATATTGGGTTCTCAAGTTTGGACCCCTTGTCCCTATGTGCGCGCGCGCATACACACACACACACACACACACACACACACCCCCTTATTGTGTCTCCTTTTATTCTGTCTTCTCACTTCTGCTCTGACAATCAGAAGTCTGAGCGGCATCTGCTTCGGAACCAATCCTATTTCCTTTTCCTGGCTGCAAGAACAGGGTTCTGTAAGATGGGAACTGAAGCTTGAAAGCAGAAAGAATCACCTTTCCCGTGTCGTGCTGCCTGTCCTGGCCTGGCTCCTAGGAGCTGGGGTCTCGAACATATGCTGCAACTTTCCTCCCAGGGTCTCTATGTGGAGAGCATTCCAAAAGGAACAGACTTTTCTCTTGTTGCAATTTTCTATCAAGAAGCCTTGTGGCCAGAAACTAGAAGAGAAAACTTTAAAATCTCTGAGCACAAGCGAGAGGGAGTCAGGCTAGCCTATCAAGTCTACAGAAAGCATTTGCTTCTTTTTTTGAAATTTAAATAAAAAGCAGCCAGAGTATTAGCCTTGATGACAAACAAGAATTTCTCTGTTCCTTTCTGCCAGGAAATGGCATTGTAAAAACAATACCCTCTGGACTTACATGAAGGGGAAGGGGAGAAGAAGAAACGGAAGAAATACTTGGAGCTTTCATGCTGTTGGTAAGAATTTGCAGATGGAGTTGTGCTGATGACATAAATAAGTTGATGGCTCTGATTTTCAGAAGGGACATTCATTTCTTTTGCGAAGATACTCTGGAGTATGACTGAATGACTCTGGAAAGAAGACATAAAGATTCCAAGACTCTGGCACCTCCAACAGCAGCCTGGTGGATGGGCAGAAGGGGAGAGAGAAATCCGAACTCTGATCCTCGGTTACAGGTCCTATCACTACGGACATGACCCCTCGACTTTCTTAGTCTCAGTTCCCTAAATTTTAAAAAAAGGATAATAGTGCTTCTCCAACTTGCTTCAAGGGGCGGTACTGAGATTTGAATGTGATAATATATGTTAAATGCATTTTGTTGATTGTAGAGAACTAATCCGTTTTAAGATACTGTTCTTATCACCCCTGATCTTGTGTCCTGAGCATTATTTCATTGCTCAATTATCACTTTCCTTTTAACGCCCACAAAAACAGAACTTTTAAATCCAATCTCTATGTTGTAGCAGAAAATTTATTTCCTGGTGTCTATAAAAAAATATAAATAAATAAAAAAGATGGGCCCAGAGTTGAGATTCTCAGGGCAGCTGCACATAATAGCCCCTCCTTTCAAGGTAAGTTTGCTGAGGACTGACTGGACAAATTACTCCACCGGCCACCATGTTCTCAGAACACAACAACAGCAAATGTCTTCTTGAAAAAGAACAAAACAAAACCCATTTTATAGTTCCCCAAGCTCTCCAATTTGAAAGTGGCACCTGTAGTCTCATTTTGCCACAGTTCTTGAATGAATGGAAGTTAGAGGGCAATCAAGCAAAAGTAATAATGTGCACTCGGAAATACAGGCTGAAAGTACTCTCCCATCTACCACAAAGTATCATCCATGGCCATGGCCTATAATTATTATTACCTTTGGTATCAGTGGCTTTTTGGTTCATTTTGTTGTTGTTGTTGCTGTTTACATCCAGGTGTAGAAGATCATATGACCACAATCAGAAAAAATAATATCTATAAATAACATGTCACATAAGAAAGAACCACATGGATCTATTTGTGTTATAATATTATGCTCTTTATATAGGTAAGTACAGATATCATTACCAATTTTTCATACAAGAAAGTGGCCTTCCAGAGGTTAAATAGCACTTTCAAAATTACATGCCGAGTTTGTGCAAATCTGATCCTATAATTCTGGAATGCTTACCTAGGCTTGTAATCTGTTCCCTGAGAGCTTAGTGGAAATATTCATGCATTCAAAGATTCTCAAAATACATACCAAGCCCCTAGTATGTGCTGGGGCTGCTGTGGCTGGGGACTCACTGGGGAGAGTCATGGTCTCTTCTACCTAATGGCTGTGGGTCTTCTGAGTGCCCTTGAATACAAGAAGAGAAGGAAGCTAAATTCATCATACTCCAAAAAATAACGTTTGTGTTCTAAATGACTTGTTTTACATTATAGTTGCATTTTTTTTTTGTAAGGAAGATCAGCCCTGTGCTAACATCTGCCAATCCTCTTTTTTTTTTTTTTTTTGCTGAGGAAGACTGGCCCTGGGCTAACATCTGTGCCCTTCTTCCTCCACTTTATATGGGATGCTGCCACAGCATGGCTTGCCAAGCAGTGCGTCAGTGCGCGCCCAGAATCCAAACCGGCAAACCCCGGGCCGCCGCAGCAGAGCGTGCTCACTTAACCTCTTGCACCACAGGGCCGGCCCATATAGTTGCATATTTTTAACACCTACAAAATATATTCCTACTAGTATTACACTAATAGTGCTAAAACAAATACTAGATTCTGTCAGAAATGTCTCATGCAAAAGACTTTAATGTCCAATAATGGAGAAATGAGAAAATAAAATATGGTATGTTCTCTCAATACACTGCTAGGCAGGCATTAAAGTTTGTAATAACATGAAAAATGCTTGAGTAATAGTAACTTGCCAGCTTGGGGGTGTAAACATAACCACATCATTATTTTTTGTTTATTTTTTCACATTTTATTGTACAATACAAACTTGATTGAAATGCACTAAGAAACAACATTTTGTGTTTAAATCAACACTAACTTAAAATGTCTGGTAGGAAATAGCAGAATTTATTTTAATATATTCCAACTTAGTGTGAAGGTGAGCAGTTTATTTCTGAAGGTTTAGATATTTTAATTATAGTTTATTATTAAAACAAATTTTTTGGTCTCTCTTTCTCTCTCTTCATTTTTGATTTTTATATTCCACTTTAATTCATAGTGTCATAGAAGTGAAACATAAGACTGATAGAAACCACTCTAAAACATATGGCTTTATATACATAAAAACGTCAATAATGTTGCCACAACCCCTAATACAATGCGATCCTTACTTATTTACTATCATCCAGAATAAACTTCTGTACATATTAAATTGTTCAAGTATATCTAGAGCAGAGCTTGTAAAACTGAGGCCCCACTGCCAAATTAATGGGATCCTCTTCGAAGATCTTTGAAGATCTTCGAAGAGGATGGGAGGAAGGAATAAGGAGGGAAGGAAGGGAAGAAGGAAGGAAAAGAAGCCAGTAAAATATGTGTTATCAAGCCAGTTACCACTGTGGGCAACTAGAGTTTCATCTCCTTGGGAAGCTTTAGGAGACAGTGTAGAACACACTCCAGAATTATCTCAAGTGAAGGATAAGGAAGCTGGATAGTTAAGGGATATCCATCAATACCCTTTCTGTCATTGGCTTGGGGCTTGTTTCAGGAGCATTAACTTTTCAGAACTTCTGGCTTGTCCCTCATGCAAGCCAACCTGTGACCAGAAAAAAGACCTGCGGTTGGTGCTTGCGATAGCAGTCTTCAGCATGTAGAGTGAATGCCAAGGAGCTACAGCCAGAACATTGACACCATCTGCTACAGCACCCAGTTTTGGCAGCTTTGTCTGGGTGAGTACTTATATAGTGCTACCTCCAAGCACATTAGATACAAATCTATGATTTGGATATTATTACAATCCCTATTTTTCAGATGATAAAACTTAGGCACAAAGAGGTTAAGTGACTTGTCTAAGGTCACACAGCTGGAATCTGAATCCAAGCACTTAGATTTCAGAACCCATACCCTTACCCATCTTGATATGCCGCCTCTGCTATGGCCGTGGCTGGTCAGCCCACATGTGGAATAGTCAAGGAGTTTTGGGAGAGCTTCTCTTTAGCGCTCTGAGAGAAGGGATGGTGACTCCTTCCTCATCAATTCTCACTCCAAAGAGAGTAGCCTCTGGCATCTGTTGACCTTGTTACTGAAGGTCAGCCAAGACCCACAGTCAGCACCAGATAATGAAGCCCTGCAGGAGAGTCTTTTCCCTATCATCTGCCTCTCACCCCCGTCCTCACATAAACCTCTAGATTTCCTAGAATTTCTAGTGAGAATCCAGATAGTTCAGCGGTCGTTTTGAGACACCATAATTTTCACTAACAGTTTCAATTCTCTGAGCCTCGGAACCTGTCTCTCCACAGTGCTGTAATAGCCTAGGGACAGAATCAGTTTGACCAGGGATTGCGAGCAAAGAGGCAATTTAGCTCTACTTCAACTGACTGTGTAACTGTCATGGACACAGCGTCAGGCAGGTGGTAAATTAGCTACTTGGAGAGGTCCTTTCATTCTTTCAGGCCACTGAGGCATTAAAACCTCTATGAGCATCTCCCAGGCAATGCCATAAATGCTTGTGAGACTCTATTTTAGCACAATTTTAGAAAAATCACTTATTCTGGGTAACTCAATTAAAAGAAGTACGGCATAGTAGGCTTCTTTAAGACTCTGAGCCTGTGTACCCATCTGAATTTGGTAAATAAAATTTGGAATTGATTCTAATAGGTTTAGACACTGAGCACTCTTTGCCAATTCTCTCCAATTAAACAGAGAATAGGAACAGTTGAGAAATCAATCAAAATAAAATTAAACACCTTTGATCACCTTGGGTGGGATTTGAGAATGGGCCCACTTCTTTGTTGTCTTAGATTATCCTGTGGCGTTATCAAATTCTTCCCAAGACAAACTAGAAAAGTAGAATGGGCGCAGATTTCTCTGGCGGAAAAGCAGGGACATAATTACATTTAATTCTTGTCTGTTTCAAGAATGTTATGGACATGATTCAGTGCCCAACTATTTTAAGCAGTAACATAGGTATGTATGTACAAAAAAAAACTGGAAGATATATCAGATATTTCTTTTTTCACTACATTGCATATTTGAATTCAGTAAATCTCTTTCTACTGTATCTTTCTCAGAAATCCTGAAGACTTCTTTCACATTTCCCATGTGGATGGGTCCTGAAGCAACATAATGCCAAGTTTGGAGGCTTCATGCATTTCTTCTTCATTATTTTTAGGTATTACCAGAGCAATGTGTCTTCAATGCCTGGCACAGGGAAGGCTCTCGATATATAATTTTTTTTTTCCAGGCATTGTGGAACGCAGAAGAAAAGTATAGAACTCATGGTCAGGCAGATCTGACTATTCCAATTTCAATTAAACTGCTATAATTTCCCAGCCATTGTGACTTAACATCTCTGATCATAACACCGACCTCATACAGTTATTGTGAGGATTCAGTGGTGTGCTATAGCCGCCTCTTATGGCTCATGAGAAATAAATGTGTGCATCTTTTTTAAATTCGGCATGCAATAACATCATGCTGGTAGCTTGAAATCGGCCATGGTGAGAATATTTATGCCATAGCAATGGCCAAAAGCTACAAATCAGGGCTTCCCCCACCCCAGGCCTGATTTACTAGCTCACTGCTGAAAATTAGATAACGTGTAAAATGTTTCATAGAATATCTAGTTCTTTTCCCCTCCCTTTCCTGTTTTGAAGAGTTCGCAAAGACAGTTTTACTTCTATATCTAGAATACTCTAGTAACAATTTCACTTTCTTAACCAGGCATTTGTTAAGGATTTGCCCTTGCTGGGTGTTTTCCTTTGAGAATCATGCAAGGCTATTTGTTAGGATGACCTTGAACAGAATTTAAACACCAAGTGAAATTCTGCTTCAGTACTGTGAAGAATGGTGTTGCAGACTCACCTCTAATCTTCAAACTGATCTCTGATACTTCGCCTCAACAGAGCTAATAAAGGTCGCATGTGAGTTTTCGAATTGCCTGGGTTCTGCTGAGGAGCTGCACTTTCTGTTCAGCCTAAAGGGGCATCACAAAAAAAGTTTCCCCTTTAATCAAGGGACTCACTCAGGAGATCACACCACCCTGCTGCCACAGTTGGGAAGACTGATGTATTCCCAATAGACATAAAATACTACTAAAATTATCTGACAGTGCAATTCGAGATATCACACTAGACATAAAATGAAATCTGTGACAAAGAAGTTCCCACAGATTCGGTGGAGTGGAACCAAATGCCACACCAGGAGGCACCACACTTGGAAGGCTGTAGAAGGCTGACTTTCTAACAACGTGCAGGGGATGTGGCAGGAATAGTGGGTATACACGCATCAGAGGTTCTCTTTCTCCTGGTGACTAAGGGGAGAGTTCTTCAGGAAATCCTATAGAATACCAGTCTTCCTCTTGGCACATAAGATCATGACTGGCAATCAGAATTCTTCTATATATGAAATGTTGAAAATACTCTTGTCCATTCCTCTTGTCATCTCCAGAAAGTACTAGAGCTAGCACACAGCTGAAATTCCATCTCGGAGAAGCTTTGGAGTCACTCCGGGAAGCAGTTACCTAGCATCTTGTATTAGGCAGAATGTCATAGTTGTTGTCAAAAGTCTGTGCCCCATGTTTTAATTCTGCCATTCCCACTGTGACTTTGGGCATGTTCCTTGATTTCTCTAAAAATCAAACTTTTCACCTTTATAGCAGGTGTCCATACAGGATTGCGATGAGAGTCAAATACTGAAAATATGTCCTATATAGTAAAACCCTGTACCAAAAGTGAAATGTTATTACTGCTAGGACCTTCTTGGTCACATCCTACCAAAAATAAAAGCCTTTTAAGGCAAAACCTCTAATTTGGCATTAATAGGAAGCCAAATCACACATCTCAGAAATCATTCTGGAATGTTAAACCATGGACTAAAGAAGAAGGCAACATTCTGAGTAATTAAGAGCTGGGCTTATAAATCAGGCACAATTGGATGCTATTCCAAGTTTCAACATGAGCTAGCTATGTGACCTTAGGCAGTTTATTTACCTCTCTAAGCCTCAGTCTCCTCTTCTTTTAAAGGAGGATTCTGATAGGACCTAGTTCATTATGTTTCTGTGTTAAATGAGAGAGTGCATATAAAAGTGATTAGGACCATAGTTAATTCTCAATTAATGTTTTTACTGTTGTTGTTGCTATTGTTATTTGCATTTTGAAGTTACATAGGCAGAAAAATGTTCCTATTACTGAAGATAAGAATCCCTACAGTAAGTTAAAAGAGTGACAAGGAGTCACAGATTCCTAAGCTCCAGAATTTAAAATGGCCCATGGTGGTCACTAGTTTTATACCATAAAAGTAAAGCAAACCAGCCTCATTTTCCTCCAGGCTCTTCCTCTTAAACTTTCTTCCATTGAAACTGTAAGAAATGCCAGTAGGAAGACAGCTGTATTTGTGCCCAAGTTCTTCTCCTGGGAGAGGAGGCCCTAAAAGGTGAGATTCTACCCACTTTACTTCTCTGGGACTTTGTTTCATGGACTTTGAATAGAGAGTTGGAAAGATGAGCTCCAGCCACCAAGGTTATGGATGGAGGTGGTTTTACTGACCATAGCCGCAGAGCATGGAAAAGGGGAAAGGAAATTTGAAGTCCCAGGCAAATGCAGACCAGGGAAGAAAGGGACAGTCCACAATAAGTCAGGAAAGAAGACAGGAGACTAGAAACAGAGTAGATACCAAAGGTAAAGAGAGCTTGTGTGCCACTGTGGACAAGCAGGATAGAAGGAGTTCAGGAGGCCAAGCCTGAAGTTGTGATAACAGAAGGGTAGTTTTATCCCTGTGCCTATGCCCTTTGGTGAGGAAACTATTAAAAATGATTCAATATTTTGATTTGAGTTTGGCAATAAGAAATATTAGAGAATTGTGGGCTTGAAACTTTTTCTTTCCCTAAGGGGGAAAAAATAGGCTATCTCTTAAGAAAATAAAATATGCTACTGCATGTAGGACTATGCATTAGGCCAATCTCAAAAAGTTCTGGTACTTTATTTATTGACCTGGAATCCAAGCCTTTTTGTGTCCCAGATTCTCCCAGGTTAAACCACTTTAGAAAGTACATAAATCAACCAGGACTCTAGAATAATAATTAGAAGTAATCACAGAGTAATGTTTGCCAGGCGTTGCGGGGGTGGGAGGAAATTGGGAGAGGTTGGTAAAAAGTTACAAACTCTCAGCTGTAAGATGAATAAGGTCTGAAAATCTAATGTAAACCACGGTGACTATAGCTGATAACACTGTGCGGTATAATTGAAATTTGCTAAGAGAGTAGAAATTAAATGTTCTCATACACACTAAAGAGATAAATATGTGATGTGGTAGATGAAAGGGAAATCCTTTCATAATATATACATATATCAAATAAATATTTAAAAATAAGTGATCACAATTTCAATGTATCGAAAAGCACGCCAAGGTCTAAAAGAATCAGTGTGCTTTAGTACAATGTCTAGCAGAATAGAAGGGCTAGCGACTATTTTTTAAAAAATAAAGCTCAAAAGCTGTTAAACAACAAAACAAAATCTCAATCCACTTCCTAATGTCAATCTTGACTCCTTTATCCAAGAATCAAAATACTCAAAAAAAAAAAAAAAGTCTTCATTATCAGCAGAAAAATAAGCAAGTATTTCCAATGCACGGGGCAAGAAGGAAACATCTGCAATGTGAGTCTGAAATAACCTTGTCTCATTCATAGTGAAGCACAGTGCTCATTAACAAAATGTGTCAAGAGCAAGCTGCATTTGGAAGAGAGCTCTCTGTGACTTGAGGCTAAAATTTGTGATAGAAGCATTTTTCTCTTGCAATTCTCCAAGATTTCCTGGATTTACTCGGGCTCTCCGTGATACAAGGATAGCTTTCTTTGGGGTATTTCAATGTTTTCCTTCATGATCTCTCATAAAATCAGGTATGCCTTAAAAGGAAGGGGCAGCACACATTATTAACTATTACACAGCCTTTTTAAAAACATAAGTATAACTCTTTATTCTTAATTTAACAAAATTCAATCTATGTTTTGTTGAAATGACAACTATTTTGCCAATTATAACTGCCTGGTGTGTGAACAAATAATGAAGTTTGCTCTATGGATTCCTATCATGTTGCTGAATTCTAGTTAAGAATATGAAAAATAACCTAGAATAATAGAATATTTGAGCTATGAAGAGGATTTCAGAGCTCTTGTATCCAATTTTCTATTTCAAAGTGCATGAAACTGAGAGATGTAAAGGGACTTACCCAAGGCTTCAGAGCTGTTCAAATGGAAGTGTGGTGGGCAGAGTAGGGGCGAACCACAGTTAAATGACAACCACTGTCACAAACTAATATAGCTACTAATTTTGTGAGGCCTTACTATGGTCATATCATGTGTTCTGATCATAATGCAATTAAATAAAAAATTATTGCAAAAAGATAAGTAGAAAATCACAAAATGTTCAGAACTCATGCAGTATACTTATAAATAGCCCATATGCCAAAGAGGAAATCAAGTGAAAAGAAAATACTTTGAACTAAATGAAAATTAAAAAAATATATATATGAAAACTTGTAGAATGCAGCTAAAGCTTGTATTAGAGGGAAAAAAGCTTAAAATCTATTACCTAAATTACCTCCCCAAGAAGGTATAAAAAGAATGCGAAATTAAATACCCCCAAAAAGTAGAAGAAAGACAATAATAAGGATAAAAGAAGAAATTAATAAAATAGAAAATAAACATATAATAGAAAAGGTCAAGAAACCAAAAGTTTGCTTCTTTGCAAAGAATAATAAAATTTATAAACATCTTATCAAGAGTGAAGATAACAGAGAAAACAACCAATGCCGGAAACGAAAAATGGGGCATCATTACGGTCCCTACAGAATTAAAAAGATAATAAGAGGATACTATGAAAAACTCTATCCCAATAAACTTGAAGATTTAGATGAAATCAATAAAATCCTACAAACACAACTCATTATAACTGACACATGAAAAAAGAAAACATAATAATTTCACATTTATGCAAAAACTTGAATCTGTAATAAAAATTATTCCTAATGCTTATAAAGAAATAATACCTATCTTACACAAATTCTTCCAGAGACAAGAAAAGAGGAAATGCTTCCCAACTCAGGATAAATTCGATTATCAAAATCTGACAAGAACAACACAAGACAATAAAATTGCTGTCCAATCTCTCTCTGGAGTACAAACACAAAATCTTAAAATATTAGCAAATTGAGTCCAGTCATATAAAGATGGATAGTATATTACAATGAATTCAAGGTTGTTTAATATATGTGAAAAGAGATTAGACAGTTATTTATTTATTTTTTTCCTAAAGAACGTGAACAGACACTTTACAAAAGACGATAGGCAATAAACATGCGAAAAGGTTCTTGACATAATTGGGCATCAGGGAAATCCAAATGAAAACCACAATGAGATATCACAACACCCCCAGAACAGCAAAAACTAAAAGGATTGATATTTAATATGAAGAGCTGGTGAGGATACAGAGTAAGTAGAACTCTCTTACACTGCTGGTAGGAATGTAAATTGCTACAAAAACTTCAGAAAATTTTTAAATTGTACCTACTAAAGTAGAGCAAATACACACTCTATGATCAAACAATTCAATTTCTGGGTATATATACAAAGATAATTGTATATATTTTCACCAAAAAGATACACAGCAACGTTCATAGCAGCATTTTTCATAATATCCCCCAAACTGAAAACAACTCAATGTCCATCACCAGTAAAACAGATAAAGAAATTGTAGTATTTTCACACAAAGGAATGTAATTACCCAACATATTGTTGAATCTTACAAACATTATGTTGAACAAAGGAAACCAGATGCAAAAGAGTATGTGTTGAATGATGCAATTTATATAAAATTCAAAAACAAGCCAAACTGACAAAACGATAGAAGTGATGGAATTCAGAATATTGGTTACGTTTGGGTAGGGATGAAGGGAGTGACAGGGAAGGCTTCTGAGGTGTCGCAATGTTTTATAATCTGATCTGGGTAGCAGTTACATGAGGGTGTTCACTCTGCAAAATTCACCGAGCACCACACTTATAATTTATGTGCTTTTCTGTATGTATATTACACTTCAATAAAAATAAATTGGAAAGAGGAAGGGAGCAAATAACAAAATTTGGAGGCTGGAAAACACCTGGCTGAGTGGTAACTAAAGAGACCTGAGAAATGGCACTCCTACCCACCATTGTTGGAAAAAGCCAGGATCCTCAATAGGCCCTGTGACTGGCAACATCATCTGAAGTGGGGTGAGGAGTATGGGCAAAGAAGAGGAAAACTGGTTTAAAGCTGTTGAAGAAAGTTGTCTCTCCAGCCCCATCCCATCCCCGTTCTATACCATCTTACTTTGGCAGAAGACTGAGATTTATTTTCTGGAAAGGATAAGATAGAGGGTCTCTGGACTGGGGGAACCAGTTAAGAGCAGGTATGTTGTATCAAAAATGGAAATTTAACACACACATGCTCTAGACAGCCTCTTCCACTCAGCTTCCAAATGTGGGCTGCTGGGCCTTCACCTCCAGGCAGGAGATTGCAAGAGTCTCTTCTGGAGAAACTGTTCAGCTGATGAGAAAAGACAAAACGATACTGAAATCAGGAATTCTCCAACACTGACTTGGCCAGATCACTCTACAGTGACCCTACTGTCAATTAGGCCCACTCACATGCTCAGAGCTTCCGATAAGTTTTATTGCCTTGCTTAAATATGAGCAGACATCCAGGACTATTGAATATTTCAGGGAAATAAACAGAAAAAAACAACTTGGAGGAAACAGACTATGCAAGAAGAAGAAAGTTTCAAAAAAATAATCTTTAATATCCTCCAAGTAATACGAGAGGATAATGCAACCTTGAAACAAGAGCAGGAGATCCAATACAGATCAGCAGCAGAGAGAGTCCCCGGGATGGCAGCAAATGGGAATCTGAAAATGACAGCTGTGCGCCAGGTACGGAGGGCAGCCTGTACAGACTGAAGCAGCTCAGGCTGTTCTGAGAGAGATCACTGCAGAAGACGAAATTGTTGGGATAACAGATGTGAACAAAAGTATTGAGAGGAGATTTGGGCAACCGGCAGAGTGTTCAGGGTTGGCCTCTTTAAAGTATATCGAAAAATAAGCAAACAAAAAAGGAAATTATTATATCCAGGAGAAAACACCAGGTTGCACAGGTAAGGAAAGATGATCACCTTTTACTATCTAACTCAGGTCCAAATGATATAATGATAATGTAAATACTAAATTTACCAACCCAAGCTAGAATTTTACCATATTGGCACCCTAAGTGTGTACCATTGATACTGTAAGTATTAGAGGTAGAGGGGCAGTAGGGGAAAACCAAATGTTTACCTTCCACGCTGGGAAGTCAACAAATAATGCCTAAAATGTGAATATGAAAAGAATAAGGTCAAAGGGTGGAAAGTGATTGCCTCTGGTTGGGGGATGGGGAAAAGGAGACCAGGGACTGTTATTGGCCTTGACATACTTGGTCAAAGTCGCTGACCTTTTGAACTAAGTACATGTATATTTGATAAAAATGAAAACTGTCTTTAAATAAGGAATGGTAGGAGTTTGGCGAAATGTTCATGGGGGGAGAGCATTACCAACAGAGGGCGTCACGGACAAGTCTGCGAGGTAGGCAGCCACAGCATAGCACTGTGGGGGCTACAAGCAGAAGCATGTTGTTAAAACATCATCTGACTTATTGGGAGGTCTCTGGATCTCTCCTTCTATGTGACTTCCGCTTCTCATCCACCAGAGAGGTGTGGAAAGTGAAGAAGTGCCAAGGATGCTGTCAATCTGGGACACTAAGGATGCGCATAGTGCTGCCCTAGCACAGCTTGAACCCAAATTGGACTGTACAACCTGGTAAGATACCTGCAGTGTTTTGCATGAGACGCAAAGTTTACAAACTGCTTATCGGCAGAGTTACAGAGAATCTGGGAGAATCTTGCTCAGAGCAAGCACCTCAGAACTAAGCAAGCCAGAGGGATCCCCGGATGGAAGGATTCAAATGCGTGGCAACGCTGGGCTTGCTAAGGCCTGGCAAGCAGGCAGCGGGCTCCGCAGGCTCAGGCGGGCGGAGATGAATGAGGAGGAAAAAGAGCTCCCCCAGCGCCCCGAAACTCTTGTGCTTTTGCTGGACACTTGCAAGGAGACCTCCTCCGGTCACCAGGGGCCTGACGCTTAGACAAAAGCTGCTGAAATTAAGGTAGAACAGGAGAGGTGTTTGTTTTGTTTCTTTCTTCTGGGTGTTGGATAACCCGTATTGCGAAAGGTAAAAAACCAAAACAACGTCAGTCATTAAAGTAAAAGGAAAAGTCTGGCTTATAAAGGGGCAAATTGCAAACGTGTAATCAGAAATTAAAGGATGAAAATTAAATAGTAAGCACTAGAAAAAGCAGAACATTATAACCAAGAATTTTTTTATTGTTTTGTAAGCACTATGTGTATTTAAGAGGACAAACATCAAGGAAAAATTGTGTGCACTTATAATAATAAGAGGGGGAATTAGAGACAATGGAAGAGGAAATAACGGAGACACTAAACAATTACCCTGCAGCTGTCTTTACAAATATAAAAGACTAGAGATCTGTCCCATGTGGGGATCACATTTCTTCCACTGAAAGCATGAGAATTCGGAAGTGGGTAGATAATAGTGGTACTACTGATAAAGACAGAGTATCTTTCATCTGATAAATCCAGACAAGAAGCATCAGAGGGAAATGAGAAAGAAAGAGCTAAGGTTTTTAAGCGATTCATTTTTGAATTTCGAATCTTATTTTCGTAAAAAGCAAGGGGCTTAGATAGTGACTTCAAGACCTGCATGGCATTACCTTCCGCTTTGAGAAAGGTAACAACCAAACAGGCAATTTAATTTTGGTGAAAGGAGAACATTTAGAAAAGACATAATTAGAAAGGAGATAACGTATATACTGTGCCTTTTGACATATGAAATGAACTATTAGATTAGAATCTACTCCCAAGTTCCTATCTGGAAATGGTAAAACATCAGCATAATTGCAGCTAAGCAAAGATGAAGAGGATACTCCTGGCCCTTCCCCTTAGTTCTTCAGTCTGCTTTATTTAAAATTTCTCTGATTTAATAATCTCTAAGGGCTCATATTACCCACAGTTGAATGCTGGAAGTAACATGGATCCGTTTGGGGAAGCTTTGTGGAAGGTCTAACATGCTGTTCTAGGTCTGTCAGCTGCGATCTCTAAATCTCTTTCCTTTAACAATAATATAAAATGCACACCAAGCAGGTGCCCAGCCTCACTTTTGTCAATGAGGATATCTGTAGCCAGCGCTCGTCTCTTTGGGGCTTGGTTTCCAGTTCTTGCGTGGATTCATTTTTGGCTTTAATCAGATTTCTGTCTTTTTCCCTTTTTCCCACCATCTATAAATGGGAACACTGAGACTGGCTCACTACACAGAAATTTTAGGGGCATAATGGCGTAAATTGCATTGACTTGACTGTTTCCAGTTTGTGAAGGAAAATATTATTTATTTTAGTAGAGTTTGTATGATTTTTTATTTTTACTTTAAGTCTTAGAATTATAGCACCTGACAATAAAACTACCCTGTTGTGAACTAAGGCCTGGAATGTACGGAAATAACCAGTTTTACTATTCTTTCTATTTAACTGCAAGTGTTAATGTCCTTGTATCAGTGAAATGACAGTTTCCACTCTCTCCCTCTCTCACACACACAAACATACACATATGCACACAATTTCCTAATTCAATAATTAGGCCTAAAAATTTGAATAGTAAATTCTTAGGCTTAAAATTTTAATCTTATAATAAATAAATAAACCATAGCTTATTCTATTAAAAACGTTTATTCCATTCCTGGGAAACCCAGTCTAGGAAAATGATAAGAATTGCTATGAATAGGAGTATACAAACCAATTGAATAGAGAATTTAGATATAGAACCAAATATATATGGGAAATTAATTTAAATGTGGCATTTTTCCAATGAAGAAAAGCAGGATTACCTATAAATGAGGTTAAAATAACTAAAACACTGATGGGAAAAATAAAAGCTGAATCCCCCTTTATTCTTTATACCAAAATAAATTCTGGCTATAACAAAGATTTAAATGTGAAAAAATGAATCCTTGAACATTCTCAACAAAAGTACAAATAAAATTATTATAATCTTAGAATAGAGAAGGTCTTCCTGATCAGAACACACGATTAAGTACACGTAAAAGAAAAAAATAACTTCAGCAGTATAAAAATTTTAAATTTCTATATGACAAAAATAAAATAAACAAAAGATAATGGCAAAATAGGAAACATTTTTACAATACGTATGATATAAAAATATTTTCCTTCAATTTACATATGTTAAATATAAAGACAATTTTCTTAATTTATAAAGAGCTTATACAAATCAGTAATTGTTTTTTACAAAAGAGTAGCTCAATAGAAAAATGAGCAAAGGATGAGTACACAGAAGAAAGTATGTGCAAATGAACAATAATCATATGAAAGGAGGGTAAACCTTATTCAAAACTCAAAATGTTAATTCAAACAAATATAAGATGCCATTTTTACACATTAGAATGGCAAAGATAGATAGATGATAGATAGAGAGATAGATAGATAGATAGATAGATAGATAGATAGAGATTCCTTTCTCTAAATAAAAGAAGAACATGTGTTTTATATATAGAAACACACATATATACATAGCTTCATGTGCACTGCTGGTATACGTATAATAAATGTATCTGAAAAGATGGGCAAGACTCGATTGCCTTGGAAGTGATCTCAATGTGGGGAAGGAGGCTTTTACCTTTTTTTTAATAGACTTTATTTTTAGGTTCACAGAAAAATTGAGCAGAAAGTACAGAGTTTTGGTATACCCCCTGCCCTCACATGTGTACAGCGTTCCTCACTATCAATATCCCACATCAGCTGATGTTACAGATGATGAACCCACAATGACACATTGTTATCACCCCAAGCCCATATTTACATTAGGGTTCACTCTTGGTGTTGTACATTCTAGGAGTTTTGACAAATGTACCAACTCATGTATCCACCATTACAGTATCACACGGAATAGTTTCACTGCCCCCAAAATTCTCTGTTCTCTGCCTTTTCATCCCTCCCACTCTCCTAACTTCTGGCAACCACTGATCTTTTGAATGTCTCCATAGCTTTGCCTTATCCAGAATTTCTTATAGTTGGAATTACATAGTATGTAGCCTTTTCAGATTGGCTTCTTTCACTTACTCATATGCGTATAAGTTTCCTCCATGTCTCTTCATGGGTTCTTAGCTCATTTCTTTTTGGTGCTGAACAGTATTCCACTGCCTAGGTGTACCCCAGTTTATTAATCCATTCACCTACTGAAAGACATCTTGGTTGCTTCCCAGTGTTGACAATTATGAATAAAGCTGCTATAAACTTCTGTGTGCAGGATTTTGTGTGGACATAAGTTTTCAACTCATTTGAATAAAAACCAAGGTGCATGAGTGCTGAATCATAATGGAAGAGCATGTTTAGTTTTGGCAGAAACTACCAAACTATCCTCCAAAGTGGGTGCACCATTTTGTGTTCCCACCAGCAATGAATGAGAATTTCTGTTGCTCCATGTTTTGGCAGCATATTGTCAGTATTTTGGATTTTGGTCACTCTAATTGGCGTATAGTGGGGATTTTACTTTTTATATTTTATCGTTCAGTATTATTTGAATCGTCTAATCATGGGAATTTTTTGAATACTAACAAGCATTATCTGGGATGGGATGATGAGCCATTCTTATGTTTGAAGGGACAAGCATGTTTGATTCAGTCATCCCGTCACTGTAGGAACTTTGGAGAAAGGGGTGGAAGGAATCAGAAAACAGCTCTCCCTCTGAGTTTACCAAGCCACTGGGACAAGTCCATGATCAGGAGAACAGGGAAGGAAATTAACATTTCTGGGCACTCGCAATTTTCTGCATAATACCTTTCCTACTGGTGTTACAGTACCACAATCAAATGAATCTAGGAAAGGAGATTTACTCTGACTACTAGTATATTAAAAACTCTGAGAAGTCCTACAGTACAGAAAACAGTTTAATTTCACTTGATACTGTTCCCCACAATTAATTGATCATAGAGTACTTTTCTATACATAACCTCTATTAATATTGGGCAGAACACACTTGGGGAAATATTGGTCTCTCTCTTTTAACATACATTATCCCATTTGATCCCAATAACAATGATAAGAAAGATATCTTATTCTCTTCATTTTAAAAATAAGAAAATTGAAATTTCAAATATTTAGGTAACCTTGACCAAGACCATTCTACCCATATGTGAATTCACACCTGAGTCTTCCCAAATCCAGAGTCCACATCAACTGTTGCAGAAACACATGAAAATCCACCCAGCTCAGGAATTACTCCATACTGGATTCCCTTATTCCATTTTAATATTTTTAGAATAAGGATATTCTATATAAAGTTGAAGCAATGACACCAGGGCCAGAACCCAGGATTTAAGACTCTTCAGGCCATAATTTGCAAACTATAAGATGATTGCATGGGCTCAGCTGTAACAAGATGCAATATTACGATTCTCTCTGGTTCAAATTACCCATCTTACAAATCATCTGGACTTTCTGACCTTAATAAATTTTTGAGGATTTGGTCATATCTAAGAAATTCGGATCAGCCATGTAATTCAAGTAGTCCCTGAATCATGATTATAATTCTAATGTGCTCTCAGGCCCCACCAAGAGGTATATGATACCTCTGTAGCAGAAGACAAAGCACAAAAGAGGACAGAGAGGGAAGAAAATCTGACCATTACTCTGAATGTCTTTTCTTGTGTGGGTTTTGGTCAGAAAAAACTCCAATTATGTTTTTCTGCATTAATTTATTTTCCGGTAAAGAGCTTAAAGAATATACTTCCAGTTAAAGCTTTTAGGGTGGACCATTGCTCAAGCCATTTTCAACTTTATTGGAGAAAGCATTTGAAAATATACTATGGGTAGAAATTCAGATATGGCTCTTGGGGAAAAGCAAGATGACTTAATAGGTCTCCCTACCAACCCACCTAACTTCTGTGATTGAATTAATACAGGGGATAATGGGGAGGAGGGATAGAAATGTGAGTTGTAACCACAATTTGAGCTGTGTACGGTTACATCATGGCATCAGTTTTTCCACTCAAGCTGGTAAATGACTACACCCAGAGACATGTGAACCCTCCCTAATGAGATATAAATCAATCCAAACAGTCATCCAATTCTCCCTTGCAATGAATTTAAACCATATCTTTCCCCTTCTTTTAGCCTTTGGTTTTCATTTCACTTCTAGCTCACTGTGGTCTAAGCTCAATTTTTAAGAGATTTGATCCGGTTGCCTGGCTCTGAAACTTGAAAAAAAAATTTTTTAAGTAAGTCCAAACTATCAAATCCTAAGATATGGTTGAGTGGGGTTTGCCACAGAGTAAGGGAGTGTAGGAATATATCTTGCCTAACTGGACCACAGAAGAAGTTTAGAGAATATATTTATCAGTTAGCTATTACAGCATACCAAAACACCCCTATACTTAATGGCCTAAAACATTATGCATTTTTATTGGCCACTGTACCTGTCAGGGCTGGCCTTTTGGCCTCCTTGTCAGGGTAGTTCTGCTGGTCTCAGCCAGGATCACTCATACATCTGTGGTTAGCTACGTGTTGGACAGGCACTCTGCTGATCTTGGTTGGGCTCCCTCCCATGTATAGGGGTTGGCTAGCTGTTAGCTGGTATAGGGGGGTCTCAGTAGGGATATCTCATCTCTGCTCCATGTGGTATCTTATTTTTCTGCAGGCTAGCCCAGGGAGAGGCAGGGTCCAAAAAAAAAACCCAGAAAAACACAGAAGCAAACTGGCCTCTTGAGGCCTAGGCTCCAAATTGGCACTCCATTACTTTAACTCACGTTCTTTTGACCAAAGCACGTCACAAGGACAGCCCAGATTCAGCAGACAGAGAAACAGATGGTGCCTCATAAGACAATCTTCAGAGGGTGTTGATACAGGGAGGGGTGCACAATTGGGGATGTCTTTGCAATCAATTTATAACAGTATTTGTTCTCTTTCCTTTTCTTGAGGCATTCTGGGCATATCCAGGCAGGCATCTCAGCGTCCAGGCAAGGCATGCCATTGTGCGTGTTATGGCCATTGGTAGAGCTCGAGATCACTGACTGCTCTTCAATTATGTAAGCTTCGTAAAGGCAGGTAGGATCTCTCTGTCTCTGTCTCTCTGTGTCTCTCCTTGTCTCTCTGTGTCTCTCTCTCTCACCCTCCCTCTCTCTCCTCGCTCTACTGTATTCCTGTATTTCCAGCACATTACACAATGCCTGGCTCAGATGCTCAATAAATATTTGTGAATGAATAAATGAATGAGTGAAAGGAAGCATTATGGACAAGCCTCTATTGACAGAGTTAGATGGAGAAAGTGAACCAAACTCAGCAGAGACTAGGGAAAACAGTAAGGAAGTGATGCAAAGCAGATAAGAGAAATCTATCCTGGGGGAGAAATTTTGGAACTGAAGTAAACTGACAGTGGTGATGGTGTTTTTGAGGTTCCTGCTGCTGCTGTCTTGGCCATGCCAGGAATATTTAAACAGGCCATAGCACAGTAGACAGGGAGGAATGAATCCACTGCAGAAGTCAAGTGGAGCAGGAAGAATGGGAGATTATGCAGCTCACTCTCCTGGAAAGCAGTAGATTCCAAGTGACCCAGGATGAAGGGATAGGGTGACTCTCTCTGGGATGGCTCTGGGGTAGGTTTTACTCACTGCCCGTGGAGATTTGGGAAGCCCCCAACATCATGCAGATCTGTCAGTAAATGTCAGGGTCCCTGCCACCAGGTAGGATTTAGGGACAGATGTATGACAACCAACTGGGAGGAAAGAAAAGCTAAAACGACAAGAGACAGGCCTTGGGAATCTGCACACAGCAAAGAGAGAAGCTGATGTCATCCACCAAGGGAGGGCCAAGGAGGAACGAATGGTTGGTGCATTGGGAATTCCCCGCTCCTCGGGGCCACGCACATGTTTGACTCCCTTGTCCTTTAGCAAGCAGAGATGTTTTATCCCGTCAGTAAAATCTGCATTGCTGGGATGACAGGACTCACTTTCTGCAGGGTGCATAACAACTTTCCAACATGCTGTCAGAACACGTCAGGTCGAGTTACTGTGATTCTATTTCATGAGGACGTGACACACGGCGCCATTGCTGGCGGTTCAGACGTTTCCTGTCAATGCCTGCCACTCACGAATGGATGTGTAATCAAAGCCAAGTCACAGCGAGGCTTTTTGCATGAGAGTCGCTTCCAAGTTTTCCTTTTAATACCTGAGGTTTTGTGTTACTGATATTAAATAAAAACTCTTTGCAATGAATTTTAAATGAGGTAAAAGCTCTCACCAGAGATTTGTTAAAAGCAGATGAACAGCTGTTCTCTTTTCCCCCCTTTTTAGTAGAAGGGCTTTAAATTATATATTAACCAAAAAGGTAAACAGAATAAAATGGGCAATTAAATATTAATGGAAGATGTAGTGGAATTGTCCTGTGCTGCACTTAAAACAGCCTGAATGATTGAGCTGTGAATTGCTCTCCCCAAAGTATTGAAATATTCATCAGTGCTATTTAATAAATGTTCATATTCGTAGGCACTCATGTTTACACTACAGCACTTGCAAGAGAGTGCTTACTAAAGAAAACATGCTAATGGAAGGTGAACTTTCCTGTACAGGGAGTCACCTTAAATTACACAGAGTGTGCCGCTGAGGAGACAGGGAAATCTCTCCTCCGACAAATAAGAAGCTTGCATAAGAGAGGAGTGTCTTTTGTTAAGAGAATGGCTGGGGATGGCACAGAGGCATTGTGGCACCAAGACTATTTTGAGGTTTTTAAAAATTTATCTGGTTTGCATTTTTAAAATGTTTAACCTTTCCCGCCTGAAGCAGAGCTTCATTCCAATGCTTTTACTGTAAGCTGACTACCTGAAGGGAAGGGATGCAAGAGACAGCACAAAGAGACTGCAGCAGAAAACCCTTACACAACGGAGGTAAAAGCGTTCCAGGTGACACTGGAGACTGACACAGAGACACACACAGCATTTACGGGCAGAGGCAGACACTGCCTCTTATCACTTCCTCTCCACGACATTTATTTAGTCATTCTTTCCCAAGAACTGCAGATACTGTATTACCTCAAGTGGGGAGCTTGATTGTTCTCATAAGTTAAACAGGATCAAGGCCAATCAATTGGCTGATCTCTAGGAAAGATATTAAGATTTGCTAAAGCAGTGGAGGGCAGGGGCCGTAGTTCTGGCTGTCAGATTTCTGATGAGTGGGATGCCTGAAAGGAAAATGCCCACCCAACTTAGACACCTGTTTACTAAAAAATGCGTAGGACCCAAATTCAGCATCTCCAGCATTCAGCATCCAGTATCATGCCGAATCAGGGTCAATTGGAGGCTTCCTTTGTGATGGCCCTTCATCATCCTTCATACTTAACCAGAAAAACTTGAGTAATGTTAATTCAGTGAGAAAAGAGGATCTTGCTTCCCAGGGTAACAAAAATAGCCATACAGTGTATTGGAGATTGACTTTTTGGTATCAATATTTCGCTCTCCTATAATAGTATCATACTTCCATACCTATTGTCATCACGGTGGGTAGAATATACTTCCCATCCCTTCACTTGGGGCTTGGCCATGTAGCTGGCTTTGGCTGATGGGATGGACATGGCAAGAAAAAATGCTCAAAATGCTCATGCACAGTGGGCTTGGTGATATCATGAATTACTAAATGTTTCACTATTATATACACATAAGGGAGATAATGCGAGTTATTCGTATAAGAGCATTTATAAAAGCTGGGTCCATTGGGATGGCCCCCAAATCACAATTACAGTATTTCTATTCAATAAGTGGTCTCAGACTATCATGCAAGCTTTCTTGTTCCTTTTTTCCAGATTTGGTAAATTGAGTATATAGAAACTGACTTACTCTTGAGTGCAAGTAGATAAAAAGAGTTCTGAAGTTTAGCAAAACTACCAGAGAGTAGCATAGTTGAGATTGAAGCATAATATAAACAGGGAGGGATCTGACTTAATTAAGAGATTCAAAATGAATTAAAGGAAACACCATTACCACCAGGAGGAAACCCGGGTTATATTTAACAGTAATGGTTTAGTGAGAAAACTACTAAATTTATCTAAGCATTTGTTTCTTTAGTAGTTTCCTCTAAAATCCTCCTTAAATATATATTTTTAGAACTAGAACTAGATTTAGCTGCTTATAAAAGTTGTTTTTATATAAAAGCAAAATTAAATTTAAAATGTGGATTGTTTTTGTTGAGAAACCTCTAAGAATCCTAGCTTGTTAGACCATGAGACCATGGTCTAACATGGTTTGGATCGTTCAACTGATCCAAATACATTCCAGTTATCAAGGAAGAATATCATGAGTTGTAAACTTATAAAGTCACAGCCAACATCCCAGTCACCTGTAAGAATTTAACCTTTGAAAATTGATCTAACGAGCACAAAGCCACCAATCAACACGGAAGAATTGGTTCTTCCAATTTACTTTTATCTGCTGATTTCCTCCTGATACATTTGTAGAACGCTTGGGTATTGTGTAAGGATTGTTTTCAATGTTTTGTAAATAAAACAGGTATATGTTGAGTGTGATAACTCAACTTTACTTTCAGAACATCAACATAAGTTCTGAAAGTCAGTGAGGCAAAATTCAGGACCAGTCACCAACAGCCCATCACCAAAGGCAAGATGATAACGTTCTACAGATGGCATACTTTCTGAGCCCATATGAGTCTATTTTTCTTCCTGAAACAAAGTGGAAGGATAAGGCAAAGGAGAAGAGAAAGGTGACAGAGGGAGGGAATAAGACCTTGGGGCCTTCTGCCCCTTCCTCCACAGTGTGACTGCTGCCCCCTGTATGCACTGTGTTCTCAAAAATTCATCCATAGTTTGAAACAGCTAGTCTGTCTTCCATATCCCGCCCTAGGCCTAAACAAAAATACCTGCCTCTAATAAAGTGGGTTCTACCAAGCCTAGCCCTCCAGAGAAGAGAAATTTATAGTCTTGTTCACGAGAAGAGAGTGACCTTGTTAGCACAAGCACCGTAATAAGAACACATTGAGCAAAAGGATCAGTGTGAGTGCCGTAAAGCATCCAGGAGGAAATTAGCTGTTTTAAACCATGGAACTAATGTGAATCATTGCTAATAGCTGCTTATTTATCACCAGCATAAAAAGATAATTTGGCTAAGCTAATGAAGTAATTCCGGCTTTAAACTGGATGCTAGTTATTAATTGAATGTTACTGAAAAACCAAGGAGGGAAACTACAAGAAGGAGTGAGGGCAACCAGCTTCCATCCTAGTATATTAATATTTTCCCAGTGCTGCTGGATAATAGTCCAGTTGCATAAATTTGGGGATATCAAATAGTTTAAGAAGATTCCCATGAAAAGAAAACCTAGATTCAGTACCTTACAAGAACAATGTAAAAGGGGTTGGGCAGGAGATGCATGTGTGTGTGCATGTGTGTGTGTGTGTGTGTGTGTGTGTGTGTGTGTGTGTGTGGGTATGTGGGTGTGTGTTTTCCTTTGGTTTTCTCTTCCATCTCACTGAAGATGAGAAAACATCCCCAACAGTAACGTATAGACTCTGGACCCAGCCAGACCTGATATTCAGTCTCGGCTAATACTTTATATGGGGTGACCTTAAATTTATTGTTTAACTTTCTAAGCCTTCACTTCTACCTTCTATAAAATGGGATAATAATATGTAGTTTAAAAACAAACTGGTTTATTGAGGAGTATTAATTTTCTGGGGTATAAACAATAAATGGTTTTATGGCTTTTTCAATACATTCCTCTGAATCTGCTATGTAGAAGCAGCACTTCCTTCTATGCATTGACTCCTTTAATGAAATTGTAGCAGATTTCACAATTTTTCAGTGAATTTTGGTATAAGAACAATTTTACTTCAGTACTGGAAGACACAGTCCTGTTTAGTATTAAACTTCAATCCCATATGTTATTCAAAGTTCTCTCTGCCCCCAGGATAGGACACACTGTGACTGTAGCAGTCTGGAGTTGAGTGGAGGCACTGTCAGCTTTTCGTGTGCCTCGTCCTCCCACCCACCCAACCTCCTGCACTCTGCGCCTTTCTGTGTTGATTTCTCAGGAATTGGGAAAGGGTGAGAGAAAGAGGGAAAATAAATGTTTCCTTCTTGGCTATGCAAGATTATCCTCTCCTTGGCTGCCCTGACTGTGGCTGAGGTTTGTTTACGGACCCTTTGGGATGGGGATAGCCCAGCAGGCCCCACTGATGAGGAATGCACTCCCTGCTATACCACATCCCCTGGGCAGGCATCCCACTCAGCCTCCTCATGCTGCGGCAAGACTGTGTCATCCAATCTCATTCACCCTCCTTGGCTGACTCTTGAGCCTGAGTTCCCACGAAGCACTCAGGTAACCCATGTTTAGTGAGTTCCTGCTATATGCCAGCCCTCTTCTCAGCCCTGGGGATACATCAGGGATCAAAACAGGAAAAGTCCTTGTCCTCGTGTGGTCTGGAGTGTCCCAGAGTCCAGTTGAGGAAAAAAGAAAATGAAACATACGTTTCTTTAGATGGAGGTAAGTACTATGGAGAAAAATAAAGCAAGTTGAGGAGATGTGGGGTAGAGAAGTAGGGTTGCAATATTAAATGGTATGGTGGGCCTCACTGAAATGGTGATGTTTGAGCAAAGAGTTAAAGAAAGTGAGGAAATGAATCATTTAGATATCTGGGGAAACCAGTGTTCCGGTAGAGAGAAGAGCCGGTGAAAATGTTTTGAGGTTCAATGGTGCTTTGATAGTCCAAGGCATAACAAGGAGACCACTGTTTCTGGAGTAGAGCAAACAAGGGCAGCCATGGCATAAAGCAGTCCAGTTTACTAAGGGTTGAAGTGTGTGCACGCAAGTAGGCATATGTGTGCACAGGCACACTTATGTACATGCACACATGCAAATACCTCTGATACAAGGGTAGAGATTACAAATCCAAGGGAGAAGCATTCTTGATTTAAACTTAGTTACATATAAGGCCATAATTTACATAATCTAAATAGAGATTATAGTAGAGTAGTTAAGATTGTGGGTACGGGTGTTAGACTATCTGAGTGCAAATCATGACTCCTCCACTTATTATTTTTGTGACGTTGTGAAAGTAATATAACCTCCCTCCACTTCAGTTTATTGTTCTGTAAAATAAAGATGAAGGTAAAATCTTGACATTGCTGTGAGATAATGGAGTTAGTGCCTGAAAGCATATAGTACGGTGTCTGTCTGTGGTGATTTTAATGGGCAGCAAGGGTTAAGGATCACTGCTTACATCTAGATTTGACTGGTTCATTCTTGCTGGTCAGGTCTCAACTAAAATGTCAGAGGCTTTCTCTGATAGTTATTAGAGATGTTCATAAATATTCCAGTACTCTCCCTTCTAGGCACTTGGTATGATGGGATTTCCTCACCTCCTTTGAGGTTAGGCATGGCCATGTAACTTGCTGTGCCAATGAAACTTGAGCAGAAGTAGCATGTAAAACTTTTACACAGAAATGACATGTGTCAATTTCAGCAGAAACACAACATCTCCTCTCCCCTGCTATGGTGATCATGGAAATATGTATCATATTGAGATGGAGCCTCTGACATCCTGTGTTGCTCCAAACTATAATGATCAGAGCACAGCCCTGCTGCAACCTGAATATCTGTAATGGACATGTAGCTTGAGCAAAAATAAGCCTTTGTACTGTTAACCCACTAACATTTGGAGATTGTTTGTTACTGCAGTATAATCTAGACTATCTTGACTGATACACTTTGATTGACCACATTTTACAGTTTCCTCATTCCCTAGTCACTGTCCAGCACATCTTCAGAATTAGTTTTATTATAGTAGTATACTGTCCTTCTTTGCAATCATCTCATTCACAAATTGTCTGAGAGAAGGGAGCTTATTTATTTCAACTCAGGTGTATCCTCAGCACAATAATGGGGCCTAAAACTTATTCAGAACTTAATAAATATTTGTTGAATTATTAAACTTCACAGTATATAAATCTTTTATTTAGAGCCTTAAGATACACCAGCCTTATGCTAAATTCTACTTTATATGGCATGATTCCAGGATATTTATATAAAAACTTTTAAATATATGATTTTCATGTTATTTAAGTCAAAGTCCTATGATATAGACACAACTTGGTTGTTTCACAGATTTTTTTGTAAATGAAAAAAAGTTAAAATGGCATGTCAATGGTCTAAATGTATCAAATAAAAGACAGAGATTGTCCAAGTGTATCAAAAAACATGACCCAACTATATATTGTCTATAAGAAATCCGCGTGAATATAAAGACACCTATAGATTAAAAGTAAATGGATGGGCAAACGTATACCATGCTAACACTAATCAAAAGAAACCAAGAGTAGCTATATTATTTTAAGACAGAGCAGATTTCAAAGTAAGGGAAATTATCAGGGATAAAGAAAGGCATTACGTAATAATACGGGGGTCAATTCTTCAAGAAGACATAATAATAATTAATGTGCATACACCTAACAGTAGAGCATCAAACTACATAAGGCAAAAACTGACAGAATTGAAGGAGAAATAGATGAATTCACTATCAGTTGGAAACTTCAACATCCCTCTCTCAGAAATGGACAGATCAACCAGGCAGAAAATCAGTGAGGACATAATTGAACTCTATAGACCAACCAATTGTATATAATTGACGTCTATAGACGATTCCATCCAATAAAAGCATAAGTGACATCTATAGACTATTCCATCCCATAAAAGCATAATTCACATTTTTCTCAAGCTCACATGGAACATTCACCAAGATAAATCACATTCTAGGCCATAAAACACACCTTAACATGTTTAAATGAATAGAACTCATACAATGTCTGCTCAAAGACCACAATGGAATTAAACTATAAATCAATAACAGAAAGACAACTGGAAAATCCCAAAATACATGGAAATTTATAAACACACTTCTAAATAACACATGTTTCAAAGCAAAAAATCTCAAGAGAAATTAAAAAATATTTTGAACTAAATGAAAATTAAAACACAACTTATCAAAATTTGTGGAATGCAGCCAAAGCAGTGCTTAGAGAGAAATTTATAGCAGTGAATGCATATATTAGAAAAGAAGAAAGAATTAAAGTCAATCATCTAAGCTTCCACCATAGGAAAATAGAAAAAGAAAAGCAAATTAAAACAAAAGTGGGCAGAAGGAAAGAAATAATAAGAATTAGGATAGAAATCAATGAAATTGAAAATAGGAAATTAATAGGAAAATATCAATGAAACCAAAAGCTGGTTCTTTGAACAGATCAATAAAATTGATAAGCCTCTAGCCAAGCTAACTAAGAAAAATGAGAGAGGACACAAATTACTAATATCAGAAATGAAAGAGGGGCACATCATCACAGATCCCATGGAAATTAAAAGGATAATAAAGGAATTCTATGAATAACTCTATGCCCACAAATTTGATAACCTAGATGGACCAATTCCTAGAAAGACACAATCTGCCAAAACTCACATAAGAAGAAACAGATGATCCAAATAGGTTTATATGTACTAAAGAAATTGAATCATATGTATTAAAGAATTGAATTGAACTGAATTGAATTGAATAATTAATAACCTTCCAAAACAGAAAACACCAGGCCCAGGTGACTTCACTTTCTTCCAAACATCTAATGAAAAAACTACCAATTCTCTACAATCCCTTTCTGAAGACAGAAGCAGAGGGAATACTTTATAACTCATTCTATAAGGCCAGCATTACCCCAATACCCAAACCAAATAAACACATGATGAGAAAAGAAAATACAGATCAATATCTCTTATGAATATAGATGCAAATATCCTCAACAATATATCAGCAAATCATATCCAAAAAAGTAAAAAAAGAATTATACACCACAACCAAATGGAATTTATCCCAGATATGCAAGACTTGTTAAACATTCAAAAATTAATGTAATCCATCACATCCACAGAACAAAAAATAAAAATTATATGATCATTTTAATAAATGCAGGCAAAGCATTTAACATAATCCAACACTCATTTGTGATAAAAAAAAAAATCTCAGTAAACTAGGAATAGAGGGGAACTTCCTCAACTTAATAAAGACTATCTACAAAACACCTACAGCTAATATTATATGTAATGGTGAGAAACTCCAAGCTTTTCTACTAGGATCAGGAACAAGGCAAGGATGTCCTCTCTCACTGCTCCTTTTGAACATCATACTGGAAGTCCTTGCTAATGCAATAAGGTAAGAAAAGGAAATAAAAGGTACACAGATTGGGAAGGAGAACATGAAACTGTTTTTGTTAGCAAATGACATGGTCATCTGTGTAGGAAATCCAAAAGAATCAACAAAAAATTTCTGGAACTGATAAGTGATTATAACAAGGTGGCAGGATACAAGGTTAATATACAAAAGTCAATTGCTTTCCTATACACCAAAATGAACAAGTGGAATTTGAAGTTAAAACATAATACCATTTACATTAGTACCCCAAAAAAGAACTTTTTAGATATAAATATAACAAAATATGTACAAGATCTATATGAGGACAACTACAAAACTCTGATGAATGAAATCAAAGAAAAACTAAATAAATGGAGAGATAGTCCATATTCATTGATAGGAAGACTCAATATTGTCAAGATGTCAGCTCTTCCCAAATTGATCTATAGATTGTAATGCAATCCCAAACAAAAATCCAAGCAAGTTATTTTATGGATGTCCATAAACTGATTCTAAAGTTTGTATGGAGATGTAAAAGACCCAGAATAGATGACATAACATTGATTGAAAATAACAAAGTTGGAGGACTGACACTACCCAACTTCAAGATTTACTATAAAGCTACAGCAATAAAGACAGTATGGTATCAGAGAAAGAATAGATAAGTAGATCAAGGGGAAAGAATAGAGAGCCTGGAAATAGACCCCTATACACATAGTCAACTTATCTTTGACCAAGGAGCAAAGCCAATACAGAGGAACAAAAATAGTCTCTTCAACAAATGGTGCTGAAACAACTGGACATCCATCTGTAAAAAAATGAATCTAGACACAGACGTTATCTTCTTCACAAAAATTAACTCAAAAGTGATCATAGACCTAAATGTAAAATGCAAAATACTAAAACTCCTAGAAGATAACATAGGAGAAAACCTAGATGACCTTGAGTATGGTGATGCCTTTTCAGACACAACACCAAAATCTGATCCATGAAAGAAATAATTGATAAGCTGGACTTCATTAAAATTAAAAACTTCTGCTCTATAAGAGAGCAGAAGAGAAAATGAGAATCAAGAGAATGAGAAGACAAGCCACAGACTAGGAGAAAATATTTGCAAAAGACACATTTGATAAAGGACTGTTATCCAAAATCTACAAAGAACCCTTAACACTCAATAATAAGAAAACAAAGAACTTGATTTAAAAATGGGCCAAAGACCTTAACAGACACCTCACCAAAGAAGATATACAGATGGCAAATGAACATATGAAAAAATGTTCCACATTAGGGAATTGCAAGTTAAAACAACAATGAGATACCAATACGTGCCTATTAGAATAGCCCAATCCAGAACACTGACAACAAGAAATACTTGAGAGGATGTGGAGCAACAGAAACTCCTATTCATGCTAGAAGGAATGCAAAATGGTACAGCCTCTTTGGAAGACAGTTCGGCATTTTCTTACAAAACTAAACATACTCTTACCATGCAGTCCAGCAGTTGTGCTCCTTGGCATTTACCCAAAAGAGTTGAAAACTTATGTCTACACAAAAACCTGCACATGGATGTTTACAGCAGCTTTATTCACAATTGCCAACACTTGGAAGCAACCAAGATGTCCTTCAGCAGGTGAATGGATAAACCAACTGTGGTACATCCAGACAGTGGAATACTATCCAGCATTAAAAAGAAATGAGCTATCAAGAGATGAAAAGACTACATGCTGTATTATTCCAACTATAAAATATTCTGGAAGAGGCAAAACTATGGAGACAATAAAAATGTCAGTGGTGATCAGGGGTATTGGGGGGAGATGAATAGGCAGAGCACAGAGGATTTTTAAAGCAGTGAAACTACTGTGTATGATATTATAATGGCAGATAGATGTCATTATACTTTTCTCTAAACCCATAGAATGTACAACCCCAAGAGTGAACCCTAAACTATATTATGGACTTTGAGTGACTATGATGTTTCAATGTAGGTTCATCCTTGGTAAAAAATGTACCATTCTGGTGACTGATGCGGATAGTGGTGGAGGCTATGCATGTGAAGCGGTAGAAGGTACATGAGAAATCTTTATACCTTTCTTTCAATTTTGTCATAAACCTAAAAATGCTCTAAAAAAATAAAGTCTTAATAAAACAAAAAATTCAAATAGATTAACGCACATGTTCAAAATGAAGAATGCAGACAACTATGATAATAATAATTTATCTCTTGTTCATAACTTAATAAAAGAGTCTGTTGGGGTTTGTTGGGATAACTGTTCACACTAAAATTTTAAATTCAATCTAAATTTCGAATTAATTGAGAAATAAGGAACCAGACTGATGGACATTGAGACACAATCTTTGTTACTTGGACATGTGACCAAACTCGGGCCTCCTAATAGTCTCCCCTCACTGTCACCCCATCCCAAAGTCCATCTCTGGACTTTCAGAGACCCATTTAAAGAAGAACTTGGACCTACAGAGTAGTCCCATTGAATCAGAATTATAGCCTTATACCCGTTGAGCCCTGAGAATGGAAACAGAGACAGGCGTGGGCTCTGATCCACTCACTGGGTGCCTAAACATGGAGGGAGGAGCAAGCGCAGAGACCGACTCCTGAAGCCAAGCGGCTCTAAACAAGAGAAACCACACACATATCCAGATATTACTCATCAGGGAAATTGCTGCTTCTCGCTCCTAAAAGAAGTGAGTGCTGTCGTATAGAAACAGAGGCCAGAAGAGTTCCTCCTATTCTCATCCTTTCTGGACAGTGTAAATTTCTTGTTCCGTGGAAATATTAAGAGTGTGGAAGGTGAGTAGGGAGGAGATAAGTGCATCTCAGTCTATAGCCGAGGCAAATCTTAAAGGCCAATAATTTCTTCTTTCTGAATGCCAAAGTCAAATTGACTGCCTTCTTTTAATGGCAGTGCAGCAGTGCTGGCTCACTTCCCATATATCCTTTTACATAAAGATACCTAGTGAATGACAACATTGCTCTGTTTCCTCCCTCTTTTCATAGCAATAATTAGAATTCATTTATGGACATTCAATCAACAGCTTATAATTATGATTAGAGGGACTTAGCAATGAAATCACTTTTCTTAACAATAGAACTTTCACTGTTTCACCAAAAAAATTAAAATCCTTTTAAAAAATGTAAATTAAAATACTGGCTAAAATAAATCTTTAATGAAAGTGTGTAATGTCCTCATATCTTCCCTGGATCACTCCATATAAATGTAAAAGTTTCTCAAAGCTAATTCAGGCAGTGAATAAGCTATTTCTCATTGCTGATTCAGGTTAAGGATTTAGTGCTATAGATCCCAGGCTGCTTACACTATACATAGGCATCTTAAAGCTGACTTCTGGTGCCTATATCTGACGCACTAAAGAGAAAATAAGCTATTTCTAGCACAACAAAATGGTGGTTTAACAACAGAAGCACCCTCTTGAAAAGAGCACTAATCATTCTTCGATGAAAGTAATCGTATTTGCCTAAAACCATTCCATTGAACTCTCGACTTTTCTTGAGTTGGGACACATAGAATTCAAGAGTTCTGAGTGACCTTAGAGATGACCTAGTGGTGACTCTCAACCTGGTGGGAACAGGCAGCACTCCTATTAAGAATCCCTGTATGGAACAAGAGATGGTACTGAATGGAGCATGTTACAAACATGAATGGCATGCTCACAGAAGAAAGGACCAAAGAAAATCCAGACTCTCATTTTTCAGTTAGAAAATGAAGGCACAGAGAGGTTAAGTTGCTAATTAAAGTCACATGGCAAGCTAACTAAAGTCAGAACTAGCTTTATTCTCCAGTCATTTAGGCCAACGGTCTTTCCTTATGAGTAATTTACATTAAACATAAGGCTTCCTCTTACTGTATGTTTTGATAATTGCTCTATCCAAGCTAGTAAAGGTGTGCCATTTTCATATGAGAGTGACTAAGGATGAATTTTGATTGAAGAATTGTGCCAAAGCCCTTTACAGTTACTGGAGACAGTCTTGGACCGAGGAAGTAAAATTCTTCCAGATCTGTGCCCATGCCAATGTGATGGCAATATCTATTCATGTCTATTACTATTACTCCTAATTAAATAATTTCCATGGCTCTTCTAGCATCTTGCCCTTTGAGAAACAGAGTTTTAATTTTATCTGGATTCCCCACCAGTGCACTTCTCATGAGAGGAAGACAGTAGATTCAATAGCAAGGCTAAGATTTACAGCAAGGCCCTTGCCAAGAAGAGACTAGTCAGCTAGTCTGTAGGGGAATCTGACACTTTAGTGTCCCGAAAGTTTTCTTTTTACTTTTATCTATAGATCAGCTATGTTTATGGAAACCTAAAGCACTCAAGAAAACATAAAAATTTTTACATTTGAAGTGAAAGGATAGTGTTTATAATTTGTTGTTAAAATAAAGGTTATAGTCACCCTCTAGCCAAATCAAGAAGACACAGTAGGCCAAGTTCAGCTGAAGATTATAGCTATCTTACGAAAGTTAATGTATAGATGACAGTTAAATAAATTAAAAATAAAAGACATCAAAATGTCTTTGCTTATCCTTTCATATATGAAGGAAACATTGTAGAATGTTGTCCTAAGCCTTCTTTCCCCATTCTTTGTAAAATGAATAAGAGACTCATGATTAACTTGACTATGGTAAGCACTTTTACTTGAAATACAACAAATTTCCCACTCTACACAAGTCTCTTTTTCTTTGACTTTTTTCTTTACTTCTCTGTAGATTAAGGAATGATATTGAAATACCTATTTAAGGACTGAAATAAAAAAAATCACCCCAAAATTCACAGTACCAAACTAGTATTACAGTTGTTGGTACACCTGCTTGTGTTATTTGAATAACATTTAATCATCTATGAAATGCTTCTTCATATGCTAACTTATGCAATACCTTCAACAACATCCATGTATAGGAACAACAGGTATTCTAGACAGGTATTGAACAGAGAAGGAAGACAAGATTTTGGAAGATTCTATGACATGTCCAGAATCACAAAAGTGGTAAGTGGCAATTCCTTACCTCCTATTCTTAAACATCAGGCTTTATGTACCACTTCCACAAATGACCTTAGAATATTAACATTTCTGCCAAATAAATCTTAGTAAAGACAGGAAGAGAAGCTTTTCAAAGATTATGCAATGGCCTTTAGATTTCTCATTTGTGGCTTACTCTAGGCAAACATAACCAAGCCATAAAAGAATGTTAGAATCAGTTGGTCGCTCTGAAACTCACATGAAGAGTAATCACTCAGGAGCTCTTCCTTGGACAATGCAAAAGAAACACTCGTACTTGAGCCTTTACAATGGTCTTTTTTGTTACACTAATTAGGCTCATCTATTTAAAGCTTCAGAGTTATCACACAAACATTATGGCAGCTAACCTTAATCAACCGACAATGGAAAGCCAGGGCAATCTTTATATATAAAAGTTTATATCTGAAAGGTTAGCAGCTGATAACTTCCACTCTTGGAAAAGAAGCATAATATCAGTTAATATCACAGTTAAAACCACATACACACACACAAAAATATCATTTAAAATGCCAGAAAGATGGCATTTAGTTTTTACAATTCACTCCAAAGTATTTTTAAGACCAAACTAACTTATCATAATGAGACTTGAGCATTCATCTTGTTATCCATTTTACCATGTGATAAAGGAGGCTCTGATACCACAGAAGGAAGGAGCCTGGAGTCAAAGCCATGTCTCTGCTCTGCCATATGCTAACTAGACTAGGTAAGTCACTTCACTTCTTCTAGGTTAGCAGACAAGAACCCTTAAATGTGTGTGTGTATATATATATATATATATATATATATATATATATATATATATATGTATGTATATTCCATGTATGTATATTCCATGTTATGTATTAAATGTATGTATATTCCATATATATGGAAGTTATTAAATCTTATATATATATGGAATAACTTACAGTGCAGGAGTGAGGAGTAAGAGGTTGGACCTAGGAGTAGACTGTCTGAGGGTAAATTTTGAGTCTGCCACTTATAAGCCATATGATCTTAAATACATTGCTTAGCTTCAGTTTGCTTTAGTTTCCTCATCTGTGATATGGCAAAGATTGTATCTACTTCATAGGCAGTTGTTTTAAATAAGATAACACAGAGACCACTTAGTAAAGTGTCTGACATCTAGTAAGTTCCCAATAACCATTACTAATTTATTTATATTTATGGTTATGATTTTTATGTAGCACAATGCCTAGCTCAATAAACACTCTTTAACTTGAATTTTTACTCAGTGGAAAAAAAGAAAAGCTAATTATATATGAAAGTTTCTTTGCATTCATTAGCATTGCCAAAAAGAATATGGGTTTTGTGCAATTTGGGACCACTCTACAATAGAAGATAATGGTATTCTGAAAAATAAGCATATTTCTTGAAATGTAAGAGAACTACTCAGAAAGCTGCATTTAATTCACCACATTATTTCTAGGTCGGAAATTGAGCTGATAACACAATTTTGATATGCTGCTAATGCAAGAACCAACAAAGCTGGGTAGGAACATCTTTTTATACTAAGGCTTATTCTGAATATTGTTAGAAAATAGACGTGTAGGTAGATCATTCTGGTTACAATGAGTCAAATTCTAACTTTCTATAGGGCTAAGGATATGAATTTAAAGGAACTATACTCACCTAGCTATTTGTTTTTCAGATAATTGCATGCTTTCTCATTTGTATTCTATGTACCGGTGTAATTATTTTGTATCAAACTTTCTACTATGATCAGGAAATCAAAACGATTTTCTCCCAAATGTATATTTTGCAATTACCAACATATTATATGCACTGGAATTAATCAGAGATTATTAAAATGTTCTTAATTCCAAATAGAGAGAAAAATTAGAGAATTTAATAAACTAGTATGTAAATAAATAAATATTTTTGAAAACAATCTGGAGGCTAAAAATATCAGAGTACACTGAACTTATGTTCAGTCTTCTACACAGATGGTACACTTGTGAGAATTTGTAAAAGTAACCAAGTTTTTGGATGGGAAATCTATAGCCACTGCTGTTAGTTTCTGCTAACATCTCGTCACAGAGCTATTGGGTGCTTGTGAGATTTAGAAAATTTATATATTTTTAAACAGAAGGCAAGTGCTCCTCTTTTTCCAGAGTTGTCTTAGCAAGAGGATCTATCCTCAAATTACACAGCTTGTCTTAGATATGTATTTATTGTGGAGATTTGTGTTTATTTCTAGCGGTCCAGTTTAACAACCAACATTTTTAAGAGAAACCGTTATATTTAACATGCTGGTGTTGGTGTTTTACAAGCCATGGCATGTTTTACCTGATTATCTCTTTATATTTGTGTAATTCATATAAGAATTCTTAAAGGTATGGATTTGGGAAGGTGAAGAATTAATCATACTTAGTTTTACAACAATTTATGAAAACCCAATATGTGTCAGTCAGTCCAATACTTAGTGATTCAACCTCCATAATCTCATTCAAGCCTCACAACAACCCTGACAAGGGAGCATATTTTATAGAGACAGACACAGAATCGGCCAAAGATTGGATCACATAGTCAAGCCAATCTGATAGTAAGTGGCAGAGTCGATGATGTGTATGTCTATAACTCTGAAGTTATCCTTTCACATCTCTTAAAGATTGGTCTCATAAAGATTTCCATTTGAAACATGGTAGACTAGACCTTCTGATCTGAAAACAACAAAAAATGCTGGAAAAAATACAGAAAGAAAAAAGGAAGAAAGGAAAGAAATTTTAAATGACTGGGTTGGCAAGAAAGTTAGAGATTCTTCAAAGATCAGTAATGAAGTAAAATCAGAATCTGGAAAGACAAGAAATCAAAGCCGGTTTCGCCCTGAGGACATGTACCCAACCCTGGGCACACTGAGCTTTTGTTGTGATGAATAAATAGAGTTCTGGGAACGGGAGACAAAGCGTAGGACCAGCTCAGTGTGGGAGTTCTAATAAGACACATCTACTTACAGTAGTTATCTCAAAGGGCTATACCCACGATGTAGCAGTGGACCAGAAATAAATAAGACCCTTAGAAAAAGACAAGAAAAAATTCCATTCTCAACCTTAGCACTGGGCAGAAGGAAAATCCCCTTTGAGGATTCATAATCGTGAGCCAGCCATAGCCTTAGGATAATCCCACAGAGCTTAAACCAATATTCATATTAAATTTGTCCTGGATTATTAGTAGCCCTGGGTTTCTGGCAGAAGCAAATCCTCTGGATGAACATACCTTTGAGAATATCTCATAGAATTAACGTAGATAGAATTCCATTGAACAGGAGCTCAAAGTCAAAAATCTCAAAACTTACGAGGAAAGAAGGCACAAAAAGAGATAGCCAAACTACACCTAACAGAATTAGAAAAAGAAGAATAAACAAAGCCCAAAGTCAGCAGAAGGAGGGAAGTAATAAAAATTACAGCAGAAATAAATGAAATTGAAACAAACAAAAAAACAGTAGAAAGGATCAATGAAACAAAGAGCTGGTTCTTTGAGAAGATAAACAAAACTGACAAACCCTTAGCCAGACTCACCAAGAAAACAAGAGAGAAGGCTCAAATAAATAAAATTAGAAATGAAAGAGGAGAAATTACAATGGATACCACAGAAATACAAAGAATTATAAGAGAATACTATGAAAAACTATGTGCCAACAAATTGGAGAATCTAGAAGAAATGGATAAATTCTTAGACTCATACAACCTCCCAAAACTGAATCAAGAAGAAATAGAGAATCTGAGTAGACCAATCACAAGCAAAGAGATTGAAACAGTAATCAAAAACCTCACGGAAAATAAAAATCCAAGACCAGATGGCTTCTCTGGAGAATTTTACCAAACATTCAAAGAAGATTTAATACTTATTCTTCTCAAACTATTCCAAAAAATAGAGGAATGTGGAACACTACCTAACACATTCTATGAGGCCAACATCGCCCTGATACCAAAGCCAGACAAGGACAATACAAAGAAGGAAAATTACAGGCCAATATCACTGGTGAACATAGATGCAAAAGTCCTCAACAAAATATTGACAAACTGAATACAGCAAAACATTAAACAGATTGTATGGGGATGGTTCAACATCCACAAATCTATCAATGTGATACACCACATTAACAAAATGAGGAATAAAAACCACATGATCATCTCAATAGATGCAGAGAAAACATGTGAGAAGATCCAACATCCATTTATGATAAAAGCTCTCAACAAAATGTGTATAGAAGGAAAGTACCTCAACATAATAATGGCCATATATGACAAACCCACAGCCAACATCACACATAACCATGAAAAACTGAAAGCTATCCCTCTGAGAACAGGAACAAGACAAGCGTGCCCACTCTTGCCACTCTTATTCAACATAGTACTGGAGGTTTTGGCCAGAGCAATTAGGCAAGAAAAAGGAATACAAGGAATCCAAATAGGCAATGAAGAAGTGAAACTCTCACTGTTTGCAGACAACATGATTTTATATACAGAAAACCCTAAAGAATCCATTGGAAAACTACTAGAAATAATCAACAACTACAGCAAATTTGCAGGGTACAAAATCAACTTACAAAAATCAGTTGCATTTCTATACTCTAATAATGAACTAACAGAAAGAGAACTCAAGAATACAATCCTATTTACAATCACAACAAAAAGAATAAAATATCTAAGAACAAATTTAACCAAGGAGGTGAAAGATCTATACAATGAAAACTATAAGACATTATTGAAAGAAAGCAATGATGACACAGAGAAATGGAAAGATATCCCATGCACATGGATTGGAAGAATAAACATAGTTAAAATGTCCATACTACCTAAAGCAATCCACATATTCAATGCAAGCCCAATCAGAATCCCAATGACATTCTTCACAGATATAGAACAAAGAATCTTAAAATTCATATGGGGCAACAAAAGACCCCAAGTAGCTAAAGCAATCCTGAGGCAAAAAAAACAAAGCTGGAGGCATCACAATCTCTGACTTCAAAATATACTTCCAAGCTATAATAATCAAAACAGCATGGTACTGGTACAAAAACAGACACACAGATCAATGGACCAGAATTGAAAACCCAGAAATAAAACCACACATCTACAGAGAGCTAATCTTCAACAAAGGAGCTAAGAACATAAAATGGAGAAAGGAAAATCTCTTCAATAAATGGTGCTGGGAAAACCAGACAGCCATATGCAAAAGAATGAAAGTAGACCACTATCTTTCACCATACACAAAAATAAACTCAAAATGTATCAAAGACTTGAAGGTAAGACCTGAAACTATAAAACTCCTAGAAGAAAATATAGGCAGTACACTCTTTGATATTGGTCTTAGAGGGATCTTTTCAAATTCCATGTCTACTCAGACAAGGGAAACAAAAGAAAAAATAAACAAGTGGGACATCATCAGACTAAAGAGCTTCTGCAAGGCAAAGGAAACCAGGATCAAAACGAAAAGGCAACCCACCAGCTGGGAGAAAATATTTGTAAATCATATATCTGACAAGGGGTTAATCTCCATAGTATATAAAGATCTCATACAACTGAACAACAAAAAACAAACAATCCAATCAAAAAATGGCAGAGGATATGAACAGACATTTTTCCAAGGAAGATATACAAATGGCCAATAGGCACATGAAAAGATGTTCAACATCACTAATCATCAGGGAAATGCAAATCAAAACTACACTAAGATATCACCTTATACCCATTAGAATGGCAATAATCACCAAGACAAAAAATAACAAATGTTGGAGAGGTTGTGGAGAAAGGAGAACCCTCATTCACTGGTGGTGGGAATGCAAACTGGTGCAGCCTCTGTGGAAAACTGTATGGAGATTCCTCAAAAAATTAAAAATAGAAATACCTTATGCTGAAGCCATCCCACTACTGGGTGTTTATACAAAGAACTTGAAATCAACAATCCAAAGAGGCTTATGCATCCCTATGTTCACTGCAGCATTATTCACTATAGCCAAGAAGTAGAAGCAACCCAAGTGTCCATCAACAGATGATTGGATAAAGAAGATGTTGTAGATATATATACCATGGAATACTACTCAGCCATAAAAAAGACAAAATTGTCCCATTTATAACAACATAGATGGACCTTGAGGGTATGATGTTAAGCAAAATAAACCAGACAGAGAAAGACAAACACCACATGACTTCACTCATATGTGGAAGATAAACTAACACAAGGACAGAGAGAACAGTTTGGTCGTTACCAGGGGGAAGGGGGTTGGGCGACAGGCACAAGGGGTGAAGGGACACATTTATATGGTGACTGACAAATAATAATGTACAACTGAAATTTGACAATGTTATAAACTATTATGACATCAATTAAAAAAAAAAGAGAGAGGGGGCCGGTCCCGTGGCGTAGCAGTTAAGTGCGCATGCTCCACTGCTTGTGGCCCGGGTTTGCATCCCGGGCACGCACCGACACACCGCTTGTCAGGCCACATTGTGGCAGCGTTCCACATAAAGTGGAGGACGATCGGCAGGGATGTTAGCTCAGGGCTGATCTTCCTCACAAAAAAAAAAAAGAGAGAGAGAGAAAGCCAGCACAAACAAAAAGACTCTAGAAATGGAAAATATCACTCACAATTAAAAACAAGTATGTTCAATACATTTAAACAAATAAGAGAAAAGAATGACATATAAGTAAGGAAAACATCTATAAAATGACTAAGATGATTTGTTAAAGAAGGAACTTTTAGAAATACTACAGAAATACTACTGAAGGAGAAAAACATGGTGGAGGGACTGAATTATAGAATTATAATAAAGAATTATAATAAAACTATAAAAATTAAACATTTGTTATTAGTGCAAGATTAATCAAATAGACCAATGGAAAAGAACAGATATTCCAGGAAAAGAGCTAGTATTGTAAATAATTGGGGGAAAGGAGGAGCTATTCAATAAATGTTGCCAAAACAATTGATTATCTAGGAAAAAAAATTTAATTGGATCCCTGCCTTGAATAAAAAATAAAGATAAATTCTAAGTGGACTAAATTATTAAAATAAAACTATAAATCTTTTCAGAAGACTATAAAGAAGGTATCTTTAGGAACTTAGGGTAATGATTTTCTTAAACAGAGCACAGACTGAACTAACCATAAAGGAAAAGATTTATAAAATTAACTACATTACAATTAATAACTGCTGTTTATCCAGTGATATTATAAAGAAAATGAATTTATGAGCCACAAACTGGAAGGAAATTCTGTAACATACTCAACTGCTTTACTGTACTTTACTGTTGCCTTCTGTTCATGGCTCATTTGTTGAACACACTTCCTTCCCAAAGAAAACTCTTAATTTTTACATTTTAATTGTCCCCACACATCTTGAGAGTTAGATAAAAAGTTCTCCAATTTGTGGATCAATTGTACCTATTACAACATTAGAAGACAAAAAAAATAGCATAAAGAGTGACAGCAAAATCTATCACCAAGATCCAAAATATTGGGTTTTATAAAAGGGATAAGTAATTTGAAAATAAAGATATAGCGAAAGATACACCAGAAAGGAAGGAAGGGGCAGTTGGAAAGAGGGAAAAAGGAGGGAAGCATTAAGCAGAGTTCTGGGAACGGGAGACAGAGCCTGGGACCAGCTCAAGATGGGGAGTTCTAAGACACCTCTGCGTAAAGCAGGTATCTCAAAGGGCTATACCCACAGAGTAGCAGTTTCTTTTACCGTCAGATTGGCCATCATCAGCGGCAGTGGCTAGATCACCTTTGGTGAAAAAGAGCCCATGTTATTGGATCCGTGAATAGCCTTCACCTCTGACACCATGTTTCCTTTGCAGGGGAGCTTATTGTGCAACTACAAGGTGGCCAAGGGGAGAGGCTGGTTGATATTCTCAGGATGCGTCATTTAATTCACTCGTCGTTGAGACTCTCCTCTTTGGGAGTTTTTCTGTGGTGTGATACACTTTACTCCCAAGCCCATGTCATCTTGTTCACAGTTGACTCCTAGAGCAGGAGCTAGTTCTACTTTGCAGTGTTTCCACACAAGCAGAGCCAGCCATAACACGCCCTTTCAGAGTCAACAGCACATCAGCTGGGGCCCCCTCCTCATAGGTCTAAATCCCAGTTCCTCAGCGTCCTTCCCTGAGGTCCTAAGGCACTTATACCAGCCAAGCAGGGCCCCTCCACTGAGTCTTTGTCCCACGGTCACAGGGCCCCCCTGTTCAAGCAGATTTTAATAATCCCAATCTCTGCCCTTTCACCCCCAACCCTAGGAATGATAAATGCTTTCTGTCGTTGCTATTTTTGTGATACCTCATGTTCCTTTCGTCTTTTCAGTTCTCTTATAGCAGGCTAACAATTTTCTATATTAACATATCTTTTAAGTGATTGGTATGGTTTCTGTCCCCTGAATGGACCTTGACTGATACGATGATCAAAGCCCCTTATGATAGAAAGTTAATAGATCCCTAAAGACAGTCTCAGTGTACTACTGCCCCTAACTACATAAAGATGAACTCATGTTATTCTTCCTACTGCTGGCAGTTTAAAAGAAAGTACTCACCAAACCAACAGCCATGTACTAAATAAGAGAGGCAGTGCTGATCTACTCCAGAAAAGATACCACATTCGGCAAGGCAGCTTCAATTATGGTTAAGTTTTTGATAGTTCATTATCTGTTGGTACATTCCCTCCTGGCACATATTACCATAGACAGGATTTTGGTTATCTGCCTGAATGAGGGCAGTAGTGATGGATAGTGAGGAGAGCAAACATCCTCTTGCTAGATAACTGCTTTATGTGAAAACAGTACAGTCTCCAGACACTGTGAGGCTATTTTCCTCTAGAAAGAGAAGAGGGGCTGTTTCTGACGGCCAGAGAGGTTCAGGGGATCGGAAGGGCTCAAGTTTCCTAGGCTTATCCACTTAGTTTGTAGCCTCAGTGTCCTGCTCTTTCCTTATCAGGGCCCCGACTTAGACATAGATGATCTGAGGGATGTTTATTTTGTCTCCTTTGCAGGTGTCTAGTCACATTTATAATCAGACCCTAAGCCTAATTTTAGTTTTGTTTGTTTGTTTTTTAGCTAATCTTCTTCAGGCTGCTATAGAAGTCCTCTGGCAGTCATAGCATAGCTTACCCAAATAATGATTTGACCTGTATGTATCACTTTCTTTTTGCAAGGCCCCAATGCCATCAAAAGCAGCCACCTCACGCCACAATTTTTATTTTATTTTTCTGCCATCTCAATCAAGTGCAGTAGCCACTTTATTTCCAATGACTTGGCTTTATCTGCACCTCCTCTTAACTCACCACAATGAAAACTTCAGTAATTGTGAGGCCATGCATGCCAAAGATGATTACCACTCCCCACGCCAGCAGCCACCAGTCCCCTATTGCCCCTTTCGGACGGGCAATCCACATCCTAAGGGTCTGTTTACTATGGCCTCTCGTGATATCAGGGTTCTAAGGGAATCTTTAGCCTAGATTTCTTAGAAAACAGAACCTAAGATGAAGTTTACCTGCTTAACATTATATTGGGGTTAGGGAGTATAATTCCAGGGAAGCAAGGGTGAGGGGGGAATGGAATGAAGCACAGAAAGAGGAAGATCATTATGAGGTGGTGCATCACCCAACTGGCCACAGCCTTATCAAAACACAACCAGTTTGCTTAATCATGTAGGATGTTTGCTATAAGGAACCACTACATCTCTAAGTAGTCCATAGGGTAGGGACAGGCCAGCAATCTATCTGCCAGCTTCTTCTCATCTATTGTCTAATACCTTCTCATATATGGGTTGTGTTATCAGCCCCTGTAGGCAGATACTGGGGAGGTTCAGTAGGTCCAGTTGAGTTGAACCTGCACACTGGAGCTCCAGGCATGGAAGACATAACAGAACCTTTGCCACAGCCTGGCCCTCACTCTGGCCAGGAATCAGGGCAATGGTTTGAGGGCCGGGAGGCAGATGTGCCTAAGCAGATCTGGGAGGCACATAAACTGGTCCAGTACCGTACTAAGAACATTTATTATCTCATATAAAAGATGTCCAAAAGTAGCTCAGGTTCTAGGACTATTTAACTTAGTACTTCAATACATTTATCAGGGTCCCAGACAGATCCTCCCTCTCTGCATTCTGTCACATATGCTGCCTTCCATCCACACAAGCTTAGTTCTCCACACAGTAAGGAGGTGACTGCCAACTGGCTAGAGGAAAAATATTTTCTTGTCTGCATCAAGCAAGAGAGAGAAAAACTCTTCCCCACTCTTCAAACTTTGGGAGATAAGAAAAGGATATATTCTATTAATGGAGAAATACCTCTAGTTCAATATGATTTAAAAGCATTCTATGCAAAAAAGTTTTTAACAGTGGTTAGACTATTACATAAAGCAAAAGTAATACTCCTAAATTTTTTAACCTTGCACTAGTGAATCAGAAGAAACAAGTGTACAGATAAATAGAATTCACAGCCTTTTGACCTTGTCTTTCCCCAGTAAATCTGGCAAGTCTACGTGCTTCTACGCCCCTAGAAGTGCAGCATCGCAAGCTATTCCATGAATCCCACTCACACTCTAAAATAATGCATTGACTTCCTTCTCACAGAAATAACTAGGACCTTCATTTGGAAACTCTAAATACCCAGTGTCTTAAAAAAAAACTAACGAAAGTTAGATATGAAAAATATGATTAACATTAACCTTTATATTTAGGAAAATGAATTTTAACTCTCTAATTTGAAATAAACTCAAGAGGAGAAATAACAGTAGTTTTCACGTGGCATTGATAATCCAGGCTTGAATTCTCAAGATCCCAGGGTTCTACCCTCAAATTGTCAGCCCATCAGCCTCCTGACTTTTGACAAATCACTTCACCTTTCCAAGTCCATTTTTTCTTCTATTAATTGACTAAACCAGATGACCAGGAAAAACTCAGTTCTAGCAAAAGAAAAAGTTGCCTAATTAAAAATGTTGAGGATATTGACTTGTCTCTTGGCATCTGAAATCTCGAAATCTCAAAACTCAATCCTGTTTAGATGTTACACTGGATTCTTCAAGAGTCAACACTGATGTCAAAAAAGAAAGAATAAATTTGACACTCCAAAATAAGACCTTTGGTTGTGTTTTGTCTTTGTACATATAGAGAATAAGAGATGAAATCAACTGTAATTTCAAATTTCTCCAAGAGAAAAGAAAATAAATTCTGCTTTGAGCCTGCTTTGTGCACTAATAAAAAATCAAATGAAAAAAAAGCAATTTGATTAAATTATGTGTGCCTTTTCCTATGCCAGTGGAGCTTAACTAAGCAAACAGAAGCAGTGAAGTAAATCAATGTTGGTTTATTAAAGATCAGAATTCAATATCCCAATGGTTGAGGGGCTTATGCACCAGAGTGCTCACTGTTTAGCTTCTCTTTGCTAAGAAAGTAAACATGGCAGAACCAAGGAGAGACTTGTTCAGAGAATGACACTGACAAGCTAGGTTTCTCAAGGAGGAGCTTGTCTTGTAGCTCTCAGCAGATATTTTGTAAATAGAATATAAATTTTATCCTAGTGTTCCACATGTTTCAACTTCTCTTCAAAAATACTTACTTTGACATTTTTAAAAATTATTATGTCTTAGATTTTTGTATTTTTTACCAGTGAAAGTACTTCCAGCTCCCAATTAAGAAATGAGAGCTGAAATACCTTCACCTGTTCTCATATGACTCACCAAATATTTGATGAAGCAATCAGAGATTAATTTCTCATTCTGATCCATCCTACAATGAAGTCATAAATAATAGCAAATTTGTAACATCACATTAATCTCCATGGTAACAGGCTTACTGTGCAAACAGAGGATTATGACTTCACCAGAGAATCAAACCAGAGGGAGAGAGTGGGTTGGGAGGAAGAAAGCTCGTTTTCAAACTCATATAATCTACAGTAATTGTACCGGGAATACAGGCAAAGCCTAGCAAAGCAAATTGCTTTTCATAGAAATATTTTGTTTTTTTCAAGTTTGTTCCACAATGAAAATCTTTTTCTAAATTGCATGGAGTATGTGACATAAGGCAATTTTAATACATAGCCTATGTGAGACAAGCAATCTGGGATATAAAGATTTGAACTGGGACTGACAGCATCCAAACAGCACTATGTATGGCTGGAGAAAAACAAAACACAGAATTGCTACTGATGTGTTTACTATCTAAGCATCTAACATTTATAAAGGAATCAGCCTCTTCATCTTTCCTTTCCCATTTTACTTTCTCTCAGACGCAATCTATAAAAATTATACTTCCCTTTTTAGAGTCACTTCCATTTTGGAGAAGTTGCAATACTCATGTGCCTAAATAACATCCTTGGGGATTATTCATATGCAAATTCCTTTAAAAGACTTCTCCAACTTGTATTCTTTCCTGTAATCTCTTTTCCTTTATAAAAGAAAAATCCTGCTCACAGAGAGCCTCGGGATTTTACAGAACTCCATACCTAGGCAATAGTGCTGCATTTTTTTCCGAGACAAATAAAATTAATAAGCCACACCTCAACTAGGCCAATGGATTACACATTGTTTTTTGTTGTGACTGTCGTTGAATTGTGTTGTGCTTTGTATCATTTTGTTTGTTTTGCTTTTCCAGGAAAGTGAAGATATCTTTAAGAAAACAACAACAAAAAACAAACCAGATGAACTAAAATTATCTGTCAATGGTACTCAGGAAAATGAGGGTTAAAATAATAATTTACCCATAGGCCAGAAGATTGCACACTCTCCCAAGTCTTCTAATATTTACATTGACATAGGGCCTGAGAGAAGTGTTCTGAAAAGCTGTTGTGAAACAGCCAAGACTTTTTTGTGGGCTAGTATTTTCATGAACTGCCCACTAAATTCCCATCTGCCTGTGCAGAAGGCCAAAGATGACATAGAGCTTATGATTAAGGATAACTCAGTGTGAACACTACTTGTGAGTTGTCAAGGAGCAGATCTCACTAGCCACAACTGGTTCAATTAAATATTTGAGGCAAGAAAATGATCTGACCAAATTCTCAGAGAACATTAGACCAGGTTGAATGACGAGCCTTTAATATGTTTGAGGTCAAATAGAATACCGGGTTCTTGAAGCTCTTATAATTAGATGGACATGGACTAGTAATGGCAGGGCGTGTATTATGTTTTCTTTCCAACATCTAGTTGATATTACACTTTCAAAAGAGATGTGTCATCGAATCTTTCCTCTTCCACCTTCTCACCTGCCTGCAAGATGCACTCAAGTGAACAAATAGAGAATTCACTTGATCAATTTGGTGCTAATTTCATGACATTCTCTTGATTCAAAATGAAAGTGCGAATATGGATTTTGTAGTGTTTTAATAAACCTCAGAAAAAGTGAGACTATAATTCTTTCCAGAATCACCTTCGGCAACCTCTGGAAAGTCTCTCTTTTTTTTTTTGAAATCTTCCTGGCCTTTCCACAAGCTACTCATGGGCTGGTTACAGGCAAAAGCTAAAAAGATTGGACTCTGATGGTCCAGCTCCTTTCCTTTCTTCCACATTGACTTTGCTTATCCTTACCAATGTGGATTATAATAATTGCCTAGGGAAAAATTCTAATTAGGACCCAGATTAGAAATATATTTATAAACAGTACTTATGCTGCATGCATAGTTTCAAGAAACTTGAGTAACATAAGTAAATACTTTAATCATAATAAAATCAGTCCCTTTAGTCAACACTTTGTGTGATAAATTCCACTTGCTTAACACTATTATTAGTAGTGGAAGCCATCATAATAGAAAAAATAATTGTAAGAACTACACTTTTTGGGCGTTTGTCTATCATGACCAGTTTCTGTGCTATATACTTTTTAATGTATTATCACAGGTAATCCTCACTCTAACCTTAAAGAGTTGGTATTATGAGTTCTATTTCATAGATAAAGAAATTCATGCTGCATGGGTTAATAATATCCTCAAGTTCACAGAGTTAGCAAGTGATGGAATAGGGATTATTAACTAGTCTGTCTGTCATACTGTCTTTACTTTTCAGTGACATCTACTTAGAGAGTTTCTGCAGCAGAATGCAAACCAGACAATTAAATCTGAAAAAGACAGCAACTCTACTAGATGGGCTCTAAAAAAATCTGAAACTCTGAGGCTGAGAAATATACATTCATATATACATATGATATATACACATGATATGTTATATTTACATGTGTGTGTTTAGAATGTTTTTGTGTATGTGAGATATATATACATACACACACGTACATGTAACCTACCATGTGATAGATCATATGTATAAATCTATGTATGTACATATATTTCATCCCCAGAGTTTAATATAGTTATATATTTAGATAGACACATACAAACACATATACATACACGCATACATCACTCAATAAATACTTCCCACCTCAAGCACAAAGAGGTATGACTGCCTTTCCCCAATCTCATCTTCCCTGTTGCTTCAGGAGCCATTTCTGAGACTCCTTTTCTTACTCCATTCCACCCTTACAGTTGCTGAGAGAAGAGAGAAAAAAATGCACAGAAGGGCCAAATTGAAGAGTCTGCTGCTCTTCAAACTTTCACAATGAAAATTCTCGGAGAGCCCTTGAAATATTTAGATACCTCAAAGGTTCTTTGAAAAATACAAATTATCAACATCTCACATTTGAGAGCAGCTTTGAGGTCAATGAAATGATTCCAAATGCTTCCATTTGCTAGAGCAAAAATTTATTTATTTTAAAAATGATCAAACTTCCTTTGATAGCTTTTAAAACTATTTTGATCGTTCAAATATGCCTCCACAGAAATTTTAATTTAAAGTTGTGAATTAAATGTTAATATTTGTTATAACAAGCATATTAATTTGAGCTAGGCCAAATTTAGGACAAAGTTTGTTACTTTATGTGCTATATGTACACTTTATAGTTCATAAATGTCGCTTGAATAATCAATGCATAAGGTATGTTTATGCTCCTTTTATGGGACTTGAAACATTCTACCACTTGAAATTACTACTTAGTTTTATAATAAGAGTATCTTCATTTATAACATTTTGCTGATGACACTTTTAGTAATTAACTGTGGTGACCTTAGACAGGAATGTAACCCCAGTGATGACACTTCTCTGTGCAAGTTAGCTAGCTCATTGGTAGTAAAGGATCCATTTTAAGACAATGTGCTGTTTGACTCATTTGCTGAGAATTTTTCCTGTTCAAATACCAGAAATGCCCTGGTTGCAAAGAATAATAACTTTAAGTGAGAGTTAAACAAACGGGTTAAGACCAAGCCCATAGCTGCTCTGTCCGTGGACAAAGCCTTTATTGTTAATAACAAAGTAAAACTGAAGCTGGTAGGGGCTCGGGGGCAGTGGGAAGTAGGACAAATGAATACTAGTCTACTGGGAAAGCTCCAGCAAATGTTGGCCTCTCAGAGCACACAGTTGTCAGGTTGTTTGTGATTTTTTTTCTTTTCATCAGTATCATTTTGGCTCTCAGGACAGAGAAAATACTGAAATGCAAAAGGGCTGCTTTTTCAAAGATGTGTGAAGGAGAGTAGGCAAATAAAGACTATGGAAGATGTGTTTTAAGGGTCCTTTTCCATCTGGCTTTGTCCCTCTGGCTGTGCTTCTCCACACAACATCAGCACATCTCTTGCCATCTGCAATTTCACCAGAACAACACAATGATGCCACCATTAATACTCTGTATAAGACACTGTGCTAAGTTCTCAGTAAATATCTTTTCACTATTAACAACCACAAAAACTTTAAGAGTTTGTGATTATACTCATTTTACAGATGACAAAAGAGAGGCTGAGAGGCAATCATTAGCTTGCGAAGGCCCTGGCAGACCAGTTGTCCACTCCACTGTCCTGTTTCCACAGCATCCCCCAGCCCTTGCATCGCGCAGGTTTCTTTTTGCGCCTCCACTATAATCCACTGCTGATCAGGAGAGGGTGTTGCCCAGGGAGGCTACTTTTAAGTAGCGAGAACGATATACACGACTGGGCTTGAAATGGTTAAATCACCAAATCCGAGTCTGGTACCTTTGAATTGTTGTGGTTTGAAAGCTAACAAGAGCTGTGCAGAGGGAGGCCTCTTAGCTAAAACCCAGACAGGAAGTTTTACCCTTTCTAAACGAATGCTGGGAATTTTTATAGCACGTGTACCACCTAATGGTAGGAGAGAGAGAGAGAGAGAGAGAGAGAGAGAGAGAGAGGGCATGCTTGCCAGGGTACCTAGGAATCGTAGCATATTTTATAGTCTGTACATTAGACGATAGCAAACCTCTTCGTTTCCAGCTTTGCCCAAGGCCATGCAGTAACTACACAGGAATAAGGATAACAGAAGCTGCAGATATAATGACGAAAAAAAACTGGAAACATACTAAAGTCTCAGCACTATGGATTTATTATTCCCAATTGTTGCATATTCATACAAATAAACATAATGCAACCACTACCAGTAATATTATTAAAGAAGAGTTTTGATATGGGGAAATGCTAAGGAAAAGAAAGCAAGCTACAAAACAGTATGATTTCCATTTTTAACCCACACACACAAATACCTGCACATACACAGAAAGAGAAGTACATACACCAATGTGTTAAAAGGGCTTTTTCCAGAGTAGGAGGATTATAATTTTTTTGTTTGATCTCTGGCTCTTGTTTGTTTTTTAGTGTTTCAACATCGAACATTTAATTTTTTTTAAAGTCACTAATTAAATATTCACCTAAAGACATAGGTAGATTATAATGATTCAGTGCTTAAAATCTAAACTTAAATAACAACAAACAGATGCAGGATGTGGACCAATACAAGGCACGAACAAAAAATAACACAGAACATAAAAAAAGGATAAAGGAAGAGGAAAAGATCTAAACAGATCAAAGAGAGAGATATCTCTGACTGTAATCTAGCTAAGTATTTCACCAGTTCCCTTAAGAGTAGGGATGAATTAAATACCCAAACCATTTTGTATATCATTTGTAGCTTCTTGTATGTATACATTTGCTAAAATCAAGTATTTCATGAACTAAAAATAATTCATTCCTGTGTGTGTTCACTCATTCTCAACTAACCATTTCTATTGTCACTATTATGTCCCAAGTAAAAGAGCCCTTTTGGTATTGTTAATTTGATGAGAGGATGCGAAGGACAACCATCATCAAGAGTCTAGCATCTCAAGTGGGCGTGTGTGGTAAGCAACAGCCCTGATAAATGGATGGAGCCTGAATGAGGCCTGCTTCTCTACAGCAAGTTCAACTACACCTCACACAGTTATACCCAAACACCTGAAACTTGAACAGACCACTGTTATTTGTTTCTTAGCATATGATGGGCATTGCGTAAGTGCTAGTGAGGGTACTGTATGAGTCCATAAGGCTGTTTCAAGGACTTTTTCAACACACACACAAGATACAACTTAAGATTGTGGGGTTTTGCCATTTGTAATGCACGGGATGACACATTCACTTTGGCCTCTGCCCTGGATTATTGTAACCTTGTAAGTATTTGTGATATTTAATTTCAACTCTTCGGTCTCTCCCTAATTCCCAGTAACAAAATGTTATCCAAGGTTGCAATGGCTCCAGCTGGTGCCAGTCTTTACCTGCTGCCTGAAGTTCAGTCCATAGCTGACTTCACCACCTACCTTCCTCGCTGACAAGTGGCAGGAGAAATTGCTTCATGGGCTCAGACTGAATAAAAAATAAATGGCCAGGGATCACTCTGAGCAGAAAGCTATAGGTTCTGCAGATATTATAAAACTAACACAAAAGTGGTTGGAGTCACCTAGGCCAGGGAAAATAGACCTGCCAGTCCCCTCACTAGCAGAGCTTCCACCTCGGATTTCCCTTTGTTGGCAACATCTTCATGCTATTGCTGGCTTCCATTCAAGCCCAGGAAGCAGCGTGTTTCTTTAGATTTTGTGTCTCCTCTGTCTCTACAGTAGCATCAGGGCATCACCTTGATGACATCAAACCCCTTAACATAAATTATTGTAATCTCTTAATGAATGGTCATTAAGAAAGACTATTTCTGCTCCTATTGAAAACCGATGATTTACGTAGTCATAAGGAGAAAAATATCTAACACTGATTTCACCAAAAATTGTGACAAACAGGATGGGAGGAGGGGAAGAATGTGTTTTGGGGGCAAAGTGGTTTAAGAGAGTTAAATAGTCATCTTTCATAATAGAAACTCAATCAATAATTTCTAAAACTGAAGAATCAAGCACCATAAGAATTACTGTGTTATTTAGAAATATGGTGGCAAATGCCAAAACTATCCAAAAGAAGGGAAAGTAGTGGCTCCTGGAAGCAGGATTTAAGGTAGAGAAGACACGGTCAAGGGAAGGGTCTGCTGTTTTTCATTGTAAGTCTTACAACATTATTATCTTTACAAACACATCATATACATCGCTTACTTTGATTAAAAAATAGGAATTTAATTTAAAAAATTGCTACCTCATTCACCTATTCAAAGGGTAAATAGTCACAGTTTTACCTTGCATAAAAAGCTTTTATTAAATAAAAATCTTACCATAGATATAGTTATCCGGTTTCATCTTGTGCTAAAACTAGTTCTGTCTAACAGTATGAAATCTTGAAACTGTCATGCATATTCTAATATTATCCTCGGTTAACCACATCTGTGATGCCAATGGCACACCCAATCAAACATCTAAAGTTACCAACTGGCTCCAGAGTTGGTACCCTGGTTACAAAACACTGGCCAGCTGCAGGAAACATAGAAGGGAAAAAGTTATGCCTTGGCTACTGAGTACAATCCATGCTCAGTGTTAACTATACTATGTCAGTCCATAAATTATAACAGCTAACGCTAGAACATTAACACCACCCAAAAACACACTGGTAAGCAAGCCAGCATGACAAAATGAGGTCATGGAGAAGCTTAAAGCTATTTTAGGATATATCTTGAACACCAGTATAGCTCTTTTGACACCACCTGCTCTCATTTGGAGGACTACATGTTTAAGTCCCCCAACAGCAACTGAGCTCAAACCCAGTGCTGACTCTACAGTCCAGTTCAGGATAAATGCTGTCCTGTTGTTAGGTGTTGACCTTTAGATGAGACATTAAAATCCCCTTGCCAACATTCCTCACCTTCTGCTTAATTGGAACAGTATAAAAGATGTAGCTAAGACAGCATTCAACAGTGGTCACAGTTGCTTGTATATTATCATAGCAATAGAAGCATGTGATTTATTCCTTTGAAAAAAGAGTTGGACAATATAATCCAACATAGTAAATCACTCTTGCTGTGAGGATCATGGTGGCATCAAGAAAGCAACTTGCACTCACATTAGGAATTTACTGATTTTTTCCGTAGAACTATTCTTGCCCCATAATGAAATCAAGAACACTTATCTTAGTGTCTTGGATGAATAGCTGCCTCCATATATGAAATTCACCAGTACCCTCCAAAAAAAGAGGAATTTATGAACAAACTCCTTTCAAATCCACAATTCTCAAGTGTGGCAAGGTTGGTAAAACTTGGTTTTCAAAGCCATCAAAGTAGAACTTAACAATTAACTTGAAAGTCATTTCAAATAATATGTAATTCAAAATATAAATTACTGATATTATCCTTTGGAGTGGAGAGGAATTGGCTGGCAAAAGTCAGAAATTAAAGGCTTTTAACAATGATTTCCAATTATTCCTTTTTTGCTGTATTTCGTGAATGCTTCTGCACTCTGGAAAATGTATGCATGTTGTTTTGTAGACTTGTAAAGTATTTATAATGTGTTTATCATGTACTCAAAACTAAACACTGACTTATGAATCTATTTTCTCCCAGCACCTAAGACTCTTTCCCTCTCCCCTGTAGTTCACAATAAATGTTGACTACAGGAAATTTTGTACACAAAGAACAAACATGTGAATATGAATCTAGAGTCCTCCTTACCCTGATGACATGGCCAGTTTCTAAGATTATTGAGAAATGGCAGTTCTTTACATTAAACCAATTAGAAGGGCAAAGAAGATGTGGTCCCTAACCCAAGGATTTCACACTCTATCTTCACTGCTCTTTCTTGTTTCTAAAACTATTATTTATAGCAACACAAGCTCGGTAACACACTCAAATTGCAGTCATATATCCTATTTTTCTTTCTGCAGCTCAGAACAGGTTGGCTGGTGAGTGCCAGTGATTGATGCATGACAAGCATGAAATTAGCAGCTTAGACTAAGGTCGTAGTCACATATCTGTGAGGTTGGAGGACAGTCAACTCTGTTCCTTATTGTTGACAATACAGGGAAAAAATGAAAAAATATATATATAACAAGACTTCCAATATATGAGTAGTATAATTTCCATATCAAGGGAACATTGATTTGAAAAAAATTTTTTTAAGATAAAATGTCTCAAGAAATTTATGTAACCATAGAAGTTATCTTAACACCACTGAACTGAATCCCTTCTATAGAACTTCTTTTGATAGGTCAGCTAGTGAATCCATGCTTGAACATTGCTAGTGAGAAGAAATTTCCTTGAGGCATGGTCCATTCCTTTCACTGGTGCCATTTAGAGACACATTTCTAAAAATAGTCCCCTCCACCATCACTCCACCACTCCAATCAAAATAATCCCTTTTCCTTCACATTTATCAATAATAGCACTGAATTTGAGTCCACATCTATCTACAGCTCTCTTCCAAGAATATACCAGTTTACTTTTGTTCCTTTTAACGGGTCAAACATAGAAATGGATCCAAAACTCTAGGTATACCTGTACAAAGGGATTGATTAGGACCATCACCTCCCTCAATTGAGATATTATAATGTTATTGATATAATCTATCATTGTTAGTGTCTTAGGCAACTCTAGCCACATTCATCCAAATGAAATTTGAGTTATCATCAGGTTGTCTTCCTTTCGTATAAATGCTTTAAGTCTATAGGCCTAGTTCTATTCAGACACAGACATAACCACTCCTCAAGAGTCTTCCCTAGTGGGCTCACCATAGTGAAGGATGCAAGATTGTAGATCAAACCCACTAAATGTCAAAAGATCCACAAAATGGAACCTGAATGGAATATTTGTGCCAGATAGATTTTATAGAATGCAAAACTCATTTCATAAAAACATCCTCTTCACCTCTAGGTCAGACGTAACTTAATTATGGTCCCAGGTCCATGTTCAGCATGCCCAAACCCCAACCCTTGATTTTAGAGAGGAGGCTAAAATTTCTTGGCAATAGATTTGGAATTTTCTGATCTAAGTTAAAAAAAATTCTGGACACATGGTTTCTGTTTATCTCCTATTTCAGGCAGAAAGAGTGTGTCTAGAGCACTTACTACATACATGTTATGGTATTAATATTTGTATTGTAATTTGTTCACCAGGTAGACTCTCTCAAAAGATTCTCTAAGTCCCTAGAGAGAAGGGAATTTTTTTTCCAATTTTTTATTTCCATATATAAACAGATATATAGAGAGTATAGTACATGCCCTCTTAATATTTGTTGAATGAATATAAAAAATCCACACTCCTTACCACATGCTAAGACATTATAAAGCTAAAGTAATAAGACAGTGTGGTATTGGTAAAGATTTGGAGAAATAAACATATGGAACAAAATAAAGGGCCCAGAAAGATCACCACACATATATCAAACATATATCACAAAGCAATGCTGATTAATGAAAAAGGTTGGACTATTCTTAAATTGTGTTGAGATAATAGGCTAATCATATGCAAAAAATGGTAAATTGGGTCCCTACCTCACACCATACACAAAATATTAATCCCAGGTGGATTAAGGACCTAAATGTAGAAGAAAAAACTACACCATTTAAATAAAATAGAGAAAATTATCTTTACAATATCAGAAAAATGATGATTTTTTTTAAAGACACATGCACACATCCACACGTAGGCACACACACAAAAAATCCACAAACCTTAGAGAACATTTTTGATGAATTTGGCTACCATAAAATTGAAAACTTCTACACATCAGAAGAAACCACTGACTAGGGAGAGATATTTTTAACACTAATAATCACAAGGGATTAATATTCAAAAATAACTGACATTTTCCAATAAATTAATATGAAAAAGATAAGCAATGATAGAAAAATGGACAAAACACTTGAATACACATCATAAAAAAAGAGAAATGTCTATACTCTCATGACCTAGCAATTCCACTCTTATGTGTATAACTTTGAGTAACTTTTACATATGTGCACAAGAAATTAAGTACATCTATGTTCATATCAGGATTGCTAGCAAGACAAAATTTTGAAAACAACTTGCAGTTATTATAAAGCTGTTGGCTAATATTATTATTCCCCTCTTTGGGGGTACATGGCTGGATTACATGGCTCTAACCACTTTGAAATTAAAGTGGCCATGTGACATTCTATGGCCAATAAAATCCGAACAGAAGAAACATGGGTCAGTTCTGAGTGAAAGTTTTTAAGAGACTGTATATGATTCACCTCAGTGATTTTCTCTGCCACAGTGACATAATTTTGCAGATAGCAGAGGTCCCGTCAGCCTGGGTCCCACCCAAGGTTGGACAGGTAGTATGAGCAAAATCCAAATCAATACAAAATAAAATGTTTTATATTAGGCCACTGAGATTTGGGCACAGCCTATTGCAACCCATCCTGATAGATTCACAATCTAAATGTTCATCAGTAGGTGACAGGATCACTAAATTATGGTATATTCATACAATGGAATACTATATAGCAGTGAAAATAAATGACCTAGAGGCATGTAACAATATGGATGAATCATACAAATGTAATGTTAGAAAAAAAGAAAGTTGTGGAAGAATATATGTACTATGAAACCCAAGGAGCTTCAACAATATTACTAGTAATTTATTTCTTAAGCTGGGTGCTAAATATACTTGAGTAGGTTATTAATCTTTGTATCAAACTTTTTAAAATAAAATATAAAGGTTTTTTGTCAAATAACAGAATTATCTATTCTGTTGGCTAATTACTGAGTTCTAAAAGCAAGCTGAGACTTTTTGTTAAAAATTCAACTAGTTTAGAAAACTGTAGATTTCCCTATTAGCTATTCCCTATTAGCTCTATTTAGAGCTACTGAATGACAACTTTGAAGACCAGAGTAAAAGATCCATGACAAAGATAAGTTGTTGGTTGTTCATTCTCTCCCCACTATCAGTCTTCATCTTCCATAGCCATTGGAAAAAAACCCTTGAAGACATCTTAATTTGGAGAAAAATGTTCACATTACAAAATTATTTCTTGCAAATCATGAAAACAAAACTTGGGAGTATCCTCCTCCACCAATAAATTCATTTCTCTCCTTCACCATTTTGTTTCCTCTTCACAACACGGAGGACATTTTCACTTAGTGCTACTGGTGGCATATTTGTAGGATGTTTGTAAGTACAGCTAAGTTACCAATGAAAACAACTGATAAGCTTTGCTAAGGGTAGTTACCCACTGGAAGCCATGATTGTCCTCATCTAAATAAAGACAAACATAATAGTCCTCTGTTGTCCTAACTCACTGAGTGGCTAAATGTCACTTACATGTATTACTACGATCTAAGATATATATGGAAAATAATTGTATAGGTCCCTAAAACAAATGGCAACTGCCAATACAGAAATTGCTTACTGGTGATTTGATTTCTTTGTTGTTACTCTTTTATTAATAACACAGGAGGAGGACAAATCCTTTTGGGTCACTCTAAAAAAAAGAACAAACAATGCCCCCACAAAACAATTATGTAGACTATTGGGAATGCTGTTACATAAGACTAGATTTAGTAAGTACTTTGATTGAAATTCACTGTTTCGAACAAAAAAAATTTAATTTCACCACTATTCCTGTCTAAAAAGCATGAAATTTTAGTCTCCGTGTTGCAGAGAGAAAGGCGGCAAGAGCTAATAATACTAGGCTCAATTGCAGAGCCAGGTATAAAGCCCTTGCTATTCTGATGTGGTCCACAGACCAGCAGCATGAACATCATTTTGGAGCTTGTTGGAAACGCAGCATCTCGTGCCCCATCCCAGAACTACTGAATCAGAGTCTGCGTTTTAATAACATCCCCCAGGTGAGCATGTATTCATTAAAGTTTGAGAAGCCCTGGTCAGGTGATTGACTGTGACTTCATTATCCTGGGCTTTCCACGTATTCTCTTCAGTGAAGAGAATGTCTCAAACCTGTACATTCATGATGTCTAAGAGTGGACAAGGCAGGAATATCTCTTCACAGTTATAATTATAAAAATTTGTGATTCTAATGTAATTTTTAATAAACTGTGTTTTTTCCTAAACAAATTATCCATATTCCCTCATCTACAGCAAGCATAACAAAAAAATCTCCTGAAAAAAAGCTGAAACAAATTTTCATATTTCTTCCAACACTGATTTCCTTTGGCTGTATTTTCCTTCGTTATACTTTCTTACATTGAAAAATAAAATTCAATAAGAATAATAGTTTGTGATACTAGGACAAAAAAATTAGTATTATTATTATTACCATTTTTATAGTTTCCTTTACATTTTCAAACTTTATTATACTCTGTCTCTTATCTTTTGAATAATATTTATTAATATTTCTTATTATAAAATTATACATAATTATTGTAAAAAAAAGTAGAAATTACATAAATATATAATATACAAACTCAAAACCACCCATATATCCACAATCTAGAGTTAACTACTACCAGCATTTTGAGATATATTATTTTCTATGGAGATATATACTTATTCTTAATAGTTTATGAGAATTTCTCGTGTAATTAAAATACTTTCCTAACATGATTTTTAATGGAGGCATATTATTCTAACTCATGGATATGGCATCATTTATCTAACAATTAGCATTTTGTTAAACATTTAGTTTATTATTTTTAACATTAAATTATAATGATTCTGTGGTCACATAAAATTCTGTGTGCATCTTTGAATATTTTCTAAAGGTAAACTTGAAAAAGTAGAGTTACTAAGTCAAAGTGTATAGACATTTTAAAGCCACAAGATTTTCAAATTGCCATTCAGAAAGCGTATAACAACCTACAGTCCCTTATGCCATAGATCACAATTCCCATTCTCCATCAATGGATATTATATATTTTTAACTTTTGCCAGTATCACAGATGAAAAATGGCATCTCATTAATGTTTTAATTTCCACCAAAAGAGTTTGAATATTTTGTGTACGTCTATTGACCATTTCAAATATTTCCTTTGTGAATTGTCTTTTCATATCTTCTGCAGCCCAGAGTCAGGGAGCATGGAATACGCCGGAATTGACCAGCTGCCAAATCTGCTCAGAATGGCTCTTCTGTCCCAGGAAGTCGGAAAAGATGGAATCTGACGTGTGGCTGCCAAGCCCACTGGAGCTCGGCAACATAGAGCCGCGTTTTTCACCAACTTCCCCAGCCAGATACTCCCACCTAGCAAGAATTGGGAGCGGGGTAACCGGCACTGCTGCCACCCACGCAATACTGGCCTCCGCAGCACCGGGACTGTGGAAAGTGGGATCCGCCAACGTTCACCGCTGCCGAACCCACCGGGAATAGCTCTCCCACTCACGGAAGCCGGGGAAGACGGGATCTGCCGCTCAGCTGCCTCGCCTACTGGAAGAGCTTTTCCGGTTGCTGTGAGGGGATACGTGCAGTGTCAAGCTCAAAAGCGATGTGCTCATACAAGACTCTATAGATTCTGTTGACTAAACGTTCCTCAATATGTAGTAAGCCTTTTGATCAATCTCCAGAGACTTGAAATAATTACCTCTGCTAATTTTGACCAGCTTTATAGATGTCTCTCCAGGGAGGAGGTTTTCCCCAGCTCCACCATACACACTCTGTTTATAGTGAATTTTGACAATGAAAATTTCAGATAATTACAGAATCCAAACCATTAACCTTTTTATTTCATGATACTTTATGAAAACTTGTAAGTTTCAAAACTATTTCTACATACTTGATTCAAATAAATATTAATTTATAACCTAATTTTTTAGATTTAAATGTATAAACTAGATAAAATTTAAATTTTATTTCATTATATAATGTAGGGTAGGGTTTGATTTTTTTGTTTTCCTCACTAATTAGCCAAAATTTCCAGCACCATTTTTCATGTAATATCTGCTTACTATTCTGTTTTTAACATACATTTGGGTCTATTTCTAGATTTTTATTTTGTTCCCCAGATCTATTCTTGACACATTGTTTTGATTGTTGCAGCTTTATCAATCATTTTAATATTTGGTAGTGCAAATATTAAACTTCTTATTCTTTCTAGATTAATGTTTCTTTCTTTGTTGTTATAGCTGGTTATATTTCATAACTTCAAAAACATTTCATTAGATACAGCCAAAAATGCACTGTGCTATTTGCATTATACAATTTATGATAAATTTGGGGAACACTGACATCTTTACAATCTTGATTCTTCCTATCTGAGAGTAGGATAGGTCTGTCCAATTGTTTAATTCCTCTTCTAAGTCTCTTTGTAACTGCTTTGTAGAATTTTTTTTTAGGTAGATCTTCTAGATTTCATTTTAAGCTTAAATTTATGTTGCTATTCTGAATGACATTTTTCCCTTTATATATTCTAAATGGTTATTGCTGATCTATAAGAACTATGTGAATTTATTTATGTGTATTGTGTGAGAAGTAGCCTTATTGAACTCTGTTTCTATTATTAGTCCTCAGGGCTTTACCATCAATTCTTTTAGATTTTCTAGGTAACTAATACAGCCATTTAAAAATAATTGTATTTCCAATACTTTTACAGTTTCTTTTTCTTGTAGTACTTCATTGGATAGAGATTCCAAGACAAATCTAAGCACTTATTATGATAAGGCTTACTTGTATTATTAATAGATATATAATATTCACCACAGGGGTGTCAACTTTCCATCATCCCCAACCCAACATGCCCTAGGCCAGCCTCCAACCTAAAAAGCTATTTCATTCCCTACCCTGCCAGGTTTCCAGTGATCCTTTTAGAGTTTACCAGCATCCTGGCACATATCACAGAAGCATCTTTCCTAGAAAACTGAATCAATTTGAGTATGAGATTCTAAAGCATGAAAATGGCACAAAATTACCTCAAACCATAACTGAATGACCTTTGGGCAAGATCTCAAGGCACAGGCAACCTGGTTTTGATTCTCACCAAGTCTAGCCAGGTGAGATCTCAAAGCACACACCCTGGATTCCATGGCCAGGTAAGCCAGAGAGATTTAGGTCTTTGCACTCTCTCAGAGTCACCCTCTTGATAGTTCCTTTCTTCTTGTCCACTGGCATCAGCTTTTCCAAGGCCATTTTGAGGCCATTCAGTGTTGAGGCTTGGGAATGTGAATCTCTAGATCCTAGGCCTCTCCTTAGCTTCGCTCTTCTGGGCTCTCATAACGCAAAATCTAGTATCACACTCTTTCCCGGTAGGTCTTGCTGCAGTCCTTTCCTTGTAAGTTGCCTTAAGCTTCTACACATTCATCTTTCAAAATGAAACTACCCTTAATATTTTTATAATGAAGAGGAGAAATACACACAAATTTCATTTCTGTTACTATGTGTTAGGTACTGTGTAAAGCTATTTACAAATATTATATGATATAATAATAACTCCATAAAGTAAATACTATTATTTATCTCCATTTTACAGATGTGGAAATTGAGACTTACAGAGGTAAAATGTGCTCTCAAATATTACTCTATACTTCCTTTAACTTTTGACATTTAGTTCAAATATTGGCTTCAGGTTTAGAATAGTTTTTATTATGCTAGATATATGTCCTTCTATTCCTAATCTACAAAAGTTTTCTTCACACATTGAAGTTGAATTCCTCAAATGCCTTTTTAGCATCAATTGAAATGATCACATAATTTTTCCACTTTCTTTGATCTCTTGATATGATGAATTGTTTTAATAAATTTTCTACTTTTAAAATTTCTTTGCATGTCTTTTTTGATAAAGCCAACAGGTTCATAGTGTATTCATATTTTAATACAATGCTGTGTTTCAGTTGCTATTATTTATTTAGGGTTTTTGAATCTTTATTCTTGAGTTAGCTATTTTTGCAATTCATAAAATGAATTGGGGATCAATCCATCTTTTTCAAAACCTAATAAAATGTTCATAGCATACTATTATTTTAATACAGTCTGTATTTGAGTTACTATTATTTATTTAGGGTTTTGAATCTTTATTCTTACATGAACTGGTTATATTTTGCAATTCACAAAATGAATTAGGCATCAATTTTTGTAAACTCAATACCGTTTTAAATAATATAGGAATTGCTTTTTTATTGAAGGTTTGGGGAAAATCACCCTTAAAATATTCTTAGCCAGGTATCCTCTTCAGAGTTAGCACTTTAACAATCCCAACTTATTTCATGAATACTCAGATTTTCTATTCCCTCTTGAATTATTTTTAGAAATTCATATTTTCCAAGTAAATTGTCCATTTTATTAAGTTTGTCAAATTAATTAGAATAAAAAGTTGTTCATGACATTCACTTATAGTATTTTATCTCCTCCATATCTGATCTGAGAACCATTTTCTCCATCAATTGCCCCACTGTTGACCATCTTCTCTGTGCCTGACACTGCTCAGAGCACTGGGTAATTATTGATGAACACAATATATGGTTTCAGGTCATTTAGGATTTTATGGTCTAGTGGGGAAGAACAATGGTAAACAAGTAAGCAAAAAAATAAATAATTACAATTGTAATAAGTGGTATGAAAATAGCAAAGTAAAGTAATAGAAAATAAGTGGGGTATGGCTACAGGGCTAAGGGGAGTTCAAAGTTAGATGGAGAAACCTGGGAAGACCTCACTGTGGCATGACATTTAAATCCCAACCTGGAAGATTAGGAACGGAAGGAAGGAAAAATCCCAAAATATGCCTAGGCAAGACAGAACCTACTGTGTTTGAGGTACTGAAAGCAATACAAGGTGGCTGAAACAGAGGGGGTGATGTAGAGAGGGCTTTGAGATTGGAGAGCTGGGCAGGTAAGGAAGTGTGCATGTCTTCAATGGCTGCTGGGAAATTTCTACCAAGGAGGTTAGGTACTAGCAATCCAATCAGAAGGAAAATTGTAACTGCGTTTGCAAAGTTCTTTATGTAAAATGGGGAATAATTCAGTCATCCATATCCAAGAATGGGATAATTTATAATATGCATTTTGTGGATCATGGTAAAGAGTTTAGATAATTTTTAAGAACTACTACACTTTACTTTTTAACAGTTTTTGGTTTACACAAAAACTGAGCAGAAAGTACAGAAAGCTCCCATATAACCCCTTTCCATCCCAGTCTCATTCACTCTCCTACCTCACTACCCACACTGCTCCCCACCCACTTTCCCCCATTCCTAACATCTTTTTTTCCTCTAGTTTTATCGTGATATAATTGACATACAACACTGTATGAGTTTAAGGTGTACAGCACAATGACTTGACAGTGCATATATTACAAAATGATTACCACAATAAGTTTAGTTAATATCCACCACCTCATATAGTTACAAAATTTTTTTTTCCTTGTGATGAGAACTTTTAGGATCTAATCTCTTAGCAAGTTTCAAATATGCCATCCAGCATTGTTAACTATAGTCATGTTATACATTACATCCCCAGTACTTAATTATCTTATAACTGGAAGTTTGCATCTTTTAACCACCTTCAACCAATTCTCTCAGCCCCACCTGCTGCCTCTGGCAACCACCAATCTCATCTCTTTGCCTATGAGTTTGGTTTTGTGTAAAATCCCACATATAAGTGAGATCATACAGTGCTTGTCTTTCTTTGTCTGACTTACTTCACTTAGAATAGTGCCCTCAAGGTCTATCTATGTTGTCACAAATGGCAGAATTTCCTTTTTTAGGGCTGAATAGTATTCCACTGTGTGTCTGTGTGTGTGTGTGTGTGTGTGTGTGTGTGTGTGCGTGCACGCTCGCGCGCGTGTGCGCACACATGCCTATTTTCTTTATCCATTCCTCTGGTGATGAACACTTAAGTTGTTTCCATGTCTTGTTTATCATAAATAATACTTCAATGAACATGGGGGTGCAGATATCTCTTCAATATAGTGATTTCATTTCCTTTAGATATATACACAGAAGTGGAATTGTTGGATTATAGAGTACTTCTGTTTTTAGTTTTTTGAGGAACCTCCATACTGCTTCTATAGTAGTTTTACCAATTTATATTCCCACCAACAGTGTACAAGTGTTCCCTTTCTCCGCATCCTTGCCAGCATTAATGTGGTACATTTGTTACAACTGATGAAAGTTTTGGCTATTATGAGTAAGTTGTGATACATTGTTATTAACATCCATAGTTTACATTAGGGTTCACTCTTGAGGTTGTACGTTCTATAGGTTTTGATAAATATATAATGTCATGTATCCACCATTACAATACTACACAGAATAATTTCACCACCTTAAAAATCGCCTATGCTGCACCAATCCATTCCTCCTGCTTCCCTTCCTCAAGGCCCTGGCAACCACCAATCTATCTTTTTACTGTCTCCATAGTTTTGCCTTTGCCAGAATGTCATATAGTTGGAATCACACAACATGTAGCCTTTTCAGACTGGCTTCTTTGATTTAGCAATGTGCACTTAAGCTTCCTCCATGGCTTTCCATGGCTTGATAACTCATTTCTTTGTGTGACTGAAGTAGATTCCATCGTCTGAATGTACTACAGTTTGTTTATCCACTCACCTACAGAAGGACATCTTAGTTGCTTCCAAGTTTTGGCAATTATGAGTAAAGCCGCTATAAACATTCAAGTGCAGGTTTTTCTATGGACTAGATATTATTTTACCTGCACTGGCAATCCATCGAAGAATTGTGAATGTGTGTTCATTAAAAAGATGCCCCTCTGTCACTGCTGTGTGTACAGGAGGCGCATGTGGAAGTGAAGAGGCTGCTGCGGGAAGCCAGGCAAGAGAGACTCACAGCTGGGACTGGGGTGGGGGCAGAGCTGGTGAGAGAAGAGAATGCACTGGGTTATATAATATGGAAGGCGAATCAATAGGACTTGCTTAAAAGAGGGAAACAGAAAGGTAAAACAATAAAGACTGCTATTTCTGCCCTGTGAAACTGAGAGATAGCATTGCCATTTATTGAGAAAGTAAGAAGAGTTGAGGAACATGTTTGAGGGAAAAGGGGCAACCAAGAGTTCAATTTTGCATGTATTAAAGGTGAAATATCTGTCATATCTCCAAAAAGAAATACAAAATACAGAGATAGATATACAAATTTCAAGGGACAGATTTGGAGTGGGAATGTAAGGTTGGAAATCATGGATAAGAGAATGCCATTCAAAGCCATGGGAGAAGAGGTCTAAGGAATAACTGTGGGGAGCTCCAATATTTGGAGTTCACACAGGGGAAAATAACCTTCAAAGGAAATAAAGGGGTGCCCAGGGAGCTAGAAGGAAATCCAGTGTAGTGGGGCATCACAAAAGCCAAATGGAGAATGTGCTGAGGAAGGAAAATTCAGCCATCTATTACAAATTGTGTGTGTTTGAGTGTTTTCCCCTCATTTGTATTTATCATGCTAGTTAGAGGCTACCCATATGTTTTCTTAAAGAAATCAGTTTTTGAACTCGTTTCCAAATAAGTTTTTTTCTTTTATAGTCATTAATTTTTTTATACTCATTAATTCTTAAATTTATTCTTAGTATTCTTTCTACTACTGTTCTGTTTTTCTTTATCTACTCCATGCATTGAAGTTTTTAATTTGTGGACTTTACATTTGTTAGTAACTACACAGTTTAAACAAATAATTTACTTCTGGATTATAATCTTTGCCATTTACCAGAAAACATTATGTGAACTACTCCTATTATCATGATTTTCTAATTAATGTTTAATTTCATTTTTTACTTAGTTCTTGACCATAACATTTTTTCTCGTCTTAAGCAACAGAAATTTATTTTCTCAGAGTGGAGAAATAAAGGCTAGAAGACCAAGAGCAAGGTGTCGGCAGGTTTGGTTTCTCCTGAGGCCTCTCTCCTTGGTTTACAGATGGCTGCTTTTTCACTGTGTCCTCAGGTGGGCTTTCCCTTGTGTGTACACATCCTTGGTAACTCTCTGTATGTCCTAATCTCCTCTTCTCATAAGGACACCACTCAGATTTGATTAGGACCCACCATAAAGGCATCATTTTAACTTAATTACCTCTTTAAAGGCACTATCTCCAAATACAGTTACATTTTGAAGCACCTGAGTATTAAAAATAAGGCAAGAGGCTCAGAATGGAGTTGCTTTTCCTAAGCCTCACATCACCAAACTGAGACTTAACATAATTACGATTACAGCTCTCCCTTTTTTTTTTTTTTTTGAGGTAACACTGGTTTATAACGTTATATAAATTTCAGGTGTACATCATTATATTTCAACTTCTGTATAGACTCTGTTGTGTTCACCACCAAAAGTCTACTCACCATTTGTCATCATACACATGTGCCTCTTTACCCCTTTTGCCCTCTCCCCACCCCCCTTCCCCTCTGGTAACCACCAATTTGTTCCCCTTACCTATGTGTTTGTTTGTTTATCTTCTACATGTGAGTGAAATGATACGATATTTGTCTTTCTCCGACTTATTTCACTTAGCACTTATAACAACCATAAGGTCCATCCTTGTTGTTGCAAATGGCAAGATTCCGTCTATTTTTATGGCTGAGTAGTATTGCCTTGTATTTATATACTACGTCTTCTTTATCCCTTCATCTGTCAATGAGCACTTAGGTTGTTTCCAAGTCTTGGCTATTGTGAATAATGCTGCAATGAACATAGGGGTGCATATATCTTTTCAAATTAGTGTTTTTGTGTTCTTCGGATAAATACCCGGAAGTAGAATAGCTGGATCATTTAGTAGTTCTATTTGTAATTTTTTGAGGAATCTCCATACTGTTTTCCATAGTGGCTTCACCAGTTTACACTCACACCAGCAGTGTATGAGGGTTCCCTTTTCTCCACATTCTCTCTAACACTTGTTATTTCTTGTCTTTTCAATAATAGCCATTCTGATGGGCATGAGTGATAGCTCATTGTGGTTTTGATTTGTATTTCCCTAATAATTAGTGATGTTGAACATCTTTTCATCTGCCTATTGGCCCTCTGTATATCTTCTTTGGAAAATGTCTGTTCAGATTCTCTGCCCGTTTTTTGATTGGGTTGTTTGTTTTTTGTTATTGAGTTGCATGAGTTCTTTATATATTTTGGATGTTAACCCCTTATTGGATGTATGATTTGCAAATATCTTTTCCCAATTGTTAGGATGTCTTTTCATTTTGTTGATAGTTTCCTTTGCTGTGCCGAAGTTTTTAGATTAATGAAGTCCCATTTGTTTATCTTTTCTATTGTTTCCCTTGCCTGAGGAGACATGGTATTCAAAAAGACACTGCTAAGACCGATGTCAAGGAGTGTACTGCCCATGCTTTCTTCTAGGGGTTTTCTGGCTTCAGATCTTACATTCAAGTCTGTAATCCATTTTGAGTTAATTTTTGTGTATGGTGTAAGATAATGGTTTACTTTCTTTCTTTTGAAGGTGGCTGTCCAGTTTTCCCAACACCATTTATTGAAGAGCCTTTCCTTTCTCCATTATATGTTCTTGGCTCCTTTGTCAAAAATTAGCTGTCCGTAAATGTGTGGGTTTATTTCTCGGCTCTCAATTCTGTTCCATTGGTCTGTGTGTCTGTTTTTCTGCCAGTACCATGCTGTTTTGGTTACTATAGCTTTGTAGGATTTTTTGAAATCAGGGAGTGTGATAGCTCCAGCTTTGTTCTTTTTTCTCAAGATTGCTGTGGATATTCAGAGTCTTTTGTTGTTCCCTATAAATTTTAGGATTCTTTGCTCTATTTCTGTGAAAAATGTAATTGGGATTGTGATAGAGATTGCATTGAATCTGTAGTTTTCTTTAGGTAATATGGACATTTTAACTATATTAATTCTTCCAGTCCATGAGCATGGAATTTCTTTCCATTTCTTTGTGTCTTCTTCCGTTTCTTTCAACAGTGTCTTCTAGTTTTCAGTGTATAGGTCTTTCATCTACTTGGTTAAATTTATTCCTAGGAATTTCATTCTTTGTGGTGCAGTTGTAAATTAGATTATATTCTTGATTTTTCTTTCTGCTAGTCTGTTGCTAGTGTATAGAAATTCAACTGATTTTTGTAAGTTGATTTTGTACCCTGCAATTTTACTGTATTTCTTAATTATTTCCAATAGTTTTTGGTGGATTCTTTGGGGGTTTTCTATATATGAAATCATGTCATATGCAAATAGTGACAGTTTTACTTCTTCCTTTCTAATATGGATATGTTTTATTTCTTTTTCTTGCCTAATTGCTCTGGCTAGGACTTCCAAAACTATGTTGAATAAGAGTGGCAAGAGTGGACACCCTTGTCTTGTTCCTGTTCTTAGAGGGATACCTTTCAGTTTTTCACTGTTGAGTATGATGTTAGCTGTGGTTTTGTCACATATGGCCTTTATTATGTTGAGGTACTTTCCTTATATTCTTATTTTATTCAGATTTTTTATCATAAATGAATGCTGAATCTTGTTGAATGCTTTCTCTGCATCTATTGAGATGATCATGTGATTTTTATTTTTCATTTTGTTAATGTGGTGTATCACATTGATTAATTTGTGGATGTTGAACCATCCCTGCATCATTGAAATAAATCCCACTTGATCATGGTGTATGATCCTTTTAATGTATTACTGTATTTGATTTTCTAATATTTTGTTGAGGATTTTTGCATCTATGTTCATGAGCAATATTGGTCTATAATTTTCCTTTCTTGTGTTTTCCTTGTCTGAATTTGATATCACGGTAATGTTGTCCTCATATAATGAGTTAGGAAGCATCTGTCCTCTTCAATTTTTTGGAAGTGTTTGAGAAGGATAGGTATTAAATCTTTGAATGATTGTTAGAATTCACCAGAGAAGTCATCTGGTCCTAGACTTTTATTTTTTGGAGGTTTTTGATTACTGTTTCAACCTATTTACTAGTGATTGATCTATTCAGATTCTTTATTTCTTCTTGATTCAGTTTTGGGAGGTTGTATGATTCTAAGAATTTATCCATTCCTTGTAGGTTATCCAGTTTGTTGGGTATAGCTTTTCATAGTATTCTCTTATAATCCTTTGCATTTCTGTGTTATCCATCGTAATCTCTCCTCTTTCATTTCTGATTTTACTTATTTGAGTCTTATCTCCTTTTTTATTAGTGAGTCTAGCTAAGGTTTTGTCAATTTTTTTTTATCTTTTCAAAGAACCAGCTCTTAGTGTCATTGATGTTTTCTATTGTCTTTTTAGTCTCTATTTCATTTATTTTCACTGTGATTTTTATTATTTCTTTCCTTCTACTGACTTTGAGCTTTGTTCTTCTATCTTCTAGTTCTGTTAGGTGTAGTTTAACATTACTCATTTGAGATTTTTCTTGTTTGTTGAGATGGGCCTTCATTGCTATAAACTTCCCTCTTAGAATTGCTTTCGCTGCATCCCATAGATTTTGGTATGTTATGTTTTCATTTTCATTTGTCTCCAGGTATTTTTTGATTCCCCTTTGAGTTATTCATTGATCTAACAGTTGTTCAGTAGCATGTTGATTAGTCTCCACATATTTATGACTTTTCCAGCTTTCTTCTTGCAGTTAATTTCTAGTTTCATATGATTGTGGTCAGAAAAGATGCTTGATATGATCTCAGTCTTCTTAAATTTATTGAGACTTGTTTTGTTTCCCAACTTATGGTCTATCCTTAAGAATGTTCCATGTGCACTTGAGAAGAATATGTATTCTGCGAATTTTGAATGGAATGTTCTCTCTAGATATCTATTAAGTCCATCTGGTCTAGTGTTTCATTTAAGGCCAAGGTTTCCTTATTGACATTCTGTCTGGATTATCTAACCAGTGGTGTAAGTGGGGTGTGGAATTTCCCTACTATTATTGTGTTGCTGTCAATCTCCCCTTAGGTCTGTTAATAGTTGCTTTATATACTTTGGTTCTCTTATGTTGGGTGCATATATATTAATAAATGTTATATCTTCTTGATAGATTGTCTCCTTCATCATTCTATAGTTTCTATCTTTGTCTCTTGTTATCTTTTTTGGCTTGAAGTCTATTTTGTCTGATATAAGTATGGCTACACGCACTTTTTTGGGGGTTGCTATTTGCTTGGTGTATCATCTTCCATCTCTTCACTTTGAGCCTATGTTTGTCTTTAGGGCTGAGATGGGTATCCTGGAGGCAGCGTATTGTTGGGTCTTGTTTTTTAATCCATTCAGCCACTCTGGGTCTTTTGATTGGTGAATTCAATCCATGTACATTTAGGGTGATTATTGTTATATGAAGAATTAATACTGCCATTTTATCTTTTGTTTACTGGTTGCTCTATATTTCCATTGTTTCTTTTTCCTTGTGTTTCTGTCTGCCACTTCAGTTTGGTGGTTTTCTGTGACGTGTTTTGCAGTTTCCTTTTTTTTGTGTGTTTCAGGACTCTAATCTGAATTTTTGTTTTGTGGTTCCTATGAGGTTTGTATAAAAGATCTCATAGATAAGATAGTACTTTTTCTGCTGATAGCCTCTTATCTTCATTTGCCTATGCAGGTTCCATCATTTTCCTCTTCCCATTCTATGTTTTTGTTGTCAAAAATTTTCCCTTTTTTCTTGTGAGTTTGTTACCAAATTGAAGTGGTTATACTTATTTTTAATGCTTTCTTTAGCTTTAACATTTATGTTATAACTAATTGTTTAGTAACCTATCCTAAGAGTTGCAATTTTCTGATTCTGTCTATTTATCACCTTACTTAAAGCTTTGTGTACATTTGCCTTTTTGTTTCAGGTAGGAGAGCTCTCTTGAAGATTTCTTGTAAAGCAGGTCTAGTGGCGATGAACTCCCTCAGCTTTTGTTTGTCTAGGAAAGCCTTTATTTTTCCATTATATTTGAAAGATAACTTTGCTGAAGAGTATTCTTGGCTGACAGCTTTTATCTTTCAGTATTTTGAATATATCATTCCACTCCCTCCTAGCCTGTAGAGTTTCTGCTGAGAAATCTGCTGATAGCCTAATGGAGGTTCCTTTGTAAATTATTGTTTTTACTCTCTGGCTGCCCATAATATCCTTTCTTTGTCATTGACTTTTATTTTTTGTGAGGAAGATTAGCTCTGAGCTAACATGCAATGCCAATCCTCCTCTTTTTTTGCTGAGGAAGCTTGGCCCTGGGCTAACATCCATGCCCATCTCCCTCTACTTTATATAGGATGCCGCCACAGCATGGCTTGACAACCGGTGCATCAGTGCATGCCAGGGATCCGAACCTGCAAATCCTGGGCTGCTGAAGCAGAGCATGCACTTAACCATTGTGCCACTGGGCCAGCCCCTGACAGTTTTAATATAATGTGCCTTGGAGAAGGTCTTTTTGTGTTGAGATAATTATGTGTTCTATTAGCTTCATTTACTTGTGTATCAAGTTCCTTCCCCAGATTTGGGAAGTTCTCAGGTATTATTTTTTTAAATAAGCACTCTGCTCCCTTTTCCTTCTTTTCCCCTTCTGGGATACCTATTATCCTTATGCTGCTTTTCCTAATCAAGTTGGATATTTTCTGTAGAATTTCTCTATTTTTTAAAAATCTTAGTTCTTTCTCCTCTTCTACCTGAATATTTTCTAGACTTCTATCTTGAAGCTCCTAATTCTCTCTTCCATATGATCTGCTCTATTTCCAATGCTTTCTACTTTATTCTTCATCTCATATTGAGTTCTTTAGCTCCAGAATCTCTGTTTGGTTCTTCTTCAGAGTTTCAATTACTCATTCTGTTCCTTAATTGTATTCTTGAGCTCATTGAACTGTCTTTCGGAGTTTTCTTGTAGCTTCTTGAGTTCCTTCATGACAGCTATTTTGAATTCTCTATCAGTTAGGTCACAGTCTTTCGTGTCTTCAAGTTTGGCTTCTGGAGAATTGTCATTTTCTTTTTGTGATACCATGTTACTATAGTTTTTCATAGTGCTTAATGAGTTATTCCTCTCCCATGCATTTGTAGTAGCAAATATCTTTCTTATTTAGGAAAGGCTTTGTTTACTTTGATTCTGAGCTGCTTCTGATTGTATTTGAGAGCCTGCACTTTCCACCCTCCACTGCCACTACCAGATGCATTTTAAGTGCCGTCATTATGCTGTTTGTGCTTCTGAGGTTGCTGGTGCCTTGCTGCTTATGGAGTCACTGCAGTCGCGGTGTTATCACTAGGGTCACTGGCAAGCACCTCTGCTGCCTCCAGGGTTGCCTGGCTGCAGGTTCCCCTACTGGGGCAGGAGGAGGGAGAAGGTAAGATGGTAGCTGGGGTCATGGGATCCTCTGCCACACCTGGGGTTTCTGGAGTTGCAGGTGCTGCTGCAGCTGGGGGGAACCAGGGTTGTAGGCTCTGTTGTCATGGTTACTGGGCACTCCACAGCCTCAAGTGCTGCTCCTATATGCACTACCTGTGCTGCTGCTCCTAGGTTTTCTGGGGGTGATGGCACTACCACTGCCAGGGGCTCTGGGTTTTTGGGTGTCACCACTGCTGCTGGATGGGCCTCACAGGCATCACTGCCACTGCCATGGGGAAGGTGTACCTGGGTCACAGGCACTGCCATGGTTCCTAGAGCCTCTGGTCTCAGGCACCAGCACAGTTCCTGTACTTCATGGGCACCACCACCGCTGCTGGGGGTACCAGGTTCTTGGATGCAACTCCCACTGCTAGGAGGGCCAGTGTCAGAGGTGCCACCACCAGGGCAGGGTGGGGGGACTGGGTTGCAGGCATTGCCACAGTTCCTGGAGTCTCTGGTCTTGGGCACCACAGCAGTTCCTGGAGCCTCAGATTGTGGTGCCACCACCACTGCTGGATGAGGGAGAGGGGCTGAGTCCAAGTGCCACCACAGTCCCTTGAGCCTCTTCTCTTGGGATCCAATGAGATTCTTGGAACCTCAGGTCATAGGCTGGTGGTAGTGGGGTCTTAGATGCAGCCCCTGCTGCTTGGAGGACCTGGGTCAGAGGTGCCACCACTGGGGAGGGGTAGGGGTGGCGGGCTAGGTTACAGGCACTGCCGTGGTTCCTGGAGCCTCTGGTCACAGATGCCACAGCAGTTCATGGAGCCTCTGGGAGTGTAGGCTGCCTCCGGTCCTGGGGCCTCCATTTACCAGCATTACTGCCGTTTCTGGAGCCTCTGGTCACAGACACAGCCACAGTTCCGGGGGCCTCCAGTCTTGAGAGCTGCCACCACTGCCAATGCTCCCTTGACGCCACTGCCTCCATGAGGTCCAGTCCACCCACCTTCAGATGTATGGAAGTATGGATCTCTCAGGCGTTCTGGTGTGCTATGTAGAGAATCCTTTGTTGGTCCTTGGATGTCCTACTGGTTGAAACTTAGAGGGGAGAGACAAACGGAGCAACTCACTCCACCATGATGCTGATGTCACATCCTGTAAGAGAGATCAAGAGAGTGTCTTAATATTTAAGAGTGTCTTAAATGCCTAGATTTGTTATTGTTGTGGTTTATATGCTTCATTGTTGATATTGTTAATATTTACATTGCATTTTGGCCAGGTAATACAGTCTTACAAGATTTATGATTTGGGGCATTTATTGAGACCTTGTTGTATAACACATGATAAATTTTGTAAAAACATTTAGGCCAACCCAAAAGAAAATACATTTTATTTATGTAAGTCGTTGAGTTAGATATGTTTCTATTAAATCAATATTATTGTTTTATTATTCCACTACTATTTTCTTAGTTGTATTTTTCCTATTTCACCTGTTAAGAACTGAAAGTAATACAGGAATATTTGTGCTACCATCATGATTATATCAACATCTCCTTGTATTTCTAATAGTTTTTATTTACATTTTAAGCTATATGTTATTCATCAAATAAAGTTCAGAACATCCATACTTCATTGCAGATTATACCATTTTTTCAATGTAAAATAATAGGGCTTAATGGTTATTTGCCTTGCATTTATACTCATTCAATCAAATAATGCCTTGAAATGTATACTCATATTAATTCAATATCAGCTGCTTTATTTTTTTGCATTTGCCTATTAACTTTACACAGCCATTACTCTACTCTCTATAATTTTATTTTAGGTAAAAGTTTTAGAGCTGACTTTTTTCAATCCCAGTTATTTTTTAGCAGTGATATTTTACCTAGTTAATCTATTTTCTTGAAGAACAAATAAATGATTGTTGTTTTGTTTTACCCTTTCTGTTCTTTATGCTTTTTTGACATTTCTAAAATCTTTTTTCTTTAATATATTATCTATCCTTTTTCAAGTTAGTTTTTTCTAAGCACAATTGAACCTTATCCTCTAATTATCAATATCAATTGACTCCCTTATGTGAAATAGGGAAATCAATCGTTTTTAGCCTTTTTCTAACCATTTTTGTTTTAATTTATATAATTGACCCTCTAGACTGAATTTTTTTTCACATTTTATATCTTCTCTTTCAATAATTATTTATGATATTCATATTCTCATTTGTGACTCTATTAACAAATAACTTTATTTAATGGTAAATTTACATGGTTTTAAATTTACTTCTAGTCTTCCTAAAAGCATGATCTCCCTACATGTAAGTTGTTTGTTTTTCAGTTCATCTCTCAGCTGACTGCTATCTGCCTTTAATTAAATTTGTTTTCCCAAGACATGTACATGACTGAACTACTCTTTCAGCCACTGTCTATCTGATATTTTTTGTTTGTTTCCCCTATGAATGATGATTTGACTATGTGAAATTATTGGGTTATAACCTCTTTCCCATAAAATTTATATTATTTCATGGTCTCCTATCACTAATACTATTATAGAGGAGAAAGCTGGAACACATCTGAAAGTTCTTTTATTTTTTTTGATTAGATACTTGGAGAATTTGTCTTTATACTTAATCATTTCTTCAGAATACGCCTATAGATTGAGTACATTTCTCTGGTTTGTAATTACTCTTTTTATTTCAGGTAGAGAATTTCACTGGTCAGAACTGTTTTCATCTTTTATATGTATGATATTTTCTGTTACGCTTATTTTGATCTCCATGTCTACAACCATCTCTCTATATATTTTTACCTTTTAAACCTGTTCTACTGTATTCTATTTGAGGTTCTCTAGTTTGTTCTCCATACTGCTCATTTTACTTTCTGCAGATATTAATTCTCATGTTCTACTTTCTTTTCTTACCTTTTTAAAATTAATCTTACTTAATTTCCCATTTAATTTTCCCTCCCTCTCCTTCCCAGTTCTTCACATCAACATGTCATTCTCTTTCATCTTTAATACTTAATATTAAAGATCTTTAAATTTTATTGCAAGTACAAAGCAAGTGTCTACAATTAACCTCTGTAGACCATATTTTTAAATTGTATTCTCTTCTTTTGCCTTCAGGAGTTCATGTTTTACTCCTCCTAGGCTGAAAAAAGTTTTCCATAAACACTTATCCCTAGTTTCTAGATACAGTTTATTTTTCTCTGGTCAATTTAGTGGGTGTTTGGGTGATGAGAGGGAGAGATGAGAATAATATCTTACTGCAAATTTTAGAAGCAGAAAAAATATAATAAAAAACTAAAATAATTGCGTCTATAAAAAGTATACAAACTTTATGCTAAATTAGGTTGTATTTATATTTTCACTGAGTGAAGAAGTACAGAACTGATTTTTAATGAGAAGCTTAGAATATATTACATAAAATCAGTAAAAATTCGTTAAATTTAATAGCCTTTGCTTTCTCAAGATTTGGGGATATTGATATTGTTGTACATATAAAATTAACATGTTAAATTCACAACATCATTAGGACATTGAGAGATAGCTCTATTCAAACTATTTTACAGATGGATAAAGGGAGGCTTAACTTACCACTTGCTCAACACAACATAAGTCAATAGAGAAGCAAGTTTAGAATCACAAAGCCTACCAATTCGTGCAGTTAAAAAAAAAATCAATAAAGGAATTCAGTGATTTGAAAATTAAAACACCATGGTGCTATCTTTAAGAGTTGAAAGCAAAATATTGACTCATAACTTTTCCCTTTTTTTTTTGTACTCCTGTTAAATAATGAGATTGTTATTTTTCCTAGCAACAATGTGTTCAGAAATGGGAAAGGCTGAACTGCATTAGTCAAGAATATCCAATTGAAAATCACATGTTAATTTTGTAAATTTGTTCAAAATAATAATGCTTTTGAGTATCACCCATCATGTAAAATCAGACTGTCTCTAAAGTGTGACATGTGCAAGGAAGTCCCCTCAGAGTTCACTAATGAACAAAGCGGTATGTAGTAACAGTAATTCTAGCAATAAATGGAGTAATTAGAATGTGCGTGGTAATAGCTGTCACATAATTATAGCAATCACATCAAAACTGAATGAAAATAAAAAGAAAGAAAATAGAGGTCTGATCTTCATATTAAAAAGAATAAAACAATAAGTTAAATCTCATGCAAGAAGAAACTCTCCTTATTCCAAAAGCGCACAGGCAGCTCAGAACAGCCCATTCACAGCTGTTTGTGGCTGGTTAACTGCTTGACCATCCTGGATATGAAACCTTTTGCTCCTCAGCTCCGGGGAGACACAAGTCTTGGGGGACAGGCTTGGCTGGTTGGCTTTCTGTTTATTAACAGAATTTTCTTGTTCTGAGGCACATGGGCTGTCCATGCCAATTTAGGATAAATTACTTCCACAGGTGATCAGCTGTTCCTTATCTCCTTTGAGCTCAGAGAAAGAAAGAAGAGCTTAAACATGAGCATGTGGGATCTAAAGGGACAGAGAATCACTCTGATAAGGAGTCGTGTGATCACAGGAATGGGTTACTAAATTAGATTGTGATACTAGGGAAATATTAACTGAATTGTACTGAACTTCATGAGAGTAGTCATATATTCAGAAATGATCTTAATTTAATACCGTTAGCCAAAAGAAAGCAGTTCTAACAATATGCTGCTTAAAAAAGGTAGGCATTCCACTGAAGGGCACTGCATAAATAATAAGTAATTACCCTGGGAGAGAGAAAAAAGACCCAGAACTTTAAAACTTGCAATGGTGAGAAATGATCCTTGTGTTTTAACGTCTTGCTACTCAAAGTGTGGTCTGTAAACTAGCAGCATCAGCATTCACTGGAAGTTTGTCAGAAACACAGAACCTCAGGCCCACCCCACACCTGTAGAATCAGAATCTGCATTTTAACAAGATCCCTAAGAGATCTGTAGGACATCAAAGTTTGAGATGCACTGATTTAACAGATTCATAGGCCACCAGAAGGGAAGAGATCTTGGAAAAGGCCTTACCTAACCTCACTTTTCAAATTTAAAAACTCACCAAAGTTGCACCACCAAAGAGGCAATAAATGTCAGATGACCAATTAATGTTAGAGTTAAATCCAGATCCTAGACCAGTGCTCTGACCATGGTCCATGCTATCACCCAAGAACTTCCAAATTCCCAACAAAATGAAAAAAACTAATCAATTAATCTGTTTCCTAACTCCTCCTCATTCAATTTTATATTAGTATTCTAGTACTGGACTTGATGTTAAAAAAAAACTTTCTCATAAATGAATCCCCTGTCAAAGAATAAACCCATTAACAGGACAGATTCACTGAACGCCAAGGTTATGTATTCAAAAGATCTTCTCTCTTCAGTCATTACTGATGCAATCAAAGGTACTGTGAGAGATTGCTGGAAATGATTAAATGTGTTTGATTTCAAACTGATAACTCTGGTGGAGAGGGCGAGAGGATATTGGAGGAGGAGGAATGCAGGACAGCCAGGGACGGCGGGAGGGGAGAGCAGGAGCCGAGTGTTGGCACTGCTATGGCGTGCCTGTCTGACATCACTGGCTTAACATTTGTATTTCAGTCCATCATCTGACTAATAACTCCGTGTAGTGAAATAAAGCACCCATTCTGGAGGTAATTGTTATGTGGTGGAATATAAACAAGCCCCATTCTGCAGTATATTTACTACAGTGCATATTTACGAGTTGGGTTTAATTAAAAGTCAGGAACACTAGAGCTATTTTTTAACTAGATGCCTATTATCTAGTGTCAAATGCTTGGTTTTAATCACGCATTTTATGTCATCGTGACCTAGATCACTGCCTGTGACATATGAGATAGTGTGTTGTCTTTCCTGAAAAGATGTAGCAGGGCTTGATGGATGTTTTCTCGTTCCTAACCTCATTACTACCAGCTTCCCATCCATCTCATAAAATGCTATGATAGAGAGTGGGAAGGTGCTATAAATCATAATATTCCAGCCGCTTCCAGCAGATTCATTAGAAATGCTGACTATATATCTCACAAACAGAAAGTCAACACACAAAGTAGGTTGCTGCTTCTCCCCAGGATCAAGACACCCTGCTCCTTGCCCCTCTCTCTCCCAGTGGAACAAAGGTTCTTTTTAAATGGTCAAAAAACGCCATTTAATGAACGACGGCATAGCCCTCTGTCCTAACATGATTTATCCAATACAGAGTTGATAGATACTAGTTTCAGTCTTGTTATACACCATATCATCATTATTCCCCTGATTGGAAGGGCTGTCGACCTCTAAGTGTCAAGGAAACGGATTCAGTTAAAATCGATTAGGTCTTGGGGTTTTTGTCGTTATTGTCTTTGCCCTGACAAAGAAAAGGACTCTGTGTCCCTTACGGTTAAGGAGGAAGTTGTAGAAGAGAACAGGGAGACCTCTGATGTTATCACTTTTTCAGTTAATCAGGTGTGAAACCTTGGTGACATTGTTGGCTCTTCCCTCTTTTTCGATCACTCATTTGTTCATTTACTCAACAAACATGTAATGAGGACCTCCCGTGAACGAGGTGCTGTGCTAGATGCTGGGTTACAACCATAAATCAGACTGGGCCTTCCCTCAAGGACCTTGCACATTAAATGCAAAAACAGAGTACAATGGCAGCACACAGAGGAAGTCCTAACCCAGTCCAGGCGGGGCGGTGGTGGTCAAGGATGAAACCCAAGGTCACCAGAGAAGAGGGAAGGGAACATGTTCTAGAAAGAGAGAGCAGCGCCTGTGCAAAGATTCTGTGCTGTGAAAAGGCTATGGTCCAAGTTTAGCACAGCTGAGACCAAGAGGCACAGGAAGTGGTGGGAGAGAGAGGAATTTAGAAGCAACAGACGCCAGACTGTGAAGGACCCTGTATGCTTTATAAACAAATGTAAGCTATTCCAAGAGCAATCGGAAACTATTAAACACTTTTAAGCAGAACTGTAACCTGGTGGGTTTTGCATTTGGATTGATCACTGTCATAACATTGAGGAATGGATGCAGGGGGATGGGACATGGATTAAATCAGGGAAACTCACAAGAAGGCAGCAGCAGTAACAGCATGAGGTGTGAGAATGGAGAAAGCTGGAAGTAGTTGAGAAATATTTACAAGGTAGAAACAACAGGACTGGTGATTCATTTGATCACTCTAACCTAGCTGGTCACCAAGTCTGTTAGGTCTTTTTTCAAACTAGCCTTATTCAGCTGTTCTCACTTGTTCCCACAGCCACTGTAGACTCTTTCTAAGATGAAAAGCCTTGTACTGTACCGTAACTGACATCCATACCTGAGCTGATCTCTCTGGTCTCCTATCATGTTCTACAACCTAATAAATACACATAGGCCTCCTCTCTGTTCTGAAATCTCCAGTGTCTATCATGCACCTGATCCCCACTATCTGCACAATAGTCCTCAAACTTCAGTAAATATCTGAATCACTGGAATGCTGGGGTGGGAGCCTTGTGGAAAATGCAGAATCCCAGCTCCTACCAAGATAGAGTTTTTGACTTAGATATGGCATGGTATCCAGATATAAGTCTTTTAAACAAACATTTAAGATACTAAGATAGGAAATATGCTTTGATACAAAGTTCAGAGCTATGGCTTGGAATTAATAGACCACTACAATTTCTGCAACCCATAATGTCCTCGTGTCCTTTGTAACTTCTCTCCCCAAATCACTCTCTGTTGTCCTCTGGCTTGGTTTCTTACCGTAAAAATGGCTATGCTATAATCATTCCCATATCCGCACCATAGTCATGTTGTTCTGCCTCTACCCTCTGCCTGTCTGGATTCAGTCCATGTAGGAGGGCTCAGTTTCCACATCTGTAAAGGGTAAGGGACAGATTAAATGATATCTAAGTTACATTACAACCTCACTATTCTGTGACTCATTTTAAATCCCACCTCTTCATGAGCCCATCCCTGATCACTCCAGCCTTCATTGACTCCTCTTTTTCAACCTGGTCAGTCCCTTTTTTGTTTTCCACATTTAATTATATGAACTATTTTATAGCTTACTGAAAGCAGTATAGAGTTGAGATTGAAAGCATGGAAACTGGAATCAAATAGAGTTGGATCAGGTCCTGGCTTGATCACTTACTACCTGTATGATATTGAGGAAGTTGCCTTCTTTCTCAACTTCAACTTCCTTATCTGTAAAATAGGGACAATAAAAGTTTCTGCCTTGTAGAATTATTGCAAAGATAAAAAGAGATAATCCACTTAAAGCAATTAGTACAGTGCTTGTAACTCATTAAGGCATTCTATAAAAGTTAATAAAAACCAGTGTGACAGCCTTGCCTCTGCTTACAGCTCAGTTGTAAGCAACTTGAAGACAGAGCTGGAAGCTTCTTTTATATCACTGAGCACTTCCCCCACTCCAGAACTGGACACAGGACAGCATCACCTGGGGGATATTTGTGGACTGATATTTATGGTGCTCTAAAATAAAAACAAGTGAGCGTAGCAGAAATAAATCTTATTCTGTACACAAACTCAGGTATTCCAGAATATCACACGCCCATGATTTTCTTTAAATCATTTTAGATGTGACTTCAGCTTCATCCTACTGTCCTGAAGGAAATTCAGTGTCAGTCATGATTATCTGTCCCAGGAAGAAAAGTCCCAGAGTCCTCAGCACCAGAACATGGGGGAATTCTCACACTGTTCCATACTGAGATGCCCAGTGACCCAGCCCATCTGGTTCCTGCAGGTCACATGCAGCCTAGTTGCTTCTCTGTCTTGCATGGAATGTAGGCAACTGGCCTAGGTTTGGAACTCCTGAACTCAAGGTACAGTGCCCAGTGCTTTTTTGGCCATCACTTTTGAGGTTTTGTCATGTCCCCAGGACTTTGCCAGGAGTGAGATATGAGCCCCACTCCAAAAGGACCAAATCCTTCTCTTGTCTCATCTCAGCCAAAGAGAGTACATCCCTGGCCTTGGAAGACCATTCCTTCCCTTATTCTCTGGGGCAGTTAATAATGACTTTAATGGGGTCCCTACGTAATGACTTTAATAACTTTAGGATTCTGCTCTCAGGCCTACCAAAAAAAATTCTCTGAGGCAGGGAATTATTAAGGATCTGGCTGCCTGCCTGAAATGAGGAAAGAAAAATAAATGAAAGAATAATAAGCACAAATTAATATTTTAATAAACTATCCTTCCCAACAAGTCAAGAGGAATATATTTGCCTGAACACCAAGGATCAAAGCACAAAATAAAGGGATGCTGGAATATTGACAGCATGTTTCTCTCGTGAGTCAGATAAGACCTTTTTCTCTACGGTTTTGAAACTAGGAAGAAGAATGGGCCTTTGGTCAAGGTTAGGATTCACTCTGCCTCCTTTCCAAGTTTTCAGAAACTTTCTGATTGTTACAGTGAGAGTGCCATCCATGCCGGAAAGGTACATCTTGCCTCTTGAAAGGACAAAGGCTCAGAGAGGCCATAAAAATTGCTCGTAAGTCTTCTTAGACATCAAAGGACTCTTACCAACATGCAGATGACCTAGTGAAAGTAAATCAGGAACATATGGATTAAAATTCTCTTGAAATACACATGGGCTTAGAAACTAGGTGAGGAGGGAACTGCTTAGGGGCAAATGCATTTTGGATTTTCTAAACACGTGTGTGGCTGTCACCACTAACACCCTCCACCGACCCCCAGAGACACGCATACAAACATTCGCTCACTGCATGACCTGAAGCCCTAGAGATGGCAAGACTCCTAGAGACCACACACCATGGGAGACTCGTAGCTATTTCCTCAAGGTTAGATTAATTCACAAGTGTTTTTCTAATGTTTTCAGAAAAAGAGAAAAGGGAAGGAAAAGTCGATTGGTGATTCAGAGTAAACAGTGACAGACTTTTGATTTCTGATTTCAAGAATAAACACATATCTACTTTATTGGCCTCAGTTTTCTCATTTATAAACTGTAGGAAGTAGACTGATTTGATCTCAGAAATGCTCGAAAATGTCCTTACGCTCTGATCATATTTTTTCATCTAGTACTCCCCTTTGTCCTTCTGTTTCTAATTTGGTCATACACAAATGTTCACAGCAATAACAACAAGACCTGAAAGTTGAGCTTTAAAATATCCTACCTCCAAGCCTGGCTCTAGGAAAATTCCAAGCAGGTGAAAATGAATCTTGAGCATCCACACATTCACTTTTCTGCCCCGCCTCTGTCCCTGGACCACCACCACAAAGGACTTCAGCCCTGATGCTGACCCGCACAGCCTAAGAGCCCATTGGAGAACCCACACTGAGAGCTAACCTACAGCATAGGACGATCTCTTTCATAAAGAAGAAGTAGTGTGGGGCTTTTTAAAAAACTCATTAATGACAATCAGGAAACATCAAGAGTTAAGTCTAAAATTACAAGACTAGATTAGAAGGAGAGAGGTAAGACATTTTATTACATGTTTAAATCCTCATTAATAAAGTGAGAGAAAAAGTTACTATCAGTATGATCAGTATCAGGCAGATTAAATATCCACTGAAAACTTCTTTCCAAAGCCAATTTTCTCATTCATAATGTCCCTGCCATCCTGAACCTGAAACAACTCACCCTAGGAAAGCCTATTTGCCTTCTGGTAGAAGAAGGAAAGGTATTTATGTACTAAAACTATTATTCAGCAGCTCTCTACCTCTATTGTGACTGTTGTGGTAAGGTCATAGTTATCTCACATTATCCATTTCCAGAGTGTATTAGAAAGAGATAATGATTAGGATCTGCATTTGAAATGGACGTCTAAGTTCTCTCCAAGAGCCATTGACTTCATCAGTCCTTAATGTAGGACCTAGTTTTGAGTTAATAATATAAGTGAACCCAGACACAGTGCTGACATCAAAGCCCTTGCTTCTACCAAGATGCATGACCTATAGTGATTCTTTCCTTACACCTGAGAAAATTGCTTCTAACATATGGATCTCAAGTGCCATGGATGAAATTTCATGGTGTAGATATCCTAATCTACTTGAAATAATCTTCTCTGTCACCTTGACCAGCCAAACCACCCAGACCAGCCTCTCACTATATTCTCCCACAGTACCTGGTACTTCCCTAGCATAACATTGAAGACCGGAAGATCTGAGACGGGAGGAATTGTGACAGTCTTGTTCTCCACTGTATTTTCAGAGTCTAGACAGTGCATGGCATAAATAATAAATATTTGCTGAACACAGACATAAATGGATGAATTTTGTCTCAGAACTCTGTTTCCTAAATCAGTACTGAATAACTTTTGCTGATACTCCAAACAATCTACCCATCTCTGTCCCTCTAGTTTATAAACATCATAGTTGGTCTCTTTGTGGCTTCAAAGGGCATTTTAAGGCATTTCTTCATCCCTCTCTATATTTGATTTTAGAGCAGCATTAATTCCATTTCACAAGCCTGAGGCAAAAACTTCTATCTCTGGCCCCAAAACACATATGTAGTTCGGGAATAATAAGGGGGAAGATGAGCACTCAGGAAATCCTCACTTTCAATTCCATTTGTCATTCCTTATAAAGAAGAGATCTTACAATGTTCCCCTGGAACCCAAGAACTTTGTATTTGTGCTTTGTAGATGCGCCTTTGTAGATACACAGGCAAAATTAAAATCTGACAATGAAAATGCAGTTAAAGAATCATTCCAAGCAAGAAACCACGTTGCACATGAAGAAGCATACAGCATCGAGGTGATCCAGGTGGAGTTGATTAGAGCCTGCTCTGTTGGCATTCCAATGCACGTTATGTCAGGGGCACAGAGCTGAATAATGAAATTAGTATCCTCATATTAAAATACAACCCAGATAAAAGTTCAAAAATGTACATGAAGAATTGATTTGAAGTCCCCATTAGTATATTTCTTTACAAGTCAATTCGCCAAGGATAAAGATATTGTGGAGTACTTCTCGCTCATTTTTTAGTAAGTTCGTGGAGGAAAACATAAGATAGATTTGTTACTTTGTAAAAATACTGCACACAGACACAATAGAGAAAATTTTAAGCACTTAGACTTGTCTTTGCCATTGAATCAATCTGAAAAATGATGTGACATCTATTCTGAGAGGGCAAAGGAAACATCATGAAAAAAACCACACAGGAGCTAAGGCTCCTATTAAAGAGGTTTCTAAACTATGTTCAAATATGTGTCGTGTGGATGAGCCCCAATGCTGAAAAGATGCCGGGCATTTCAAAACAGGGCTGGACAAGCCACACAAATTAGGATGTGCTCTTTATATTTCCCAGTTTGGGAATTATTTGTAATTATAGTGGCAGAGAGTAGTATAATTTACTTTCACACTAAACTTTATTGGCTATTCTGGACCAAAACAAGAATATTTATTGTCTGAATATTCCAAATGAGAGTACTTTTTTGTTTATAAAATAAACCTTATTAACTAAATATATTTCAAACATAACATGACTCCGCTACCTGACAGCTTTGACTAGGGGGACAAGTTCAGTTTGGTATGTTAGGGTTATGGTGTCACAGGGCTCACATCTACAGTAATGAAACAAACTAAATCTCTTAATTTAATATGCTAAGCAAAATAAACATAAATTTGAAAAGTTGAAAATTTGTGAAGTTCTGACAAAGGCAGGCACCAAATTATCTAAAATGTATTCAATTATAATTTTAAATACCTTGATGATATAAAGAACATCAGAAAAGTATTTCCCTATAAAAAAAGTGAATATTTGGATCCATGAGTATGAACTACAAATTTCCTCTTACTTGGATGCTTACCAGTGATGGTGTGTGAGTTTTTACACACTGGCATTGATTTAACTAACAGTTTCTACCACACCGCTTTTAAGGTGCTGGTTCAGTTCAATTGAAAATATTTCTGAAATTGCAAAGCAAACCATTTAAACACTGTTACTACTTGTAAGTATTTAATTGCGTGACTCCAATACTGTGGAACCAAACAAAATACAGAAATAAATCGGTTATGAGTCTGATAAAAGTTTTTAATTGCCATTCAAACTCCCAATTCAAATTTAGGTGTTGATCCAAATAGCCAGACTGTTCTTATTGATTTTTTTTTATAACAAATTAATGTTATAAATTGTAAGCATAAAGTAATGTTATACACATAAGAAAAGACTTTTAATTTTTGTAATTTGCAATTGTACATCAGGTTTCAGCTTTTAAAGGGTTTATACCACTAAAAATGATTGAAAACCACTGACCTGATCCAAACTCCTCCCTTGACAGATTGTTTAAGGTTGGAAAGACTAAGACGCTGTGAAAGATCAGTCAGTCTTTCTGGGCTTCTCAGAGTCTTTAATATGCAGAAGTAATTGTGAATTTCCACAAGGGATGATATTCTATGGTCTTAGTTTGGGAGCCCCCAGAAGGAGACCCCAAGAAAAGGATTTGAATGCTAGTGGCATTTGGGGGAGGGGAGAAAACACTGGTAGGAAACAGAAACAATGAGAAAGGAAGAGAAGGGAGCCAATCAGGGGTGTGTTATCAAGACATTTGCCACTGAGGGTACCTGGAGCGTAATTCCACAGGAACCTCTGGGACACGAGGTGGAACCTATGCTGTAGATCTATCCCACCCGAGGGGCAGGAAAGCTCTATATTTATACACCAAATGCAGTTAGTCACTGGAAGGGGTTTGCTCCAGAAAGTGTGTGTTCTGGGCACTTCCAGCACAGGCAATGGGAAGCTACCCCAGCACGGAAGTGGGAAGGCCTGGAAGTGCAAAACCCCAAGAGCTGCAGCTACATGTACCTAGTGTTTCCCAAACTAATTTGACCACAGAACTCCTTTCTTATGGAGCATTAAATAACTTCCACTAGAATGTCATTGTTTCAGAAATGTTACAGTCATACAGTGCTCTAATGAATATTATAATATAAACAGTGCTTTCACATACTTTATATAATTTGAGTCTCCAAAACCTAAGTGTTATTATCTGCATTGTACAGATGAGAAAAACTGAGGTCTCCACAGGTTAATGGTTACTGGTCGACCCAGAAAGTAAACTCAAGCTTCCGGTCTTAGGATCCAAATTCTTAAGTACATCAAACTGCTTCTTTCAGAAAATGCATTTTCAACTGAAACATAAAAATTTAGTACCTAGAGTAGGTTTGACCTTTTTATCCACGAAAGCCCTTATAAAGAACTTTTGTTCTATTAAAATGACCCACCACCACACCACGTATACGGTTCTATGAAAACTAGTAGATTTAGAAAAAATTTGTAGACAACTTTGAATTCCATGGTTACGGTAGATATAGTGAAGCTTGCTGTCACCTTAATTTACTATGCTGTCTATAGCATTACTGATAGGTACCTAAGATAGCCTTATAAATTTTAAGTTTTTATGTTTCTTCTATATTTCCCAGTATAGGATCACAATTTATAATAATGTGATGTATTGTTATAGAAATTGTCAGCTAGCAAAGGCTAAATATATTTTAAAGATTTGCAGTTACTAACTTTGTTAGTGCCGTGGAGTCAATTCCGACTCCTAGCGCCCCTAGCAGAGCGGAACCTTGCCGTATCTTTTTGCACAATCTTCTCACCTTCTGGCGCAGTATCAGAAAATGCTCCACTGCTATTCCTAGGGTTTTCATAGCCAATTTTTTAGGAAGTGGGTGGCCAGGTCCTTCTTCCTGGTCTACCTAGTCTGGAAGCTCCTTTGAAGCCTGTCCACCATGGGTGACCCTGCTGGTATTTGAAATACCGGTCGCATAGCTTTCAGCATCACAGCAATATGCAGAGGTCACAGCATGACAATTGACAGATGAGTGGTGTGGTTCCCTGACCAGAAATGAACTCAGACCGTGGTGGTGAGAGCACCGAAACTTAACTGCTAGACCACCAAGGCTGGCTGGTCACTAACTATAATGCAGGAAAAACAAAAAGTCTTCAAAAGCATATAGATCTACGATTTGGATGGATTTTTTAAGCTAATATTTATTGAGTACTTACTATGTGACCAGCACTGCTCTAAGTAATTTATGGATATGGATATTAATTCATAAGTACTCAGAACAGCCCTCTGGGGTAAGTACCTTATTTTCTACCCTATTTGACAAACGAGAAAACTGAGGTACAAAAAAGTTAAGTAACTCGCCTAACTTAGCTTATGAGTGTTAATGCCAAGATTTTAACTCATGACATCTGGCTTCACAAGCTACATTCATAGACACTATGCCATACTACACATACCACAGAGTTGCTCCATTAAGAATTACTGAGATTTTAATTCTAATTTAATTAGGGTAAAGAAAAGCACTTTCAAATCTTCTAAACAATGATTGTCAGATAAAAGATCATTAAACTTGTGTCCACATTTTGCATAATTACTTCCAACAGACCTGACCCAAACAGTCATAAGTAGAGTTTTAATTTTCTGAGTTCTCCCTGATATTTTATTCTCAAGGGCTTTTTAAAATTTTCATTTACTGAAATAAAATCTTCTTGAGCATAATTAGAGGTTGCATATGGAAAATGAGGGAGAGACAGGGAGAGGGAGCAAGAGAGAGAAAGAAAGAAAAAGAGAATATAGATGCCTAGACTGATCTAGAAATGTTAATAAGTTAGAAAGTCATTTTCTTGCTAAACTAAAGCAGCGGACATTACTCTGAACAGAGGTATATCTTCATTTGTTTAACAGATGTTCTCCTGAAAGAGTTATATATCAATTTAAGGTATGTGAAACCACATATTAACTGACATCACTTTTTTTGGTTTGTTTTCCCATTGCCTCAACCTTCAAAGGTGTTTTATCTCCTTTCTAAGTGATTGATCAAGTAGCCAACAAACCTTAAACCTGGAAGCATGGTAGTAAACCTTCTTTGTAAATCAAAGGATCCTTTAAGAGTAATGATAATGTCTTTAGTGGGGCAAAGTGGGGAATAGGCAGAAACTTCTTTTCTTGATGAGAATCCTATGACCCTAGAACACTACATGTGAGGGAAAGGAGGCCGCTAATGGAGATTTTGAGAAAAATGAAGTCTCTCAAGAATATAGAAGGAAACATCAAACAAAAGACTCCAGACACCAATGCATGAAAGGTCCCTGGCTCCAAGCCCTGTCAATTAAAACGACATTAGCTTTGAGGTAAATATGCACATCCGCAATAGAGAAGTCAGTAAAGAAACACATGGCTGCCAGGGTGGTGAGGCCAGCACTTGTGCAGGGACATCACGCCAATGAGTAACTTCAACATGAGCATCCTACCAATCAGGTGTGTCCCATCCTACAACTGCACATAGGCCAAAGATTTACTCGCCACAATCATCAAAGCCAGTGAGAGACAGTTTAGGATGTTATCTACTTCTGAGAAGTAGGGATGAGAAAAGTAGTTCAATGTTTAGTTACGTGACTGATTTTCACTCTGCATCTTTTTAATTAAAAAAAAAAGACAATCAAATTGTCAAATAGTCATATAAACATGCAGATAATATAAAGTGATTACAAATATGAATAAGCTTTTAAATGTGTGTGTGTATGTGACTTAGTGTGAGATTTCAAGCTTAAAAACTACTCCGCATATATGCACTTGAATATCTGTCTTCTTATCCTGTGCTCACAGGTGGGTATTCTTTTAATTCTGAGAGCAGTTCAAATCCTTCAGCTGACATCAGAAGGAACTGAGTCATTCTGTGCAAGAAGTTTTTAATCCCTCACCAATTGCCCATTCAAAGGAAAGCAACTCGTACTCACAGATATTAATGCAAATGCTTGTAGCCACATGGGTGTGTTTGAGAAGTCATACATTAGCTGACACTGTATTTTGTAAATCACTGTAGTGGTTTAAATTTCAACTAGCCTAAAGTCAAACTGACCAAACGTTGAGGGAGACAAGTATCTGAAGGGTAAGAAATACATCATGACTCATTTGGTTGAGGTCTCTGAGTCTGACTTTAGTCATGGAGGGAAAATTAGACAACCACTCTCGCTTTCCAATATTAGTAGACAGGTCTTATAACGTATATGAATAAATAGATCATGGCTCTCGAGCTTGAGGAGCTTCCAGTCCACCTCCAGGGATTGAAAACAACTCAAGTGAATCATTTTGGAAATGATTCAGTACCAAACAGAGGAGTCAGAACTTGACCTGGACCTTGAAGCATGAGTCTTAGATAAGTGACTCAGGGGAAAATAAGTTATTCAGCATAAGGGAACAGCAAAAACTGGTGGGAATGGGCATGGCAAATGGGAATAGGGAGAGGATGGGGAGGAGGTCTGTGTGATGGGAAAGGAGAGTTTATACTGGAGAATCGTGGAAATATGTTTGAATAGGTGGAGCAGGACCCATACAAAACCATGGAGATTAAAGTTTCAATTATTCCAACAATTAGGAAAATCTGTTATATTTTAAATCACCAATGATCATAAGGAGATTAAAGGTTTATTTTTATTATTTTGTATATCTTGTTCCTTCTTTCTTCTTAAAATATACTCTAGTTCTTTCATTAAGAATCTGTGAATAGGTCATTTTATCAGCCTTTTGGAGGTTTTTAATCTTTAGGCTTTTTTTGTTTGCTGTTTTTGGTGGTGGTGTTTTGTTTTTGTTTTTGTTTTCTTAAGGGCCAATGTAAAAATTTCCTTATTTTCTCTTATCCTTGGATGGCACTTTATTAGATATATTCTAAACTGTGGGAACTTCTAGTTTCCAGCCCAGCATGTAATGAGTTGGAATGTGTCACTCCTATCTACATAACAAGAAAAAAGCTGACAAAACTAAAAATAAACAACTCATCTTAGATCCGTAAGAGAACTGAGGTCACAGGGCAAACCACTGCCCCCAAAATTGAAGAGACAAACAGGCAGATACGGAGAATCACAACTTACCAGATCAGAAACCTCTGCAGGAACCAGCACCAGGGGAGGAAAACCTAAAGAGTAACTAACAAATTGCTGGAGGCTCAAGGTAGATAAGTCTGAGAGTTAAAAACTCAGGGAGGCCAAGTCTTGGGGGGCCTCCATACTTGCATTTGTTTATCTCCAGGGGGCTTTACCAGGTTCCTCTTACAGGGAAGATCAAAGAAAACCCCCCTTGTGCTTGTAGGAGAAAGGGAAAATAGTCATTTTGAAATATGCCCAGAGCATTCTCTTCTTCTTAACAAGGCCTACCCTCAAGAGAAACTATTTTACTGGAGCTTAATTGACTGGGGTTGTACCAAAGACTAACCAACCTGGGGGAAGGGAAATCTCTAACTCCAGCCCCCCTACCCTTCCTGTCCCACATATTGGCACCAACTAATCAGAACCAGAGGTAAAAAATTACCCAGCCACACCATTGCCTACGGGTGAACGCCCTAGTTGTGGTATATGTTAAATGAGATAGTACAAGCAAAGCGTTGCCCATTGTGCCTGACACAAACCAGACACTCAATAAATATGAACTATTATTATTAGCCCATTTTGAAAGTAGAAATTAATTTGGAGTCACATTTGGACCTGGAGTTAGACGAGATCAAATAAAAGCGAGCTGGAAACAAACAAGGAAGGCTGAGGTCCTGCATGAGGGCCTCCAAACACAGGACAAGTGTTCTCAGCTTACTTTTATTAACTGGCAGATACCCTGAGAAGGGAGCTATATTGGCCCAGAGAACAGAAGTCAGGTCAACAATGCCCAGAAAGGATAAATGACTCACCCCATGTCACACAGTAATTCAAAGACACAGCCAGAAGAAGAACTTAGGTTTCCTAATTCTCTTTCTACCACATCAAATTTGTCTGTGACATGACAATCATTTATATTTATACGGATTTTTATTTGACAGTTTCCAAAACATTTTGACATGTATTATCTCGTTTTCAATAATAATCAATGAATAAACAAACAGATGTAATAGCCTTCGGAGGAAAAATAAACAATAATACAGCTGGATTTCAAATCCACTTTGGGGTGATCCAAATTTAAAGAATCTGTTGTTTTAAATGCACAGTTCAAGAACCAGGCAAGTTCAATATATATCAAAGCAAATATATTAGATATAGTACAGATAGTTGCCAGGGTAATCTCCATACGATGGATGGATGGCTAGATTAAATTTTCGTTTTGAGTTTCTGAAAACAAAAATACTACACAGAGCAAAAATTGCTGAAAATCATATCTCACAAAAGAATCTTTTTCCTACTAATACTCAAGACACATCAAAAAGAGCCTTGTATAGCCATGAATTCACCAATTAAAACTTCGACTTGGTTTTCACCTTCTATGAAGTGGAAAATGTAAACCAGAAAATATTGTAGTTAAAAACCTATACTCTGGAACCTGGCATCCTGGCTCCCTCCCCACCTAGCTGTGTGCCCTCAGGCAAGTTGCTTGACCTTGCTATGCCTCTGTTCCATTTACAAAATGGGTATACAACAGAAAAGACTTCCTAAGATTGCTGTGAGAACTGAAGGAGTTGGTGCATGTAAATGTCTTACAAAAGTACTTAGCACATTGTACATCCTCAATAAATGCTAGTTTTATTGTTATATTCCTCACTGTCTCTCGTCATTTCTCCACATGGCTTTTAAAAGGATTTTTTTTTAAAATTTTTGTTTTGTTTTAACGTTGGGGCTGTAGCAAGGGCTTTTTAGGTTGGGTCTATAGTTAGGAATGTGCTCATCGGCGAGTAATAAAACAAAACATGGTCTGTGTCAACTTTAAAAAAAAAACAGGGTTTATTTTTTTTCTCAAATAAGAAGAAAGCCAGTGATAGGCGGCTGCTGGCATTGATCTGCGGCTCATTAAGGTCAGAGTCTGTATCTGTACATCTCTTGATCTGTACTTGGAGCTGCTTTAGACATTCAAGGCAAGGAGAAAGTGGGAAGGAGAAGGGTGGCTCCAGCAACATCTGCCCCTTTTATTAGGAAAACAAAAACATTCCCAGAAATCCCCAACAGCCCTGCAGTCATGTCTCATTGGCCAGAACTCTGCCACTTGCCCTCCCCCCCTGCCAGCTATGAGGAAGGTGGTGGAAGCTAGTGTTTAGCCAGGCATTCTGCCATCCTGTTCAAAATTGGGATTCTGTTGGCAAGGAAGAGGAGGACTGGATAGTGTTTGCCACAGGTGCATGGGGGATCCTGCAGCATCTGATAGAAAGAATTCATTAGGTAACACTCCCTTGAACACTTTGAGAATAAAATGAGCTGTGTTATGTCTAGATAGTTTTAGCTGCCAGTTAAAGCAATATTTCTCTTCCTTTCTGAATTTATTCCCTCTGTACTTAGTACTCTCACTCTGCCTATAATCAAAATTTAGGAATTACTGTATGTAGGTTAATGCGGCCACATTGCTGTGGAAGGCAATCATTGCTAGGTTGCTGGGGTACCTCTGCAGGTGTATGTAAAGATATCAGGAACAAAAATCTGAAATACTCATTTGCTCCAGAATCTACACCTACTCTGTCTCTGCAATGTACATGATCAGAGTGCAGGTGCTTAGCCTGCTTGAACTGAGCCCGCTTCCCTCCAGACTACCACAGGTCTCATTCAGGGGAGTTGTACGGCGGATGTGATGGAGAGACCTCTCCCTAATTATGGAGATTTGTCATTGGTGTTGGAGGTTATTTTTTGTATTATTTACACTATTCTGTCTGGCAGTAATATTTCTGTCTACCCGTGACAATTACATTGCTCTTGACTGGCGCAGATCAGCAGTTTGTGATAGCTCTGGAAAGCCAGCGTGCAGCACATGTCACTGGCAGACATATTAATGTCGGCAACGAAGAGCGCATGTGACGTAACACGATTAGATGGCGCTAAGATAAAGGACCATCTCGAAGCCCATGAATAATCAAGAAGCAGCGAGGTGACAACTATCAATTATTTATTGCCCTTGTCCAGTATATTATTAACAGCTCCAGGAAAGCACACAGTCTTCCTTTCCTACTCTCTCTCCCTCATGCTAATGCTTGCCTCCTCAGCTTATGGGCGGTTACATCCTAAGGGAGACGTTTTGCTCTCAGCTACCATTAGACAATCCAGAGAAAAAAGTGAAATGACCTAAAGGCAGACTACATTCAGCTTTTCTGGCAACCAGCGAAGATGCATCACTCTCCGTCTCCACTGGAGATTCCTCTTATCGCCTTCGCACGCAGAGCCTCCTCGTTACTCTCCTTCCCTCAAGTCCCGTGGACTGCAGCTTTAACCAGAGTTCACACTCGAGGGGAGACGCTGATGCTCATGATTAAAGCTCATCACACCTGAAAGTCGGGCCCTTGTTTCCTAGGGAGATGGTGGTAGGTTTTTATACTCATCTCACTGCTGTGTCAGGAAGAGACTATTTCACATCTTAGTTTATATGAAGCATAGAAAAGTTATAAATAGGTATTAGGCTGCTTTCAGTCACAAGTCATAAGCAGTCTCTCTCAAAATGATTTTAAACAATAAGCAAAATTATCTTGTCCATGCAGACACTCAGTAATGTCAAGTGTGCAGAGTCTTCTCGCCTCTCTGCACTGCAATCCATAGTGTTGGTTCCCCTCAGGGTTCTAAGATCAAACAAGGCCCTGTTCTTTCTCATTTCTGTCCAGAAAGACAGAGAGGACCTCTCCTTAACCAAGGAGAAAAACGACCTGCTTCCAGCCTGATCAAGCTCACTGGTGTGATGTCATGTGCTCATCACTAACATCAGTAATAGTCCCGGGGGGGGGGGGGGGGGGGGGGGGGATGATCACGTGCTGATTGGCTGAAGCTTGGTCTCCAGGACCAATCCATGGCAAAGGGCATTGAGAATATATTGACTGGTTTAGACTTATCCTCACCCACCCCTGAAGCTGGAGATGACATCAGTGAACCTGAATGATATGAGCTATTAGCGGGTGGACACTGTAACAAAATCCGAGTTATGTGGAAGAGGAAGGAACTACTCGAATGACAGCAAACAGTAGGTGAGATAAATGTTTATCAGGCACTTTAGAGTTCTTTGCAATTGAGTAGATGTATAAAAAGATAATTTTATTTAAATAAAACATATTGCCTACTCCTAAGAAGTTATTTATTCTAGAGAGTTTATTGAAGATGAAGTTATTTTCAATGGCCCAAAATTTCTATAGCCATATAATTATTGCATATGTTTATTACGTGTCTTATGTTTGATGTTAAAGCTGCTACCATATTGGTATTACGTGGATCTTTTACATAAAAATTGAATTGTGAAAACCTTGAGAGGTCATTTGAAACCTGTGCTTAGATAAAACTTCATCTTCATTCTTGTTTGGGTATTTATTCAGATATTTACCCATTTGTTCATTCACCAAATTTATACGGTGACTAAAACATACATGACACTGTACTGAGGCCCACGTTTTTACAGAATTCAATAAAGAACTATTTATTCTTCACTGATGCTAAGGAACTCATCATGGCCTTCAAGGAGCTCACAGTCCTGAGAAGAAGACCTACAAATGAGTGAAGGAGAGTGCTGTTAAACACAGAAGATTTACATCAGCCTGGTGGTAGGAAGGATGCACCCAGGATCTTCCTGAATAAGATAATAACTAAACTGAGTCTCAAAGAACCAGCCAAGTATAAAAGCAGGAAGAAAGGAAGGAAGACAGAAAGCAGAAATTACTGGTACTTCCTATTACTAAATTGAGACGGGGAAGCAACAATCGAGGCCATACTGGAAGAGAAGAGCTGAAGCCTCCAATGGCGTGCTAAGGAGCTTTGACTCTCTCACCCGATGCTAGGAAGCCATTGAGGTATTGAGAAGCAGCTCAGCCTATCTGGCACTTCAAGTAGCCCTTTCTGACAATTGTGTGGAAGATGAAGTATAGGGGAGAATTTTATGAAGATTTTTAAAGGACATTCACTGTGAAGAAATCAAAATTAATATTTATTGAACAGCCACAAAATGTGAGACACTGTGCTGCTTTCACATAATAATCTTTTAACCTTTATAACAATTCTGAGAGATAGTCAGAGTTTAACAGGTTTTTAATAGGAGGAAACTGAGGCTATAGGGAGAAGAATGGAAGGAGGAACACAGTTTTCCCATGATTACAGAGCTCGTAAATGTGATCACTAAATTGAATACTCAGTAGTAGTTGTGAAAGCTGGATCCAATTTGGAAGAACAAAGGTGAAACCAGGATTTAAAATGTGCTATTCTGGAATTCTTGGTTCAGTTTAATATTCTTTGTACAACATGGACCTTTATGCATAATAATGTTAATAATAATAATGATACATAGAGATCACAAAGTATTTTCATATTTTCATCTTCATTATAACTAACATAATTCATTTGTATGCTAGTCTATTTATTTACAGAAAGAATAATATAATAATAACAACAACATAGAGCACATGCCATGTGCCAGGATTCCTGCTAAGATCCTTACATGTATTTCTCTCCTGTTGATACCTACATCAAGTAAGTAGGCGGTACTCTTATCCCTCTGTTTACAAATAAACATACTTAAGTCAGGGACGTTCAGTACCCTGTTTGCCAAAAGTCATACAGGCATCAGTTGCACAGGTGAAATAAAAATCTTGTCAATGTGACTTCAAAACTCAGGCCTTTAACAATTTCACTTTGCAGCTTCCTGATTCCAGGCATTTTTTGAGAATCTGCTCTGAGCCCAACCCACACTAAGTTTGCTGGTAGTTATAAAGGATGCATAATTTCTAACTTCTCTTGCCTGCAAGATATGATTAACACATGGAAATAATTTTTAAAATAGCACTAAACAGAGTATAATACAGTACCGAACAATGTAGTATAGATTATCACAGCTTTGAGAGTTCAAAGAAGGATGAGATCAAAGTGGTCTGATGTAGACAGGGCAATTTTAAAGGGATGTGAGGCTTGAATTGAGTCTTTGTTTAAGATTTCTCCAGATAAGTAAAGACGAGGGAGGGAAAAGGCATTCTGTGATGACAGGAAAGCATTAAGGAAGACAAAGTTTTGCACTTCAAGGATAATTTCCCTAAAAAATTGGTATGAAACTTCTAGAAGATAGCATAGAAGTAAATCTAGGTGACCAGTTTGGCCATGACTTTTTCAATACATCATCAAAAGGACAATCCATAAAAGGAAGAAGTGGTAAGTTGGACTTAAAATTAAAAACTTCTGCTCTGCAAAACACACTGTTAGAGTGAAAATACAAGCCACAGACCGGGAGAAAATATTTGCAAAATACATATTTGATAAAGGATTTGTATCCAAAATATAAAAAGAACTCTTAAAATTCAACAGTAAGATAATAACAACCCAATTAAAAAATCGGCAAAAGATCTAACAGACACCTGACTAAAGATATACAGTTGGCAAATAGGCAAATGGAAAGATGCTCAACATCATATTCATATGGTAATTGCAAATTAAACCTATGAGAATGGCTAAAACCTAAACACTAACACCACCAAATGCCAGCAAGGATATCAAACAACAGGAACTCTCATTCATTGCTAGTGGAAACGCAAAATGGTACAGCCACTTTGGAAGACAGTTTGGTAATTTCCTACAGAGCTAAACATAGGCTTATCATAAGATCCAGAAATCACAGTCTTAGGTGTTTACACACATAAGTTGAAAACTTATGTCTGTACAAAAACCTGCACTTAAATATTTATAGCATCTTTATTCATAATTGCCAAAATTTTGAAATGACCACATGTCCTTCAATAGATGAATGGATAAACTAACCGTGGTACATCCATGCAATGGAATATTACTTAGTGCTAAAATGAAATAAGCTACCAAGCTGTGAAAACACATGGAGGAAACTTGAATGCATATCGCTAAGTAAAAGAAGCCAGTCTGACAAGTCTACATATTGTATTATTCCAACTGTAGGACATTCGGGAAAAGGCAAAACTATGAAAACAGTAGAAATATTAGTGGCTGCTAGGAGTTCAGAAGGAAGAGGGTGGGATGGATTGGGCATTTTTAGGGCAGAGAAACTATTCAGTATAATAATATAATGGTGGATCTATGACGTTATATGTTTGTCAAAACCTATAGAATGTACAACACCAAGAGTGAACTCTAACATAACTTACGGGCTTCAGTTAATAATAATGTACCAATATTGGTTCATCAATTGTAACAAAAGCACCACACTAATGCAATATGGTAATAATAGGAGAAACTGAGGGGGTGGTGGAAAGTGGGAAGGAGTATTTGGCAACTCTCTATCATTTATGAGCAATTTTTCTGTAAACCTAAAACTGCTCTAAGAAATAAAATCTTTTTTAAAAAATGATGGAAAATTCTATGCTCAGTTTTGCCAAATCTGTTTTTAAGCCACCATGTCCATTTCCAGAGAGCACCCACGATATGGGATGAATTGGGAAATCTACAGCTATTCAACATTTATGTTAGTCCTTGCATATGTTCAATCCTCTTGTAGTTCTCCCAGGTGCCAACTGTACTTTTGTTTCTCCTTTTAGAGCTTCACTTCATCTTTCTGACTTAACTCTTAGCCTTATTTCTCCGGGTATTTTGTATTTTTATAGGGTTGGGTATGTATGCATGTATGTGTACATATATTAAACTCAACAAATATCTATATGTGAATACCGTAGTATTCAACATATTCACCATGAACTGACAAGACTGAAGTTCATTGCAAACTAAATAATAACAGCAAATACTGTGTCCCTGGCACTCTTATAAATACTTTATATAGGCTGAAAAATTTAATCCTAACAGCATCAACATCAAATCAAATTCCATATCAAACCTTAAAGATGTTAACCATTAAATTTTTAAGATTAATAAAATAGTCACAGGTTGAAGGTCACTTTAAGTATATATTTTCTGCTTTTTTGATCTATGTTGACCCTTGATTATTAAACAGTACCTCAGCCTAATGTTGACACTAGCCTAACATCGAATATGAACCTATACATACATAGCATTGAGCAAATTAGACTTGCCCAAGACTCAGAGCTTGATAGAATTTAGGCTGAATCAAAAATATTTGAAGTGACATTCAATGGAAAATTTCAACAAAATTTAATGATTATGCATTATAAAACCAGAATTTTTTTTTTCTCATAGACTACCATCAGGTGCATATTTGTAATGATGGTAGGAAGCATGAGAAAGGATTGGGGAAATGTTTATAGCCCGATAACATTATGTTGTTACTATATTATCTATCTATCGGTGTGTATATACTATTCCGTACTATTCTATATACTATATCATATATTATATGTATTATATATTGTATAATATATTAAATTATATTATACTTGATGTATATACATATAAAACTGTTTCTCCTGCATGTGAAATATCTCTGATTAGAACCAAGAACACAGAAAAACAACAAAATCTAGTTATGCAAACACCTGTAGGCACATACATATCTCACCTTCTCTACCCACTCTTCATTTTTATAACATAGAATCCAGTAGGATTACTTGGCAGTGTCTTCTGGCTTCAGTTATGCTCTGTGTGAGTTTGTAAGCACTGGAAAACTCTTCAAAATGGGGTGTTGGGAGAAAGGACTGATTCTCTCATGAACTGCTTTGCTGTGCTAGTCAGTAAGATTTAAAACATACGTACGCATAACTCAGACACACACAGGGAAAGGATTAGCTCCCTACCTTGTCCACCAAATATCCCACGGCCTGTCTTGGTAGTATTACATATTCTTCATTTCTAGGGAAAGGACCATTGTTTCATGCACTGGCTGTGAATCTAACTTTTCTCATCCTAGTTTTTGATTCCCCAAAAGACACTTCAATTTTAACCTCTGGAACTCAGTTATATTATAAAAAATATTCAGTTAAAATCCTGTTGCCTTACAGTTTAAAGATACAGAAAAAAGAGTCAATTATCAATTTCAGGGTCAGGTAAGATTTTATGTAAACGTCCAGAGAGTAAATATTTTAGGCTTTGGGGGCCATATTGTCTCTGTTAGCAATTACTCAACTCTGCCTCTGTGGCACAAAAGAGCCATATACAATATATAAATGAATGGGCATGGCTGTGTTTCAATAAACTTTTATTTATAAAAACAAGTGTCAGGGGGCCGACCTGGTGGCATAGTGGTTAAGTTTGGTGCACTCCACTTCAGCGGCCCAGGTTCACAGGTTTGGATCCCAGGCATGGACCTACACCGCTCATCAAGCCATGCTGTGGCAGCAACCTACATACAAAATAGAGGAAGATTGGCACAGATATTAGCTCAGGGCCACTCTTCTTCAAGCAAAAAGAGGAAGATTGGCAACAGATGTTAGCTCAGGGACAATCTTCCTCACCAAAAAGAAGAAAAAAAAACAGGTGTCAAGCCAGATTTGTCCCATAGGCCATAGTTTGCCCACATATAATCTGATCTAATATTTATTTTCTAAAAGATGGAAGGGCTCCATGGATCTCTGTGTTAGTAATTGTAGTCAATAGTTACTCCTTTCTATATGATTCTAGAGAATCACTCCTTTCTCTGTTCCCTGTGTAGTCCTCTCCCACAGTGACTTTGCTGAGCCATGTGGCTTGTTTGGCCAATGAGATATCAGCAAACATGAAGCAACCAGAAGCTAGAGGAAGGCTTGTGCATTAGGGCTTACCTTCTCTGCTTTCTTTCCACCACTAGTCAGAAAAGTCTGGGCTAGCCTCCTGGAGGATGAGAGAGTGTGCAGGCAGCAGCCTGAGCTGCCCTAGCCATGGCCCAAACACAAGACTGAGACTAGCCCAACTTCTGGTGGCACAGAACCAAGCCATCTCAGCTGACCCCAGTCCTAGTGGAGAAACCACAGAATCATGGGCAAAGAAATAGTTGTGGTTTTAAACCATCATATTTTGGGCTGGACTGGTGGACAACCATAGGTAAATGATATAGTAATCTAAGAGTGCAAAAGCCCCAAACATTCACTCAAACATATTTGCTCTGCGAGTGCAACCAAAGCATGAAATAAATGAGCTATGTGTTTAATTTGTGAATTTGTGGCTTTCTTAACAGTCAGTTCAGATGATTTTAAATTTCTGGACTGTCCTAACAGTGAATTGGACTATTCTGATATTTCTCTGAATATTCAGAATTGCTATGAGAAATCGCTCAGATTCACTGAGTAATTCAAAACAAACCTCCACTTTCCTTGATTAAACAGGCTCCATGATCATGATTCATAGAAAAACTCAGAGAAATAGCTAGTTTGTAAAGACACTGATTTGACTGAGGTTCCTACAGACTTCTTTCCCTTAGCTTATAAACACCAAATCCAAGTGAGCTTTATTTAACAAGCTAATTGTCATGCTTAGTGGTTAATGCATGAATCATCAGGTTGCTATATATCATGTGCCAAGTTTATGAAAATCTCAGTTCTAGCTTTTTTGATGTCATTCTCATGACTGTGTTATGCTTTTAATAAGCTCAGTATTGCCAACATGTCTTTCTTGAGAGAAAACAAAAAATCCAATTTCATGACTATTGATCACATAATTTTATAAACTTTCTTAATAATAAATCTGGGAATATACACAGCCAAGAAAACCACGGAGCACATGTGCTTCACATATGAAGTTTCATTAAAAGAGATTCAGAGGGCAAATTAAATTTTTCTCAGCTTGTAAACACAAGCAAAGGCTCTCACATGGAAAACTGATTTTCTATAACTGATTGACAAGAGTCTAAAACAAGACTAACAGTTTACCAGATAGAATTAGTGAAATATGCCCATTGATGGAGTATAGGTTTTCAAGTAATGATTCTATGCCTTTGGGTTGAATATTCTGATATCACATTTTCATAGATGTGTTGGTAGGCTATACATTACACTACAGCATGGTTTGTGGAAAACAGAGAATGTCATCATGGGTCTTATGACCTCTCATCTGTAGAATATTTGACTCATGAAAAATCCTACAACATGCAATAGTTACTCTTTACCAATTAAAAAACATTGAATAAACTCTAAAGTATTTTGGAGGAGGAGAGTCTATAAAACTTAGGGAAAGATTCAGGACTGTCCAAGAAACAGAGAAGTTCAAAGATATATTTTGAGAAATTTCAAAAGGGATTTGGGGAGAAATTGATAGACGAAGGGCAGGCAAATTAAGGAATGATATATAAAAATGGAAGCCTTGGGAGGCTGCATAACTGCACCTGGAGACCAGAACTAGTGTTATTTCTGGAATGGAGAGCTTGGGGCCTATTATGGGAAAAGGAACTCTCCATTCAAGGAGCCAGAACACATCTGGGGGGACTGCGTCCAGATTCCCCAGGCCTCTTGCCACACTAACCCGGATTGTTCAACCATTGGCAATCCTGCGTTACAGAGATAGTTAGGTAGAATCAAACAAGCAAGCAAAACGTGCTCTTTCAACCACTAAGACACACTCCAACTCTCACATTTGCTAATTGTGCTGGCTTGGACAAAATAAAACCTATACAGATAATATCCGAAAGGTTTTCTGTGAGCATTAAATTAATCCATTTATGTGAAGAATCATAGCAGGATATCTGGCATTTAGGAGACCCTCAACAAATGCTCATTTTTCTTTCTCTTTTCTTTTTTTCAGCCTGCCTCTGGTATAAAGTAATCACACTCTATGACTGGCTAAGTCAATTAATCTTCTTGTGCCTCAGCTTGCTTTTCTATAAAATGAATGGAATCATTTAGTCAATTTTTACAGTTTCTTCCATCTGTAAATCCATGAATTGTGACAGGATATCACACGTGTTCATAACGACCCTCTGGTTTACATAAATGTGTATGCAAAATATAAACATACTCATTATTGTGACTCTAATATACTGTAATGTGTTGACTTCTCTTTTAAATTTTAGTAATTATTAATTGGACAGAAACTTGCAAACCACTTTGGGGGTCGAAGAGTTCTAATGATCACATTCTCACAGAATTACATGTAGTATTTTGAGTATTTTAGAGGCCTTCCTCCCCCCTACCCTGACCCAAAGTTCCTTTGCCAGTTAATTAATTCTCTCTAGGAAAGGCAGATGAAGTGTTATTAGCCTTCTGACAATTTCAGCTGGGGGCAATGAGCTGAGCATTTGCCCCTGGTTCCTGAAGGAGGTAATGTCAGAGTCAAGTTCAGCACACAGGGCTCCCCCAGTCCCCAAGCCCGTGCTCACTCCAACCTCAGCCAAAGCCGGGATTGTTTCTGGTGCCAAATCACTCACAGCAGTGCTTTCACTTTTTATTATTTAAAGATTCCAGGGATGTGAGGAATGATTAAACATGAGTCTAAGAGATATAAAAGGATATTGAAAAGACTCGGGGGACTTCAGTGAAAAATATATGCTGTCATTATTCAGTTTCTACTCTTATCGTAGAGAAGAATACATAGCTAAATCCAAGAGTAACAATACTGTGGAACTGAAGTATTACTATTGAATAACACAAGGAGCATACAAATGGGGGACTCTGCTACAGGAGGACACGTATTTCCTACTATTTGTGAATAGCCATAACCTCATGATGGGGCAACTCACTGACCAGGTATTGAGCCTATGATTTCATTCTTATCCGCTTTGATAATTACTTCATGGATTTCAGATTGTGGAAAAATAACCAGTGAGCATCTGTTAGGCAGGGGATTGATTTTGGCCAATCTCACATCCATTTGTAATCACATTTACAGACTTGAGACTTCCTCCAAGTTCTGTACTCACACTGAAGCAGAGAGAGCCTGAGGTACTAGAGAGTCAGAAAATGTAATTCCCTCCCAGAAAGTCATATTTTTTCATTTTTTTTTAAATTTTTTGTTTATTGCAATAACATTGGTTTATAACATTGTATAAATTTCAGGTGTACATCATTATACATTTATTTCTGCATAGATTACATCATGTTCACCACCCAAATACTAATTACAACCCATCACCACACACAGGTGCCTAATTATCCCTTTCGCCCTCCTCCCTCCCCCCTTCCCCTCTGGTCAATGGAAGTTATTCATCCTGGAAACATTAGGCCACCTACGCAAAGCTCCAAGCCATGAAGGACTTGGTTCAATCCTGAAGCTTGTGAAGGTAGCACCCTGCAGCCAAAGTTAGGTTGAAATTTTCTGGAATTTTCTAACCAATGACAATTTGAGAAGCTAAACAAAATGTCTTTAAGCCTTGCTACCCAAAGTGGGAACCAAGAACCAACAGCATCAATATTATCTGGGAACTTTTGGAAGAAGAATTTCAGACCCACCCAGAACCTACTGAATCAGTACCTGCATGTGAACAAGAACCCCAAGGATTCGTATGCTCCTTAAAGTTTGAGAAGCACTCTTAAAGAAGTTCTGGGGAGCGGCCCGGTGGCATAGTGGTTAAGTGCATGCACTCCGTTTCGGTGGCCCAGAGTTCGCAGGTTCGGATCCCGGTACACACCAAGGCACTGCTTGTCAAGCCATGCTGTGGCGGCATCCCATATAAAATAGAAGACGATGGGCATGGATGTTAGCCCAGAGCCAATCTTCCTCAGAAAAAAAGAGAAGGATTGGCATCGGATGTTAGCTCAGGGCTAATCTTCCTCACAAAAAAAAAAAAAAAGAATTTCTGGGTCAAGACTACCCTGTCTTTCAGACGGACACGTCTCAAACACATTTGGGCAGGGAAAGGAGTCAGTGTTATTCAGTGAGGTGAGTGGGAGAATCACAGGTCACACTCCTGGAAGGGAATAGATTTTGCTCTGTTATTAAGAGCAATAATAACTTGTCTATAAAATAAAGGGATTTTTTTTTAGGGTCCTGAGTCTCACATGCTGTCATTCTAGGAAGCTTTAGAGAACAGCTATGGTTTTTCTCTTTGAAGTACTCCTTTTTCTTTCGACCTCCTTTTGATAGAACTCCTCTTTCCTTCTTTTCTTTCACCCATTTCATGTGGTAGAAGAGAAGTTGAGCTCGTCACGAGATAAAGAGAGATAATTGTGACAACATCGTATTAATCCCCAAATCCAGCCACTTCTGAAGACTACTTTGTGCTTTATGGTTGTGTATGACAAGAGATTTCTCTTTTTTCTTAAGCTAGCTTAAATGGAGTTTCTGTAAATCACAAATGAAAAAAATCTGACAAATACAGTAGCCCATCAATTTTATTTTTCTGATGTCTCTATTCACTGATACCTATGAGTCACCAGGCATTTGAGAACAAGCTTCAACATGAAAGTGAGATTTAAAAAATAAATAAATAAAAGAGAATGAGAGACTTCTAAAACTTTTCAAATACTCAGAGTAATAAAAGGAAATGTTATGTCTACAAAACAATAACCACATGCTATGTAAAACAGAAAAGCAGAAATACCAAGAGAACAAGGAAAAGTAATTAAAAATATGCTAACCAAAATAAACATGTTAATAAGTCTTGGAATATAAAGTTGAGAAAAATCTCTTAAATAGTAAAATAAAAAGCTAGAGCTGGGAAAAGTGAGAAAAATAACAGAAATTAGAGAATTAATTCAGGAGTTTTACCTTCTCATTAAGAGTAGTTCCAAAAAGGAAAAAGAAAAGGCTGAAAACTATCAAATTATATAAGAAAATGCCCCAGAACTGAAAAGCATGCATTTCAAATCCTACAAATCCACCCAAAGCTCAAAACAATGAATGAAAAAAGTATCAAAAGTACATCATGAAATTTAGAACATCATGGACAAGGAGAAAATCATACAGGTTTCACATAGAAAAAGGAATTGAGGCCAGACTCTCATAAAACTTAGTAACAACAATAAAAGCAAGAAGATGATGAAGCTATATTTTCAAAATTCTAAGGGAAAATTATTTTTGGCCTAGAATTCTCTACCTAGCCATATTACCAATTAACATTTTTAGACATGCAAGGAATAATAATAATTTCAATGCACCTTTTCTTAGAAAGCTCTTAGAGGATATGCTACAGAATATGGGAAAGTTATCTATATATGAAATCCAGGAAATAGGGATTATAATAAAAGAGGGTAGCCAAAAAATGTCCCAGAACGACAGCTGTCTTTCTGACAGAAAGAGAAAGTAAAAGACTAGATCAGAGTAAATTGGGGAGATATCAAAGGTGGGTTCCTGCGGAAGAAAAATTAACCAACATATTATTTGATGTTTTGGCGTGTAGAAATATTTTTAGCCTTGCAGCAGAACTATTGGACTATTTGGAAAAAATGAAAGATTCATAGAAAACTAAACAAATGAATATTGGAGGAAATTTTTATCTTTAGAAAAAATGTATCCTAAAATAAAAGAAGTCACAGTACATTACTTGACCCTGCAATGTGCAATATTTACAAGGTAATAATATTATAAATACTAATGGATTTAACCAAAAATTGTGATAGAGGACTGTAATAGGATAATGGGAGCAGGAAAATTAGGAGAATAATGAAGAGGAATAAATGCTAAGCTATTATATCAACAAGTTCCTATATAATACCCAAATGTCAATAATTCAGGAAATAGCAGTGCATCTCTATTATTTAGAAATATCTAAGAAAAGAAAAGAAGAAACAATTATTGAGGAGGTAGGGAGGGATGGAAATAAAGACTGTAGGTTTCTAGTCATAAGTCTTTTAAAAATATTTGCTTTAAAAAATATATGCTTATTATTCTAGTACAAAATTAAAATTTGAAATATATTTCAAAAGCTAGGCCTCCTGGAGGGAGAATAGAGAGAAATTCCTTTTTAAAGTAGCAAGGCAGGAGGAAATATTATCTGAGATGAGGAATGGGGAGAGATGTGTTGTAAGCAGTATATCCTCTGTACAGGTCCACAGCAGAATCCTGAAAAGTGCATCCTTGGCACAGGGGGAGCCACCCAGATGCTCTGCCAGGAGTGGAAGGTGCCCCCCTGGTACAAAAGCAAAAAGCCACTGGATTTCGAGGAACTTCAGTAGACTTGAGCAATGAAGATTTCAGAAAGGATGAAAAGATGAAAACAAAAAGCAGTGTTTTTTCCCAAACTCAAATTCTGAGGTTTACTCTCTTAAGACTCTGTACAGGTATTATGGAAGCCAAACTTCCAGGGTGGAGTAATGTAGTGGAAAGAGTTTGTTTACTGAGAGAAGCAGAAGAAACATACATAAAAATTTGAGAGTCTTTTGAACATGAGTGAAAGCTGAGAATTTGAAGAAACTGGACAAGAAAGAAAGAGAAAGAATAACAAAGGAACAAAAGATTATATTACTGCTTGAAATTGTGAAGATCTACACTACAGGCAACCTTCCAGGTACGTTAGTATCATGTCTGAAGAATTAAATCCCAAGGTTATCATTTACTGTGTGACCCTGAGCAATTCAATTAACCTTTTAGGTCTCAGTTTCCAATCCATAAACCATTGTGTAAACAACACGGCTTCACAGTGTTGATAAGAACACCACACTGAAATGATTTTAATAGATGAGAGCACTTGGGAAATGGAAAATTTCCATGGCAAAGTTTCCAGTGTGAAAAGGACCAGTTCCCAAGAGAATCCTAGCCAAAGAGCAAAGTTTAGAGAGGTGAGAGTAGAGAGAGAAAGAAGCAGTTCACAGTGTTGCTCTCAGTCTTCCCTGGGAAGAATATGTCAAGGCCATCATCTGTTTGAACATCCCAAGTTTGATCCATTCTGATTTGATTCTGTCATTTGTGATTGGTAAAATCAACACCCTTTTATCATAATCTAGAAATTAAAGAGAATTTCTCTTCAAGATTTAAAAATATATCCAGTGGCACAATAATGTAAGCAAAGGTGGGTATTTACATAATGGAAAAATGGAGAAACAAAATAGTAGAAATACAGTTTTAAAGAAAATAGCAAATAAATGTCAGAAAGGCTTTTAAATGATTTGTGGCAAAAGCCTCTTTTTCCCGTTACGATTATTATTTTGTTTTGCAACAACTTAGTTTTCCTCACTCTGACTTTCATTGCTTTGGCTATGTATTTGAAGCTTCTGATTTTATGCTGTATTAGTATGTCACTGCATTGTACTAAAGTGGTTCAGAACGTGAGAATAATAAGAAACAAATATTTAACACGATAACACAACTAACTCCTGATATCTAATTTCCCAAAGTATAAAAAGGGTCGGGAACAGTCATCCCTCTGCACTTTGTTGGGTATTTCCACCTAGCTTGAATGAGAATGGTTACCAAAAACTGTTTTAGCCTTTCGGACAGTTATCAGAAAAAAATTTAAAGGGATCATAAATTGAATTCATTTGAGGTAATTTTTCAAAGAGAAAACCCAAAATTTTTGTTTTTTTTGGTCAACCCTTAAATCACCATTGGAATATACGCCATTCCTCAAATGTTAGATGCTTAGATTCATTTTTTGATTCTACAGCTCATGCAGCACTGGTAAAATCAGGTGAGTTGAATCTAAGCTGTTACCTAAAACTGTCATTTGGTGAAAACCATAAAGTAAAATAATGAGCTGAAAGACACTATACGCAACATTCTGAGTGGATATTTAAACTGCATTTACAGCCACATTTTTTTCTTTCCTCTGGGGAAATTTTTTTTTTATCCTGAGAAGGAGAAAAAGCCTGACATTATCTCCGGGGCTTTGTAGGCCACAGTGAATAGGCTGCATTTAGGGAAACTGGCACTTGTTGTCTTGAATTTCTCGTGAAACGACAGAGATTCCTGCCTAGAAATCACCCATTAACGCTGTTCTCATTTATTTGTTCAGCCTGAGTTTCAAGTTAATTTTCAGTCTGAAATCCTAGACTAATGCTTCCCTTAGTTTTACATTTACAAATGAAATTTAACTAACATTAGTTTTTTAAAAATGATTGAAATAACTAACAATAAGTACGTCCCACACTACTTCTCAAATTGCCTAAAATCTAGGATTTGGAAATGTCTAATAAACACAATAAAGACAAACATTTAAGGAGGTATATCCTTATATATCCCGTATATATGTCCTATATATCAAATTTACCATTAAGACTGTCCACTCTGTGACTGCTAGGTAATATGTGATTTACATAACATTGAATCTGAATGGTATTTCTACTGGATTCTTTTTCTTTTAAAGTGGCTTTTGCAATGCATAAAAAATAATCATCCAAGTTTCCACCATAAATATAATATTAATGGAGGGCTTAACAGATGTTCTTTCCAAATAGGCAGTTGAGTAAGCAGACCAGGACTCTGAGTTGCCTGTTTGATGCTACATGTGCTCCTTCCAGAACCTTGTTCGCCAACTGTTTTCTAAAGTGGATACACCATTTTACATTCCCACCAGCAATGTGGGAAGGTTCCACCATCTCCACATCCCTCACCAATACTTGTTATTGTTCATCTATTTGATTATGGTCATCCTACTGGGTATGAAGTGGCATTTCCTTGTAGTTTGATTTGCATTTCCCTAGTGACAAATGATGTTTGCTACCTTGTCACGTGCTTATTGGCCACTGCATTTCTTCTTTGGAGAAATGTCTATTCTATTCAAATGCTTTGCCCATTGTTTTTTTTATAACTGCCTTATTGAGATATAATTGACATACCCTACAATTCACCCATTCAAGTTGTAAAATTCAATGGTTTTTAGTATATTCACAGAGTTGTCCCCATCAGTTTTGGAACATTTTCATCACCCCAAGAAGAAACTCGTAACCTTAGCAGTTCCTTCCCATCTCCCCCAAATCCCAAGCTGTAGGCAACCACCAATCTATTTTCTGTCTCAATGGATTTTCGTATTGTGGACATTTGAAACAAAGAAATTCATACAAATGTGGGCTTTTGCGACTGGCTTCTTCCACTGAGCATAATGTTTTCAAGACTCATCCACGTTGTAGCATGTATTAGTATTTCATTTGTTGTTATGGCTGAATAAAATTCTGTTGTATGGATAAACCACATTTTATTTATCCATTCTTTAGTTGATGGACAATTGGCTCATTTCCACTTCTTGCTATTATGAATAACGCTGCTATGAACATTTCTGTACAGGTATTTGTGTAGCCATATATTTTCAATTAACTAGGATATATACCTAAAAGTGGAATTACTGGGTTGTATAGTAACGTTATGTTCAACATTTTCATGACTTGCCAGACTGTTTTCCAAAGCAAATGCACCATTTTACATTCCCACCAGCAACATATAAGGGCTTTAATTTCTCCACATCCCTGCCAATACTTGTTATTATCTTTTTTATTATAACCATCTAGTGGCTGTGAAATGATATCACGCTGTGGTTTTGATTTGCATTTCCCTGATGACTAATGATGTTAAGTATCTTTTCATGTGATTATTGGCCATTTGTATATCTTCATTGAAAATATGTCTATTCAGTTACTTTGACCATTTTTTAATTGGGTTATTTATCTTTTTATTGTTGAGTTGTAAGTGTTCTTTATATAATCTGGATATAAGTCCCTTATCAGATATATGATTTGCAAATATTTCTCCCATTCTGCGTCTATCTTTTGACTTTCTTGATAGTGTCCATTGAAGCACAAAACTTTTAATTTAGATGAAGTCCAATTGATCTATTTTTTTCTTTTGTTGCATGTGTGTTTGGTGTAATATTTAAGAAACCATTACCCAATCTGAAGTCAGAGATATTTATGTCTATGTTTTCTTCTAAAAGTTTTATAATTTTAGCTCCTATATTTAGATCTTTGACCTATTTTACAGTTAATTTTTGTATATGGTATAAGGTAGGGGTCCTACTTCATACTTTTTTGCAGTACCATTTGTTGATAAGAATATTCTTTCTCCACTGAATTGTCTTGGCACTTTTGTCAAAAATCAATTGACCATAAATGTAAGAGTTTATTTCTAGACTATCCATTCTCCTCCATTCATCTATATGTCTATCCTTATGCTAGTACTACCTACTCTTGAGTACTGTAGCTTCGTAGTAAGTTTTGAAATGAAGTATGATTCCTCCTACTTTGTTCTTTTTCAAGATTGTGTTAGCTATACTTGGTCCCTTGCATTTTCACTATAAAGTTTAAAATCTGCTTGTCAACTTCTGGAGAAAAAAAAGCAGCTAGGATTTTGACAGGGATTGCATTGAATCTATAGATGAATTTCAGGACTATTTCCATCTTAGAAGTGCTAAGTCTTCCGATCTGTGAACATGGATCTTTCCATTTATTTAGGTTCTCTTTAATTTCTTAAAATGATATTTTATATATTTTTGATGTACGTCTTACACTTCTTTTGTTAAATTTGTTCCAAAATATTTTATTCTTTTTGATGCTTTTGTAAATGGGTTTGTTTTTGTAATTTCATTTTCAGATTGTTCACAGCTAGTGTGTAAAAATACAAATCATTTTTGTATATTGATCTTGCATCCTACCACTTTTCTAAACTCATTTATTAGCTCTAATAGTTTTCTTATGAATCCCTTAGGATTTTCTAGATGCAAGATATGACGTCTGTGAACAAAGATAGCTTAACTTCTTTTCTAATCAGGATGAGTTTTATTACTTTTTCTTCCCTAACTTCTTTGTCTAGAAACACAAGTAAAATGTTGCATAAAAGTGGTGAAAGTAAATGTCTTTGTCTTGTTCCTGACCATAGGGGAAAAATTTTCAGTCTTTCACCATTAAGAATGATGTTAGCTGTGGATTTTTTATAGATGCCCTTGATTAGTTGAGGAAGTTCCTTTTGAGTCCTAGTTTTTCAAATTATTTTATCATGAAAGGGTGCTGAATTTTGTCAAATGCTCTTTCTTCATCTATTGAGATGATTATATGGATTTTTTCTTTTATTCTATTAATATGGTGTACTATGTTGATCGATTTTCATAAATTGATCCAACTTTGCATTCATGGGATAAATACCACTTGGTAATGGTATATAACTTTTTAACTATGTTGTTGGATTCAGTGGCTAGTATTTTATTGAGGATTTTTTGCATCTATACTCCTAAGAGATATTGGTCTGTAGTTTCGTGGCAAATATTTTTCTGGTTCTGGTATAAGGATAATACTGGCTTCACAGAATAAATAGGGAGCTGTCATCTCCTCTTCTACTTTTTGGAAGTTTGTAAAAACTGCTGTTAACTCTTTAAATGTTTGGTAGAATTCACCAGTAACGTCAACTGGGCCAGGGCTTTCCTTTGTGGAAATGTTTTGGCTTTTTTTTTTTTTTTAAATTACTAATTAAATCTCTTCACTTGTTATAGGTCTATTCATACTTTCATTTCTACTTGAGTCAGTTTTGGTAGTTTGCGTCTTCCTAGAAATTTGTCCATTTTTTCTAAATTATGTAGTATTTTGGCATACACTTGTTCACGGTATTCCCTTATAATCTTTTTCAGTTCTTCCATTCTTGATTTCAGTAATTTAAAACTTTTCTCTTTTTCTTGGCCAGTCTAGCCAAAGGTTTGTCAATTCTTAAAAATCTTTTCAAAGAATCAATTTTTAGTTATGTTGTCTGTATTGCTTTTCTATTATCTATTTCATTTACTTTTGCCCTAATCTTTACTATTTCCTTCCTTCTGCTTGCTTTGGGTTTATTTTGCTCTTCTTTCTTTAGTTTCCTAAGGTGAAAGTTTAGGTTATTGACGTGAGATCTTTCTTTTTCTAACATAGGCATTAACAGCTATAAATTTCTCTCTAAGCACTGCTTTCCCTCCATCCTCTAAGTTTTAGTATATTGCTCTTTCATTCTCAATAATCTCAAAGAATTTTCTAATTTCCCTTGTGATTTCTTCTTTGACCCATTCATTATTTAAAAGTGTGTTGTTTAAATGTGGAAGATAAACTAGTACACGGACAGAGAGAACAGTTTGGTGATTACCGGGGGAAGGGGGTTAGGGGGTGGGCATAAGTGGTGAAGGGATGTGTTTATATGGTGACTGACAAACAATAAGGTACAACTAAAATTTCACAATGTTATAAACTATTATGACACCAAGAAAAAAAGTGTATTTCATTTCCACATACTTGTAAATTTCCTTCTCCTACTGATTTCTAATTTCATTCCATTGTAGTTGGATAACATATTATGTACAATTTCAATCCTCTTAAATCTGTTGCAACTTGTTTGTGACCTATCTTATGGTCTTTCCTGAAGAATGTTCCATGTGTACTTGCTATTGTTAGGTGAGTGTTCTATAGAAGGTCACGTTTGGTAGGTCTAGTTGGTTTATCATGTTATTCGAGTCCTTAGCACTTTGTTGATCCTCTGTCTAGTTGTTCTAACCATTATTGAAAGTGGTGTAATGAAGTCCCCAACTATTATTGTTGAACTGATTATTATTCATTTCAATTCTGTCAGTTTCTATTTCATTTATTTGAGTGTTTTCTTGTTACATGCATATATATTTATAATTGTGATATCTTCCTGATGGTAGACCATTTCATCATTATCAAATATCCTTCTTTCCAGTAACAATTTTTGTCTTAAAGTCTATTTTGTCTGATATTAGTATAGCCACGTTAGCTCTCTTCTGGTTATGGTTTGCATGGTATATCTTTTTCTATCTTTTTATTTCAACCTATTGGTGTTTTTAAATTTAAAGTGTGTCTCTTATACACAGCATATTCTCTTGTCATTTATATATATTTTCTGAGTTATTTTCTTAATGGTTGCCGTGGGGAATATGCGAACTTAATTTACATAGTTCACCAAAACTTAGATCCTATATTAATCCATTCCCTCTCCCTCCTTTTTGCTATAATTGTTGTAAAAATTACTTTATACATTGTATACCCATCAACACAGATTTATAAAGATTGTTTTATAATATTATTTTAAAAATCAGATGGGAGAAGAAAAGAATTACAAACAAAAAATACACTTACACTGTCTTTTATATTTACCTGTGTAGTTACATTTACTGGTACTGTTTATTTCTTTATGTGCTTTTGAGTTACCACGTAGTGTCCTTTCAATTCAGCATGAAAGACTCCCTGTAGTACTTCATGTAGGGCAGGTCTGCTAGTGACTAATTCTCTCCATTTTTGCTTACCTGGCAATGTTTTAATTCCTCATTCATTTTGAAGGATAGCTTTGCAAGACAGAATTCTTGGTTGACAGTCTTTTTCTTTGACTACTTTGAATATGGCATCTCACTGCCTTTAGGCTTCCGTGGTTTGTTGAGAAATCAGCTGTTAATCTTATTGGAGATTCTTTGTACATGATGAGTGACTTCCCTCTTGCTGCTTTCAAGATTTCTTCTTTGTCTTTCTACTGTTTGATTATATTGTGACTAGGTGTGGATCTTTTTAACTTTACCTACCTGGAGTCTGTTCAACTTCCGATGGATGTAATAAATCTTGCTCACCAAATTTGGGAATTTTTTCAACCATTATTCTTTCAGATATTCTTTTTTGTTCCTTTCTCTCCCTCTTCTCCTTCTGTGACTCCCATATGCATATGTAGGTACACTTGATGGTGTCTCAAAGTTTTTGAAGCTGTGTTCATTTTTCTTCATTCTGTTTCTTTCTCTCTCCTCAGACACATAATTGCACTTGTTCTATTTTCAAGTTCACTGCTTCTTTCTTCTGCCTGCTCAGATCAACTGTTAAGCTGCTACAGTGAATTTTTAAATTTCAGTTATTGTACATCAGAATTTCTATTTAGTTCTTTTGCATAATTTCTCCTTATTCATATTCCCTATTTGGTGAGACATCATTCTTTTAATTTCTTTAGACATGGTTTCCCTTAGTTCTTTGGATACATTTAAAATAGCTGAATTAAAGTCTTTAGTATCTCCAAATTCTGGGCTCCCACAGAGATTATTTAAATTGGCTGGCTTTTTCCCTGTGTATGGGTCATACTTTTTGTTTCTTTGCATGCCTCTCTCTTTTTTTTTAACTAGACATTCTAAATAACATAATGTGGCAACTGTGGAAATCAGATTCCTCTCTCTCTCCAGGGTTTGTTGTGGTTGTTTGTTGTTACTGCTTTTAATTTGTTCAGTGACTTTCCTGAACTAATACTGTGAAGCTGATATTCTTTGCCATGAGTGGCCACTGAAGTCTCTGTTCAGTTAGCTTAGTAGTTAGTTAATGATTAGATAGATATTTCCCTAAATTCCTTAAAGTTCATAGCCTTTGCTAGTAGCTCTGTGTGTATATTGGGACATGCCTTCAGTGCACAAGCAGGCAGTTTACTACTTTGCCTTAGCCTTCACTTCCTACTTGCATGGATCCTCTAAGTCAGCTAGAGATAAGAGCATAAGGCCTTCTCAGATCTTTCCCAAGCATGATCCTAGCCCTACACACTATGTGGCCTTTTAGAACCCCAGGAATATGTCAGAGCTTTTAAAGCTCTCTGTGACATCTCATTCCCCAGCTTTTCCTTTTGAGCTTTTTGATCAGCTTTTTGATCAGCTTTTGGTTTGCCCCAACTGTTATCGCCCCCTCAGGCAGCTGTAATATTGTACTATTGGAACTGACTGTTTTGATAAATCCTCCTGTAGAAAAGGCTGTTTTCATGAGCTGAGGTCTGAGGTCAAATAAAGGCAAATCCTAAAAGTGGGAGTTCTTTAGGGAACTGCCAGATAAGTCAAATAATGTCGGTTATATGGGAATTGGGCTTTGGAAAAGCTTCAGTCCCTCCTCCACAGTTCTGCCTCTTTCTCCAGAGGCTGCTAGGCTAAGGGTGTTCACCATCTTTGCAAGAGTATCGGCCTTTAAGTCTACCGCCTGGCCAGCAAGAAGAGGATGGGCCTAAGGCAAATTAAAATGCCACAAAGCTTGCTGTTCTTACAGAGATTCAACCAGTCATCTTAAACAAACACCCCTCAGATTGTTTCAAGCCTTTGGTTAATTTCCAGAGTTCTGAAAGAGTTATATTGTGACAATTTTTGCCAGTGTTCTCACAGCTTTTATAGAGAAGAGGATTTTTGTAGGTCCTTACTTTTCCATTCCTGCTGATATCATTCTAAAGTGTCTTTATTAGGGGTTGGATTATCAAATCTAACCATCTTGGAGTGAAATATATTTAAAAGAGTTATTGAAATATACACAATTTAGTAAATGAACAAGAACTGCAAAAGAGTATGAGAAAAAATTTTAAGTTTATTTATTAGGGATTTAGGATTCTTGAAGATTTTTTAGTGCTTTTTTAAAGATATAATTTATATATAATGCAGTTTACAAATCTCAGTGTACAGCTTAATGAATTTTATATACATATACAGCTACGTAACCACCACTCAAATCAAGTTATGTAACATTCCCATCACCCCAAAAGGTTCCTCCAACCCCCTTCCCTGTCTATAGTCTTCCCTTAGAGGTAACCATGATTATGACTTTACCCCAGTTATCACCAGAGATTGCTTTGGCCTATTCTTGAACTTGATATAAATAAAATCCTATAGTATCTACTCTTTTGCGTCTGGCTTCTTGCACTCGACATAATGTTTTTATTTTATTTTATTTATTTATTTTTTTTTGTGAGGAAGATCGGCCCTGAGCTAACATCTGCCAATCCTCCTCTTTTTGCTGAGGAAGACTGGCCCTGGGCTAACATCCATGCCCATCTTCCTCTACTTTATATGGGACGCCACCACAGCATGGCTTGCCAAGCTCTGCGTTGGTGCGCGCCCGGGATCCAAACCGGCGAACCCCGGGCCACCACAGCGGAGCGCGCGCACTTAACCGCTTCTGCCGCTGGACCAGCCCCTTGACATAATGTTTTTAAGAGTGATCCATGTTGTTGAGTATATGAGGAGTTCATTCTTTTCTGTTGCTATTAGATTATTCCATTGTCTGCTTATTCATCCTTCTATTGATGAACATTTGTTGTGCTTCCATTTGAGGTTAATTATGAACAAAAATGCTATAAATATTCTTGTGCTGTCTTTTGGTAGATATATGCATTCATTCCTCTTGGGTATATACCTAGAAGTGGAATTCTGGATCATTAGGTAGACTTATGTTTAGCTGTAATAGGTACTGCCAAACAGTTGTCCCAAGTGGCCAAACCAATTTACGCTCCCCCCAGCATTGTATAAACGCTTCAGTTGCTCTACATCCTATCTAAAACTTGGTATAGTCAGTCTTTTTCATTTTAGCCATTCTGGTAGGGGGGCATGGGTATCTCATTGGGGTGTGAATTTGCACATCCCTGATGAGAAAAGGTGTTGAATACTTTTTCATATGCTTATTGGCTATTTTGGTTTCTGCTTTGACCTCTATTTTTGCTATAAAATTTATTAATTCTACAAATATTTATTGATACTCTACCTACCTGAGGTACAGATATTAAGTAATTTGCCCTCAAAGAACACGTAATCTAAAAAGAGAGGTATACAAATAAATAAATGGTTAAAATCTAGGGTGATAGGCAAACATAGGCAAGATACATAATCCAACTGTGTAGACTGAGAAAGGCTTCTCAAAGGATATAACTCTTAAACTAAGACTTAAAAGATAGAAAGGACTTAACTAGCTGGACAAGGTGTGGGAGAACAGAATAGAGTAGGGAAGGACATTTCAGGATAAAAGAACCAGAAACAGAGATAAAAGTCTTCCTGTCTTTAAATCATTTTGGTAACTTGATTCAAAAAAATTTTTTTTAATTAAAAATTTGAAAAAATTAAAAGTCCCCGGGGCCAGCCCCATGGCTTAGCGGTTAAGTGCGCACACTCCGCTACTGGTGGCCCAGGGCTCCGATCCCGGGCAAGCACCGACGTACCGCTTCTCCGGCCATGCTAAAGCAGCATCCCACATACAGCAACTAGAAGGATGTGCAACTATGACATGCAGCTATCTACTGGGGCTTTGAGGAGAAAAAGGAGGAGGATTAGCAATAGATGTTAGCTTAGAGCCAGTCTTCCTCAGCAAAAAGAGGAGGATTGGCATGGGTGTTAGCTCAGGGCTGATCTTCCTCACCAAAAAAAAAAAAAATTAAAGGTTCCCAAAATTAGGGCGTGAAAATTGAGTCTGGAAGAATATTCGTTCAATGCTAGAAATTTTATTAAACGGTACCAATTTAGGAGTTGATGATGGTCCGGTGCAGTCATATCCCATGGGACTCTCCATTTGACTCTTATCAAGGTTAATTACAGTAGAACTATCCTAGCTCTGCAAAGGACTTCAGTTGCTTATAGTTCTGCAGAGTTAGAAAATGGAGAAAGCAACTAGACGCACTTAAAAAAAGAAAAGGAAAAATCTTTTCACCACTATCATTTTAATAATGATATATATTACCATTGTTATAATAGCTGCTATTATTAATAATGTTATTATTGTAGCAGCTATCATTATGGTGTGTGTGCCATATACCAGTACGTGAAGCACTCTGGATATGACCATAAGAAGCGGGTACTATTTTTAGCCCCATTTCACAGATTATGGACCTAAAGTCTTAAGGAACATGTTCAATGTCACACAATTAGAAGGGAGAGATGGAATTTGAATGCAGGTCTGATTCCAGAGCCCATATTTTAATGTTAAAATCTTTTGAATTACAACTGGATGCCCTTTAGCAAAGAGCATTATTTTTCTCATTCCAACTCTCTGATCTCTGGTAGAAGAAAGCTATTTATGTTTGTGGCAGAGACTTTGCATTTCTAGCCAGATTGTTTATTGCACGTATTTCATGCTGTCATTCTGATCCTGGGAGGTAACATCACCTTACAAATCCCACCTAAATGATGTCTCTACCTGGTCTAATCTAAATTTCTTCTATCACCTCCTACTTGTTTCAGTTAATGTGATTTTTACATTCTTCAGATATGCTTTTAGGCCTACTGCTATATTAATTAGGATGATATAAACAATTAACTTGATCTCCTATTTTGTTGGTTTGTATTTCTTTTGACATTTTAATAGCCTAGGCAAATCATAAAGGAAGTATTTGGCATAAGTGAAAATATAACACTTTCCGAATAAAAAAATAAATAGATTAATAGTTAGGATGTTAAGCTTATGGTTCTTAGCTCCATGTCCTACCTCCTCCTAGCCAAAAACAAGAAAAGAGAACAGACAAGAAATTAGTTTCTCAGCTGTCTTTAGATAAATAATAGCATTTTAATATCAGAATGTCTATCTGTACAATTAGTCAAGTTTCCTAGTTAGGCTGTTTTTTCAGCATCTATTAGGAAGAAGAGGAAGAGAGGGAGAAATACTGAGTTTAAATGAGTTTAACTCCTATAAGATAAAAAACTTATGAGGAATTTGGGAAAAATTCACCTTACACTGAAATCTTAAAATAAGAATGTTCAGTGGACATGTGTGGTTTTTAAATGAATTTTAATTTAATCTTTTTAGATGTTAATGGCTTTTGTGTGCAACACTGTTTTCTAAATGTCAGGGAATATGGGTTTCTGTAAGCACTACTACTAGGGAAAAAAACACATTAAATTTGGCTCTTAAAGTGAGCTTGGATGAGAACAAACAGGAAGTTTAAGGTCACAAATCGTGTTTAGATAAACGACCCAGCACAGTGACTAATCTAGCCTTAATATGTATTAGAAGGCGATGTCACCAAGTGCACACACTCAGTGAGTATGAACTGAACACGCTTGGCACCTCAACTCTCTTAGCATTTTTCCATTTTAAAAGGCAATATATGAATACAGCTTACTTGTACCATTTTTTCTTCATTAGTTCACATTATTATTATACATTATATTGTTAACATGATAAATATTACACTTAAATATTTTCATAAGAAATAACCTCTACAGGGTGATGCAAACAAGTTGTGTGATATACAAAAAATGGAGGTGGTGGAAGGGAGAGATGGATAATGGTGGGTAGAAACAAAAACTTATTTCTTGGGTATCAGAATTGACAGAAATGAATGTAGGGCATAGTTTACTAATTTTCCCTCAATCATGGCAGGCAGATTTTCTAGCAAAGAGATGAAAACCAATATGACTTTAATTATATGGTTATATTTGTACCTTTTTACACATGTGGAAAGAAAAAAAACACCTTCTCTACTTTGAAAACACCACCATAGTATATACTCACTTAAATTCTATTTAATTTGAGGGTTTTAGGTATTGAGATAGAGAATGTGTGTTGGAAATATTGGAAATTGATTTCTTTATACAAAAAAAGGAAAATCCAGTAAAAAACATCTGGGGCAAAGCAAAGTCAGAAAGGAGAGTGAGTCAGAGGGTGAACTTAGGGAATGGATTATCTGGGTGATATGTGAAAACTAAGTGGTCAGAGCAAAAGTGGTGGTAATTGATCAACAGGCCAGGAACATCCTAGATTGGGAAAAATGGCCAACAGTTTTCTTTAGTTGGGAAGATGCTCAGAGCAATTAGTCCTCAAGAAAAATAGGGAAATGTTAAATAGATAATTAGGAACTTTAGATAATTAACATTTGTGTTAAATGCCTCGCCTCTGGAACTAGACAATCTTGATTCAAATCCCGGCTCTACCACATTAGCAGTGTGAACCTTAACCTCTCCATGCCTCAGCTTTTCTAATCTGTAAACAGGGATGATATTAATGGTACCTCTCTCATAGGATAGCGATGAGAAGTAAATGGGTATGTGCCTAGCATATGCTGAGTGCTATCTATATATTTGCTATCATTATTATTATTTTGGCCCCAAAATATGGAGGCTTTGGGAAAAAGAAAAATGTCTAAAGCAGATGAGCATATAGTAAAAAGAAGAACTAAACACAAGCAAGTTTTTAGATCAGTCGAGCTTATTAACAGTTAGGTAGTGATAAAAGCATTCAATGGAAATTCCAATTTTGTGTTGGTTTCTAACTTTCCGAGGTGAAACTAAAGGTATGTGCATTATAAGATCCCTAAACAAAATCTTAGTTGAGAAAGTTAGAGTAAATAGACTTTGTGCCACATTTTAGATGCTATCTAATGATAGTACTGGTCCTGGTACCCGGGTGGGGTTAGGTGGCAGGCCTCCCCAGGGTCTGCCTGGGTGCACTGATTTGAATGTGAGCTAAGGAAGCTGCTGGGAAAATTACTTGACTTCAGGGCACAGTTGCAATATAGACCAATGCAGATGTGTTCCATGTGTATATATGAAATATAGATATGTATATCCATGTATCTGATTGACTGCAGGAAACCTGAAGAAAGCCAAATTTCAGTCACATATGATGGGGCCCCTGAAAGAGAACTCATGTTGATGGCAGAAAAATCACAGTGTCCCAAAGTGACCCAATGTTACAAGGGGTTAGTGGATTCAAGAGCAGTGTTTCAGCTTTCCTGGAAATCCATTCCGTTGTGCCTACACCCTGGTGGCATAGGGGTGGCAGAGAGAAACACTGTTACGTTCATCAAATGAAACAATCATTTCATTAAATTCTGTTATACTTTTGGGTCCAAGCATAGCTCAGAGGGAGGGGAGGTGGGTTTGTCTCTCTCATTTCAAGGGACTATCACATTGTCATAAGCATCTAGAGAAGAGCTACTCAATAGAACTTTCTGCAGTGATGGAAATGTTCTAATCTATGCTGTCCAAGATGGTTGCCACTAGAACATGTGGTGAATTAGCATTTGCAATATGGCTAACATGACTGAGGAAATGAATTTTTTATTTTATTTAGTTTTAATTAACAAATTTAAATTTAAAGTCTCACGTGGCTAGTGGCTAGTGTATTAGATAGCACAGACTAAAAGCATCACTGTCCAGCAGCAAAGTTCCTGTGAAGGAACTTTATTGAAGTTGACTGAAGTTTCTTGAAGCTTTATTGTCACCAAGATAAATTGACTTAGTTGCTCAGTGGTTAAGAATACGGAGCCTGGAGTCAATTGCTTGATTTGTATCCTGGTTCTACCCTTATTAACAAGGTAAAAAGTTACCCTGGGAGACATGTGAGACTTCCGTCTTCTGCTTGGGATGTAGGAAGCTGGAAAGAACATTCTCCTACTCTTACTAAAACAAAACAAAAAATACTGGACAGTCTGAAAATTCAAATCTTTTCTTGAACTCATCAGAGAGCTCAGACTTTAGGGCAGTCAACTAACTGGAAATTTAAGGAAAGACGGGTGCCTTCAAGGAGATTCAGGTCACCAGCATTTGCTTACCTAAGGCAAATGCAGCAAGACACTGGGAAGAACTCAACAAAAACTTTTAACACACTGGTGAAGGCCAAGTATGGGCTCATGAGAGAATATGAGAATGTAGATTCCCCAAGAGGCTGTAGATATAAGGGGATTTTACACCCTCTTATAGGCTTTTTGCCATGGACCCCACTAGAAGACTGGAGGGGTTCTGGAGAAAGAATTCCTCATGGTGCAGACTGGAGGAGGGGAAGAGCAGTCGCAAAACTCCTTTTCCCCAGTCTCTCCTATAGAACCAAAGCTTTAGATTGCAACAGGAAGAACAATAAACACTGTCGCCCTTAGGACCCCGGTGAAGATCCATTTCAGCTAGGGGATGAAAACAAAACATACCCTTCACCCATGGAGAAGGGATAGGAATACAGGCTGGGCCCAGACCTACAATTGGAAATGGGACAGGAATCCTAAGAAAGCTACACCTCTGAGACTCAGAGGTACCTGTCTGAGACTGAAGCTTAATCATAACAAGGGACAATGGCCCTCTCATACCTTCCCCTCCAACTATGCTAACAAGTGTCAAATAACAAGTACCCCTGGTGTCCTGATGGAAGAGGGGCAAGAATATGAAGAGAGGACCTCTCTGAGACACAAAGGGAACACTTAACATTAAGAATGGATTTTTGGCTTTCAACAAAAAAATTATAAGGCATACAAAAAAGCAAGAATAAAAACAACATAGTATCAAAAGACAAAGCAATTAAGAGAACCAGATACAGATACAGAGAGATATTGGAACAATCAGACAAGAAATTTAAAATAAATATAATTAATATGTTAAAGGCTCTTAATAGAAAAGGTGGACAACATGCAAGATCAGATAGATAATTTCAACAAAGAAATGCAAACTATCAGAAAAAAATCAAATAGAAATGCTAGAAATGGATTACAGAGATCAAAAGATGCCAGTTTCATCAGTAGATTTGACATAGCCAAGGGGGAAAAACATCAGTGTACTGGAAGATAAGTCGATAGAAATTACCCAAACTGAAATGCATAGACAAAAAGAGTGGGAAAAAAAATCAGAGGATTCAAGAGTTGTGGAACAGTATCAAACTGTCCAAGATAAATGTAATTAGAACTCTAAAAGGAGAAGAGAGAGAATAAGGCAGAGGAACTATTTGAAGGAATAATGGTGGAGAATTTTCCAAAAGTAATGACAGACATCAAACCACAGATTCAAGAAGCTCAGAGAACACCAAGCAGGATTAAGGAAGGAAGGAAGGAAGGAAGGAAGAGAAAGAAAAAGGAAAACAAACAAAAAATAAAGTTGTTTCAACTCTGTGTGCCTCAACATTCTTCTCCGTACATTGGATATAATAATATTGTTTGTTGTGAGGATTAGATGAGAAAATTCATCTAAAACTCATGAAGAGTGCCTGAAACCTAGTAAATACTCAATAAATCTTATTGTGCAATGCCACAACTCCACCACCACCAAAGAGTGGCAGCAGAGTTTAATCTTGCTGGTTTGACACAATCAGGAACAGATTTCTACTGTTAAGTCAAAGTCAGTGTCTGGGAGTCCTTGCTTACCTGGCCATAATAGCAATAAGACTACTAGTGGACACATATAAGTTACTGTTTTGGGGGTTTTCAGAAATACTTTGACAATAGAACTCTGCAAGTTGCTGGATTTTCTACACGAGTGAGAGCTTGGTGTTAGGAAGAAAGTGGTATTAATGTTAATAAGACTCTGAGCACAGCATGGAGATCCTTGGGATACAAAATATTTACAATATGCCAGGCACTGTGCTATATCCTTCACAGATTTTATTTTATATCTTTTCAATAACAATTCTCTATAAATATAAATATAAAGTGGAAATAGTATTATTTCCACTTTACAAATGAGGCTCTGAAAGATTAAGTGACTTCTCCAAGCCCAAACAGCTAATAAGCAGTGGTGCCGAGTTTTGGACTGAGATCTACCTAAATATAAAGCCCAAGTTCCATCCCAAATATGACTCTGTATCCCTGTTATTTGGTGTTTATGAGTGCTCAAATTCACTTAATTCCTGGACCTACCTTTAACTATATAGGAGATATATATTTTTTATATATATATATAAAATCCACACACATTCTCTGGTACTCCTCTCTTCAAGAAGTGGAGCTTAATTCTTCTCTTGAGTATGAGCTGAATTTAGTGACTCATTTCTAATGAACAGAATACGACAGAAGTAATGGTATGTGATGTCTGAGATTAGGTTATAAAAGACTGCAGCTTCCATCCAGGTGCCTGTGTGCACTCTCTCTCCCTCTCTCCCTCTCTCTCTCTTAGATCACTCACTCTTGGGGAAGTCATGTGATGGGCAGCCTTGTGAGAGGCCCACATGGTAAGGAACTGAAGCCTCCTGCCAACAGCCATGTGAATGAGGTTGGAAGTGGATCCTTCAGCCCCAGTCAAGTCTTCAGAAAGAGACTACTGCCCCAGCTGACAGTTTAACTGCAGCCTCATGAAAGACCCTGAGCAAGAACCACCCAGCTAAACAACTCCCAGATTCCTGACCATCAGAAAATGCGTGAGTAATAAATGTTCGTTGTTTTAAGATGCCAAATTTTGGAGTAATTTGCTGTGCAGAAATAGATAATGAATACAGCTCTTCACCAGGAGATACCAAGCCAAGATTCTCTGGACTATGCAAATTAGATGGCAATCCAGGTTCAATCTGGCAACAAGATGACTCAACCACAATGCACAAATTTTTCCAGAAAATAATGTAAGACTACAGTGGACATTTGAGGAAATATCATACCAGAGGAAAGTTTCCGTAAATGAACTCACCTATCGCATGGCATATCTTATCCTCAAGAGAGCCCATACCGCAACCCTGTTAAGTGAGCCCACTTCCATTTTGGCTGTAGTTCTACGTCGGCCATGATGGAGAGTTTCTGTGGGCCACCGTGTCCTTACCACAGCCTATTCAGCAAGGGAAATTTTGCTGATACTCTTTAGGACCCTCTGCTACAAGTAGAGCACTTGCTTATTATTTAAAGCTTAAGGAAAATGAAAGACTGCTTTCGGCTAAGAAAGTTTTTAAAGATTTAGATTGCCTGCTTTTGGTGGCAGACCTTCTTTCCACACGGAGGTAAGCAGTCTTAGGTCAGGTCTCCTAGAAGCTGATCCTGAGCCTGTAGTTGATTCATCAAGGAAGTGCTCCCAAAGAAGGCAGTAAGGGAGGGAGAGAAACAAGACAGGGAAGAGGAAGAAGCCAAGCAAGGCTGAGGTTTCCTTTCCGAGCGAGCAAGACTGACACTCACCCTAATCCTGAGGAGAGAGTTCATCCTAAAGAGCTAGGAGGCTCCAGTGCCCAAGGGCAATCCTCAGTGCTAGGCTGAAGGTGCTAGCAGTTAGGAGTAAAACCTGGAAACGCTGAAGGATGGGTTCACAGAGTGATTCAAGAGGATCTGCGTGGGGCCCTAACAGACTTCTCTATAGAAACTAACTTTGGGCACTAGCAACATCATTCTTTCTATGTAGGATTGCCAGAATTAGCAAATAAAAACAAGGATGCCTAGTTAAATTTGAATTTCAGGTCAACAATGAATAACTTTAATAAAAGTGTGTCCCATGCCTCCTTTATTTTATTTGAAACCGTATCGTTAGGGGTGTTGTTTTTTGCCAAATGAAAGAGACTACAGTAGTCAGGAGGGTGGTTTCCTAGGTTAGCAGGCACCTGATACTACCAACTAATCAGTTTGAAAGTGTACTCTTGTTGTGTTTATACAATGCCAAATATCAGGATTAATACCACAGATATTCAAATGTCCCACTCACCCATCCATCCATTGACCTATCCATCCCATAAACATTTCCTGAGTACTAACTACCAGGCACAGTGCTACATGCTGGGAATAAAATAGTGAGCAGAGTCAGGCTCTGTCTGTCCTAACAGGGCTAATGATTTCAAATATCTAGATACATGACCACATTTAAAATTGTCAAAGATGCCTGGCATCCTATAAACATATTCTGGATCTAAAAGAAACACTGCTTATGTGATCTACCTTATTTTTCTTGAAATGCTTATTTGCGTTCATTTAGAAGTGACGGATAGAGGAGAATATCACTGTTTACATCTTCAATTCATTTGATTCTATGTGTCATTTGACCTATATGACTTAATCTAATTTTGCCAGTTAGAGAAGTATAGAAGTTAATTCCCAGATGCACACTAGAAAGAACTCTCTGTGTGTAATTTGTTTGTTTTTTGGAATAGACTTTTCAAGAGCATGCCACAGAGTGTATTATATTTTAATAATACAATAAATAACTTGTTCAGAGAACAACAGTCTTGTCAAACACTGTTTTCAACTAAAACAGCTAAGAAAAGATCACAGATGTTTTCAAAGTATTATATTCTATTATTTTATATCATGAATAAATCTATACCTCTGCCACCACCATCCCAGTGGCTTTTTAGACTATTCTCCTGGCATCCCAGAGTGCACTGTTTTTATTTTTAGTTAGAATCAATAGCACACATTTCCTCTGAGATAACAGACTTTTGTTATGTTGCCAATTCTAGTCCTCAATTCCCTAATTTCATTCAAAAGTGCAATATTGTTTAATCTGTTGTTGTAGAAGGACTCTACATCCACTGCAGGCCTATTTAGCAACAATTGGGAAAGAAATTATTATTTTTAAGTACCTTTGTAAACAAAGCACAAAATATAGATGAACCTCACTGGGTCCTTCTATTTTAATTAATCTGAAAATTGCTTCAGTGTTACTTAGCTTCTTTTTCCAGAATTAAAAAGGAAAAAAATCAGAGAACTAAACAACTGAGTTAACTTTAGCAGAAGAATAATCACAAATATCTACATAAGAAAACCTGATGGAGATTTTTTTAATGTAGTCTTCCTGTATCTGCATGGTATTTCTAAACTTCATTTTGTCCCTCAGAATATTTGAGACAAAGTTTGGCAAGGAACAATGTCACCCCAAAGAATTGGCAGTGCTCCAACGGAATATAGATTCTGACAAAAGCTTAGCAAAGGTTTTTCTATATAACATTTGTCAAAGTATAAGCAAAACTAAAAATGTCAGTCAGCCAGCTTCCTGATTACTGACATAAGACTCTTCAAGAAGCAAACCAGTGACTCCATGTCCTATCTATTTGCTCCCTTGCAGTGAGACACAAAATTCTGTGGTCCCTGGCTGGCTACCGTCTAGTGGGAGCCAGCATTATGAAGAATCCCAAGGAAAGCGTCTTCTTAGGAAGCTAAAATGAATATCCTTGAACAATCAGTGAACAATTCCAAGATCCTATCCAGGAAATTGCATAATATCCCAAAATGTATTCCAGGGATACTAGTTCCAAGGACTATAATAGGTATTATGTGGGAAAAAAAATCCCAAGGTCAAATATTTGAGACATCCAGAAAAAAAGTTAGAAGGATTTTCCCCACACTGAATAAGCATCTTTTAATATGTTAATGTGTACTACCACCCTGTAACCCTGCAAAGGGTACAATCTGCTCCGCTGCAAGACAAAAGCCCGTGGTCAACAGGCAAGATGGTGGCAGAGAAAGGGCATTTTATTAAGTGATAAACTAGCAAACTGGAAGATGGTGGATTAGTGTCCTAAAGAACTATCTTAAGGGGGGCTATCTTCAGAACCCTGAAGCAGTTATATAGGCCAGTGGGTTATAGGGGAGGGGGTTAGGAATATTGACCCTCCGGTGTTACAGACTGGGAGTGGTCACACCAGATCTTTCGGTTGTCAGGGATATCAGCACAGAATCTCTGCCTGGGGCTCATGACATTCCTAGGGTACTCAAAAGAAAAAAGATCTTGTCTTATGGTAGCTGGGAGGGGCCATAAAATCTACAGAGCATATATATCTCCTGGAGGGTGCATATCCAGCTGGATTAGTTAACCAGAGGTCATTCAAAGTTACAATATAGTTTCTGTTCTACAATATGGCTTCCCTTACGTCAACCTTGTGTTGAGCCAGGATCCACCCTCCAAAAGTGTGCGTTATGCAATTTCCTAATCCTTTTTAAGACCAGAACCTTTTTTCCGTGGATCATCTGAGGTAATCACTGTCGTTCAGAGAGCACTCATCTCTGTGCTCCCCCATCCACCCACCAAGAAAATTTGAATTTTAAACAAAGAGCTCAAACCTGAACCAAGGAGTGAAATGCTGAAGGTTGGATTTCACTTGGTAGAAAAACAATAGATATGGAAGATTTTGAGGAGTTATTTCAACTTCACAGGGGTTCTTGTGACACATCTGCCACCAAGAATTGGGGACAGCTCTGCTGGCACCTACAGAGAAAAAGAGTATTTCTTAGCCTGAGCCTTCGGAAATAAAAGCTGATTTTCAGGGTTTGCTCTTGCCTTCAAATTATACTTTTTTCAAGTTGTAAGGAACCCCCTTTAATTTATTTTCTCCTATGACTGAGACAATCTTCTAGGAACAAAAGGGAAAAGCTGTTAAACTATCATATGCAAATATACTCTTTAGAAAAGAGACCAGCTATTCTGCTACAACAGCCACATGGTAAAATTCAAAATTTGTGAAGTGTTCATTGCATCCAAAGCATATGCAAATAGGTATTCCCCTGAGGTCAAGTCAATTCATTTCCTTCTTCCTAAAGTGTCCTATTGAATAGGTCACTTCATTTTAAATACTCAGTATAATATCTTGCTACACACACACTATGTTGGACAAATTTGCTACACGGAATATTCACTTCCAAGGAGTAAGTTGTTTCTCATACAGTCAACACAACAGTAGCATTTGTAAAATCTGTTTAGAAAATAATAATAAATCAGATATATTCAGTAACTGTTGCTGATTTAGGGGAGAAATAACCTCTCAACTAGCATATGTTTGGTTTTCTTTCTTTCCTTTTTTTTAAAGTTTATTATTTATCTGTCAGTCTCTGTTTTTTTTTTTTTTTTCTTCCTGAAGAGGAGACGAAAGAGTGCTGTCAATTTCAGAACAGTCTGCTACTGACACATTAGAAGGGGATTTAATTATTCTGGCATAAAAAGCTAGAAAAGAAAAATAAATACACTTAATACAGACAGACTCTCAGCTACTCTAATTGCTTATGCATTATAAGGGCTTTCAATAATAAGTCCTTAAACAACAAATTGATATGGGAAAGAATAATGATACCCAGGTGTGAAACCTTAATCTGAGAACTGGACCACATACTCAACGGCATAATTGCCTCTATTACCACATTCTGGCCTAACATAAGGGTTTGAGTCATGGAAACTGGATAGAAATGAAAGATAAACTACATTCACATCAGAAGATCACACAATAGAGACCAGGTATCTAAATAACTACTTGAAATGGAAAAGCAAGCTTCAGTTTTAGATAAGACATCCCATTTAAACATGTGCCACACTTGGGCTAAGCCACAAAAGCATGAGTTAAGAAAATTCTCCATTAAGAACATCAGTGTTCTTAGTCAAAAATCCTCATACAAGGAATGTCTTTAATTTTCAAATAATATCTCAAGCTACTCCATCATAACTAGATTCTGTTGTTTAAAAAAGACCCTCCTCTGTGTGTGTGTATATATATATATATATATATATATATATATATATATATATATGTCACATCTTCTTTATCCATTCATCCATTGATGGACACTTAGCCACAAAAAAAGATGAAATCTTGCCATTTGTGACAACATGGATGGACCTTCAGGTTATTATGCTAAGCGAAATAAGACAGACAGAGAAAGCCAAATGTCACATGATTTCCTTTGTTCAACCTAATCTTTAAGTGAGTTTTTCTAGGGTAATTACTTTGGGACAAGACGCCACTATACATGGATGTCCAAAACAAGGTTCTTGTCCACAAGGAGCTTAAAATCTAGTTAAAGTTATGTTATAAATCCTCCAATGTAGCTACAGCTATGTACATAAGCAATGAAACTTTGAAGAAAATATGTGTGTCTGCACTGAAACATCAACTTTAAAAATGCCTGCACCATGTCACAATGTTCCTATTTCGAAGTATCTGGCTGGCTATTTTCATGTTCTACATTAGCCCCTCATTTATTCCCGGATTCATGTAATTTACCTATCATGTTTCCTCATAGAATGAAAGCCCTTGGAAGATAAGGAACAGGAGATGGTGAGGACTCTATCCTACTCATGACCAAGAGCAGGAATGCCAAAAAGAGAGGAGATGAACTCTATCTCTGCTCTCTCTGCCTTGTCCAGTCTTCTCCATCTTTGTAACTGACACCACCATTCATCTAACTGTGCTCGCCAGGAACATACCAGTTCCCCCTGGTGTGTTCCTCAGTCTGCCATCCTCACCAAGCCTTTGTGGATTTTACTTCCTAAATATTCCTCAACGCCATCACTCACTATTCTTTCTCCACTTCTCAGTCTAAGCTATCATCCCTAGAACAAGAGTCCCCTAACTGAACTCCCTGAATTCACTTTCCAACCCTTTCTCATCAGTGCAGTGATTGCCTTTAAAAATAATTATCAAAGTAACACATAGTCAAGATAAGAACTTCAAAATTCTAAAAGTACAGAGAACACATGGTAAAAGATGAAAGTACTTTTTCCATTCCTCAACTCCAAATTCCACAAACCAGAAGTAATCACTGCTTACCATTTCTCATGGATCGTTCCAGAAAACTTCAGTGCGCATACAAACATTTTAATGTTGGTTAGGGAGTCAGGTGGCCTAAGAAAGGAGGGGATTCACATCTAAGGAAGCAATAAGCAATTAAAAAGTAATTCTAACCTTATTCACTTCTTTAGATGAATATGGAAGACTATCAAATCTTAGACAACTATATAGTACTGTTTAAAATCCCCTTCCTTCTCTGCTCTCATTGTCTTACATCCCCACAGGTGTCCAGAGCCTCACTTTCTTAAGACTTGCACTCTGAATTTTCCTGCCCCCCTCATTCTTCAAATCTCAGCCACAACATCATGGGAGGACCACTCTGACTCTCAGAGCAGGTCAGGTCCATCTCTATGCAAGTTCACAGCACTCCGAGCTCCTCTTTCATGGTACCCATCACCATTGTTATTAAATAAGTAATTCTATAGTTAGTTGGTTGGTTGAAGTCTGACAGCTCTAAGATTCCACAAGCGCAGGGACCAGATCTCTCTTGCTCATCTCTGCTTCACTGGTACTGAGCACAGCACCAAGAGAGTAGAAAGTCTCAAAAATGAGTTAAATGAGTGAATAAATGAATGGTCAAGATAATGGTTAACCAACAGTAAATAAATTTTAAACAGTAAACCCCAAAATTATAATATTGTTTCTATAAGAAAGGGAAATTCTAGGTTTTCAAAGACTGACTTACACATTCACTTTTAACAAGTAGGTTGTTTACAAGCTGCCTGTATTTCATTTTAACATCAGAAAAATCTATGCCAGGTAAGTAGAACAGATTGTGGTGGTGGTTGTTTTGTTTTGTTTTTGTTTTTTGTTGAGGTAACATTGGTTTATAACATTATATAAATTTCAGATATACATCATTATATTTTGACTTTTATATAGACTACATCGTGTTCACCACCAAAAGTCTGGTTGCCATTTGTCACCTTACACATGTGCCCTTTTGCCTCTTTTACCCTCCCCCAGCCCCCTTCCCCTCTGGTAACAACAAATCTATTCTCTGTGTCTATGTGTCTGTTTGTTGTTGTTATTTTTGTTTTCTTTTTATCTCCCACATATGAGTGAAATGATATAGTATTTGGCTTTCTCCATCTTTCTTATTTCACTTAGCATAATGCCCTCAAGGTCCATCCATGTTGTTGCAAATGGCAAGATTTCTTCATTTTTATGGCTGAGTAGTATTCCATTACACACACACACACACACACACACACACACACACACACACCACGTCTTCTTTATCCATTCATCTGTCAATGGACACTTAGGTTGCTTCCAAGTCTTGGCTATTGTGAATACTGCTGCAATGGACATAGGGGTCCATATGTCTTTCTGAATTAGTGTTTTTACATTCTTTGGATAAATATCCAGAAGTGGAATAGCTGGATCATATGGTATTTCTATTCTTAATTTTTTGAGGAATCTCCATACTGTTTTCCATAGTGGATACACTAACTTACATTCCCACCAGCAGTGTATGAGGTTCCCTTTTCTCCACATCCTCCCCAACACTTTTTATTTCTTGTCTTTTTAGTAATAGCCATTCTGATGGGCATGAGGTGATATCTCACTGTGGTTTTGATTCACATTTCCCTAATATTTAGTGATGTTGAACATCTTTTCATGTGCCTGTTGGCTATCTGTATATCTTCTTTGGAGAAATGTCTGTTCAGATTCTCTGCCCATTTTTTAACCCATTTGTTTTTTCGTTTTTGAGTCGTATGAGTTCTTTATATATTTTGGATATTAAATTCTTATCAATATCTTCTCCCGATTGGTGGGCTGTCTTTTCATTTTGTTTATGGTTTCCTTTGCTGTGCAGAAGCTTTTTAGTTTGATGTAGTCTCATTTGTTTATTTTGTTTGCTTGTTTGTTTCCTTTTCCTGAGGAGACATATTCAAAAAGATACTGCTAAGATAGATGTCAAAGAGCATACTACCTATGTTTTCGTCTAGGAGTTTTATGGTTTCAGGTCTTACATTCAAGTCTTTATTCCATTTTGAATTAATTTTTGTGTACAGTGTAAGACAGTGGTCTACTTTCATTCTTTTGTATGTGGCTGTCCAGTGTTCCCAATACCATTTATTGAAGAGACTTTCCTTTCTCCATTGTATGGTCTTGGATCCTTTGTGGAAATCAGCTGTCCATAGATATGTGGGTTTATTTCTGGGCTCTCAATTTCGTTCCATTGATCTGTGTGTCCAGAACAAGGTTTTTTGTTTTTGTTTTTCATTCTTATTCCTTGTACAATGAAACCAAAACCAAGAAAGGATTAAATGACCTCTAAGATGACAGAGCTCTTTGATGAGAGAGCCAGGATTGGGAGGTAGGGCTCTAGTGGCAGAGGGATTAGAAGCAGGAAATCAGTGAGGGGCAACGTAAAAGGAAATCTTAACAATTCAGCAGAAACGCACACCAACACACAACTTCTTTCTAGAGTCAATTCCACTAAAACTTATATCTTAATGCATATTTATACAGATGACATGAGGGTAGATGCTAAATAAAGGCAGTTAAACATGTATAGTCCAAACTTTCTAAATCTCATGATTTAAGAAATACCAAAACAGGTACACATACAATCATATTCAGACACACCGATGTTGCTTCAAACACTAAATCAATATATACTTACACGCTGTTTCATTTACTTATTGCTGCACATCAAAAAACCCACAAGTTAGTGGCTTAAAACAACAATCATTGTAATTGCTGTCAATTTTGTGGATAACTGGGGCTCAGCTGGGAGATTCATCAGCAGGTCTTGCTGGGATCTTTCGTGCAGTTCCAGTCAAATGGCAGCTAGAACTGGAACATCCAATATGGCTCCACTCACATGTATAGTGCCTTGGCTGGAACATCTTTACATGGAAGCTAGATTCTCAGAGAAAGTGTTCTAAAAGGATAAACCTCAATGTAAAAGTATTTATCAAGCATCTACTTGCATGACACTTGCCAATGTCAGATTAGCCAACCCAAGAGTCTATGTGGGAGAAAATTATACAAAGTCTTGACTACTAGGAGACATGGTTCATTGGAGACCACTAAATCAACAATTAAACACAAAGTGGTATTTACAGGAAAGAAAGGACTACATCAACTATGCCAAATGTCACTCAGAGATAACATACAAGCTCACAGAGTGTTCATGACTTCTGGGACATGACTCCTTTCTTGGTTTCCCTCCAAATCACCGGCCATTCCTTCTTCGTCTCTTTGTTGGCTCCTCCACATCTACCTGACCTCAAAATGCTGAAGTGGGGCCAGCCCCGTGGCTTAGCGGTTGGGTGTGCGCTCTCCACTGCTGGTGGCCCAGGTTCGGATCCTGGGCGCGCACCGACGCACCGCTTCTCCGGCCATGCTGAGGTCGCATCCCACGTACAGCAACTAGAAGGATGTGCAGCTATGACACACAACTATCTACTGGGGTTTTGGGGGGAAAAAAATAAATAAAAATTATTAAAAAAAAAAAAATGCTGAAGTGCTCCAGCCCAGTCATTGCACAGCTTCCCCTTCTTATCCACACTCATTCCTTAGATAATCTCCTTCCGTTTCACAACTTCACATATTATCAATACTCTGAATACTTCCAAATGTGTATCTCCACCTCTGACCTCTTGCCTGAACTCCAGAATTCTGTATCCAAATGCCTTCTAAATATTTCCATTTGAGGGGTTAACAGTCGTCTCAAACTTAACATGTTAAGAAGTGACTTTTTGTTTTACTCCTCTCAATAAATCCACCTAGTAACTCACACAAAACTCTGCAGCTATCCTTGACTCCTCTCTTTCTCTAACAACACATATCCAAAATATTAGCAAATGCTATTGGCTTTACCTTTAAAATGTGTCTCAAATACAGAAGTCCTCTTTCACAACCCAGCCAAGCCAGCATCATCTGTCACCTAGATTACAGTATTGGTCCACTGCTTTCATTCCTGCTCCCCTGCACTCTGGTCTTCTCATAGGAGATGGAGGGATACTTTAAAAAGTAAATTTGATCATAACATTGCTATGCTCAAACCTTACAATGGTTTCTCACCTCCTTTAGAGTGGGGAAAAAATTCTGAAGAGCTTACCATAGGCTTCAAGGCCCAACATGAGCTTTACCCTTCTACCTCCTAGGCCCATCTTCTACCACTCTCCTTTTATACATCCCACTATAGTCACACCAGTTTCTTTGCTATTCAAACACATCAAAGAACATTCCCACCTCAGTGTCTTTGCACTGCAATTCCTTTAGCTTGAAACCCTCTTCCTTCAGATATCTGCATAGCTCATTCTTCCTCCTCATTCAAATCTCTGCTTAAATTTCCCTTCATTAGACTTTTTCTACCCACCGATCCAAAATGACAGCCACATTCAGCAACATCATACAGGCACTACAACGTCTAATCATACCCTCCAGCATATCCATTAATATTCATTCCCCTATCCTGATTTATTTTTCTTTGTAAAACATATCAATTCATGACCCTATACTACATATTAATTTGTATATTTATTCTTTGTATCTCTCTCTATCACCGCCTCCCCAGAATGTAAATTCCTTGAAGGTAGGAGATTATTATTTGTTTTGTTCGTTGCTATAATATCAGCACATAGAAAAGTGCCTTCTTGATAAATACTTCTTAATGAAAGTGTTAATGAATGCACAATTAAGACATTTCTTTATCTTTAGGTTGTTGGAAAATATCAAAGAGATCAAAGCAGTAGACTTATCCTAACACTCAACACTCAACCTAAGTTAAAACAAAGAAGAGGTCATAATGCTTGGGTAATTTGGGCAAAATGTGCTTTAATTTTCTAGGAATTTAAGAAATACAAAAAGCAATATAAGGTAGAGAAAGAAAATTGGACTGAGATTTAGGAAACTTGGGTAAACATCCTGAGTGGGATTCAAATATGTTTTATGACTCTGATTTAATAAAGAGAGCCTCCAGAAAATCTCCTTTATTTAAAACCTGAGGTCCCCAATACAGCCACAAAATGCTTTTCGTTCCTATGAAAAACACATGGAATTAATAGACAATGAGTATTGTTCTTAAGCAAAGTATGCCAAGATCTTTAGGTCCCTTCCAAGAAAAAGGCTACATGTAATGCCTGCAAAGCCCGCATCAAATGGCACTTTGTTCCCTTAAAAATCTTACTTGATTGTTTCATAAATTTCTATGAAAGACTGTGGAGAAATTTTTCCATCAATGTCCCAAATAAAGAGGGAGGAGAAACAGAGGAGGGTACAGGGGAGGAGGAGGGGGATGGGGAAGAGAAGGGGAAAAGGAGAGGGGGAGGAGGAGGCAAAGATAGAAGGAAAAGGAGGAGGAAGATGAGAAGGAGGAGGAAGAAGAAGACGAGGACAACTGATGATGATAGGTAGAAATACTCTTCTCTGAAACCACCATAAACAGTTAGCTGATGGCCCTGCAGGGGCTGAGGGGAAAGCCATGGGTAGAACCTTTTACTACCTGCCTCACTACCAAGTAAGCTCCCTCTACACCAACTCTGTGGCTCTGAGGTAGTTTGTTTGAGTGAAGAATCTCACCTTCAGGTAGAGAGCAGAATGATTACACACAACACTGCCCACAGGCTCTATCTCATGGTGTTCTATAGCTTATGAATCATTGCTGTCAGATAATCTAAGTATAGTCTTGTTCAGAGCGAGGAGAGACACTCATATTTAGCAGAATAAGTCACTATATTGGGCAAGACACTATACTTTATAAAAGTTTTCTCATCTGTTAGAAAGGAGGAGAACGGTAGGTGAGGTGTTCTCTATAATCTCTTCGAGCTCTAAAATTATTTTCCCTGATTATTTAGGTTAACTAGAGTATTATTTCTTAAATTGCACTTTGTGGAACGCTGTGCTCAGCGAGGTTTTAATAGGTTTTCTTCACAAAAAGCATTTCATGGTAAAAACTAAGTTTGGGAAACATTGGGATGGTCATGGTTAACATGTTTATTTCTGGCAGGACTTCTCCTCCCTACTAATATGCTAATATACCTTATGAATATCCAAAAGAAGAACACTCCACAGCACATAGCGCTTACAAATTTTATCATCAAGTACATTTATCTAGAAACTCTGTCACTCTAGTTAAAGCTGATGGATAGACAACAGATGTTTATCTCCTCTCCTTTCTGAAATTCACTTAAATTATTATAAAATAAAAAAAATTAAAGTTAAACCCTCAGTGATAAAGAAAATAGAAGGGTGAATAGCTAATAAGAGTTCTCAACAAATTTGTGGAACATAAAGCAGTTGCAGGAAGAGGGGAAGAGGATAGGAGAAGCCACAAGCTGGACAATGTGTGAAGAGCAATCCAGTGGAGAATTCTGTCCATCATCTAAGAGAACCACAAAGAGGCTCTGGACTCAGAAACATACATACCATGTTTTGGGGGAGGGATGAGTAAACTCAGAAGTGAGATATAGAGATGAAAACCGAAGATTAATTCAAAGTTTCTATATGAAATAATCAACAGCCCCACCCTTCTTATTCCCACAGTATAACATAAATTGGGGTTTGTGATACTGTGATTTATAATAAGAAATATATGTTTGGTCTTCATCCCTTTTTCAGGCACAAGGCTTCTAAAACCCTTGGGATTTCCTAAGTGATTAGAGCAGCCATAAAGGTGTCTTTTGTTATTCATAACAAGCCCCTTTCAATCACACCTAAGTTTATGTTAATGAGGTAACTTTTGGAAAGCCTCTAGGTAACCTAAGGATGGTGGCTGGTTGCCAGGGACACCAATCATGATTAGAGAGTTGAAACTTTCAGCTCCATCCCCCAACCCCCTCCTCCCCACTTCCCCCCACCTCCAGGGAGGGGAGAGGGGCTGGAGGTTGAATAAATCACCAATGGCCAATGATTTAATCAATTATACATACATAATGAAGTCTCCATAAAAATCCCTGAACGACAGGATTTGGAGAGCTTCCAGGCTGATGAACAAGAATATACCCATGTCCTGGGAGAGTGGCACATCCCAAGCTCCATGGGGCCAGAAAGAAGCTCTTGTGCTTGGGACCCTTCTGGACCTCGCCCTAGGTATCTTTTCATCTATCTGTTCATTTGTATTCTTTAATATTCTTTGTAATAACCCAGTACTCTAGTGAGTAAAGTGTTTCCCTGAGTTCTGTGAGCTGCTCTAGCAAATTAATTGAACCCAAGGAGAGGGTCATAAGAACCTCTGATTTATAGCCAGTATAGCCAGTGGGTCAGAAGCATAGGTAACAACCTGGACGTGTGATTTTCCTCTGAAATGGGCAGAGAGGAGTCTTGTGGGACTGAACCTTTAACCTGAGAGATCTGATGTTATCTCCAAGTAGATAGTGTCAGAATTGAGTCAAATTATAGGACACCCAGCTGGTGTGGCACAATTACTTGATGTGTGGAAAACCCAAAAATCTGGTGTCAGAAGTGAAATGGTGTTGGAGTAGAAAATTGAGAGTAGAGGAAAAACATAGGAGTGTGTTTTTCTCTAAACAGGGCTCAACATCAAAAAGTTGGAGACCTTCTCTAAAGATATTGGATGACTCAAGAACAGAGCTCTACATTCACTCAAATAGAGGATTCTCAGGGTATCAATCTTCTGCCAGACCATTCACTCCAAAGAGAAGCCTTCCAGTTGACATTCTCACCAGTGCACTCAAATCTGCTGATAATCTTTTACTGCCTCACTTTCCTTGGGATGGGGGGAGAAATGGACCAGAAACTGACAACTCAGGGAATTAAGGATAGTTTGGGTTTTTTTTTAGAAATTAAATTCGCATCTTCAGAGATATTTGAAAAACTGCATCAATAAAACATGATTTGTATTCCATGAAAAAGAAACAAACATAAAGGAAGAATGAACTCTTAAAAATAAAGAATATGACTGCCAAAAATATTAGTAGAGTAAAATAAATCACTCATAATGTAGATCCAAAAGACTGAAAATATTAGAGAAAATCTAAACACATTAGAGTTTATAGTCCAAGAGTCTAAAGTTCAAATGGTAGGAGTCAAAGTTTTGCACCTGGAGATTTTACACCGAATCAAGGTGGTTGTAATAATTTTATTTGGGCAAAACAAAAAACAACGATAAAATATAAGTTTTCTGAAATAATTTAGACATGAAAGAGCATAATTTCTCAAAGTCTAATGTTGGAATTCTAGTCTACTTGCATCAGAATTACCTGCGTGATTTGTTAAGAGAACAGATTCTTGAACCCATCAGACCTAGTAAATTAGACTCTCTGGGCGAAAGGTCTGGAAACCTGCATTTTAATAAGCATCTCAGGTGAATTTTTTTTGTACACTAAAGATTAAGAATCATGGCAATAGAGTAATCGATTTAGAGAAGGAAAATGATAGGCAAAGTCAGGATAGACAACTGGATGAAACATCACAAAAAATAACCTGACAGGTCAACTGGACATATGCAATTAGGGGATGGCAAACATCCATGAGGGGAAATTTAATGCCCAAAGAACAAAAATAAGCAAAAAGACCATGGGGGATGATGAGGGAAATGAAAGATTAAATGGGTGAAACTGGCAGTGGCAAGCAGGGGGTGGGATAAATGAATGATTACAGAACCTCAGTGAAAAATACAGATTGAGATGTCTGGGGGTATTGCTGTAAGGCTCTGCACAGCTGGCTCTCGCAGCACTAAAAGTGTTTTTGAGATGCCAACACCACTGTCTGAAAAACTCAGATTGTCCCTAACCACTAACATTACTCAGGGATGTGGTCTGAACAGTTAAAACAAAAGTCTCCCTCTTCTCTTCAAAACAGCAGGCGTGGCCCTGCCACTATTTTCTGGCTTGATGGACATTAAGACAGCAAGGTATACATCCCATTGTTTTCTTGGCTACTTTCTGCTGAGTCTAGTTATCATCTTTTTCTCTGTGGATGCAGAGCTTTAAATTACCCAGGTGAACAAGGAGCTTATAGTCAAATTAGTACAGCATTTAAAAAAGTAAGAGAAGGCTGTGTTAAACGGGTATTTTATAAAGCTTTCTACATTTAAGCCAGGAAGAATAAAACGAGAAAGTAAATTTTAAAATTGTGTGGTAGTGGGAAAGGGACTTATTTTAAAATTTGTATTAAAACAGCAGGGAGATAAAACACACTTGACCACTGAAAACTTTCTGGGATACAGGTGAAATTAGATCTCTAACCGTTTAACGTTTCATAAAATAGATTTTCCATCCCTAGCTTGTTTATAAGCAATGTACCAAGCTTACCTTCAATAATGAAATGCAGCCCTCTCAGAGATATTCAGTGGCCCAGGAATCAGAGCCTCCACCATAGGCTCACGGCAGGCATTACTAATCAATCATAACTTCTTCACCCTGAGCCCAGGGGAGCCTCCCACACCTTCTCATCACAGATTGTCCAGCAGCCCCACTCCAAATAAGACAAGAAATAATGCCTTTTATAAGTCTGGCTGGAATATTGCCAGTTATTCAGATTTTCTTTCAAGGGAGCCCATATTTCTATATAAATTGGGCAAAAACTTTGAAACCTGAGCATTGGTTCCATGAATCAAAAACCCCAGCTTTCCCTTTGCTTTCCATCAGGATGTTCCCTTTCTGCTACCCTACAGGTGTTCCCGAATCTTCTGTGAGTGTCTACAGAGACACTGACTCCTCTCCCTCTCCACAGTGATGCCTGTTCCTCTTATCTCTTTCCGCAAAGAGCACTCACTTCACTCAAGCTTAGCAAACAGCTCATGCCTACTTAATTTGTATAGCCTCTAATATTTTCCTTTGGGTCTGCAGATAATATGACCCAGTTCTTGTTTTTCTATAGTTGAGATTATGTTACTTTTTGTTTCAGGGCATGGAAAGAGACTTCATTTTTCCTTTGAAAGTGCTTAAATAAGATTTCTTTGTATAATCCTATATGTTCAATTTGGGAATCTAGAAACTCTTCTGTCATGTGAGCATGTGCACTCCAACAGTCTTTTTATCCCAAAGGCTTGAGGCAGTGAAGTAATTCCACTGCACTTCCAATACCCTTAGAAGAAGGCTCTTCACAATTATGAGGAATTCAGCTTCAGCTAGGTTCCAAACAAAGCAAGAATCTAACTTTAGGAGGACCCCTCCTGCATCAGCCAAGCACATGGGTGTAAGTGTGAGAGCCACAAATACCTAATGTGCTACCAGGTGAGTTATGAGGTAGGAGCCCCCAGCGTGGGAGGGCCCAAGGACCTGGCATAGCTCCTGGAACCATATAATGAATTGTAGGTAATAACCTATTATGGGCATTCACGCATGCTTTGGAAAGATATCAGATATCAGGAAACACCATCTATACACCCAGCAATCATTAGTGTAGGAGGAATGTTAATGACCTTTTAATCCAACCCATCCCACCCTTCATTTGATACTTGGGATCATTGAGATCTAGAAATATTAACTAACTTGCTTAAACTTACACAGAGAAGGAAGCTCCTGTTTCCCGATTCTTAGGCAAGTCTTTTCTCCACTAGCCACCAATCCACCAGTTCTTAGTTAAGAATAGTTAATATTCGCTCAGTGTTCAACAAGTATTCTTTTTGTAGCAAAAAATATATATTTCTAAATGAATCTTCCTTCCCTCCTTCTACTGCCTCCGTGTCCTGGGCTCTCTCTTCATTAATATTATGTTTAATTATGGTAACACTTTGTTAGAGAGTCCATGTGATTTTGAAAGACAATTAGTTTTTAATGAATAAAAATAAATATCATTTATTATTTAGAGTTTAATGGTAATTTAGAGATAAAAAATTAAAGCAGAAAAGTATTGAATCATAAATGATGTAGCCTGGGAAACCAGTGATGAAGTCCTGCTTCCTTTCTGGCATCTGTCTACATGGTTGCAAAATACTATTTTCTAAGAAGGTTTACAAATAGCTCTTAAAGGATGAATTAGTACTATATATATCTTTTCCTTAGGTACTTCCAGAACACATTATCTGGGCTTTGTAACCCTATGTGAATGAGACTGCACTTTACTCACTATCGGTTTTTCTCATTCTCTACTTCACCTCCTACTGACAGTAAAAAGTTGCCATTGGAATATGCACAGTTTGTCCTATGTTGTTTCTTTTTGACAATATGTATCTATTTTTATAATTTTTAAAACAATGGTAGACATCCAATCTCTGCTTGGAGATGGAGAAAGCTGGAAAGAGAATTGCTCCCAACATTTTGGTGGCAAAAAAAATCTGGACAAATGGCAAATTCATTGCTTTTCTTGAGCCTAACAGTGTGCTAACATCATGAGACAACCAACTGGCCCAGAATCTAGGGAGAAAAAGGCACCTACGGGAGAGACAAGGTGTGAGCAGTCACTTACCCAGGTCAAATACCAGTAAGAAATTAATCTAATCTGATTAGATTAAATAGAACTCAAGCACCAGCAGAAAAGTTCAGCTAGGGAGACAGGCAAATTTCTGAAGGCCAACGGTACGTTGGTGACAGGGTGAAGGTTAAGTGGCAGCAAATATAAAGGCCTTTTTTCCCCCCACAAACCCCACTGGACACTCATAGAAATGATTGGGAGAATCCTGAAAAAGTCTCCTTTCTGGTGCAGAACTGGAAAGGAGGATAGCAGTCACTGCAGGAGGGGCAAGAAATTTGCCTAGACCCTTCTCTGCCTTCTCACCTGCAGGAAAAATAAAAAGCTTTAATCTATGGAGAAAGGAGAAAAAATACCCTCACACTTAAGACACTAGTAAAATCCCATTGCAGCTGGGGGAAGAGAACAGGAAATAAACCTGGACCTCTGAGGGAGGAGCCGCCATATGTGCAAAGTTCAGTACGTCACTAGGGGAGGGGCAGGGTCACTGATATCCCCAAGATACAGGGATGCAGTGACTGCCTAAGACTGAGGCTTAAAGAAAACAATGGAGATACCCACCCCATCCCTGGTCCCCACTGCCAGGCTAATAAGCATTGAGTCACAAGAAACACGCAAGAGATAGACCTCTCCGAGGCGCAGCACAAAGGGAAGACTTAAGGCTGAGGACAGAGCAATTATTGAAAACAGTTTCTTTCTGAAACCAATTCCTGTCTTAAGCAGAAAACATCCCTGGAGGAATTTAGAGCCTGTGATTCACTCATTGTAATCATAGAAACAATAAACCTCAACCGCAGCCCAACTCTTAATTAGATTAACACAAATCTTGGTACTGAACGCTTGGCTGAAGGAAATGTATGCCCATTTCCAAGGATGAAAATTATTTACCTCAATCTCTAATTCCTACACAAGACATTCAGCTTTCAACAAAAAAGAACAGAGCATATAAAAAACATCATGAAAAAACACTCCCAAAAGACAAAGTGTGATCACCATAACCAGAGTTAAATATGACAAAGATGTTAAATGTCTGACATAAAATTTAAAATAACTATGATTAATTTGTTAAACAGTCTAATGGAATAGCTGGACAACACCTAAGATAGCACGTAGATGGAAACTCTAAGAAAGAATCAAATGAAAATGCTAGAAATCAAAAGCATGGTAACAGAGAAGAACGCCTTCAATGGGCTCACAAGTCAGATCAACACAGGAGAGTAAAGAATCAGTGCACTACAAAATAGGTCAAAAGAAATTACCCAAACTGAAATACAAAAAGACAAAAAGAGGAAAAAAAGGATAGAACATTCAAGAGTTGTGAAACTATATCTAACAGTATAATAGACATGCAATTGGAATCCCAGAAGGAGAAGAGAGAGAGAATAAGACAGAGGAAATATTTGAATATAATTTTCAGGATTTTATAAAATTTTTTAAATTGATTTTATAAAATTTAGGACCAAGAATTTTCAGGATTAACGATAGACAAAAAACCACAGATCCAAGAAACACAGAGGGGAAAAAAAGACACATATAGGCAAAATATATCTAAATCACTAAAAGCAAAACACAAAGATACAACCTTAAAGGCAACAAGAGAATAAAGATACATTACATGCAAAGTAAAAAAGATAAAAACAATGGATTTCTCTTCAGAAACTATGCAAGCTAGAAGATAATGGAGTAGTATCTTTAAAATACTAAAAGATGAAATTATCAACCCAAAATTCAATCCCAGCAAAAATAACTCTCAAAAATGAGGGAGAAATAGAAATTTTCACAGGCACATACAAACTGTAGGAATTTATTGCTAGTTGACCTACTCTACAAGAAATACTGGGAGTGATGTCAGCAAGATGGTCAAATAAGACATCTCCCCATTCATATCCCCTCGGAAGAACAATTTGGCATCCATCCATGGACAAAAGTACCTTTGTTGGGGTCCAAGTAGGAGACTAAGAAGCCTAACTGCAGTCCAAGACTGAGGAGAGCCATTTTGAGAAGGCAGGCTCACACCCAGGCAGCTGACTTACTGACCATGGTCCCAGCTACAGACTCAGAAAAATCTCTATACCCCATGAGGATTGGCTACAGTCCCATATGGCTTGGCCTGTTACAAGCAGCATACACCAAGGGACCTCGTGGGAGTCACACCCACCCATGCATTGGGTAATAGAGATACAGAACTTGATCCCAGCTATGCGCCTGGAAGTAGCCTGTGAACCAGCTTCAGCCTGTCTTGGCTTTGGTTGGGGAGCCCCTAGAAGTAAGCCCACCAAAGTTGGTCAGACTATAGATTCTGCAAGGGCTCTGTAACTGGGCTTCAGCTCCCTCTCATCCACAGTCTTTCAGCAGCCCTGAGGGCCCGGCGTCCCAGCAGGAGACACTTCTGTCTGTGCCCCTAGAGATGCTGAAAGGGTCCTACACTTGGTTACAGCCCCCTCACAACAAGTCTGCCAACAATCCTGGAGGTCAAGGGACCTAGAGGAAAATAATCTTGTCTTCAACCTTGGAGATTCATAAAGGGCCTTATATGAGGCTCCAGCCATCTCCCAGCTGAGGTCCACAAGCAAACCTGCTGGAACAGGATCCAGTAGGAGATATTGTTGTCTGCACCCCTGAAGATCCCAAAAGGGTTCTATAATTGGCTTCAGTCCCCTCACGGCCACAGCATGCCAGCAATACTGAGGGTCCAGGGTCCCAGTGGGAGACACTATCCTCTGTGTTCCCAGAGATGCTAAAGGCCTTATACTCAGTTCCAGCCCCTCTCATCTGCAGTCCCTGAGTAGTCCTGCTGGCACAGGGACCAGAAACCCAGTGGGAGACTCTCATGACTGTACCTCAGGTGATCCTGAAAGGTCTCTATACTCAGCTCCAGCCCCTCCAGCCATGGTCAGGGAACAATCAAGCCCACCCAGGGACCTGGTGGGGAGACACACCCATCCATGGCTTCAGGACAAGGTCTGAAGACCTCAATCTTGGCTGTGGAACCTGAAACAGTCCTGGGGTTTTGTTCTAGTCCCTGTCAGCCACAGTCCAAGACCAATGCTGCCTAATCATGGATCCATCCAGTGACCAAGCAGGAACTCTCCCAGGACCTGGCAGGACACACACCTGTCCATGCACCTGGTATTAGGCCTGATGACTGTAAGCTCAACTGTGGACCCTGAAGCAGACCCTTGCCCAGCACCACCCTACTGAACAAGGTCTGAAGGCAGTCTAACCCACCAAAGGAACAGACAGGATTCACACCCACCTGAGTCCCTGGTAACCAGCCCACCAACCACAGACCCCACTGAAAACCCACCAACAGCCTCATAAACAACTCCAACCCAGCACAACTGAGATTCTGGAGATAATACCATAAGCCTGGGGAATCAACAGAAGGTCTTCACTAGCCAAAAACAGTCTGTAATGCTGGAAGAGGTGTTTGCTCCTGCAAATGCACAGATAGCCATGCAAGGCTACATGGATCATGGAGAATCAGGCACATATGACACCAAAGGTAACTAATAAAGATTCATTAACCAACCCCAAAGAAGTGAAGAGTTATGATTTGTCTGACAAAGAATTCAAAATAATAACCTTAAAGAAACTCAGCAAAATGTAAGAGAACACAGATAGGGACAAATGAACAAAACTAGGAAAACAATACATGAAAAAAACTTTGAAATTTAATAAAGGAATAGAAACCATAAGAAAGAAACAAACAGAAATCTTGCAGATGAAGAAAACAATGACAGTACTGAACAATTCAGCAGAGGGCTTCAACAACAGACTGGATCATGCAGAAGAAAAAATTAGTGAACTCAAACACAAATCATTTGAAATTAGCCAGATAGAAGAACAAAAAGAAAAAAAGAATTAAAAAAGGTGAAGAAAGCCTATGTGAAATATGGGACACAATCAAGTGAACAGACATTCTATCAGACAGTCCCAGAAGAAGAAAGAGAGAGAGAGACAGAAAGCTTATTTAAATAAATAATACCTGAAAACATCCCAAATCTTGCAAGAGATGTGGACAACCAAGTACAGGAAGCTCAAAGGACCACAAGAAAGATCAACCCAAAGAAGACTGCTCCAGGACACATTATAATCAAAATATTATAAATCAAAGATAAAGAGAAAATTTTGAAAGCAGCAAGAGAAAAATGATTCATCACATACAAGGGACCCCTCCCCACCATAAGGCTATCAGTGGATTTCTCTGCATAAACCTTTCAAGCCAGGACAGAGAAGGATGATATATACAAAGTGTTCAAAAGAAAAAAACTGCCAACCAAGAATACTATACCTGGCAATACTATCCTTAAGAAATGAAGAAGAGATAAAGACATCCCCAGATAAACAAAACCTAAGGGAGTTCATCACTACTAGACCTGCCTTAAAAGAAATGCTAAGTTGAAATGAAGAACATTAAATAATAACATGAAAATACATAATAGTATAAAACTCATTGGTAAAGGTAAATATATAGTCAAATTCAGAACACCCTAATACCGTAATGGTGGTGTATAAAGTTTTGTCTCTAGTATAAAGTTAAAAAACAATAATAATAAAAATAACTATAGCTACAATAAATTACTACTGACAATATAAAAAGATATAAAGTGTCATATCAATAGGATAAAATATGGGGAAGGAGGGGGCTGGCCCCGTGGCATAGTGGCTAAGTGTGTGCGCTCCACTGCTGGCAGCCTGGGTTCGGATCTTGGGCATGCACCGAGGCATCACTTGTCAAGCCATGCTATGGCAGTGTCCCATATAAAGTCAAGGAAGATGGGCACGGATGTTAGCCCAGGGCCAGTCTTCCTCAGCAAAAAGAGGAGGATTGGCACGGATGTTAGCTCAGGGCTGATCTTCCTTACAAAAAATATATATATATATATGGGGAAGGAGAAGTGAAAGGGTAAAGCTTTCCTATGAGTTTGAAGATGAGTTGTTATCAACTTAAAAAGGACTGTTATATCTATAAGATATTTTGTATAAGCCTCATGGTAATCACAAAGAAAAACCTATAGCAGCTATACAAAAGATAAAAAGAAAGGAATTAAAACATATGACTACAAAAATAAACAAATCACAAAAGAAGACAGCAAGAGGAAAACAAAGGAATTTTAAAAATAGTCAGAACATAATTAACAAAGTGGCAGTTAAGTTCTTACCTATCAATAATCACTTTAAACTTAAATGGATTAAATTGTCCAATCAAAAGACATAGAGTGGCTGAATAGATGGAAAAAAACAAGATCGAACAATATACTTCCTAAAAGAGACTCACTTTGGCATTAAGGACACATGTAGCCTGGAAGTGAAAGGATGGAAAAAGATATTCTATGCAAACTGTAACCAAAAGAGAGCAGGAGTGTCTATGCTTTTATCAGATAAAATATATTTTCAGTCAAAGTAGGTCATAACAGACAAAGAAGGTCTCTATATAGTGAAAAAGGTGTCAATTCATCAAGACGATATAACAATTGTAAATATATATGTACCTAATATTGGAGCACCTAAATATTAAAAGCAAATAGTAACAGAACTGAAGGGAGAAATAGACAGCAATAAAACAATAGTAGGGAACTTCAATACCCCACTTTCAACATTGGGTAGATCCTCCAGTTTTTATGAGATCATCCTCATAAAATTATTGGGAAACAGCAGACTTGAATAACACTATAGACCAAAGGGACCTAACAGACATATACAGAACATTCCATCCAACAGGACCAAAATACACATCTTCTCAAGCACACACAGAACATTCTTCAGAAAAAAACATACATTGGGCCACAAAGCAATCCTTAACAAATTTAAAAAGATTGAAAATTTTTCAAGTATTTTTTCTGACCACAATGATGTGAAGCCAGAAATCAATAACAAGAAGAAAATGGAAAAATTCACAAATATGTTTAAATTAAATAACAGACTCCAGAACAACCAATGGGTCAAAGGAGAAATCAAAAGGGAAATCAGAAACTATCTTGAAACAAATGAAAACAGAAACACAACATACCAAAAGTTATGGCAGCAGCAAAAGCAGTTCTAAGAGGGAAGTTTATAGCAATAAATGGCTACATTAAGAGAAAAGAAAGATCTTAAATGAATAACCTAACTTTACACTTCAAGAAATTAGAAAAAGAAGAAAAATCTAAGTTGAAAGTTAGCAGAAGGAAAGAAATAATAAAGATTCCAGCAGAAATAAATGAAATAGAGATTAGAAAGACAATAGAAAAAAATTAATGAGAGAGTTGGTTTTTTGAAAAAATAAAATAAAATTGACAAACTTTTAGCTAGACTCATGAAGAAAAAAAGAGGAGTTGAATGAAATTATAAATAAAAGAGAAGATATTACAACTACACCACAGAAATACAAATAATTATAAGAAGGTACTATGAACAATTATGTTCCAAAAAACTCGATAACCTAGAAGAAATGGATAAACCCCTAGAAACATACAACCTACCAAGAGTGAATCATGAAGAAACAGAAAATTAGAACAGACCAGTAACAAGTAAGGAGATTGAATCATTAATCAAAAACCCTACACAAAGAAAAGCCCAGGACCAGATGGTTTCACTAGTGAATTCTACCAAAACATTTAAAGAATTAATGCCAATCATTCTCAAACTCTTCCAAATATTAGAAGAGAAGGAAACACTCCCAAATTAATTTGTCAAGGCCAGCATTACCTGATATCAAAGCCAGATAAGGACACTACAAGAAAAGAAAACTACAGGGCAATAACCCTGATGAATATCGATGCAAAAATTCTCAGAAAAATACTAGCAAATCAAAGTCAACAGTACATTAAAAGGATCATACACCATAATCAAGTGAGCTTTATCCCCGGGATGCAAGGATGGTTCTACATAGGCAACTCAATCAATGTGATATACCACATTAATAGAATGAAGGATAAAAATCATATGATCATCCCAATACATGCAGAAAAAACATTTGACAAAATTCAACACCATTTCATGATAAAAGTCCTCAACGATTTGGGTACAGAAGGAACATAGCTCAGCATAATAAAAGCCATAGATCACAAATTAACAGCTAACATCATACTCAATAATAAAAGCTAAAAGCTTTTCCTCTAGAATCAGGAAGAAGACAAGGGTCCCCACTCTCATCACTCCTATTCAACATAGTACTGGAGGTCCTAGCTAGAGCAATTATATAAGATAAAGAAATAAAGGCATCCAAATCAGAAAGGAAGAGGTAAAATAATCTCTGTTTGCACTCGTGTCATGATTTTATGTGTAGAAAACCCTAAAGACTCCACCAAAAAAATGTTAGAACTAACAAATGAATTCAATAAAACTGCAGGATACAAAATCAACATACAAAAATCAGTTGCATTTCTATAGGCTAACAATAAACTATTTGAAAAAGAAATTAAGAAACAATCTTACTTCAATAACATCAAAAAGAATAAAATAGCTAGGAATAGATTTAACCAAGAGGGTGAAAGATCTGTACACTGAAAACTATAAGACATTGATGAAAGAAACTAAATGGAAAAATAGCCCATGTTTTATGGAATGGAAGAATTAATATTGATAAAATTTCTGTATTACCCAAAGCCATCTATAGATTCAATGCAATCCTTATCAAAATTCCAATGGCATGTTTCATGGAAAAAGAAAAAACAATCCTAAAATTTGTATGGAAACACAAAAGATGCTGAATAGCCAAAGCAATATTGACAAAGAAGAGCAAAGCTGGAGGCATCACACTTCCTGATTTCAAACTATACTACAAAGCTACAGCAACAAAAACAGTATGTTTCTGGAATAAAAACAGACATACAGACCAAGGAAACAGAATCAAGTGCCCAGAAATAACCCATGCATAGATGGCCAACTAATATTTGACAAGGGATCCACAAAGATTCAATGGGGAAAGAATAGTCTTTTCAATAAATAATGCTGGGAAAACTGGATATCTTTATGCAAAAGAATGAAATTGGACCCCTATCTTAACGCCACTCACAAAAATTAACTCTAAATGGATTAAATACTTAAATATATGACCTGAAACCATAAATCTCCTACAAGAAAATCTCCTTGACATTGGTCTTGGCAGTGATTTTTTAGAGATAACACCAAAAGCACAAACAACAAAAACAAAAATCAACAAGTAGGACTATATCAAATAAAAAAGCTTTTACACAGCAAAAGAAACAATCAACAAACTGAAGAGGCAACCTATGAAATGGGAGAAAATATTTGCAAATCATATATCTGATAAGGGGTTATCAGATATTTATCCACAATATATAAGGAACTCATGTAACAATAGCAAAAAGACTAATAATCTGATTTAAAAATGGGCAAAAGATCTGAATACACATTTTTCCAAAGAAGACGTATAAATGGCCAACAGGTACATAAAAGTCTCAATATAATTAATGAATGGGGAAATGCAAATCAAAACCACAATGAGATATTTCCTCACACCCATTAGAATGGCTATTATCAAAAACTCAAAACGTGATGTCTTGGCAAGGATGTGGAGAAAAGGAAACCCTTGTGCACTGTTGGTGGGAATGTAAATTGGCACAGCCTATGGAAAACAATATGAATTTTCCTCAAAAAAATTAAAAATAGGACTACCATATGATCTAGCAATTCCACCTCTGGGTATATACATGAAGGAAATGAAATACTATTACAAAGAGATATCTGCACCCCCATGTTCATTGCAACTTTATTCACAATGGTCAAGATATGAAAACAACCTAAGTGTCCATCAATGGATGAATAGATAAAGAAAATGTGATTATAGATAGACAGATAGATATACGCAATGGAATATTATTCAGCTTTTACAAAGAAGGAAATCCTGTCATTTGCAATAACATGGATGGACCTTGCAGTTATTATGCTAAGTGAAATAAGTCAGACAGAGAAAGACAAGTACTGTATAATCTCACTTATATGTGGAATCTGAAAAAAAGCCAAACTCATTGAAAGAAAGAGTGGAATGGTTATTGCCAGGGTCTGGGAGATGGGGGAAATGGGGAGATTTTGGTTCAAGGGTAGCAACTCCCAGTTATAAGATGAATAAGTTCTGAGGATCTAATATACAGCATGGTGACTACATAGCTAAAAATTTTGTATTATATACTTGAAAGTTGCTAAAAGAGTAGATCTTAAATAGTCTCACTACAAAAAAAAATAGTATTTATGTGAGGTGATAGATGTGTTAACTAACCTTATTGTGGTTATCAGTTCACAATATATACACATATCAAATCATTACATTGTACACTTTGAACTTACGTAATGTTATATGTCAATCATATCTTAATAATGCTGGGAAAAAAAGAAATATTAAAGAAGAGGGAATGATACAAGACAGACACTTGTATAAGCAGAAAGAAATAAATAGCACTTGAAATAGAACAAATGCAAGTAAATTACAATTCATTTATCCTCTTTTAATTTGTCTAAAATATAATTGTGAAAAGCAAAAAATTAGTAGCAGTGAATTGTGTGTTTATAGCATATACAAAAGTAAAATGTAGCACAACTGTATCACAAAAGATGGGAAGGAAGAACTGAAAATACACTGTTTTGAGGTCCTTACACAACATATGACATTATGTAAAAATATTTAAAGGAATTCTGATTAATTAGAGATGTATTGTAAATACTAGTGTAACTGCTAAAAATTTTTAAGGAGATATAAATAATAATTCATTAGAGGAGATAAAATGGAATCATAAAAAATGCTTGATTAACCTAAGAGAAAGAAGAAAAAGAGAAAAAAGAAACAAAAAACAGATGGAATAGAAAACAATTCTCAAGTTGGTAGATTTTAGTCCAACTATATCAATAGTCTCATTCCATGTGAATGGTCTAAATACACCAATTGGAAAAGACTGTGAGATTGCATAAAATTAGCAATACCCACCTATACATTATCTATAAGAAGCCCACTTTACTCATGTAGGTAAAGTAAAATTAAAAGGATAGATGGAGATATATGATGTAGACACTACCTGAAAGAAAGCTGGAATAGCTATAATAATATCAGACAAAGTAGACTTCAGAACAAGGAATACAATTAAGGGTAAAGAGAGACATTACATAATAATAAAGAAGTCAATTCTCCAAGAAAACATAACAATCCTAAATGGTATACACAAAAAAATAGAGCTTCAAAACACATGAACTAAAAGACCATAGAACTGAAAGATGAAATAGACAAGCCCACAATTATAATTGAAGACTTCAACATTCCTCTCGGTAATTAACAGAATAAGAAAGAAGAAAATGAGTAAGGACCAAGATGACCTCAACAATGTTACCACCAACTCAATCTAATTGATGTTTAGAGAACATGACATCAAACAACAGCACAATACATGTTCTTCTCGAGTACACACGGAGCATTGACGAAGATAAATCATATTTTGAGCCATAAAATAAAACTTACAACCTAAAAACAATATCAACCTGTAAAGTATGTTCTCAGACCATAATTGAATTAAACTAGAAATTAACAACAGAAAGATATCTGGAAATGCCCCAATTATTTGAAATTAAATAAATATATATAGAAATAACTCTTGGATAACAAAAGAACTCTCAAGGCAACATAAAGAATACGTTGAACTGAATGAAAAAGAAAATTTCATATGTCAAAATTTGTGGGATGTAGCTAACACAATACTTAGAGGAAAATTTATAGCATTAAATTTTTATATTGGAAAAGAAAAAAGTTCTCAAGTCAGTTAATCTAAAATTCCACTTTAGGAACTAGAGAAGGAAGAGCAAAGTAAACCCCAAACATGCAAAAGGGAAGAAATTATACAGTTAAGAGCAGAAATCAATGAAGTTAAAGAAAATAAAATAAAGAGCATTAATCAGACAAATCATAAAATTCACTGAAGATGATATAAAAATAACTGAATAGTTCTATATCTATTAAAAAAGTTGTATTCAGAGTTTAAACCTTCCAAAAAAGAAAACTCCAGGCCCAAATGTTTTCACTGGTCAATTCTAGCAAACATTTAAAGAATAAATAACACTAATTCTACACAGTCTCTTCCAAAAAATAGAAAAGGAAAGAACACTTCCCAGCTCATTTATGAGGCAAGCTTTACTCTGATAACAAAACAAAGACATGAAAAGAAAAGAAAAGAAAACTACAGACCAATATCTTCCGTGAATATAGATGCAAAAACGCTCAAAAAGTTAGCAAATCAAACCCACCAATGTATAACTAGGATAATATCAAGGGAATAAGAAGACAAGCCACAGACAGGGAGAAAATATTTGCAAAATACATATCTTATAAAGGGCAGTTATCCAAAATATATGAAGAACTCTTTAAACTCAACAATAAGAAAATGAACAACCCAATTAAAAAATGGGCAAAAAACCTGAACAGACACCTCACCAAAGATTTTCAGATGGAACATAAGCATGTAAGCACATGGTCAACATCATATATCCTTAGGAAATTGCAAATTAAAACATCAATAAGATACAACTACATACCTATTAGAATGGGCCAAATCCAAAACACTGACAACACCAAACGCTGGCGAGGATGTGGAACAACAGGAACTCTCATTTATTGCTGGTGTGAATGCAGAACAGTACAGTCACTTTGGAAGATGGTTAGGCAGTTCCTTACAAAACTAAACATTTTCCTACCATATGATTCAACAATAACATTCCTTGGATTTACCCAAATGAGTCGAAAACTTACCCCCCCACAAAAATCTGCACATGGAGTTTTATAGCAGCTTTATTCCTAATTGCCAAACATTGGAGGCAACCAAGATCCTTCAATAGGTGAGTGGGTAAATAAACTTTGGTACATCCAGATGATGGAATATTATTTACCATTAAAAAGAAACAAGCTATCAAGCCATGAAAAGACATGGAGGAACCTTAAATACATATTACTAAGTGAAGTAATAGAACAATATCTGAATGGGCTATATATTGTATGATTCCAACTGTATGACATTCTGGAAAATGCAAAACTATGGAGACAGTAAAAAGATCAGTGGTTGCCAAAGGTTGATGAGGGGAGGGATGAATATGAATAGGTGGAGCACAGGGAGTTTTTAGGGCAGTGAAACTATTCTGTGTGATACTACAATGATGGATATGTGTCTTTATACATTTGCCAAAACCCGTAGAATGTATGAAACCAAAAATGAACCCTAATGTAAACTATGGACTATGAGCGAAAATGATGTCTTAATGTGGGTTCATGATTGTAAGAAATGTACCACTCTGGTGCAGGATGTTGATAGTGGGGAGGCTGTGGGGGTGAGGGGGAAGAGGGGAGGGCAGGAGGTATATGAGAACTCCCTGTACTTTCCACTTAATTTTGCTGTGAACCCAGAACTGCTCTAAAAAATAAAGTCTGTGTTTTGTTTTTTTTAAAAAAAAAAAGGATAATATATCACAATCAAGTGAGATTCATTCCAGAAACTCAAGGCACTCCTGTAGAATTGTGCACACCTACTACTCAGACTTGGTGTCTAATACCATCCCCCATCAACAGCAATCAGGGCTTCTTAGAGAGGTCGCTGATTCCAGGGCTGGCATAGGGTAAACACAAGATAAGTCTGGACCCTATTCTTATACCAGAAAGTAAGGAAATGTTCAAAAACAAAACAAAAAATGATTGAAACGTGGTAGAAGAACACAGGAATCAGTGGAAAGAACTCTGTCACCAATTCTGGGAAACTGGAGGCCTAAATTAAGTGCAGTAATGAATTATAAACCATTGGAAAAAAAATAGCAGTCCATACAAATTAATTAAATAGGGGAAGGGAGGGATCTTGATTACAGCAGAATGCCAGGCATAGCAGATAAATGTTGAGTGAGTGCTGGGGATGGAAGGCCATCCTTTTGCGTCTACCATACTAACATTATGTTTAATTGTTGTGTCTTTTTAGTTTCCTTTAATCTAGAATATTGCCTCAGCCTTTCTTGATACTGATATTTTGGATAATATAGTCACCACCACCACCACCACCCTGCCTTTTAAATAGAAAACTCCTCTTTATCGCTTTGTCTGATGTGCCCTCAGAATTAGATTCAGACCCCGTACTCCTGGCACTTGTACCATGTAAGTGACATTGTGTCCTTTTCAGGACATCGCATCTGCACACATGATGTCCTCGTGAGTGTGCCACCTGCACGTTCTCGGGCCAGGGAGGACCAGAGGTCAGGGGCTTAGCTGGAAGCTGGTGTAGGTAACCATACCAAAGATGATTTCAGGCAAGAGTGGCCAATGAATGCTGAACTTACCGGGAAATTTTGATGAGCAGCAGGATTACATGGTCTTAAAGTGTATCCTCACAGACTGCTTATTAATTATAAAGGAAAAAAGTAATAATTATACTGCAGAGAAATTAGATCCCCCTTGATGGAGGATCAAAATTAACATGAGGACATCATGTGTTTGCAGATCCAATATGCTGAGAACGAAGCAGCATCACTTATATAGTATACATGCCAGGAGTACAGAGTTTAAATCTAATCCTGAGGACACATCAGGCAAACCTATAAAGAGGAATTTTCCATCTAAAAGTTGAGGTAGGGAGGCTGTATTATCCAAAAGGTCAATGTCAAGAAAGACAAAGAAAGGTTGAGGTAATGTTCCAGATTAAAGGAAACTAAAAAGACATGACAATTCAACGTAGTATCTGGTCCTATACTTGGTCCCACACTGGAGAAAAACAAATGCTGAAAAAAGACATTATTGGGTCTATTGATAAAATTGAAATATAGATGGGAGATTAGATAAAAGTATTGTATCAATATTAAATTTACTGAAATTGATAACAATATGGTGATTGTATAAGATAATTTCCTATTCTTAGGAAATGTACACTGAAATATTTAGGGATACAGGGTCATGATGTAGACAACTCACTCTCAAATAATTCAGATAAAAAATACATATGAAGTCATACACACACACAGAGACAGAGACAGAGAGAAGACAGAGAACTCAAATTGTCAGTCAAATGAGGTAGAATGTAAACAAATAAGTGAATCTGGGTAAAGGGTATTATGTACTATTTTTATTCTTGTAACTTTCCTGTTAATTTGAAATTATTTCCAAATGAAAAGGTGTTTTTTTAAAATGAGGTATATCTGTAGGTGATGACACATAAAGTTGTGCAAAACAAGTTATGTGAAAAAAGCAAAGTACTATAAAATGTGTAAGATATAATTCTATTGTATAAATTTAAAAATCATTAAAATCAGAAAGACAGGAGAGAGAATGGGGAGGAAGAGAGAGAGGGGAGAGAAGGAGGGAAGGAAAGAAATGAGAAATAAAGTAACTTTTCTGGAAGGATATTGAAAACAAACTGTTAACCATATTATTTTTTCAGTATTAGAGGAGGAGCATGAAGAGGTAGGAAGAAAAGTTTTTTGTGTTTTTTTTTTCTTTTATATCTCTATAGTTTGAAATTTTTGATCTTGTGAATTTATATATTTTTTTAAGTTTTTTTTTAAGGTAAACTTTGTTTATAATATTTTATAAATTTCAGGTGTACATCATTATATTTCAATTTCTTTGTAGTCTATATTGTGTTCATCACCCAGAGATTAATTACCGTCCATCACCATGCACATGTACCCTTTTACTGCTTTCGCCCTCCTCTCTCCTCCCTTCCTCTCTGGTAACCACCAATCTAATCTTCATACCTCTGTCTTTGTTGTTGTTATTTTTATTTTCGACTTATGCATGAAATCATATGGTATTTGTCTTTCTCTGTCTGACTTATTTCACTTAGCATAATACCCTCAATGTCCATCCATGTTGTCACAAATGGCAAGATTTCATTTTTTTTTTATGGCTGAGTAGTATTCCGTTGTGTATATATACCACATCTTCTTTACCCATTCGTCCCTTGATAGGCAGGTAGGTTGTTTCCAAGTCTTGGCTATTGTGAATAATGCTGCAATGAACATAAGGGGGCAAATATCTTTTTGAATTAGTGTTTTTATGTTCCTTGGATAAATACCCAGAAGTGGGACAGCTGGATCATATGGTAGTTCTATTCTTAATTTTTTGAGGAATCTCCATATTATTTTCCATAGTGGCTGCACCAGTTTGCACTCCCACCAGCAGTGTATGAGGGTTCCCTTCCCTCCATATCCTCTCCAACACTTGTTATGAAGCCGGGTATCTGAGGGGTACTGTAGATATTAAACTAATTTGCTGTTTTCCATGTTTAACTTGAGAGGTGACTCAGGAGTCTCAAGGACTTGTGAGCTTGTTTTCCAGGAGAAAGAGAATGCCTTGGGGGAGGTTGCGATCACCAGATGGCCATCCAGCTCTCAGCAGCTGTTGAAGCGCAGAAGTAGAGTGCCCAGAGGCTTATCGGGAGTGACCGCTTTGCTTCCCTGAAGCCCCTCCTGCCAAGCCCCTCAGCTCTATAAAAAAACCCTGCTTTCTGTTCTTGGGGAGGTGGATTTGAGCAAACCCAGGCTCCCACCTACTCGTTTTGGCCAATTCGAATAAATCTTTCTCTACCTCTAAGCACTGACGTCTCAGTGTTTGGCTTGCTGGGCATCAGGCACACGAACTTGAGATTAAGAGGTTTGGTATCAGTTATTTCTTGATAATTATAGACATTCTAACAGGTGTGAGGTGATATCTCATGGTAGTTTTGATTTGCATTTCCCTAATGATTAGTGATGGTGAACACCTTTTCATGTGCCTGTTGGCCATCTGCATATCTTCCTTGGAGAAGTGTCTGTTCAGATCCTCTGCCCATTTTTTAATTGGGTTGTTTGTTTTTTTGTTGTTGAGTTGCATGAGTTCTGTTATGTTTATTTTTAATAAATTAAAAATAGAAAAGCATCTGATGAGAATACATTCTCTTTTATTATACAAGACAAATGTCAGTGTATAAATAATAACATTTTATAATTTGGATTGAATATTAAATTTCATCAATATGTAGAACATGTATCTTTTTATGTACTATGAACCAAAGTATTTTTAAGGTGGTAAAGGCCTGGAGCCAGGAAAAATGTCCTTTCTTATCTATTTGCTTTCAGAGGAAAAACTTGAAATTGTGAGGACCCTTCTGGTCTAGAATATTTGAATGTTCAAATTCAAAGTTGAAGAGCAGAGTTCAATTTTAAAGTTATTATAAAACCATGGAAAGAATGCTCCCAGCCTACTTAATTTCTTATGGTACTCAGCCTCAGGCTTCTACAGAGGGATGGATAAGTGGCTCTTCTTATTCATGTTTGGTACCTGACACCATCCTACACAACTAAGTTGGAAATACGGTTTTTTATATATATATATATATATATATGAACCTGATACTAATTCATCCATTCTGATGTTTCAGTGTTACATCCAGCAAAGGAAATTTTCTTTCTGTGGGATAATTTTTAAAGGATTAACTCAGTTACTTAAGGCATCCTACAGCCAGGCCCAAAAGCCTCTAAAGTAGTATTTCTCCAATTTAGATGCTCCTGTGAATCACCTGGGATTCTTGTTAAAATGCATATTCTGATTCAGTAGGTCTGGGGAGGGCCCTTGAGTCTGTCTGCATTCCTAACAAATCCCCAGGTGATGCTGATGCTGAGGTCTGTGGAAGCTATAAACAATGGAGCATAGGTAGGGATGGGACATAGGCCTGAATTCTTCTTTGCTTACTTTTTTTTAATCTAGTTATGTCATCCCTGCTGTTATCAGCCTAGGAGTCCTCAGGACTACTTGAGGGAGGACACTGTACCCCTTTCAACCATTCCAGTCTGGACTGAGACCATCACCTCAGAAATTTTAGTCACACTGAGCCTTTAAAAGGACAGACTTGTGAAATGTGCCCATCTGATATTTTCAGTTAATGGTCATAATATTAAAAAAAAAAAAAAAAGTGAAGGGTTAACTAGTTGTCCATCTGGTAGAAAAAACAACTTATAATCATGCTGAGACAATCTCATTCTGGTGAAAAAGCATGCTGTGAACCCAATTGATGGGGAGGCTCCAGCCCCCAAGTCATATCTCAAACTGCATTAAGAAGAGTTGCTTAGGAGGTGCTTTTCTATAAATGTGCACGTGTCATGTGAGGTCGACCAGTAGCCTCTGTGTGAAGCAAGTATCATGCATATGACTTATGACAGCAACTATTGTCTTCATTCTGTCTCTTACAAGCCCCTCAGGGAGAGAGGAGGCTGTCTACCTCAGGATCTGCTTCCACATCCACTATACCTGTGGGAGACTAACGTTTTAAGACTTATGGTTAACTGTCCCTTGCAAAAAGGATATGCACAAAAAGGTACAGAAAAATCCGTGGAATCCACGGAATATCAATCATAATGTAAAAATAATTAATGCCTTAAGATAAGTGACTTAGCAGGAAACAGCCCAGATTTTATTAAAGACTAAAGACCCTGTTGCATTCCCCGGACAGTTTAAAAAGAAAAGTCTGTTGACATCAAACATGCAGCCCACATGGATTAAATTAGGTGGCTCTTTGTGTTACAGTTTAAGATTTCATAAAGTACGGCTTGTGGTTAAATCATGTGTTTCAGTTCTGAAGGGCTGGTTGATGACTTCTCCGTCTTTTCACTATTGTACCCCTAGTGATATTTACCCAGGCACCACCACAGCACTCTTCAATCTGGTCTTAATAATCCAGCCCCCAATTTTGTAGCCCCCTCCACGTTTTGATTCCCAATAAACAAATATTTGTGGTGTGTTCGTGGGCTGTTTGACTGCTAGCATATTTGGTTCAGGACGGCATTCCATGAAGGCAGGGGACACAGCTGTGGCCCCTGGGTTAATGTTGTTGGGGATGGGGTTTCATTGAAAGCACCAGGTCTTTTTTTCTTTTTTGGAAGGTTCCGTGACAGCTCATGGAGACTAAACTGGGACAGCTGTTCAAGGGGGACAATTCTTCAAAAGTGTCTAATGAGGAATGTTTGTTCTCCACCCCCACCACCCTTACAGTATTTGAGGGCCCCGAATGCTACAGCATTAATGGGCTTTCAGATAAGCAGGAAACTGAGAAGACAATGGAAGGGAGAGATTTCCTTTATACATATGCAAGGTTGTCTTCAGATGCTTCAGTTTCTGAACTTCTTAGCACGGATCTGGGCATAGACTTAACCACTTGGGAGCTCACATAGGAAGGGAATGTTTATTCATCTCCATATCTTCCTGTTTCCAGGATTAGAGGCTATAAAAAACAAAGACATCAGCAAGTCCATGCCGTCCGTCTTGTTTCACTTAATTCATTTTGTTTGCAGTCATAACAAGCATGTTATTTATTTAGTTGTAAGTACATACCAAAGTAAGGATGCATTCACTTTAATCCTTTAATTTAACAAGATCACATACTTTAGGAAGCCAAAGGCTTTACAGCAAGATTAGAATAAAGAGTTCTGTTTCCTCTTAGATTAAAATAGATATCCTGAATATTTGATTTGTGGTATATCATTATGTTTGATATTTAGGTGCTCTCTTGCTGAGGTCTAAATTAGTATGTTTATTAAATTCCCTCTAAGTGGCATTTTACCCACTGTGTTTACATTTAGAATCATCCTTCATGATAAAGTCTGTCATGAAATGGGAAAACTGATTTACTGCCTACATTTCTTCCAAGTTTGGTAGCAAAGACCCATCTGTCAACAGAAATATGGCAAACACACACACACACACACACACACACACACACACGAGCTTGTTTCCTTAAAAAATCTGTGGCCTTTAGCCAACTCCCCTCTTAGTTCAGTTTTTAGCAGCAGGAGACGGTACCAAGTCGGTTTGTTTCTTTTCTGATTCCTGCCAAAATGTTTCTTTCCAGTGCAATCTCTTTGCACCATTAGGTCAGGCTGGGTTTGCATTCAAAACCTCCTCTAACCTGGTAAGGTTTAGGCAGAAATAACCTTTTTTTTTTTAAGTTATTTATTTTTTAAATGTTTAATTATTTTATTGAGGTCACATTGGTTTATAACGTTGTGCAGATTTCAGGTGTACATCATTAAACTTCGGCTTCTGTATAGACCGCGTGTTCATCACCAAAAGTCTAGTTGCCATCCATCATAATGTATATGTGCCCTGTTACCCCTTTTGCCCAATCTGTTGAACAAGGAATTGTTTACTCAGGAAACCACAGTTCAAGCATCTATTATGGAGGAATAGATTGAGATATATTTTTAAATAAATTTAAAATAAACAATCTGCTTGGCTTGAGCAAATTACCCCCAAAATATGTTAATCCATGGATGGAAACCTTGAACGGTTAAAATAACAGAAGACTATGGAAATAATAAATCAGTTTCTACAAAGAGTCTGAAGTGACTAGCTCTTATTCAGAGGACTTGCTGCACTCCCCCATCCTCACCCCCCCAACCCCCCACCCCACCCCCTCTCCAGGTCTAGCCGGCCTATGTGCCAGTGAAGGTCTCTAACAAATGGTGAGATCTGTAAACAAAGGCCTGAAGGCACAAAGATCTGTCTTCCAGAGTCTGCAGTAATGGCCGCACTTTCCACAGTGGTCTTCCTTTTGCATAGAAATGTAGAGCCAACCGTTCCCCAGCTCATGTATCCTCTGTCCAGCCCCTCTACCAGTGACTATCCAACCTCTACTTTATGAGAGAGCCCCTTGCAAGTCTGCACAACTCACACCACCACCACAACTACAAAGCACACCATCGAGCCAGGAGTGCTCCTTAACACCTCAGCCTACAGCGATTTGTCAGGTTAACTAATCCAAATACCTGGTAGTTCCTGAGGAATTGGAGTTCAGAGGAGGTAACTTGTGGTGGGAGGGAAAGAAGAGAAAGGTCCGAAGAATGTCCAAGTGTCATGAGGGCAGCTGGGCACTGAGAGAAGTAGCTTGTGCACAATGGAAAGAGCACTGATCCTGGAGTCAAACAGGCCTGGGTTCACGCTCCTCCTACATCATCTTCGTACGTCAGGTGATGTTCCAAATGCTACACGTAGTGATTCATTTAATCATTTAATCCTCACAACAACTCTAGGAGATAAGAACTATTAGTCTTATTAGCCCCACTTGACGGATGGGAAAACTGAGGTAGAGAAAAAAGTTTAAGTAACTGCCCAAGGTCCCACAGCTTATAAGGTGTGAAGCTGGAATTTGAACCCAGGCAGCCTGGCCCAAAGAGTCTACATCCTCCACAAACTTCATGCTAATGTTATGATGTCCCATAAAGTTATGCCCCAAGGGCCTATTTAGGACACTAGAGATAAAAACACTTACATCAAGCTGTGTTGTGAGAATTCCATGTGAATATGCATGGCAATCATTAAAAACTAATGTCCTCCTTAAAGGGATGAGGTATCTGCAGAAAAGGGAACCAAGAGGGCATAGAAAAGGAACTTCTCTTGCCTCACACTTTTGTTGGCACGTTCCTGGGCTTCCACCAATGCCCAACATGTTCCCAGCCTGCTAGGTGGGGTGACCAAGCACCGCATGGGTCTCTCCTCCAGCTCTGTCTGGAGATTAATGAACAGCTGCTTGAGTAGGACCACAGGGCACTTTCATCTCCAGCACAACAGAAAGGAGCAATCAAGCAGAGAATAATAACGAGCCAAATCCTCATGTTCTGGAACTGCAATGGAAAACTTGGGTTATTTTTTTCAATATGTTTTCATTCTCACTACATGAGCAAAATTCCTTAGTGCTAAGTGGGTAAGAATTCAGCCTGCTGAGAATTACTTCCATTTACGAGAAACTGCCTTTTCCCCTTCACTTTACGGTTTCCAAAGCGAGACACTCTTTTGATGTTGTCACATCAACAAATATGTATTCACTGCCCGTTTTAGCTCTGGAGGAGGCTGCAGCAGGACCAGCAGAAACTGCATGAAATTGGGGGTGAAGTGGGCTCTCCTCTTCAGAGTGACCGTGATTTAACCCCTCCACGTTTCTTGACCTTCCTCTGAGAACTGCAACTCTAGTTCACTGAGGTCCTAGTGACATGGCACGCTAGGGCTGCCGTAACAAACTGTCACACACGGAGTGGCTTAAACAACAGAAATTGACTGTCTCACAGTTTTGGAGGCTAGAAGTCCAAGATCAAGGTGTCAGCAGGGTTCATTCCATCTGAGGGCTGTGAGAAAATTTCCTAGCTTCTGGAAGTTCGTTGACAAACTTTGGCATTTCTCAGCTTATAGAAGCATCACCCCAATCTCGGCCTTCATCTTCACATCATGTCCTCCCTATGTGCGTGTCTGTGTCCAAATCTTCCCCTTTTTATAAGGACACCAGATTAGAGGGCTTTATTGGATTAGGGGTCCACCCTACTCCAGTATGAGGTCATCTTAACCTATCTAATTACATCGACAATGACCCTATTTCCAAATAAGGTCGAATTCTGAGGTATCTGGAATAAGAACCTCACATGAATTTGTGGGGGGACACAATTCAACTCATAATTATTACCCTTTTACATTTTCTTCATAGAAGGTATCCCAATCTGATCTTTTTTTAATTTTTTTTTTTGCTTATTGTCTATGTAACAAGATGTTAAATTATAAGTTTCCATTAAAGCACCAAGATCTGATAGATATTAGATATCAACATGAAGTATGAGGAAGATTACCAGCAGAATCTTTAAAATAAGAGACTAAGAATAGATTAGATCAGTGCTTCTCAAACTTGAATGGGCACATAAATCACCTGGAGATCTTGTTAAAATGCAAATTCTGGTTCAGCAGTTCTGGGGAGAGCACAAGATTCTGCATTTCTAATAATCTCCCAGTCAATATTGATACTGCTGGTCCACAGACCACGTTTAGAGTAGCAAGGGATTAGATGATAGATTTATAACAACTAGATAAAAGAGATGAAAGAATGGAGAGAATGGAGTTTTGCGAGGAGAATTACTTGAGAGCTGAGCTGTGATTACCCCTTCTCCTGGACCCCCTTAAGAAAGAGATAAGTTTGTAGGAAATACTGCTCCCAAACTTAAGCCTAGAACAAGAGACTTCAACTGGAGTTCTTGGAGTTTGCTATGTGACCCTTAGATTTTGAGTGGAGAATGGACTGAGTCTGATTCTCATCTGAGGAACCTAATTGGTTAAAGACTGAGCTGCTGGCAGCTCTGAAGGCAGAGGTAACTGTGTTAGGATCAGCCCAAACTCCCAGAATTTATCAGCAAAAAGGATGTGTGAGAAATGGGCCACAGGCAACAAAGAAGCTGGCTCACAGCAGCATCAGTCAAGTAAGGATTTTCTGACCCCATTTCCTATCCTCCACCTCAATGTTCCGAAGTTGGAGGAGTCAGAACAGCAACTAACTTACAAGTGGAAGAGAAGGTCAACGACGAAAAGAGAGGAAGCCGACCACACTCTTTCTCAGACTGTAGGTTTACACCTAGGGAAGGGGAGAAGATGTAAACCAAACTGAGATTATGCTCTCAGCTTCCAATGACTAAAATATTTTTTTACCTGAGAGTGACTAGAAAGGTCATGGGACCGCCAGAGTGTTCATGCAAAAGTCAGAGAAAGGATGACTTCCACGAAGTAGGTTTAAAGCAGGAGACAAAATTAAAGATGATTTGAGGAATACGCTTTATGAGCCCTATAAGTTCATTATGCTGGCAAAAACTCTCTCTCCTTGGCAGAAGGTAAGACCCATGAGAGCATAATCCTTGAATAACTTATTCTGCTGTTTCCATGGCTGCTGTATTTGCATCTGCAGACTATGCACTACACAATGGCACCACATCCAAGAGGATGTGATTCAATTTATAGACATAGATTTTCAGCTTTGCTATCAAACTTATCCAGCAAAGGAAGGAGAGGACCTTGTATCAATAAAATCGGATGTTATGACAATTTTCCAAAAGGTATAAGTAAAATCTCTTAAGGAAGCTAATTCTCACAAAAAAAACCTTCGGGGCTAATGATAGCCCTGATATCTAGGGCCTTGAAGATGCCTTTGCATATAGTGGACACTCAATGAATATTTGTGAGTGAATGAATCAGAACTTCCTATTAACCCTTCTATGAATCTATATTGAAGTGAGTACTAATACTTTAAAAGAAAGTCCTAGAATGATTATATACAATGAGAGAATTTGCAAAATGGCTGGTTACAGAATTAACATACAAAAATCAGTAGCGTACATTTATACAATCAGATAGAAGACATAAAAGAAGAAAAGAGCCTACTTATAATAATAACAAAAAAGATGAAATATCTAAGTGTAAACACAACAAAAAATGCATAATATATGTGAAGAAAACTTTATAATACCACTAAAAACACTTAAACAAATGGAGAAAAGACATGGCAAACAATGGGCCTTATTCCAGAATACATCTAAGACCCTGGGGACCCCATAATTGGGAGGAGGTAAGTGTTCTTGAAATCTTGTGGTTGATAAAAGAGCAAGTGAAAAGTTTTCTTTCTGTCAGTGTGCCCTCCAGTTTAGATTTTGTGCTGGACTGATCTGGGGGATTATCAGTAACACTAACCTTTTCCCTTCCTATAGATGGGTATTTTTCTAGATTCGCTCAAGTGTTACATACATAAAGACCCCCTCAACAGAGTCTTCAGTAAATCCCAAGGAGACATAGTCAAAGAGAATTCACAAATCTAAAGGGGCATAGCCACTATTCCCATAATGGCAAAATGGAATCCCAGGAGTCCCCACATCGCTTGCCCTTCATAAGTGGGCAAGGATCATTTATGGCAAGAAAAGACTGCCTTGGGATGGCACCACAAAGCAACTCTAGGACCCTTGGCTTGTTCCTCCTAGTGTGGAGAATTCTCATCCCCTAAATAGTCGCTTGGCTGGAACTTTACCATTAGGGTCTCAGCTCAACTATCACCTCCTCAGAGAAGGTATCCCTAACTACCCTAGATGCCCCACACTCCACTCCCATTACTTTCTATTGCTTTGCAATTTTTAAGATTTTCTTCATAGGCCTTATTCCTCTAAAATCATCATATGTGTTTACTTAATTGTTGTCTGTGTCTTCCAGGAGAATGAGAGCAGGACGTTGCATTCCCCTATCTAGAATTTGTGCCTTCTCACCCCTTTGAGAGTTACCACCACTGTTATTTCCTCTGGTTCCTCTGTTTCATGGGTATCACCCTCAGCTTATTTACTATTTATGGAGCACCTAGAATGTATTTGGACTGTTATAGGTGCTTGGGATACAGCAGAGGAAAAAGAATCTCTGCCCTCATGGAGTTACGCTTTAGTGGAAAGAGGTGGATGATAAACAAATAAATAAATATACACTATGTCAGGCATATAAGTGCTATGGGAAAAGGTAAAGCAGGATAAGGCAACAGAAAGTGATGGGCTGATGAGCATGACTGTTTGATGGGGGATCAGGGAATATCTTTCTAGGGAGGTGACCTGAAGAATTGAGGAAGGGAGCCATACAGCTAACCGGAGAAGAGCACCCCAAGCAGAAAGAATGTCACATGCCAAGGCCCTGAGGAGGAACGTGCTTGGTGTGTTCAAGAAACAAAGAAGCAAGTGTGGCAGGCAGAGAGTGAAGGAGGCAGGGATTGGCAGGAAATGAGGTAAGAAGATAGCTGGGGACCAAATCATGTGGGTGTCTGTACACCACAGTAAGGACTTGGGCTCTTATTGTTAGTGGGATGATGAATCATCTGGAGAATTCTAGAGTAAAATGATCTGACTCACTTTTTGAAAGTAAATTGAAGCTATACTGTGGGTAACAGACCATGGTTTGGTGGGAGTGGGAGTAAGAACGAAAGCAAGGAAGCCAGAGGGGTCTATGGCAATAGCCCAGGTGAGAAATGATATTGGCTTGGGACCGGATAGTAGGAGAGAAAGTGCTTTGGAACATATTTTGAAGAAAGAGCAGACGAGATTTACCAAAGGATTCAATGTGGGATATGGGGGCAAATTTCAAACTCCTGATTTCAGTTCTTTCCTCTAACCTGTCTGCTTTATCTTTCCCCAGAGGGTTCCTAATCATATCTCCTCCACAAATTACTGACCTCACCTGGCTCTTCCTCCTCAGGGCAGATCCCGGTCCCCACCCTGTACCTGCTCCACAACCATGTAACTGGTTGAAAATCTATTCCTCCAAGCAGTTATTCTGAGAGCCCCTACCGGCCTCTCCTGCTTTATCTCCCCAATCTCTTATTCTCAATCTCCACTCAAAACAAAATATGCTGCTTCTGAAACATTCAAGTCCTCTTTGTTCTAAAAGCTCATTTAGTCTAAACTGATATTTATGTCCTTTAAAATTTGTAAATTGTAAAATTCATCAAACAAACAATTGTTTTGCATTATTATATCTCTTCTTGTGGTAAATTTAAATACTGTATTATTATTTAACGTTTCATGTGATCTTATATCATTAAATAAAATATAAACTCTACGGGCAGAGAATCTATCGTATATACCTTTACATTCTCTTACCACATAGTATCTATTGGCACATATTTCCTATACTTAGTAGATGATAAATAAAAACGTGCTCATGCGATATACATGAACTTGATTAGCTCTAGCTGTAGCCACTGCCTCCGTTTCCTCACGAACCATCTCCTTGTTCAAACATAATCAATCTTCCGACCACTCCAAAGTGTCTGTTTTAGCTGAAAAAAAGATTGATATAGGGAAGAAATGCAAGATATGACTAGAGGGATAAGTTGCAGTTTTATTTTGGAGGTCTACAATGGAAGATTGGGAAACTAACACTTAATTTGGTGGGCAGAGGAGAGAAGTCAAGATGGCAGCGTAAGCAGACTCTGAACTCACCTCCTCCTGCAGACACAGCCAATTTACAACTACGCGTGGAAAAATTACCCCTGAGACAGAACTGAAAACTGGATAAGAGGAACTCCTGCAACAAATGACAATCCTAATTGAGGTGGAAGAGGCAGAAATTCCCTTCTGGAGAGAAAAAATGCCGCCTGCACAAACCACAGCCCCTCACGGCCTCCCGGGAGCAGCCCGCAGGTCAGCAGCCCTCCCTGGAGGAGCAGGGCCCTGGGCCGGGAGTGCCCCCGCTGTGGGCATTTTGTGGACCCAGCACAACTGAGACAAGGAGCATAATATCTGACTTTGCCTGCTACTGAAACATTGGAGAATACCCCCAGAAAAGCTGGTACACAAAGAAATTACAATTGGCTCTTAAAGGGCCCACATGCAAACTCACCCATTTCAAAAAGCAACCTAAAATCACGAGAAAGAAAGGTGCACAGTGCTTTGGTGAAAAGAGACTCACCTGATAGGCTCTGAGTGCATTGCAGTGAGAGGTGAGACCTGTCCAGGGACTGGCATATTGGCGGCGGCCATTGTTGTGGCCTAGTGTGGGCGTGCTGACACAGACATCATTGGAGTTCTCCCTGGGGCCTGCTAGCCCAGGGCCTGCCCCACTCACTAGAGCACCGATTTAATCCAGCTCAGCCAGGGCAGGCAGCCCACCCTAGGGACTGGCTCCACCCAACAACAAGCCCTCAGGCAACTTGTGGGCCTGCATAGATTGGTGACTGGATTCTCTGCAGCATGGTGATTGGGCCCACTTCAGTGGAGCAGGGCGTGCACAAGAAGCTGGTGGAGAGTGTGGGGCAGTGGTGGAGTGTGTGGGGCTCCCCATGTGGAGAGACTGGGTCCACGTCAGGAGGTCGGGGCATGAACACGGGGCAGGACTGTGTTGACTGTGTGTGTGGACCTGCGGGTGGCAGGGCTTGTCAGCTGCAGAACACTTGTGTTTCTCAAACCCACATGGGGGTTTGCCCCACTTTCCAAAGCCTGAAACAATTGGGTGCTCCCATGCCTGAGGCCAGCCCAACCCAGCTGCAATCCTCAGAGAGCTGACAAGAGACATAAAGGCTGGAGGCTTAAAGCATTTGTAAGCCCCTGAGCCTAACAACCTGCCACGCTGGGGACCTACTCACTTAAAAGAAATACTACAACACAAATGTGGTATTAGAACTTGCAGCCAACTGTGCTGGGGCTCCCCACACCTGATAAAGAGACTGAAGGGCCCACAACAACTACAAGCAGCTGAGCATTATAACAGCTGGCCAGGAGCATAACTCAGCTTCCCTGGGAGCCTACAGGGAGAGCAAACAGGCCACAACAGAAGGACACATGTAGACCACATAGGGGTCACCCCTGGAACATTGAGAACTGAGGGAAGCACAATGCAGACTTCCTAAGGCATCACTTATATAAGGTCACCTATCCAAGAGCAGGAGACGTAGCTGAACTACCTAATACATAGACACAAGCATAGGGAAAGAGGCAAAATGAGGAGGCAAAGGAATACATTCCAAGTAAGGGAACAGGACAAAACCCCAGAAAAGGAACTAAGTGAAACAGAAATGAGCAACCTACCTGACAGAGAGTTCAAACAAAGAGTGTTAAGGATGCTCACTGATCTGGGGAGAAGAATAGATGATCTCAGTGAGAATGTCAACAAAGAAATGGAAGAGATAAAAAAGAACCAATCAGAAATGAAGAATACAATACTGGAAATGAAAAATTCACTAGAGGGATTCAAAAGCAGAGTAGAAGATACAGAAGAACGGATCTGTGAGCTGGACGAAAGACTAGAAGAAATTACCCAAGCTGAACAGGTAAAAGAGAAAAGAATTAAAAAGAGTGAGGACAGTCTAAGGGACCCCTGGGACAACATCAAGTGCACCAACATCTGTGTTATAGGTATCCCGGAAGGAGAAGAGCGAGACAAAGGGGCAGAGAATCTATTTCAAGGAATAATAGATGAAAACTTCCCTAACCTAAGGAAGGAAACAGACATCCAGGTACAAGAAGCACAGAGAGCACCAAAAAACATAAACCTAAAAAGGCCCACACCAAGACACATCATAATCAAAATGTCCAGAATTAAAGATAAAGAGAGAATCCTAAAAGCTGCAAGAGAAAGACAAGTTACATACGAAGGAAACCCCATAAGGATATCGGCTGACTTCTCAGCAGAAACCTTACAGGCTAGAAGAGAGTGGCACCATATATTTAAAGTGCTAAAAGGAAAAAACTTACAGCCAAGAATACTCTATCTAGCAAGGTTATCATTCAAAATGGAAGGAGAGATCAAAAGCTTCCAAGACAAGCAAAAATTATAGGAGTTTGTCACCAAGAAACCAGTGCTACAAGAAATGTTAAAGGGACTGATTTAAGGGGAAAAGAGAAGACCACAAATAGGAAAAATTATCTATTTCCATGATAAGAGGGCAATGGATACAAATGCCCAAAAAAGAGGTTAGGTGTGATATCAAAAACATAAAATGGGGGAGGAGGGGAGTTAAAGAGTAGAGCTTTCAGGCAGAGGTCAAACTAAAGAGACCATCAATTCTGTATAGAAAGAGAAAGGAAAAGAGAAGGGCTACTAAAACACTGAAAAATAAAAAAGGTTAAAAAATGGCAGTATGTACATACTTATCAATAGCTACTTTAAATGTCAATGGACTAAACGCTCCAATTAAAAGGCATAGCGTGGCTGATTGGATAAAACAACTAGACCCATATATATGCTGCATACAAGAGACACACTTCAGACCTAAAGACACTCACAAACTAAGGTGAAGGGATGGAAAAAGATACTCCACGCAAATGGCAATGAAAAGAAAGCTGGGGTAGCAATACTCATGTCCGACAAAATAGACTTTAAAACAAAATCTGTAAAAAGAGACAAAGAAGGGCATTATATAATGATCAATGGAACAATCCAACAAGAGGGTATAACACTTGTAAATATCTATGCACCCAATGTAGGTGCACCTAAATGTATAAAGCAATTATTAACAGACATAAAAAAAGAAATAGACAGTAACACAATAATAGTAGGGGACTTTAACACTCCACTTACAGCAATGGATAGATCATCCAAACTGAAGATCAATAAACAAACATTGGCCTTAAATGACACATTAGAACAGATAGACCTAGTAGATATATACAGAGCATTCCGTCCAAAAACCAAAGAATACACGTTCTTTTCAAATGCAAATGGAACATTCTCCAGGATTGATCACATATTAGGCCACAAAACAAGTCTCCATAAATTTAAGAAGATTGAAATAATACCAAGCATCTTTTCTGACCACAACAGTATGAAACTAGAAATCAACTGTAGGAAGAAAATCAGAAAAGCCACAAGTACATGGAGATTAAACAAAATGCTACTGAACAACAATTGGGTCAATGAAGAAATCAAAGGAGAAATCAAAAAATACCTGGAGGAAAATGAAAATCAAAATACAACATGCCAGAATTTATGAGATACAGCAAAAGGGGTTCTAAGAGGAAAGTTTATAGCAGTACAGGCCTATCTCAAGAAACAAGAAAAATCTCAAATAAAAAATCTAACAATACACCTAAAGGAACTGGAAAAAGAACAACAAACAAAGCCCAAAATCAGTAGAAGAAGGGAAATAATAAAAATCAGAGCAGAAATAGATGAAATAGAGACTAAAAAAACAATAGAAAAAATTAATAAAACCAAGAGCGGGTTCTTTGAAAAGATCAAAAAAATTGACAGACCTTTAGCTAGACTCACCAAGAAAAAAAGAGAGAAGGCACAAATAAGTGAAATCAGAAATGAAAGGAGAAATTACAACAGACACCTCAGAAATACAAAAGACTATAAGAGAATACGACGAAAAGCTATATGCCAACAAACTCGACAATCTGGAAGAACTGGATAAATTCTTAGAATCATACAACCTTCCAAAACTGGATCAAGAAGCAATAGAGAATTTGAATAGACCAATCACCAGTAAAGAGATCGAAACAGTAATCAAAAAAACCTCCCCAAAAATAAAAGTCCAGGACCAGACGGCTTCCCTGGTGAATTCTACCAAACATTCAAAGACGACTTAATACCTATTCTTCTCAAACTCTTCCAAAAAATTGAGGAGAGGGGGAAGCTCCCTAACTCATTCTACGAAGCCGACATTACCCTGATACCAAAACCAGACAAGGACAACAGAAAAAAAGAAAATTACAGGCCAATATCACTGGTGAACATCAATGCAAAAATCCTCAACAAAATACTAACAAATAGCATACAACAATACGTTGAAAAGATTATACACTATGATCAAGTGGTGTTTATTCCAGGTATGCAGGGATGGTTCAACATTTGCAAATCAATCAACGTAATACACCACATTAATAAAATGAAGAATAAAAATCACATGATCATCTCAATAGATGCAGAGAAAGCATTTGACAAGATACAGCATCCATTTGTGATAAAAACTCTGAATAAAATGGGTATAGAAGGAAAGTACCTCAACATAATAAAGACCATATATGAGAAACCCACAGCTAATATCATCCTCAATGGTGAAAAACTGAAAGCTATCCCTCTAAGAACAGGAACCAGACAAGGATGCCCACTCTCACCACTCCTATTTAACATACTACTGGAAGTCCTAGCCAGAGCAATCAGGCAAGAGAAAGAAATAAAAGAGATCCAAATTGGAAAGGAAGAAGTGAAACTCTCACTATTTGCAGATGACGTGATTTTATACATAGAAAATCCTAAAGAATCCACCAAAAAACTTTTAGAAGTAATAAACAAATACGGTAAAGTTGCAGGATACAAAATCAACACACAAAAATCAGTTGCATTTCTATACACTAACAACAAAGTAGCAGAAAGAGAAATTAAGAATACAACCCCATTTACAATTGCAACAAAAAGAATAAAATACATAGGAATAAACTTAACCAAAGAGGTGAAATATCTGTACACAGAAAACTATAAAACATTTCTGAAAGAAATTGAAGAAGACACAAAGAAATGGAAAGATATTCCGTGCTCTTGAATTGGAAGAACTAACATAGTTAAGATGTCCATACTTCCTAAAGCCATCTATAGATTCAATGCAATCCCTATCAAAGTTTCAACAACATTTTTCATAGAAATAGAACAAAGGATCCTAAAACTTATATGAAACAACAAAAGACCCCGAATAGCTAAAGGAATCCTGAGAAAAAAGAACAAAGCTGGAGGTATCACACTCCCTGATTTCAAAATATACTACCAAGCTATAGTAACCAAAACAGCATGGTACTGGCACAAAAACAGACACACAGATCAATGGAATAGAATCGAAAGCCCAGAAATAAACCCACACATCTATGGACAGCTAATCTTTGACAGAGGAGCCAAGAACATACAAGGGAGAAAAGAAAGTCTCTTCAACAAAGGGTGTTGGGAAAACTGGATAGCCACATGCAAAAAAATGAAAGTAGACCCTTACCTTACACCATACACAAAAATTAACTCCAAATGGATTAAAGACTTGAATGTAAGACCTGAAACTATGAAACTTCTAGAAGAAAACATAGGCAGTACACTCTTCGACATCGGTCTTAGCAACATATATTTAAGCACCATGTCTGACCGGGCAAGAGAAACAAAAGAAAAAATAAACAAATGGGACTACATCAAACTAAAAAGCTTCTGCACAGCAAGGGAAACCATCAACAAAATGAAAAGATAACCTAACAATTGGGAGAAGACATTTACAAACCATATATCTGATGAGAGGTTAATCTCCAAAATATATAAAGAACTCATGCATCTCAACAACAAAAAAACTAACAACCCAATTGAAAAATGGGCAAAAGACCTGAACAGACATTTCTCCAAAGAAGATATACAGATGGCCATTAGGCACATGAAAAGATGTTCAACATCATTAACTATCAGGGAAATGCAAATCAAAACTACAATGAGATATCACCTCACGCCTGTCAGAATGGCTATAATTAACAAGACAGGAAACAACATGTGTTGGAGAAGATGTGGAGAGAAGGGAACTCTCATACACTTCTGGTGGGTGTGCAAACTGGTGCAGCCACTAAGGGAAACAGTATGGAGATTCCTCAAAAAATTAAGGATAAAACTACCATATGATCCAGCTATTCCACTGCTGGGTATTTATCCAAAGAACATGAAAACACCAATGCGTAAAGACACATGCACCCCTGTGTTCATTGCAGCGTTATTCACAATAGCCAAGAATTGGAAGCAACCTAAGTGCCCAACGAGGGACGAATGGATAAAGAAGATGTGGTATACATACACAATGGACTACTTCTTAGCCATAAAAAACGATGAAATCCAGCCATTTGTGACAACATGGATGGACATTGAGGGTATTATGCAAAGTGAAATAAGTCAGAGGGAGAAGGTCAAATACCGTACGATCTCCCTCATTAAGTAGTAGATAATAACAACAACAAACAAACACATAGAGACAGAGACTGGATTGGTGGTTACCAGAGGGGAAGGGGGGATGGAGAAGGGCGAAAGGGACAATTCGGCACATGTATGTGGTGATGGGTTGTATTTAGTATTTGGGTGGTGAACATGATGTAATCTATGCAGAAATACAAGTATAATGATGTACACCTGAAATTTATACAATGTGATAAACCAATGTTACTGCAGTAAACAAAAAATTATTTTAAAAATTTGGTGGGCAATTGTATCATTAAATGTTTTTGAATAAGGGATACTATAGCAATAACCATGTTTTAGTAAAGAAGATTAATTGGCCTATTTGTATCTTATGGAATGGAAAGGAAATAGACAAGTGAGGGTTGATATTCCTTATTCAACTATGGAAAGGGTCCACATGAGAAATATCAAGGGCTTGAAGTAAAGGCTGGTGGGCAAAATGTAAAGCATGCAATGGTATGAATGTTTTAAGAGAATCTTTAGGACTTTCAATAGATTGGATATGGTGACAGAAAAAGAAGGAGTTACCTGTGACAAGTTTTGATCCTCAGTGTGTAAAAAATTATTCTATCATTTATAGAAACAGGGAATTCAAGGAAAAGTTGATTGAGGGAAGAACACAGTGAGTTATTTTCAACATGTTGAGTTTGAGAAGGCATTTATCCATGCAGAGGTGCCCAGAAGCAGTTGGAGATAGAGGATTACAAATTAAAAGGCATGTCGGTACTAGACATAGAGTTTTTTGAGAGATGATGGTTTATAAAAGCACAACCTTCACCTTCGCCCAGTTTAACCTGTTGCCCCCACTTAGACTAGTCTAGCTGCCACAGCCCAAACTATCCCCGACAACAGTTTCCAACAGAGAAGCATAAACAGGTAGAGAGATAGTATCAGTATGGCTGGAGCTGGGATAGCAAGCCAGGCTCCTGTTCTAATGTGATCATCCCCCTTAATTTATTCAAGTCTTCCCTTGTTATATTATTGGGACATCCAGTACAGGCCTGTGAATTTCTCTCAAATGCATTCTATACCAGTAAATTTCACAGTAATGATATAGTAAATATGATAATTGACATGGATTGCAGTCAATGCCTTCTCAGATCTCACGCTACCCTTTATGTTTTATTTGTGATCTTGTTGACTTGACTCAATCAACCACACGCCCACACACAATTTTTAGAAACTGCACTCTCCAAAAGACTTGGTGCAGTTCCATACAGATCAAGCACTCCATACACAATTGACTCTCCCAGCATCTCTCCCAGTTGGTAAAAGCAAGAATCCAAAGATGAACTCAGCAAAGCTAGGAGAATGGTTTTGCTGAATTGGATTAATATCAGTTGGAAGCAACGGTGAATGAATCATGAAACGACAAAGCAGTGTGGATATATTTAAAGAAGATTGAAAAAGAACACAGTGTGATTTCTTCTGAGTCTCAAGAGGTAAATCTATAACTTTCAGCCAGGAAAACTAAGAATCAAAGTACTACCTACAAGCCCAGACAAATGGAAAAAGAAATAACAGAAATTATGGCATAAAAGACTAAACCAATCGTTATGAGAATAGCTAAAGTTACAGTTTATGGAAGGAAGTTATACAGAAAATTGACACTCGGAAAGTGCAAGGAGATAGATACTCTGAGTGGGTTTCAAGTACAGAGAACTGACAGAGATTGACAACAAAGGGCTTTATGGGGTTTTCTTTAGATCCGTTTCTCTCACAACTGCATGTATAACAATCACCCAATGTAGACACAAAAATTCCTAACTTGAGGCAAATGAATTATACAATTATAAAGATGTTTTAATGTGGGAGAATCTTTAGAAACCGTTGGTTTTAAGAGAAACTCCAGATGAAATGTCATATGCTGATTTGGGGAGCTATGACTTCAAACACTAGGAATGTAAGCATATCGAAAGGGAAAACATTAGGTCTAGGTTAATATTTCTTAAATTCTGTGTTCTATGATTTCATTTGTATAATAACACACAGTGGTTACAAATCAATATTTAGCTATTCAGTTGCCCTAAACTCTTAGACACCAAGAGAGAGAAAAATAACAGGAGGAAGAAAACAAACAATTCCATGGGAATGAAGCACTGCTTTAAATGTTACTGTTTGTTCCAGAAACACTAACATTGCTTTTGGTCTACCTGTACTTGTACCTGTATGTGTGTGTGTGTGTGTGTGTGTCTGTGTGTGTGTGTGTGTGTGTTTTGGTAGGTGAAGAGTATTTTCCCTATCTGGGGCAGTGTGTGAAAAACTGAAATCAAATCATTCATATCTAATAAAGCAAAGAGGATGTAATTAATTAGCTAGTGTGTAATAATACTAAATAATAGGATTGTGAATCTCTGCAAAAATTAAGGCATAGAAAACTAACTATATAGAGATGAAATAACATAAGATGAAAACCCTGTAAAAGCCACCAGATAGACTTATAGAGGTTGAACACTGGACAGCAGTGAACAACTCCAAGGGGTGCCCTTAACAGCCTGTGTGAATAGCTCCCCTGGAGTTGTTCAGTGAACAACCTGTGCAGCTGCCCTGCTTGGTGTGGATATGCACACAAGGTGTTGTGTGCGTGTCAATAACGAGTCAAGTCCCAAACTACTCAGGTGCCATCTCTGGTTTAAATGATGGCTAACACTTTAAAAGGCCAAGCACCTGGTTTCTGGGTCGTACTCATCCCTTCTTAGGCCCCTAAATTCCAAAGACACTAGGATGAAATTATAATGTTTTATGAAGTAATTTTAGGTGTATTTCCCTTGTCTAAAGGTAGATTTTGTTGACATGGTCTCCCTCTCACTAAAAGCAAAAGACAAAAAAGTGAATCCGTAAAATCCGGACCTAAATAATTGTAGTATTTAAAATTTTTTCTCTAGTAAGAGCAAATAAATGGTTCTTATTTATTTCATCTTCCTCAAAGTTACAGTTGTGATTTTTAAACAATGAAAAAAGATTAAGTCACTCTAACATTTTCAGACAGAATATTTTACTAAAAAAGTAGGTAAGAAATAGTTAAAAAGTTTCTTTAAGACCATACAACTATTTCAAACACCAACAAGTAGCTCTCAGATGGTAACAAATGTTGGTCATTATCAAGTTGACTTTGGCTTGAACTTGTGACCTAAACCTCAAAATGTATACTACCACTAACTTTCAGAGTTATACATCCATATGACCCTCTTGCTACTGCCAAATATCACTGGGGTTTTGAAGTATTCAAAATCTGCCACAAAATCTCATTTACTTAAATGCCTTTAAATAGCTATAAAAAGCATTGATAAATTCAAAGCTAATATATTGTTTTCACTGTTTAGTGTGGGCTGACTGATTTTTGATAATCATATGCCATTCTTAAAGCAAGCAAAATATGTTTGAAGTAATTAGTTAGCACTTAATAAATAAACAAAACCTGCCTTATCTAATTTAAATTTCAGATGAAATCTATTTAAAGCAATTTAATAGTTTACTCTTTAAATTGTTGAGTCAAAAATGTGCAAAAGTAGAGTTGTAATAGTTGGCCTAGTGCTATTAAATCAACCAAGAGAGTAATGAGTGTTACACTATTTAAAATAATGACACCACCTTTATTCCCCCAAAATAAGGAGCATGGGTAAATGTTTAATAAATGAAATTCAAGAATGTCTTGGGAAAAAACCTCTTTAAAAATGAGTGTCTCACAAATTCACATTGTTTTTCTAGTACAAGTTGAACATCAATACCATTCACACCAAACAGGTCTCAAGTCAGTAACGTGGAGGGAGATCTTCTTGCAGAGAACCAGACATGAGCACTTTCATTCTGACTTTCAAAGAACTGTCACTGTCATTGCTGTAACTGTAGTCTGGTTTTGTGGTAGCACTTATGCCAGAATTTGATTCTAAAGAAAAGGCTCAATCTACCCAGAATTTCCACATATTCTCTCCTGCCGTCTGTAATTAGGAAATCTAGGCATTTTCTGGAGTTTAATGAAGCAAAGCCTGAGGCTGAGGGAAGCAGAATCAGAGCTGTCATATGCCCCAGTGAGTTAGATCCCAGACCACACGAGGCATCTCAATTCTGTATTCCTGGATCATGCCCCCCAACCGCTTATCTCCATCTCTAACGGTGACTAAAAACAAGGGCTGAAATGCTCCATTTTGACTTTCAGAATAATGCCTCTGCAATTTCCCAGTCCCCAGGAAAGGGACCCACGTAGGTAGCAACATTATCTCCCTTGTTCATTGTTCTAAACCCGGCACTGTTTCCAGTATTGAGAAGATCTCAATATTACATGCTGACTGATTGGTTACCACACTGCAGACAGTTCACCCCAGGTTCAAGCTCCGTTATTGCTGCAGAAGAGAATCACCATTTTTAGGATCTGGCAAAACACCCTTTTATGCATAAAGTCACTTTTAAATGAATGAACATCTTCAGGGGAAAAGATTTCAGAAACTAGTGCCTATATATTTCTCAAATATGCGGTGCAAAAGAAAATCCCTATGTCATGCTTAAGATCAAGATCACTATGTCTTTCCTCCTTCAGACCTCCCGCACCTCTGATAATCCCTAGCTCATCTCAAGACAACACACCTACCCAGTAATCCAAGATAGAGACCTCAGAACCTTTTCACTCCTTCTGCTTAACCTCCAAAACTCCAGTTACTGTGCCGTGGAAATTCTTTTGCTTCAAATCCTTATTTAATCTATTCCCAGATCTCAATCACCACAGCCAGTACTGACTCTTACCTGGAATTTATTGGCCAGCCCTTCTCTCTTCCTCCATATATTATTCTATTGTAAAAAGAAATTAATTGAGTCTGATATAGTTTATTTTTTATAAAGCCAGTGGAGTTATTATGTTGTTTCAAATTATATTTTGCAGTATTTTTCAACATATTCCTAATTTAAAGGCTAAACTTACCAGAATATAAACTGCATCTACTTTTCTGAAACTTTCAAATTACCCATTTTCCAAATATTTTCAAAATTACCTCTAAATTATGGAAAAGTGTTACATAAGGAGAATTCCAAGTTAACAGGAGTGACTTTTATAATGCCTCCCCAAAAACATTATGTGTATAATGCATGTTTGTGTATATGTACTTTAAATACTTGGATCTATGATCTAATACTTGGATCTAGAAATGCTTTTAACAGTTTTATTTAGATATTATTGACCTATAAAATATTGCATGTATTTAAAGTGCACAGTTTGATAAGATTTGGAATATGTACACACAAGTGAAACCATCACCACAATCAAGATAATGAAAGTATCCATTACTCTCAAAAGTTTCCTCATACTCCTTTGGAATTCCTCCTTCCTAATGTTCACTGTCTTGAAAACCACTGTTTCGTACATTTTGACTGGATGGTTCTTTTTTTTCTTGGTTATTTCAGGTGACAGAGTAAATCTGGTCCCTGTTCCTCTATCTTTTGCAGAAGTAGAAGTCCCTCAGTTGATTTTTTACTATATATTTTTAGTTCTTTTCTTCATCTAAAAATTAAATACACATCTTAACACATCACAATCTATTTCAAACTAATACTAACTTAATTCTGGTGAAATATAGAGACTGTGCTGCATCTTCCATTTGTGCTATTAGAATATATATTACATCTATGTATGTTATAAACCAACAATACAGTTATAATTATTGCTTTGTATACTCTAATGCCTTTTAAATAATTTAAGAGAAGAAAAGAAAAAACATTTATGCAGTCTTTTATATTTACCCACATATTTAACCATTCACAGTGCTCCTAATTTATTCTTATGGGTTTCAGTTACCATCTAACATCATTCCTTTCAGTTTAAAGGACTTCCGTTAGTATTTCTTTTAAGGCAAGTCTGCTAGTAACAAATTGTCTCAGCCTCGTTTATGCGAGAAGGTCTTTTGTTCACTTTCATTTCTGAAGGAAGGCCTTCTGGCCTTCATTATTTCTGAAGAGAAGTCAGTTGTTAATCTTATTGGAGTTCCCTTGTATTTGATGAGTCTTTTTGTTCTTGCTGCTTTCAAGATTTCTTCTGTCTTTGTCTTTCAGTTTGACTATGATGTGTCTAGGTATTCATCTCTTTGTATTTATCCTATTTGGGACTTGTTGAGCTTCTTGGATCTGTGGAGTCATGTTTTTCATCAAATTTTTCAAGTTTCCTGCCATAAATTCTAAAAATATTCTTTCTACCACTTTCTCTCTCTCTTCTCCCTCTGGGAGTCCAATTATATTTATGCTGGTAAATTTGCTGTTAACTCACAGGTCTCTGAAGCTCTGTTCATTTTTCTTCAAACTATGTTCTCTCTGTTTTTCAGATTACATAATTTCTATTGATCTACTTGACATTTGCTGATTCTTCCCAAATCCTCTGCTGGGCCTCTCTAGTGAACTTTTTTTTAGTTATTGTACTTTTTAACTCCAAAATTGCCATGTGGTTCTTTTTTATACTTGGTATCTCTTTATTGGTATTCTTTAAGTACTAAGTCATTGTCATCATACTTTCCTTTAATTTTTTGAGTATGGCTTCCTTTAATTCTTTGAACATATTTATAACAGCTGCTTTGAAACCTTTCTCTGCTAAATCTAACATCTGGACCCACTCAGTTTTTATTGACTGCTTTTTTTTCCTGAATATAGGTCACCCTTCCCTGTTTCTTTGAAGGTTTCATTATTTTGGTTGAAAACTGGACATTTTAGATAATGTATTATAGTAATTCTAGATTTTGATATTTTCCCTGAGAGTTGCTGTTGTTGCTGGGTTTTTGTGTTTGCTTGTTTTAGAAACTTACCTATTGTAAATCTGTGGAGTTGGTTTCCTCTGCCATGTGTAGCCCCTGATGTCTCTTCTCAGTAATTTTTTAAACTCTTGTTTTATTTTTAAGGGTGGCTTCCTTGAGGCCATCCCTGTGTCTTCATAGCTTAACAGTCAGCCAATGATTAAACAGAGGTTGTACTCAAACACTTTAATCCAAGAAGCCTTGTACTGTTTATTGTTGGATTTGTTGTATGGGTTCATTCAAAGTTCAAGGACTTTCTGTCCTACCCAGCACTTATTTTCTGCTGGATTCTCTTGCATCTACTCTGCACAGGTATGTAGTTGCTCAATTATCCAGGGATATTTGGATAGATTGGACTCTCTTTGGTCTCCCATGTGCACGAACAATGAAGGCAGCCAGGGATGTATAGAGATAGTAACAATCCCTTCTATGCTTGTCTCATATCTAGGATCTCTCTGTTTAATTTCTGGTTGGTCCATTGGTCTGCTGCTTTTCCCAACTGGGACTATACCTCAAATGAGCAGTTGCTGGTCTTCCTCATTTGCTTGCTTCCAAGATCATTACTTTTACTGAGAATGCTATTGGAAGTGGTTTTTCCACCTTCCACACAAAATCAAGCAAGTCCCTTCTGGCAGCAAAGCTGCTGGTTTGCACAGCCTTCCCCACATACTAGAACTACCATACCAACCAACCTGGGAAGGATGGAAGCAGCTCCAGGAAAGAATGCAATTGATTCCCAATGTTTTTATCTGAAGTTCAGCAGTTGTTCATGAATAAAGGCTTCTCAATTTGCTTTTTGCCTTTGGTTGATTTCAAGAGCCAGGAAATGGGGTTTTTTTTTAAATAATATTGTCCAGTTTTATAGTTGTTTTTTAGGGAGAAAATTTGCCTCTCTCCTCATTCTGCTATACTAAAAGTTAGGCTTCTCAAATGATTGATTTCTCTGTTTATTACGGGTCATATTTTCCTGCTTCTTTGTGTACTTAGTAATTTTTAATTGGATGCCAAACATTGTGAATTTTACCCTGGTGCTAGATATTTTTTATCCCTATACACATTCTTGAGCTTTGTTCTGGAATACAGTTAAGTTGCTTAGAAACATTTTAATCTGTTATAGACTGAATGTTTGTGTCTCTCAAAATTTATATGTTGAAATTCTAACCCCCAATGTCATGATATTAGGAGGTGAAGCCTTTGGGAGGTGATTAGGTCATGAGGGTAGAGCCCCATGAATGGGATAAATGCCCTTATAAAAAGAGACCTCAGAGAGCTCTCTCATTCTGCATATGAGGACACAATGAGAAGACCACCATCTGTGAACAAGAAAGATAGCTCTCACCAAACACTGAATCTGCCATCACCTTGATCTTGAACTTCCCAGCCTCCAGAACTGTGAGAAATAAAACGTTTGTTGTTTAAGCCACCCAATCTATGGTATTTTTATTATAGTAGCCTAACCTGACTAAGACATGATCCTCTTGGGTGTTTCTTTTAAGCTTTGTTAGGTGGGAACAAAGCAGTATTTGGTCTACAGTTAATTTTGCCACATTACTGCATTAAAACCCTTCTGAATAGTCTATCCAATGACCCAATATTCTCACCTCTCCTAGAGTGAGTAATCACAGGAACTATTCTAGCTGATAGGAACAAGAATTATTCCCAGCCCTATGAGAATCCTTGTGATTATTCCCTCTAATTCTTTCCAATAGTGCTTTCCATGGCCTCAAGAAGTTTCCTCAATAGCATGTGCTGATAATTATTTGGCTGAAGCCTCAAAGCAGACCTGCAGATCTCTGAAGTTCTTTCTCTATACAGATCTATCCTCTCTGGTCCCGTGCCCTGCAAACTCTAGCTGCCTTGGTCTCCCCAGATTCACAGCTCTGTTTCCTTAACTCAGAGAGACTACCCACCTCCACCTGAGTTCTCCCTCACCATGCCATAACCTGGAAGCTCTCGAGAAGTAAGCTAGGACCATCATATGGCCCTCCTCATCTGCTTCCTAAATCTCAGGAAACTGTCATTTAGTGCTTCATGCTTCAGTGTCTTGAAACCATTGTTCTATATATTTTGTCTGTTATTTTTTCAAGTTGATTCAAGTGGAGAAATGTTGGCCCATCTTGCCCAGAAGCTGAATTTAGGAATGTTTATTTTGATCAAGGGGACACATTTAGTTGAGTCTGTTGATTTTTTTCCTTTCTTTTGTTTCTCCATCACCTCCCTGTAAACTATGCATGTTCATTGTCACTCAAGACAGACTCGACCCATGCAACGTTGTATTTTTCTAAATACTTACTATAGATAGTCACTGCCCTAAATGTGAGGATTTAGAGACAAATTAGTAGAGCAACCACATAGTGCAGGGTCTACAGCCAGCCTGGTTTCTCAGTGATGAGTATTTTAGATTAGCAAGATCTCTGTTCTTCCTTCATCAGGATGCACATACTTTACCCCACCTACTAGTCGTATTACATCTTGCTGTGCATTGAATGTGCCTAATTCATTTAGGTGAAGAGGATATTTTTAAAGCCTCATACACCTTTTCCTTATGAAAGTAAATTTTTCTATTCATGACATTCTTCTCTAATAAAGGGAAAATGTCTTCTTCTTTCTGTTATCCAGACTTATATTTATTCTGTTTTTCTCTCATTACATTAATTTTATTTGGGCAAAAGAACAACAATCATGTTTAAGCTTAGGATGGGAAACAACACAGCAGGGTTCCATAAATACAGTTTAATTGCAGTAATTACTTACGTTAATTATATATCAACTGATTATTTTTAAGACATATTTATTGAGCACCATCAGCTTTCAGAGGTACCCATCATTCTCCCACTATCTTTTTCAGATTCTATATCCATGCTCAGAATAATCAACTATCATTTGACACATGGTATAATAAGTACCTAATGAAATCCCAATTAAAATTGTATTTGAGATGCTTAATTTTAGAGATAAATTAGAAATAATTACATGATTCAAGAATCCACATCAGACAGGAGAAACACAACTATGTCTCGACTAACTGGAAAGGACAAGCACAGACGAAGCCCTTCTAATGTGCTTTCCAAAACCTGTTCCAAAACGTTCTTGTACCTCAGCAGATGGCACGGAGAGATGTCTTTTTTTTTTTTTTTTTAAATAGACAGTTCCCTTTCATATGCTGACTTGAGTGATTTTAGTTTTCATTATTACTGTCATCTGTTAGAGACAGGAAAAAAAAAAGGTGGGGGGGGCACGTTATTTTCCGTAAGGCGAGAACATCCGTATGAAGCCAGCCGTTGAGCATACTAAGTGTAATTTACCGAGGCGCAGCAAGCGGGAGAATGAACCGACTGTCTATTAGCTGTTCATTTCAAACAACTTATCTTCATTTGGAGTTGAGACACTTGGCGCTTGCTGGGTGCAGTGCTTCCTCTGTCTCCTCCCTCTACCTCACCCCCAGCTAATTGTTCCCCTTAAGATTTAATGAATTCTAGAACCAATCAAATGCAAGTCGTTAGGAGACACTAGCCAGGTAAAAGCTTTCATATCATCTCTTTCAGAGTTTGAAAGGTCACTTCCTTACACTAGGATCACAAAAATGTATGTATTCTCTACTGAGAGAGCTATTTATCCTCCAAGGGGGAGTAGAAAACTGCCCAGTTAAGTCCACCAAGCCTTGGCTCAGAGCTCCCTCTTCTTCCTGCAATATCTTTGTTCAGAGGACAGCAAGCTCATTTACGACCTCACTTGGGGAAACTGTTAACCATACGTTTCTGATCTATGTAATTTGCTGCTAAAAAACACAATAGCATCTAATAGAAAACAGCTGTTACAAAATCTACTCTTTCTGGCAGGAGCAGTTCCTAATGCAGGATTTTAATTTTATCTCCTGATTGATAACACCCCATTAGCCATATCCAGATTCTTAACTGCAAAATGACACATGGGCACTATTTTAAGCTCCCTCCCAGATGGATATCATTATGCTTACTTGTGCCTCTGAGCAGAGTCCACAGTTTGGGTGGTCGGGTATGATATAGGCACTTATACCACCCTGACACATGAAACGGGAAACACTGGTCACAGCTGATCCAGAGTGTTCAGAATGCATAGATAAGGCGAGAAAAGAGATTTGAACAGAAGAGAAAAGATAACGGATGTTCAGTATTTTAAAAATCCAGGTATTTTAAAACCAAAAGTAGTTTGCATTTCATAAAAACGTGAAATATTTTCCTTTGATACTTTGGACTTCTCATTTTTGTAGGAGAGACACAGGGAGTGTTTTCTTTCACTGGCCACATAGGATTTTATTCAAGGATAGCTAGATTCGTAGGGAGGATGTCAACGTGGGAGACAAGGATTCATAATTATTGAACCAGCTCTCTCCAAGTCTATGGTAAATCTAATCAACAATTACTCTAAAGGGAGGGAGGAGCATTTTGCCATGGCAAGCTTGCTATAATAGTACTTCACATGGACAACTGTAGAAGCTTCATCCAGTTTCAGCAGCAAAATAGTCAAGAAAAAATAAATTTCATTTGAGTGGCAGCAGGAAGAAGACAAAGGAAGGTCTATGCCCCAGTTCTTGACATTCTAATAAAACTGGCGACTGATTCATCATGCTTTCTGGAATAACTTTAATTATACATCTAAAACCATCCTTCACTACCACAGGCAGACAGAAATGCACAGAGCCATGTACCAACCTTAATGAGATCTATTTAAAGCATCGCAACAATTATTTTGTAATGGCTTCAAAGTCCAAAATGAAAGTACAGTTCTATCTGGAGTTCTAAGAGCACCTCAGGGCTGAAGTGCTGTGTTCACTGGAGGGGACTGTGGTTCATTGAAGGAGACGGGAGCTGGACAAAATCACCTGGTCACGTGAGATACCCAAGTACCCACATAGTGTGTGCAGTATTTCTTCATCAACAGCTAACCTCTCTCAAATAACCTTGTTTCCTCAGAGTTAGAACTAGGCCATTTATAGAGAAATAGCCACTCTCTGTATGTGTTGATCTTTGCACGCCCTAAACAAGTGAATTTTTCCTAAACATAACAAAGCACGCTCAGTTTGGGTTTTTGCCCTTCACTTAACTATCACTTCCTCCAGGAGACCTTCCCAGACCCCTGGAATAGGTTGAGACTCCCACAGTGTGTTTACATGGCACTCTATCTTTCCCCTATACCATTCATCACCACATTTAAAGTTTAATGTTTGTCTACAGAAATTAACATTTTTAGTTAACCTATCAACCCATATTGTGGATAATGAACTGACTTCTGCCTAAATACCACACCCACCCACTCAATTCTATATTGAGGATCTCTTGGAATTTGGAGATTCCATGTTAGGAATCACGGATCTGATCTAAATCTCTTAGTTTATGAACTAAGCAATAAGCACTGTTTATGGTAATGTCTCCAATCTGAGGCAGGCTTAGCCTAGGACTCACGTTTCGTGATTCAACACAAGGAACTTCTACTAAGTATTGAGATCATTTTTTAACCCATTACAAGAATCTGACCCATGTCTCCTCCTCTTATTTTAGCTCCAGCCATTCCTCCCACCTTGTTCTCAGCCTGACTCAGATAGGCATTTATCAAACTGAAGGAAAGATACACTCTGATTCTGTGCTATATGCCCTAAAATCTACAGCATCCTCTAAATGTTCTGCCAAATCCCCACCCCTCAAACACTCCCTGACTGTGTCCCCAGCCTGTCTACTATTCCCTCCTCCCCTAGTTGATCACACTTCTCACCCTTGCTGCCTTTGCGGACTCTTCTCCCCTTGCTCAAGCGTTTTGTCTTTGATTATCCCAAGGCAGTAACCACAGACCTCAGCTAATAATCTTGTGGCCTGCAAATTCCCTAGATATTGAGTTTAAAAGCTAGAGCCACCCCCTCATCCCTACCTATCAATGTCCTTTCTTTCAACTTTCAATAGAGTGTTAGATAAAAGGGGGTGATGAACATTTGTTCCCTTTCCTACTCAGGGAGCATCTAGTATTATGTGTGTCTCATGCAAAGGGTACGTTGCCGCCCACCATTAGAGGGGCAGTACAGGCATTTGCTCATTATGTGGGCTCCACCAATCTTGCCTCACACTTTGAATCTTGAGGGAAGGAGGTGAATATGAAATGTCAGTCAGAGAGTATTCATAACCCAGGATTGAAGGTGCCAGATGCAGAAATGAGAAGCGCAGCTTCTAATATATCTTCCTCCCTCTTTGTTGTGTCATATTCATACTTATACATTTTGACCCATTTTCTTTTTCTTTCTTCTCCTATTTACCTAATTGCTGTATATGGACTGTGTTGGAAGTAGTTAACTTTACAGTTTATTCCTTAGACTGTGGAAAATGGAAAGAGAATCAGGCCAGAACTGGAGGAGGTATGGACAATCCCTAGAGATTTTAGATTTGGAGCAGGGTGAAGCAATTGACAAGATTCAGGACAATATATTAGAGGATGGGCTATACTGCCAGTTCTATAAGGAAGAGTTATGTTGGGTGGATACACTTGTCTTTTTAAGGTAGCATTGAGGAAAAAGAGTGTATGTGGATGTTGGCCAGTCAAAGGAAGGCAGGAGTGGGCATTTTTCATTTTTTGGTGACCTAAAATCTGAGCTCCCTTCCTAGGTTTGGAGAAGCCTCCATTGTGTGGGTCTTGGCCGTAGGACAGCCAGATAATTTATCATCCACATTGAAAAGCTATTAAGAGTTAAAGGGGCACTGTTAACAATCATGCTGGAACAATCAACATAAACCAAGACTATTCCAGGCAAACCAGGACATATGGTCACTCAAGGCTTGGAAAAGGCAATCTCTGCCTTCTACAACAGAAACCATCAAGAGGGACACAATCCCTCTCCCTGACACATGCCCTCCCTGACAGTTAGGGCATAGGCATGCGTACTGGCTCAATCAGATGCTCCTTGAAGGAATGATGTAAAAACGTAGTGGTTGTTATAAAATATTACTAGCAGTAGCAGATTACCAGCAGTAGCAAATAAGGTAAAGAGTCTAGTCACTACTAAACATTTGAGAGTGTCCAGTGGCTACAGGGTCAGCAAAAATCTCCTAGTCACACTGTTCTTTAGATATGACCATAATTGGCTACAGTATCTAGTCTCCAACATGGCTCCTACTGAACCTTGTCTCCAAGTATTTACCCCCTTATATAGTGCTCTTGCACAATGAATCCTGGTTCACCTGTGACTTGCTTTAACCAATAGAATGTGCAGGAAGTGATGCTGTGCCAGTTGTAGACTTTTGTAGAAGCTTTGAGGAGCCCTGAGCTGCCATATAAGAAGTCTTGTTGACCTCCTGAGAGACTACATACAGATGGAGAAGCTCTGCGATAATAGAGAACAACAGAGACTTAGCAGTCCAGCTGTCCCTGCCGAAGTGGCAGAGCTGTGAGGGAGCCATCTTTGACACTCAGTCCAGTTAAGCGCTTATATGAGTGTGGCCCCAGCAACATCACACTGAGCAGACAGCCTCGCTAAGCCCAGTCAACTCACAGAACGAGAAAAGATTGTGTTGCTTAAAGCCACTGAATATCAGGGTAATTTATTACATAGTAGGAGATAACCGAAACTCTAAACAATCAGTTTACCAGCCTATTTTGGTTAATATTCCCATTTCACTAGCCTGGGTCTCTAATTTTCCCATTTCAGCTCATTAGTCTTTATACAAGTCTCTTTTCTCTCTCCTGATTTACTGGTAGTTTTATAAACATAATTATCATCATTTTTTTTCACTCTAGAACAGGGGCTCCCCAACATTTCAAACATGAGGACTCCATTTTTACTTTAAAAATTGCATACAATAGGTGTGCTTTTAGTAACCATTGATTAGGAAAACATAAACTGGCAAGAAGCAACTAAGAATTTAGCAAAAGCCTTAAGCAAATTTGGATGTTCTTGAGAATAACTACATATACACATTCAAAAACAAAGAACAAAACATCCATGTGGAAGTGTATTACTCAGTCAGTGGTTAGGAAGTTTACAAACCTTTGGACTCTTTCCATAGCTCCTCACCCTCAAAGCCTGCATCCCACAGGGTGGGAGGCACTGATCTGGAACATGTTTCTCCTTTGACATTCCCTTGACATGAAGTGATTCCCAAAATACTATTTCTTGGGAAAGAAAAACAATCTGGAAAACACTGCGGCTCTGAACAGATAATATCACTGAGACCAGCCAGAATAAATACATAAATTAAAAAAATATTTTTTCAAGAAGCCAACCATCTTCAGAGGATAAGTTGGGGAGTAGGGGGAAAGATCAACATTTTGGAGAGGAAGGCTCACAGACAGGTATAAAAATTTTGCTAACAAGGCACCTGAATTATAGAGGTACAGCTATCCATGAATTCTATTAATGGTGAACCATGTATACCCTCTCAATCTGGGACCTTCCCTTCCCCACATCCCTCCTCTAAACAACAAGGCACCTACAGACAGATCTTTTCCTATTTGGCCAAATAACCCACCAATGGAAAAAATGAGTTCTTTTTGGTTTGACAGTATTTTAAAGATGGACTTTTTTTTTTAATTTGGGGGTTTTATTTTGCATCCCACAAACATTTCTGATAGGGAGAAGAAAATAATTAGGATAGAGAAGGGAATAGCTTCCTTCTTGATAACATATCCAATTCACTATTCCTTCTTATTAAAATAGAAAAATGCTACCCATACAAAGTTGGGAACAATTTCTCCTCACTGTATTTTTAATACGGATCCAGCAGTTACTTCAAATAGGGTTGTTTTTCAGGTGCACAGGTGTCTCTCTCGAGATAACCCCAGGAATATCTTATACATATTTGCGTTTAAAAACAGGCATGTAACACTTTAGAGAAATCTAAGGAGCACTCTTGGTGATGGATGAATAGTCCAAAGCTCAGTGAAAGGGCTGAGAGCTTATAAGAGAAACATTCTAAATTGATACGACATCTTTATCGATGGCATTTTTAACCTTAATGGTAATATAAAATAATGGCATTAGTGGGTGGTTGGACGAGTGGGAAAGGTTTAGACTTTGCTTTCTGGCTTAAAAATGACCAGCATAACTTCTCTCCCTGCCGACTGCAATACCCAGGGACAGCGCTTCCACCACGTTTGTGACCATCAGCTCTCGAAACTCCTGTGGGAATAAATCGATAAAGCATTTTCTCTCCTAGGCCGCCTGTCTAGATTCACCGTTAGGATCCAATCATCCACTTTTAATAAATCCTGAACTAATAATTGCAGGTATCCATCAGGATGTAATAATCATTTTCTTAAATTAAAACAAAATTCTCATCTTTTCAAGAGAGCTGTTTTTCTTTCTCAACTGAGGCCTCAGGCCTGGCTAGGAATCATTAGCCACCGAATGGATATAAGAAATTCAAACATATTATAAAAATCTTTGAATAATTCAGTTACCAAGTCAGTCAGCCCTAAGAGGCAAATGCCCAAGAAATCAGGCCCCATTAGCTAGCTGCTGGCTTCACAGAGAGCTGCCCTAAGGATTTTGAGTACTGAAGAAGATCCCTTTCTCCCAGCCCTCTCTGTCATCATATGCTATGAGCTTCTTTAAATGTTAGAACACAGGGAAAGCAGGATCAAGATGAGGCTTGAATATCTATGACGTGCCTACTCTGTTCCAGACTCCACCCTTGACACACACGCATTATTTTATTTAATCCTCATAACAAGCCATGTTTGCTACTATTTTCCCATTTTACAGATGAGATTCTTGAAACTCAGAGCTATCCAAGATCATGTAGTTAATGAATGGTGAATAGGAAATTTGAACACAAGTCTGGCCAACTCTACACCCACCCATCAGCTCTGTGTGGGCACAACCCCATGGATCTCTCTTCCAGCCCACGCCACCTCACAGTCAGCAAGTTGAAAGCTAAGAGACTGGAAGAGAAGAGCATGCACAAGGAAGCAGCATGAAGTACCAGTTAACAATCTGGCAGGAAGAAAAAACTACATAAACTTCAAGCAGACAACACAAGACTCCTATATTTTGTAGGAATGTGTTCCAAAACACGTCTGTGGGCCACTCTTTCCTCTTTGCTTGGCTTACCCATGACCAGCATTTAGCAACCTTGATCAGCCAAAGGCCCAAGCGCCTTTCACACTCACTTTTTGGAGCACTTTTACTGTTTATAAAAAATGCTAACCTTCCAGTATTTGCACTCTCAGCTGCCTAATAGAAGAATAGATGTCTTCCATCTAAATAGAGAATTACTCACCACAGATTTCCAATTGCTAAGTATATACTATTGGTTATTAAAGGTGATGTTTACTTTTGTCCAGGCTGGGATTTTCCCCCTGACTCAGACAATATACAGAACAATTTAGTCTGGAACAACGAAACTAGGACACTTGATCAGACACCTTCAATTTACATTTTCATCAAAATTGGTCATTCTCATGGAGCGATATTCCCTCATTACCATCTTTAATGCCCCACACAAAGGTCTTTAACTTCAGCTATTAATTGGTAAATGTAAATTATATGAGAACAGATTTAGTAACAGATTGTGAGGCATATAATAAAATCATTAAAACCCTCTGTAGTCAGAAATAAATTTTTTGGTGTGTAAATCCGGTGCTTTGGGACCTTTGAATCAGGCTGAGAGGAGACAATTTGTCCTCATTCTGAAGAGACAGGGCGCTCCTTGGCAGTAATTGGGGGTTGTTGATTAAGCCTTTCAAGCTGCACTGTCAAGTGGAAGGCTGCTTCTTACAGGGCTCTGCTCCCTACTGGTGTGTGTCGGGAAACTCTTCTGCCTTTAACACATTTTTAGATGGGGAATTGAAGACTTCATTCACAGATCATCTAAGACTCACGGAGCTGCTGCTTTCCCTAGCCCCGTCTCAAATGGAGAGAGGATGGGAACAGGAGTTGGGGGTGGGGAGGAAAGACTGCGGGAACCAGAGCTCCCACTAGGTGTTCTTGAATGGCAATTCTCTCTCCATGAAATGGTAGAAATACAATGGGGCTGATGCAACCTATGACCAGGGACGGTGGAAGGGATTAATGGCAGACATTTTTCCACATGAGACTCATAAACTCAAAGAAACTAAAGAAGTGAGTGAGGTATCCTCCTCGACTCATTTTCCAATGTTAGAAAGTTTACAGGGAGGTGTATCAGTTATCTGTTGTCACAATAATGCTGTGTTCCAAATGTGCCAAAGCTATTGGGCTTAAAACAACATTACCTTATTTTCTGTTTTGAGTCTACAGGTCAATTGGGTGGTTCTGCCGACCTGGGCCAGGTTTGGGTAAATCCGCCAGACTCACTCATGTGTGTGCAGTCAGCCAGTGTAGGGGCTAAGGGCTGGTTTGTCTAGGATGGTCTTGGCTGGGATGATTGGCTCTCTTATAAATCCAGAAGACTAGCCCAGGCCCGTTCTCAAGAGAACAGGTAGAAAATCTCAAGCGCTTTCAACCATATGCTTGCATCACGTTCGCTAAAGCAAATCAGTGGCCAAAGTAAATCATATGATCAAGCCCATGTCAGAGTGAGAAGGAGCTACAAAGTCACGGAACAAAGAGTAGGAACACATTAATTGGGGACACATTAATTGGGGCCCTTAGTGCACTCATTCAACAGGAGGGGTCTTTTAGGGACTAATTCTAAACAAAATCTTTAACACTGGTTAACTCATGGCTCCCTATGACTATCCCCTAGGTAAAAATATGCCTTCATTAGACCGTACAAATCAGTTAAACAAACAGGAACAGCACAATTGGGGTTACTTAATCTTTTCTTTATAGATGTGCCCTCATTAGACTTTGCCAAGTATTATATATCAGGAAGGGTATAGAGCTGAGAAGAATGTGGGTAATAAGTAACTTAATCTGCCAGTGATCTGGACAGCTAAATGCTAAAAATATGCTTTTCTGAAGGTTACAGCATTCAAAATCACCAACCAAGTCAGGAAAACTGAAGCCAGAGGTTGGCATAGCAAAATTTCCCATGGTATTTGTGATTACAAATTAGGCTATTAAGTGAATAACTTACTATAATGATATAGAAGTGGCGAAGTTAACGTCCCCCTAAGGACTTTAGTCCTACTGTTCCTGACTCTTGTGGGTTTAAATTTGTAACCTGTCATTGCACTCAAGCAGCTTTTGCATTTAATTATTTGGAGGGAGAAAGTAAGAGGAAGTAAGGGGAGGTGGGGAGAGAGAGAGAGAGAAGAATAACAGCATGTCACTCCTCAAAGCTCACTTTCTTCCATTCGTGTTGCCTACTTTATCCCCTATTCACAACTTCCTACAGGAAGCAGGTGGAATCAGCTGCCTGTCTGCTTCTCCAGCTTTCCAATTGAAAGGACAGGTAGAGAACGTCATCATCATCCCAGGCTCTGGGTTGATGCACCAAGAGGACTTTTCACTCCCCCAAAATAGCTAGCTATATGTTACTGTCATTCAAGTCCAGCTGTGGACTAGGCTACATCACACATCTGGGGCTCAAGGGGCGTTTTGCATAACAATTCTAAAATATGATACATTCTTGAACAGTGGTTTCATAAATTGTGTTCTTGATTTTCCCTCCCCCCTCTCCTCTCCTCCCCAGCCAGAGGATCAAGGCCAAGGCCTGGAAAACACCTGTTTGAGACATTCTCCTACTCCCAGAATTGTTAGTTGTCCTATAGAAGCAGCAGATGGAATCCCACAGTGGAAAATGTGAATGACACTGTTTCCTGACAGACGACTTCTTTCCAGGATCCCAACTTCCCTCAACTTCTTGTAATGCCAAGACTAAAGAGATCTGGAGCAATTTTTTAGAACACAGAAGGAAAAATATATGGAAACTGATTTTAACTTAAAGTTTCATCCCACTTGGAACAGTTGGTATAAACTGGACGATTTTCTAGCTCCTGAGGTTAGAGATGTGATCAACACAAACATCTCACTGTCAAATGACAATTCTGAGCTTTTAAAAGGCAACTACAACATCACTGTAGGTGTTGTTCACCAGGTGCTTAGCAGAGGCCCAGGCACAGAGAGCAGCCAGCTCTGAGCAAGACAAAAGATCAACAAGGGTCCACCATCCCTGCTAAACCCTGTGTGAAGACAGAGAGTAGTAGAAAAGCACCCTCCCCATATGTGAGGGCCAGCCAGGTGCGTAACCTGGGTGAAGCAAGGTATGCAACCTGGGGCAAGCTCCTTCATCCTCTAATCTTAGTTTCCTAACAGGCAAAATGGGAATAATAGGAGACACAATCTCATAGGGCTTTTGTGGGGACTAAGTGAGTTGATCTATGTAAAGTTCCTGATGCAGTTTCTGTAACACGATGATCATTTAATAAACATTAGGTATTATTATTGACTGTTGTTACTAAAATATGTCAATGTTTGGTAGTGCTGGGTGTTACCCTAGCATGTTGCAAGCAGTATCTCATATGCATACCATTATTATCCCCACGTAGCAGATGAGGATACTGAAGCAGACAGGAGTTAGTGAGATTTGAACTTCAGTCTTACTTCAACTCCCCACCCTGCACTTTAGTATAGTGATGAAATGGGTCTGTAACCACTGTTGCTTTAGGCATAAGTCTGTCTTCTCAGGCCATGCTTCCTGACAAGTTGAGAATGGCAAGTTGAAAGCTGCGAGACTGGAAGAGGAGGGCATGTACAACGAAGCAGGATGAAGTACCAATTAACAACCTGGTAGTAAGAAAAAAATATAAAGTCGCACATGGGATTTGGAAATTATAGCAGTCTGGAACCATTTAGCATTGGGGCAAATAAACTGCATAATTCAATGGCACTTAAAGTTAATACTATGTTAAGAAGACAGTGCAATAGGGAATTGTATATTAATGATCCTAGACCATCAAAAGAAAGTCAAATTATGTTCAGTTTTCTGTTTAAGAAGTGAGGGGAGTGTATATATTTTAAGTAAATTGTCTTATCAAAAATAGAGAAATTTTGGTGCTGGCCTGGTGGCGTAGCGGTTAAGTGCGCATGCTCTGCTTCAGTGGCCCGGGGTTTGCAGGTTCAGATCCCGGGCACACACCCACACACTGCTTGTCAAGCCACGCTGTGGCAGCGTCCCATATAAAGTAGAGGAAGATGGGCATGGATGTTAGCTCAGGGCCAATCTTCCTCAGCAAAAAGAGGAGGATTGGCAATGGATGTTAGCTCAGGGCTGATCTTCCTCACAAAAAACAAAAAATAGAGAAATTTCTAAAATTTATGGTAATTAAAGGAATGAACTCCACTTATTTATGAAAAATCTTATTCCTAGATGGTAATACGTAGAGTAACAATCAAATTATAGGGTGGCAATGTCTTTAAAAATCGTCTAGTCCAACTCCTGTATTTTGAGGATAAGGAAAGAGAAACCCAGAAAGGTTAAGTGACTTGCCCGAAGTCACACAGTTAATTAGTACCAGAGCTAGGACTTGAACTTTGAATTGTAATGGAAAATGCTGATTGTTTGAGATCAATAGTGATAGAGTTTAGTTTGGATCTTAACTTTGAAGTCATACGGAGCTTTTAAAAATCCTGATGCTTGGGGCTGGCCTGGTGGCATAGTGGTTAAGTTCACATGCTCTGCTTCAGCAGCCTGGGGTTCACGGGTTTGGATCCTGGGCATGGACCTACACACTGCTCATCAAGCCATGCTGTGGCGGCAACCCACATACAAAATATAGAGGAAGATGGGTACAGATGTTAGCTCAGCAACAATCTTCCTCACCAAAAAAAAAAATAAAATAAAATCCTGATGCTTAAGGCACACCAGACTTTAATACTTTCTAAAGCTCCCCCAAGTGATTCTGATATATAACCAATGTTGAGATCCACTGATTTAAATCAATAATAATTTATGGTGCATCCACTAAGAGCTGTGTAATGTCCTAAGCATTGGGGGTACAGAAAAGAATAACTCAGCTCTTGCCTTCTAGATGCTTACAGCTGGCAGACAAGAACATGAACTGATCATTGTAACTCAGTGTGCTGGATGCTAGAATCATGTCAAGCACATTGGAATCACTTGGGGACCTTTTAAAGTAATCAGAATCTCCAGAGATGCGGCCAGAGCAGCAGGTATATTTTAAAGCCCCCCAGGCCAGATTTTGAGAACCACTACATTAGGGAAAAATGTCCTACCAGAACAGCCCCCTGAGCTGTGGGTCTTAAGAGGCACATCATATTTGGACAGGAGGAGAATGAGGAAAGGGTATTCAGAAAAAGACAAAAGCCCAGACATGGAGACATGAGACAGCATGGAGTATCTGGGAAACTACTAGTAATTCAGGGCATCTGAGGAATTCAATGTGATGAAGGAATGGACAGAAGGTAAATTAGGCTGGGTGTGAGAGTTTGGCATGCCACGTTGAGAAGCTTGAAATTTATCCTGTGAGCTAGCTTTTCATTGTGTCTCTCATCTGCTTAAAACAATTACATATACAAACATAATTTGTATTTATTGCATATATTGACTACTATCATTAGCTAATATCTCAAGGCATAGATTACGCTGTGGGAGAGCTTCTTTGTTAACAATTCAAATAATCTTCCTGATAATATCTATTTCTTTTTGGCTGACTCCTTGTCAGATCTAATTAGGTCATGATTGTTTTTGCCCATAATGTAGCTGATACAGAGCTTGTACCAAAAGAAGGCAAAGCTCCAGTTCTGTCATTGTCTTATTATTTCTTTGTAAGTTACTTGTCCATTTTTCTGGGAGTTCATTTGGTTAAAATTGGATGACCTAATCTGTAAATCCAGTTAACCAGATTCACAAGGGCATTGCTTTCTACCACTCTGTGTTGTAGAATTCCCTCTTTCCATTGGTTACCCACACTACAGATATGACACATGGACAGAGTATGGGTGCCAGTGTCAGTCCTATATTAAATGATAATGCATCTTAATTTCTTAATTCTTTAGAATCGTGTGTGTGTGTGTGTGTGTGGTGTGTATGTGTGTGTGGTGTGTGTGTGTGTGCATGTGTATCCTAACATTTCTTCCTGCAACCCCTCAGGTCATCTTGAACACTCTTTGGAGAACACTGCTGTAGTGATGGACAGTGCATGATAGAAGAGTTATGATTCAAAGGGTAAAAAGATCACTGATGGCAACTGCAAAGAAGGACATCCAGTACTGGAGGTGGGAGACTAGCGAGGCAGATTTGGCAAAGGACAAAGTGAGCGAGGATTAGACTGAAGATGAATGAGGCATGAGACTCGAGGAACGAGACTGAGATGAACACTGAAACGGGAAGTTGGATGGATTTGGATGTGAGAGAAAAGGGAAGAATCAAGTATAGCTCCAAGTTTTCCTCTATAAAGGATCAAATTATCAAATAAACAGGGACAGCAACACTGGCAAAGGTATGTGTGACCAGCTGTGTGTTAACACAGCAGCTTCCAAAGCTTTCAAGGTTTTTACATTCCCTCTCCTTTTTTAGAATTCATCCATTTATTATCTCTGATAATAAAGTCAGAGCAAACTCTGAGAAGCTTATTTCTTACATATACACGAGAAGCAGACCAAACCCCCTCTTTGCACCATCAATCAGAGCAAACTAGCTCTTTCCACCACCCCCACCCTTTAGTGAGATTTAAACCATGAGACACAATCAAACGAACAGATGAGCCTCTCAATCAGTATCAGTGTCTTAACCGCCACAGACACAACCGGCCATGGTGATGCATTATACATTTTTCATCTTGTGTGTGTCTGCCTGGTTTGTCACAACTCAAATTTCTTTTGCACTTAAACTGCTGTCATCCCAATAATGTTATTCATTGTTAGCAATGACTCCCTGTGCTATAACACAAACACAGGACATGATGCATACAGTTCCAGGAAGGAATTGGCAGAATAATATCTTCCCCTATCATGTGAGCAATTACTACTTTCCTTTTATTTCTTTTCGTTTCTTTCCCCATGACACACAATGTATACAGTTAACATACAGTTGTGTTGAGTTATGACACTTCAAATATTTTCATCTTAGAGATGTTAAGTGCTGATACTAACTGAACCTTAGGAACCCAGTGCTGCTATCTCAAGGTGAGATGAGAAAGAGGAAGCAGTATCTTTCCTTAGGTGTCATTATATTATATCACATATCATATTGCTTTGTATTACATTTTCAGCATAGAATATAATTATATCAATTGCTAAGTGGAAACAAGATGTGAAATTTCAGAAATGTGATGTGAAATCTCAGAAAAGTCATAAAACTACTACAAAGATTGACATAGTCCCGGACAAGAGGTCCCCTGACAAAGGGGAACAACACTTTTCTACCTCTCCAATAATTCTATAACCACATAAAGTATGAATTTCAGTCTCTTAGCAGTATTGTGGAGCAGTCTTTTATCTTCTTCACCTCTACCTGTAAGACAAATGATTCATGTAATTAGTGAGAAATCTTAAAAGTTAAGATTTGCATATGTCTGTGTCCTCCTATTCCTATATTTTCTGTGCTTGACATGAAGCCTTAGTGTACCAGCTGGGTAGTGGTCTCTTCTGTAGTTTTCCACACATGCTGGTCTAGAAGTCCAGACTTGGGGTAGGTAGAAGTATCAGAAAGCCCATTTTGGCCTCAGGTCCAGTAAAGAAGGCTGCTACTTTGCGATATTAACTGTCATCCCGAAACCCCCAACAGCAAGGTCAGGTAATGAGTGGCGGCAGCTCAGTAAAGCAACAGAAGGCAAGGTACATAGAGATGAGGCTACCAGGAACACCATGGCAACGATTTGATTTGGTGTATTCCAGTGTTTCTCAAACTTCAGTGAGCATAAGAATTTCCTAAGGAGCTTGTCATAATGCAGATTCCTGGGCACCACCCCCAGAGTTTCTGGTTCAATAGGTCTGAGATGGGGCCCAAGAATTTGCTCCAACAAGCTTCCAGGTATGGCTAATTCTGCCAGCCCTCAAACCATACTTTGAGTAGCACTAATCTATGCAATCCTAGACACTTGATTAGCAGGAAATATGAGTCTCAAGGAAGGTAGACCCAGATTTTCCACCACCCAAGAGACAGGTATCAGGCACAGGTAATGTCTTCCTGAGCCCAACCAGTACAAACATGTGTATGAGATGATAATGCAGCTTCACATTTACTAAAGGTGGATGGTGTCTAGTAGATTGCATCAGTGGCCCAATCCTTCAGCCCTCCCTGTATCTGCCTCCTTTACCATGTAATTTAGCAATTTGTCCTACTGAAGAGGCAGAGTTTATTTCCCTACCCTTTGGCTTTGGGTTTGACTATGTGACTTCCTTCGGCCAATGGAATGTTAGCAAATGCATTGTGACCAAAGGCTTGAAAACCCCCCGACTGGCTCGCCTTCTCTCATATACCTCTGTTGTTACACGCCCTTGCTAGCCTGCTGGCTCCAGCAAGAGGATGAGAGACTTGGGTAGCAGTGTCTCCCTGCTTACCCCAGCCAACTGACCCCCAGATATCTGAATGGGCTCAGCCAAGAGTAAAGGAGCCATGCAGCCAACATCAGCTTCTTTCAGTCAACCCACAGATCTGTAAGAATAAATACTTGTAGTATTAGCTACTGAGTTAGGTATGGTTTTTATGCAGCATTCTTTGTGATGAGAGAAAACTGATATAGTGTCCACAAGACTGCCTTTGGTAGCTAGGACTTGGAGAACATCAGGAGGCATCTACAGCAGTACAGAAGTGAACTCGGAACAGAGCTGTGAGGTTGATAAAACGCTATTTTTGGAGTCACATATCAGGAGACTTTAGGAATTAAGAATTGACCTTAAGGAAGTCCTAGACCCAATCTGTGATCTTTAGATTGGAAAACTGAGGCTCAGTGAAAATGAATGTCCTAGCTAAGATAACAGAGTAACAATAACAGACTGGAACCAGGTATCCAACTCCAAGAACTGAGGTTCATTTTCAGACTTTGTGGTTTTTCCCTTGCAGTCTGAAAGAAAATATAAGCCTTTAAAAAACTGCCAAGATAGCCACCCAGTACTATGTTCCCACTCCCCTTCATTCTCTCAAGCCTAATAGTCACTGATAATTAGAATTAGCAGGAACTGAAGCCCATATTTTTAGGATACTGAATTATACCTACAGCTGATAGTAACTGTGACCAACAAGAATGACAATAACAACAATTCCCTGCAAATAAAACAGATAAATTATACCACCATTAGGTGAGCAGTATTTGTTCATAAGGGATAGAACCATATGCAATATGTCTTGTTAATTTCTTCCTAACTACACTGTTGTTCCAAAAAACATTTAAAATAAACTATATTATTTTTATAAAGATAACCTTTTTAAAAAACTGGGGTTTGGTTGGTTGGTTGGTTTTTGCTTTTGTTTTCCTTGAAAAGTATGGAAAAGATGGGTCCAGTTCGTTAGGCTGACCTACGGCCCATTTCCACTCCATTCAGTAGCAGGTGAATGTGGCCCTCGCAGCAGGTCCTGATGTACACAGAACCTTCTGGGCCATAAATTGACACTTTTTAGAGAAAAAGTTTTAGAGAAACTGACCTCCAAACATTAATGTGATCAAGATCATAAAAAGGTCTCTGCTACCAATAGATGCTAGGGATAGTGGAAAGATCATGAATCAGAAGGCCTGGGGCCTCCACTTAATAGTAAAGTAATCATTATAGCTATCACTTTTAAGAATTTACTCCATGGATGGTATTTTACTCCATGTAAGGCATTTTTCATACATTATATAAAAACATTCCTTTGCCCCCCCAGCACACACATTACATTAAAACATTCCTTTGAGTGTTATGATCTCCTTTGTATAAGTGCAGAAACTGACATTAAATAATTTGCCCACAATTACAGAAAGAATAAATGGCAGAGTCAGGATTCAAACCCAGGTCTCCTCTACTCCTAAGGCTATACTCAACTATCAGTCCATGACTGCCTGGGATGAGTCTACATAGTTTGGGCAAGCACGCTTTGTGTCTCTGAAATAGTTCCTCATTTGTAACAGTACAATAAGAGATGACAATCAAAGTAACCATCTCAGAGGATTTTTAAGAAGACCATATATGTGGAAGTGCTTTTTAAACTACAAAATGTTAACCCCTATAGGGCTGGAGAGTCAGAATTCGCATGTGGTCTGTGTATTCCGTAGTAGGGGGCAGACAGGAGGGTCAATAGCTCCTGTAGACCCCCTACACTATGTTGACAGAGAAGCCTAAGAAAGATTGTTCAAAGGAGGACATCCAAAGTTGACCCCTGGTGTCTCAGTTTGTTTTCACACAACTATAAAACGTTAGAATCAGGAAGGTGGTTAGAACCTTGGTGACTACAGGCTAACCCTACTCAACCTTCTCCTCTTCCCAGATTTCACAAAAGAGGCAGCAGAGGCCGTGAAATGTAAGTGTCCTGCTCAGTTCAGAACACTAATTAGCAGCAGACCTGGAGGTGGCACCAAGGTTCCAGCTGCTGCTACACTCTCCAGCACACAGGACCGTCTCTCAAGTCACTTGCACACCATTCTTGTTCAATGACCAATTATTACTAACCCATAAGGTTGTATGCCCTGCTCTAATTCCATGGAAAAATCACTAACATAGAAGGAAGGAGCACATCCAATGTGGAATTCAATATCATGAATCTCTTAGCATTTCCAAACTGAATAAAATTGGAGGAGTACACTTTAATAACAAATTTTGGTTTCTCTTTACATCTGTCCTGTAGAGAAAACAGAAGTCTCCTTTTTATGCACTGTCTGAATATGATGCTTTCTAAATTTTTTTTTCAATCAGTAATACTCCTGGATCTTTCAAATCAACCCTAGCAGTTATAGTGGAGAACCAGGAAGACAGTAATGCTTCAGGAGAAAACGTGAAAAGTCTCAGGCAATTGCCATTTTCTAATGCTCTGAGGCAGGCGCAGCCAAGTACCAGCCCACCTGCCTCCAGAGGGCTGTGAACAGCCCTAACAGCCAGTACAATTTATACTTTGCCAAACAGCTTTGGCACATCTGCGCTGAGAATGAGATCCAAGAGTTTCAGACAATATGTTCTCTCGAGCTCCATCATATCCCACATTTTATTTTATTTATAAATGGACAAGCGATTTAGAGTTGCAGTGTTAAATTCAAAGACGGGGCTGTGCACTTGGCTTTTCCATCAGGTCAGCAGCAGCACACCACAGCAAACAATAATGCAAACAGGAAGCAAAGGGTCAGGGATGTGTAGGGGGTTTTGTTTGGGTTTATTTCCTATTATATACAGGATTAATAATAAACCCAGTGGGCCCTTCCCATAGTGTATGCCCTGTTCGAAGTCACTGTGACCCGGTAATAATCTGCCAACCCTCAACTGTGGGAAGAAAAAGGCCACTAACAGTACATTTCAAATGAGGAAATTTAATACAGTGAGAGTTTATAAAGTAAAAAAATGTTTAAGGTGCATAACATTTTTCTTCTTGGTTGAGGATTTTTTCCCCTAGTTTCTTCTCCTGCTATCCACCCAAAGTTGTATAGGAGTTCAAAATTAATGGAGTGATTAGCAATCCAAGGATACCTAGAGCTCTACCAAATAAAATGTTACCACCCAGTGTAGATCAAAAGAAAACACTGAACCTGGGGCCAGTCTCTGGCTAAGCTAACCTTCTCAACAAATCTTGATAAATCTGGACAAAGGAGCTAGCAGTATTTTTTTTAATAGATTTTATTTTTAGAGCACTTTTAGGTGTACTGCAAAATTGAGTGGAAAGTAGAGAGAGTTCCCATACGCCCTCTCCCCTCACACGTACACAGCCTCCCCGACTGTCAATATCCCGCACCACAGAGATACATTTGTTACAATTGATGAATCTACATTGACACATCATCACCCATAGTCCACAGTTTACATTAGGTTCACTCTTGCTGTTGTACATTCTATGGGTTTTGGCAAATATACAATGACATGTATCCACATTACAGTATTATATAGAGTAGTTTCACTGCCCTAAAAATCCTCTGTTCTTTTATTTTGTCCTTCCCTCCCCCCAACCCCAGCAACCACTGACCTTTTTACACCTCCATAGTTTTACCTTTTCCAGAATGTCATATAGTTCAAATCATACAGTATGCAGCCTTTTCAGGTTGGCTTCTTTCACTTGATAGCATGCATTTAAGGTTCTTCCGTGTCTTTTCATGGCTTGATAGCTCGTTTCTTTTTAGTGCTGAATAATATTCCATTGTCTGGATGTACCACAGTTAGTTTATCCATTCCTACTGAATGACATCTTGGCTGCTTCCAAGTTTTGGCAACTGTGAATAAAGCTACTATAAACATTGATGTGCAGGTTTTTGTGCAGCTGTAAGTTTTCATCTCCTTTTGGTAAACATCAAGATGTGGAATTGTTGCATCATATGGCAAGAATATGTTTTGTTTTGTAAGAAACTGCCAAACTGTCTTCCAAAGCGGTTGTACCGTTTTACATCCCCACTAGCAATGAATGAAAGTTCCTGTTGCTCCACATCCTCCCCAGCAGGATTTTGACCATTCTAATAGGCGTATAGTAGTATCTCATTGGTTCAATTTGCAGTTCTCTAATGACATTTGATATTGACCATGTTTTCATATGCTTATTTGTCATCTGTATATCTTCTTTGGTGACATATCTGTTCAGGTCTTTTGTCAATTTTTCAATCAGGTTGTTCATTTTCTCATTGTCGAATTTAAAGAGTTCTTTGTACATTTTCGATAACAGTCCTTTATCAGATGTCTTTTGCAAATATTTTCTCCCAGTCTGTGGCTTGCCTTCTCATTCCTTCAACAGTATTATTTTTTTTTTTTTTGGATTTGAAGCAGTCACATGCTTTTATTTCAGGATGTTGTATAATAAAACAGTTGCAGACAAGCAGCTTACTTTCCTTAGCCTTAGTTTACTTTTTCATAAAATGTGGTGAATAATAGCACCTACCTTAAAGGAGTTTTCTGAGTAACAAAATAATCACGCATACAAATGTTGGCTGGTGATTATAGATGTAAAAGCAGTTACAGAAGTAGGTCCTTAGGAGATTAAATAAAGTGACAAAATCACTTTAGGAATATCTATTCCACCCTTAGCAATCTGTACTGAAATTTCTCTTCAAATGCCTTCTTGCATCCTGTATAATCAGCTCCTAGGGGACAGGAACCATGTCCACTTTGCAGAGTCAAGGATAATGTCTGGCTGAATAGTAAGTATTTAATAAGTGAGAGTTGAGCTAGCACTTACTTGGCCTATGGCCTTAGAGAATCCATTGCACTTCTCTGGGCTTCAGTTTCCCCATTCGTCAGATGAAGGTGGTCGTCTACAGGTCCTCCAAGACCCCTACCATCATTCGTTTGATGGATGAATCTATTCCACATCCCAGATTGCACATGGGAGACAGCTTTAAGTGATATTAATTCTCTGTGGGTGCCCGACCTCTAGAAGTTGCTCTTCCCACACTTTGAAAAAGGACTTCATGATCTGGATCAATACCTGGGCTGTTTCCAAACTTAGAGGAGCAAGCCTGCTCCCAGACACACATGAAGTCAAGCGTGTGATCTGTCTTCTGCATATGTCAAACCTTACTGTCTGCACACATCTGATCCCTGTTCCCCATGACAGCATGGACCTGTCCTACTTCAGTAAAGGAGATAAGAAAAGGCTCCAGACTAGAAATAGGATGGGGAACCCAAGAAGCGTGGAATTTCAACTAAAGAGAAAGCCAGAGGGGAGGAATTTCCACTTCTAGGATTCCTTTCCAGACCTGCCAAAAGTTGTTCATGCTGGTGAAAGAAATTTCGGTGCCCCTCTCAGCAAGAGCTGACCAGCTAAGGATCTTACATAGGATTTTTGTTAATATGCAACATAACCAGCCTAGAACATCTTCTGCGCCACTGGCCCAGTAATTTACAACAGCTTTTTATAACACACACACACCGTGCTCCAAGGTCTACAAGATCTAAAACTAGGAAAAGTGACTCTCTCTAACTCTTTGCCATGTCAGAACAAGCAGGTCCAAGAGGGCTACTTTTTTACCTTGGCCACAAAAGAAAGAACATGAATAATGAGTTTGGGAGCAAAATCATGAAAGCTTGGGGCAATGTTTTCTGATAGATGCTACACAGACATAAATATTTGCAACTATCAAGGCCTACAAGGCTTGATAGTGAGGCTACAAAGTATGTCAAACTGTATTCAACAGTGTTTTATGAGTGATTTGTTTAGATTTTCAATCATACTTTAATAATTTAAACTGTGTTTAGAAAAATAAGATAGAGAATTTAATATGTAATTATCAAGTTATATCACACACAAGATCACAGAAATTTAACTCACGCTGCCAGGTTAATCTATTTTTTATTTTTTAGACATATCAGAAGAAAGCTTCCCTTACTAGCTTTATGCATTTTGTGAACTTATTATACATGCATCGTTAATTAGAAAAATTAAAGACCTATGCTCGTCTTTTTAAAAATTCAGTCATATAAAAGCACCCAGGTAAATACCTACCACATCATGGGATGTTCTGCTCAGTCACGGACCAGGAAAGACTCACACATGTCTATTTGGCCCAAGCCCTTGGCAGAGCTCAGGAGTCACTTATTCAGTTATAATCGAACCAGTGATAACTCGCATGCTACAGATAGCTTTGAGGTTTGCTGTAAGTTTGGGGCTGACTTGCTGTTGAAGTTAAGAAATGCAAGCTCTATTAGATGTGGTTATGACTCAGTTTTAAAGCCAAACTTTTTCTACTGCTCCTCTTTTAAGTTTCTGGATCAGTCTAACTGAGGAATGTCCCAGCAGAAATGCATGCCATTAAAACAAGACTGACCATTACAACTATGCATCCGCATGAGTCAGGAATTCCATGACAGGATAAACCAAACCAGATAGAAATGAGTTGGGTGCTGAGTGATATGAGGCTATAACTGTTAGTCATGAGCTCAGACTTCAGATTTTGGTGTTGATTAAAGCAGCCTCGTTACTCTCATGGGTGGGCTTTTTAATACGTAATGTTTTAAATTTGAAATTTAAAATATATTTATAGAATTAAAACAATTTTAAATAGTTTATATTTTAGAATGCTAAACAAGATTTCATTTTTAGGAAAGAATTGTTGCTGCTAAAAAAAATTAAATCACTGGAATGGTAGAAAAAGCAGTAACAGACTTGGATTCAAATCCCGTGTCTGCCATTTACTGCCTGTGTAACGTTAGAAAAAGTATTGAACCTCTAAAAATTTCTCTTTTGTGAAACTGAGACAATAGCCAACTACCTTGCAGATATAACAGCTTTTCCATGCTGACATATGCATGTGAACGTGCAACCTTGTTATTAGTACTGGTTGGTAAATACAGAAAATATTTCAGAATATCATGGATCCTGCCCACTATAACAGCTCTAGGCAGCCTCCTCCCCCTGCCCCTGGAATCTCTTAAAATGTCAAATATTGTCAAATAAGGAAGAAAAATTCAGGATAGCCTCAGAATTTTTCACAGCACCATTCAATGCCTACAAAATTCTGAGGAAACTGTGTTCTAAGATTTTATATCTTTGATATAAAGATATAAAACATATGAGGATATGCTAAAGCATTAAAGAAAGAATTGTTATCCAATATGGTAGCCACTAGCCACATGTGGCTATTAAAATAAAAATTAATTAAAATTAAATGAAATTTAAAATTCAGTTCCTTAGCCACACTGGCCACATTTCAAGTGTTCAATAGCCACATATGACTAGTGGTTACTGTTTTGGACAGCACAGATACAGAACATTTCCATCATCAAGAAAGTTCTATTGGCTAGCACTATTCTGCAGCATGAAAGAGCTCAGGTATAGAAAACTCAAGAGCCCTTTATCCTATCAACCAAGAGATGAATCAAAAGAAAGAACTTGGGACTATAAAAATTATGGTTACAGAAGAGAATACAAATATAATTTGATGATATTAAATTAATAATATAATATACAAAGATAAAAATGGGTCGGGGAAATGGGAAATCTAATTTTCTCATCTTTAAAGGCAGAGTCAAATTTGGAATACATAGCTAAAAAAAAAAGACTCCAATCTTTTATAGTACCTATGCTGTTTTCATGAGAAACTTTAAAGGGACACTTTAGGAAGCTCTCTATTTGTGTTAGAGAGAGATTTATCTAAAGTTCAGCAATTACCTCAGTTTTATTCTCTCTGCCTTTCTTGCTGAAATACAATACCAGTATGTCTAGAATGATGTATAATAAATGTTTTTTTTTCTTTTTTTGTGAAGAAGATCAGCCCTGTGCCAACATCTGACAGTCCTCCTCTTTTTTATTTTTTGCTGAGGAAGACCCTGGGCTAACATCCGTGCCCATCTTCCTCCACTTTATGTGGGACGCCACCACAGCATGGCTTGCCAAGCGGTGTGTCGGTGCGTGCCCAGGATCCGAATTGGTGACCCCCAGGCTGCCGCAGCGGAGCACGTGCACTTAACCGCTTGTGCCACCAGGCCAGCCCCTATAAATAAATGTTAATGGTAGTTATTTTTGGATGTGGAATTTTGAGGATTTTTTTTTAACTTTCTTCTTGTAGTTTTGAGTTTTGATTGACATTTTTATAATGAGCACTTATTATGTTAGCAAAAACAATCAAATTATTCTTTAAAAATAGATACTTCAATAAAAATGTAAAAGAATATAGAGAAACTTAAAAATAAGGTACATAAATAAGAATATAAAATTGGAATCGCTTTATAGTAATAAGAAAAATATGTATATATCTAGATAAGGATTAGAAGGTAACATTTAAAAAAGGAAATGTAGTCTTATTAAAGATTTTCCTTGAAACTTTTGGTGTTTTTTAACAATATAACTGCATGTGTTTTGAGTTGTTTTACCAGGAGCAGAGCTGCGCTGCAGTACATCATTCATTCTCTGGCTGACGTGAGAACTGAACTGATCACCGTGGCCTTTCATTACAAGTAGTCACCTGGGCATTTGAAAGAGCCTGTTTAGGTTGAAGGAGTGAAAGCAATGTTTCCGAGTTTTTGGAGATAAATGGACAGATCCCAGAGTGCAGAAGCTCCTGAACTATAGTTTTTTTTGTGGAGGGAAGCCCTCCGCAGGGTTGAGACAGTGGCTATAACAGAGCTGGTGGTAATGAGAGTGCTGAGAGATGCCACGGGAGCTGCCTGGAGAATACCAGACAGTTTCATGACATTTTGAACTATTTTCTGGATTCACCAACCAAGAGCATAAAGTTGTATGTCAACCTCAAAAGGTAATTATTAAGTTTCTTCAGAAAAAAAGTTGTGTGTGTGTGTATATATGTAAGGTTTATTACTGAGAGAAGTTTTAGATAATATTATGTTCATACTTTCTAGCCTACTTTCTGTAGACTTTAACAGCAACTATAAAAGAAGGACTTTTTCAACACTATTCCCCATTAATTCCATCCTCCATGCCTTTTTGCTGCTTCTTTAGCCTAGAATAATTTACTAATTATAATTTAATAATTTATTTAGCACAATCCTCTCTCTTAACATTCCCCAAACCCACCCTAAATTCAAGGTCCAAGTCAATGCCACTTCATCCAGGAAGCCTTCCTTGTGTCCCAGCTAGAAATAATCTTTCTTTTCTTTAATCTCCCATATCCTTTCCATCACTTATTAATTTATGTTAATTGTTGTCACACATATCTTATCTTTTCTACTGGATTATATGCAACTTAAAGGCAAGATTCAAGTCAGATTTACCTCTGTATCTCCGTACTCCTATCTAGGGCCTATAAGCGTGACTTGAACATAGAGACACTATGTAAATGCAGGAATGAGATATTTACAAAACATGATCCGCGCATTAGTTCTATGAGATGCTTCTCAAAAAATGTGTTCTATGTTCAAGTAAACTTTTTAAAACCTGCATAATCTCTTCTCTTTTAGAATATGCATAACAAGTGTTAGAATTATTGAGAAGTCTAATGGTAAAGAAACTTATTCTACTCCAACTCCACATTGACCACAGTCCTATTCTTTGTTTCTTTCTTCTTCTTTTTTATAAGGATTACACCATAGTAGACTCTGTTGGTGCCTCGCCCATATCCACGCTGCTGGAGATGACCTGTGGATACCTTTCTTATAAGCCAGTGGCTCCCTACATCTCTCTGCCTGAAGGCATTATCTGGGCACTGGGGCAAGTAGCACCAGCTCGGAAAATCCCAGCAAGTACTCCCTGGAGTACTCCATGGGAGACGGGAGTTGCTAAATAGCTACCCCAACTCCCTCAACCCTCAGTAGGGTAATTCTGAGTTATGTTCTCCACAATATCTCAAAGGGTCTCAACAGGATTGAGCAAAACAAAATAAACCAAAAGAGACTAAAGATAGTTCATGTGTTGTTTGTTCAGAATGATGCTGCTGATGAAGTTTAGATTCAACGTGAGTGTGGCTGGAAAAGACATAACTATATTTTCTTGAGAGGAAATGGACAATTCAGGTTATATCACAAAAATATTTTTATACCCATATTACCCTTAACCCTTGTCACTACAAACACCTTATTTTTTTTCCCTACTGCTCTCCTAAAGGTAACAAGAATAGCTAGCATAAAAACATGAGCAGATCAAACGGCATTCTAATCAAACTTAATTTTAAGATATTAGAAAACTTTTCAGCCCACCTAAATTCTTAGAATTCTCAGGATTATTAGAGCCCTGGTATACAGTTCTACTCCCAGTGACTACTCCCAGTTGTATTGTCCGTTGAAGCCCATCTAACACAGCACCTTTACCAGAAAACTTTTCTTGATCCTCCCTCTGACCATATGTGCTCTCTACCTTCTTTAAATCCTTAGAAGTCTTTATGCTGATGCTAACATGCTCATCTTACTTTATGTCTCTTACTTAAATGGGGCCAGGAACCGTGACATGTGCCATTGCATGCTCCATCACATCTCTCCAATAAGAGGTGCCCATAAGTATTTGTTGAAATGCTGAATCTCGAGAAGATGAGTTAGCCTTTGTAGAAGCAGATAAGAAGAGAAATTATTTCAAAATATTTGGCGGGCCTTTTCCTACTAATCTAGAGGCCAGAAATAATTGGAAATTTTAAATGAATATTTGTTCCTTCGATTAGGATAGCCCTATGAAAAATTCTGAAATACACCAAGCTTTTCTTCCTCCCTTCTGTATCTTTTCAACCCAGATCCTCAATGCTATCAAACTGTATCTTTGCTGCCTAAGATACCATATCATGCTTCTTCCTAAGCTAAACAGCCCTTCAAGCTTCTAATATTTTCCTATTTTACCATTAAAACTGATCTTTCCTGTATTACCTTATTTTAGCCTCCTGATTTCTAATAGAGACAATGTCTCTCTTACCAAAAATGTATAAGGAAGTTAATGTGTTGGCTAACTGAACTATGATTCTTCACTGATACTATTCCTTGTATAAACTGTTTAAATCTCATCCCTTATAAAGGTACTTGGATGAGATAATCAAGTACTGTGATGATCCATCAGGGAAGATTTGGACAGATGAGCTTGCCCATATACTTTAACATCACACAAATTCAGGTATGACCATAGGTGGCCATATACATTGTACTCTACATAACTCTTTGATACCATTCACATAGACTACAAACTGAACAGCCCCTCACTGAATTCTACAGTGCAAAACCTGGGCAACCACACAAGGGAGCTCTTCAGCAACTAAGCAGCTGCTCATTTTTTGTGTGTGTTAAGAGGCCCTACACACACTTTTTCTGCACCAATTCCTAGTTTCTGGTTCTCTTCAGTTCAACGAGAGATAAATAAATGTTTAGAGATACTAAATGTTTGGCCAATTTGCATTCTTTTCTAAAGGAAAATGCATCCAAAGAAGCCCATATTTGACATCATGTAGACAAAAGTATTTTATTTTCCAACCCCAGGTGTTAATGGTATAATGTGGATCGAAGATAGGTTTCCTAAGCTTCCCTTGAATAAAATTCTGCTATTTAATTTATTTTAGCCAAAATCATCTCATTTTTCTTCAAGTATATGCAGTCTCCCAAGAAATTTTGACCTCTGAGATTTCTTCAAGGCCTTTTTTGGACGCTAACGTCTTTCATTAGTATTTTCTAGGATAGCTACAACTACAGCATTTGAAATCTTATTAGTGAGGGTGTCGGCAGAGCACTTGGCCTTTCGGAAGAACTTCATATTCAGCCTGATGAACGTGAATTTAGGAGCTGAATCCTCCTTCCTTGCTCACACAGGTCTGAAACCTCTCGCCACCACGGCTGAGCCCAGCCTGTGTTTAAGTAGGCAAAAACTCCAGGTGAAAATTTGCCTTCTCCTATTTCTCTCCCACCTAGATTTAATTCTCTACAGCCTATCCGAGTTACAAATGAAAGTTTTAAATTCTAGGCATTGAAAGGTATTTGGACTACAGCACACTCTTTTCCAGTGCATTTCAACCAAGGAATCCCATTTAATTCCAAGCCAGTGAAATAAAAAGCTACATTGATTAAAACACTTGAGATTCAGACCAACTTTTAAGGAGGCACTGAATCTTTTTAACATCTGCTTCCTTACCAGCAAAGGTAATACATCTTTAAATAATTTGTAAGTGTGTTACAACTGCCACACACTTATTGAGAGCTCTCCTTCAGTAAATAGGGGCTGCAGGCTTCATATTTCAGACAGCTGTCATCCATTAAATATTTTAATATGGAAGGGAATTAACTTTCATATCAATAGCAGTGATGAGAAAAATTATCTTTGTAGCCAGGGCCGACGATGTCAGTGCATAACTCGTCATTTTCTAATTCAGTTGCTTCCATTTCATTTGGAATTAGAACTAGACCTCAGAAACCGGAGCCACAGCATCCTCGCACAAAAGCTGTTTCAAATTACGTGCAGCAAGTTTTTAAGCACATTAGCAACTAGAACAAGCTGTCCTCATGCTAACTGGCCTTGCTTTGTTCTTGATGGTGGAAAATCTTGCTTTAACTGCCCTCTAATTTGTTGCAGAATGCTACTGCACCAGCAGCTGCCTTGGCACACGATTAAACACACAAGAAAACATTATTTTTCCACACAAATTATTAACAGTGCCAAAAGCCACAAAATCCTTTTTTGAAAAAAAAAAAAACTCTTTTCTTCTCCTGATCCCCTTTCTTTTCCTTCCCCCGTGAAACAACGTGCAACGAATTACACCTCGGTGGGGCCTTTGAGATACCCCCACACATACACTTTCAGTGTAAACATACAGAGAGGGTACTTCATTCTGTTTCTGACAAAACACAAAAGATTAAAAAATGGGGTGGGGGGAAACTTTCCACTGCACATGTAATAAATATGTCAATGAATGAGGACTCCTGGGGGGCATACACTGGGGACTGTTGGGAAACCTACTTGCCTAGTACCACATACACTTGTTCAAATACTATGGGAGGAAATACACAAAATAAGGTTCCTTTTGTTCTAATCTTGGTCTGATTACAGCTATTTCTATGCAGCAGTTAAACATCTTGCCAAAAGGAAGAATTGGCTTGATTGCTGTTTCAGAGGGGAATTTATTAATGATGTCTGCAAATAATTATTGGGAAGACCATTGTGCCTGCCCTCATTGTCTTTCTCATTCAGTGCACTTGCCACCACTGATGTTTTACTTAATTACATTTGTTAGGGAATACCATAAGGACCTTTGAGGTCAATGCAGACGTGTCTCCTGGCTCTGAGGAAGGTTTAAAAACAATTTGTTGTTGTTAGTGCCGTGGAGTGGATTCCAATTCCCAGCAACCTCGTGTCCAGCAGAGCGGAACCCTGCCCCATCTTTTGCTCCATCCTCTCATCTTCTGGCACTCTAGCAGACAGTGCTCAACAGCTATTTATAGGGTTTTCATGGCCAATTTTTTTCGGAAGTGGATGGGCAGGTCTTTCTTCCTAGCCTGTCTTAGTCTGGAAGCTCCGCTGAAGCCTGTCCACCATGGGTGACCCTGCTGGTATTCGAAATACTGGTGGTATAGCTTTCAGCATCACAGCAACAGGCAGCCACCACAGTATGACAACCTACAGACACAGATGAGTGGTGTGGTTCCCGACTAAGAAACAAACCTGGGCCACAGCAGTGAGAGCACCAAATCTTAACCACTACACCACCAGGGCTGGCCTTAAAAACAATACTTAATTTTAAAGAAAGGAAAGGAAAGAAAGTGGCTATTCACCTTTATTTCAGATAAGGCTGTTGCCTTTTCCACTGTGACAGGTAAGAGCAGTTTAGGAGTCTAGGTATCACACATGTCTTTCCAGTAGCCCTTTGCCATCTTCTCATCATCCCTCTTGACGGGAGAGTCTGACATCTGACTAGCAATAATGAAGTCCATCAGGTGACTTCAGTGCCTTCTGGTAAAGAGGCTCTCAGTAGAGTGGATAGCAAGGACAACCCAAGAGGGAAGTGAGGTTGACCACTTGGCTCTCAAGAAGTATCTACACACAGCTTACTTCCTCATCGGTTCTCAGTTCCCATTGCTCTCCTGGCAAAAGGCTGGCCCTGTAATATTCCTGCACAAAAGTTTCTTCCTCTCACTAGGAAAACTCCGGGAATAGAGTGGTGTAGAGGCGTGGTGGTGGTGAGTACAAAGTTCTACCAAACACTTTCACTCTTCAAGGTTAAGAGAGTGAAAGATAGGTAGGGGTCGGCCTGGTGGCATAGTGGTTAAGTTCTCGTGCTCCACTTCAGCGGCCCAGGGTCCACGGGTTCGGATCCCGGGGGTGGACCCATGCACTACTCATCAAGCCATGCTGTGCTGGTGTCCCACATACAAAGTAGAGGAAGATGGGCACAGATGTTAGCTCAGGGCCAATCTTTCTCACCAAAAAAAAAGAAAGTGAAAGACAGGCATCCCAAAAATCTCCATGAGAACTGGGCACCATGAAAATTTCCTGATCAAGGTTCAAAGCTACTTGTTCCCAGATGTGCCTCTCTCTTTAATTGTGCTGTCTGTTTTGCATTCTTAATACTCACTCCCTTGATCAGTTATGTCGACTCTCAAGAATGGTCGAATGCAATGATGTGAAAAAAGCATGCATTCAAAGCTGCTTTTATTAAAAATTTCATTAAGGGATTTGCAACCTTCTCCTTTGCTTCCTGTTCCAGCTTCTCTCTGAGCCGCAAGTCAGAACAGTCCACCCAGAGGCATTCACTGAAAATTCATCACACATCATCAGTTATTAAGCATATGACTCTCCGGGAAATAAACAGCCAAGAATTGTGAGCCACCTATTTGTATTTCAAATTCGCACGGTCAAGTAAAGCATCTAAAATTTAGGAAATCAAAGTCTGCTAAATGTAAATGACACAATTAAAGAGAAAACTAATTTATGCTTTACACAAATGTATTGTCATTAAGGTCTTTTTTTTACTTTTTAGTCAACTCTGTAGATCATCTACAAAAGGAAGAGATGGGAATTTTTCAATTAATATATGACTGTTTCAGCTCTATCCAGCTCTATCCGTTTCTGAGTTACTTCTAATACATGTATTAGATGCCAATTCTATCTGTTTTTACATTATTTGTATATATACTCATGGAAGGCATTATTAACTGTGTTTTTCTTGCATATTTTTAGCTGTGTTGTTTACAGATTAAAAAATGAGAGATAGGGGTGGCCCGGTTGCATAGTGGTTAAGTTTGTGCGCTCCACTTCGGCAGCCCGGGGTTCGCAGGTTCAGATCCCAGGGGCAGACCTACACACCACTTATCAAGCCATGCTGTGCCAGGCATCCCACATATAAAGTAGAGGAAGATGGGCACGGATGTTAGCCCAGGGCCAATCTTCCTCAGCAAAAAGGGGAGGATTGGCAACAGATGTTAGCTCAGGGCTAATCTTCCTGACTAAAAAAAAAAAAAGAAAAAGAGAGAGATAATGTAAAATATCTGATGCTAATGCAAAGAAAGTGTTAAATTCCTATTGGCTTCTCCTTCTCCTATCTACGTCTCTACCCCTACTGCCCCTTCTACACAATGCTTAGCAGAAGATGACCACACAACATAGTGCCAGGCATTTCTCCCCCTGCAGACACCATTTTACCTTACGATTCTCAGTACCAGCCTATAGAACCATTGTTCTCAGAATGTGGTTTCCTAAACTAGCAACCTCAGCATCACCTGGGAATTTGTTAGATATGCAAATTATCAGACCCCCAACCCAAAGCTGCTGAATCAGAAATCTGTAGGGCTCAACAATCTGTGTCTTAGGAAACCCTCCAGATGATTCTGATGTTTCAGACTTATTGCTCTAACCCACGTGCCCCACTGAGAAAGTTAGGCACTTGTGGTGTCCCACAGCACCGCCACGCCTTCTGCTGGCCTCTGGTTTCCCAGAGCTCCCCACTGGGACTCCTCACTCAGGCTAGTCCTCTGATAGTTGGACCCCATATTCCAAAAAAAATCCCTTTCTCTATGCTCTCCATCAGAATTCCTATCCCCACAGTAATCCTTTCTGATCCTAGAGAGAAATTTAGCCCAAAGAAATAGACATCTAATGGTAGAATTGTTATGTGGACAGGAGAAAATTGTATAAAGGACTCCCCAGTACCTTTCAAATCGTGTCATATAAATAATCACTTAATGTGGCTATATGGGAGTCTTCGGGGATTGTGCTAGATCTGAGTTTACTAACTTTTGATGACAGGCCACTTAAAGTCTCTGCAGTTTCCTCATTGACAAAATGGGGCTCAAAATATCTTCCCTATGGAGTATTTGTGAGAATTATTGATAATTTCCAATAAAGCATCTAGTATTGTGCCTTGCACAGAAGAGACGCTCTGCTCAATAAGTAGAAAGTCTATTACTATATTGGAAAGAGGGTGACATGACCTCCAGTCCCAGCCCTGTTATGACACTAGGGAAATGACACTGCCTCTCTGAGCCACAGTTTCCTTCTCTGCTAAGCGAAAATACTATCTAATTCCACTATACTATCTATTGTGCAAGGATGTCTTGAGGCTTAGACAACCCTATGTGACCCTTTATTAATTATGTGACACAAAAAAGATGCTAATCTTCTTTTCTCCTGACAGAAGTCAGGGAAAGTGATGAAGGTTAAGAACCATATATTTGGCAGCAAACCGACCTGCCTTTATGACCTGGTTATATTTTACTAGCTGCGTAGCTCTAGACAACTTCTTTAATTACTCTGAGTCCCAGCTTCCACATTTATTGAAATTGAACGATGACTCCTACCTTTCAAGGTTGCTGTAAGGTTTAAATGCGGTGATGAATGTGGGCAAAGAACTTAACATAGCAACTGGCTCAGAGTAGGCCTCCATATCAGTGGGTTTTGTTACTACTACTATTTATTATTTTTTATTATTATTGCCATTGTCATTATTAAATGGTGACTATTTCTTGATGGAGCTGATCTGTCAAAATCTGGAGGTGATATCTAGGTAGACATTCTGAAACCTAATTTGCCTTCTATTAGGTTTCCAATGGTGAGAACAATTTTTGTTATCCTTATAAAGTACACATGTAAATTTTACTATCTTTTCTGTAAAACTCATAATTTGCAGCAGCCTTCTCAAAGAACGTCTTCTTATCCTTCATGACACATAGAGGAACGGAAAATTGGAGAAGTTAAGCCACTTGCTTATCTTTGCACTCACAAGCCCAAGGACAATAAAGTTACCCACTTTGACCCTTCTGCCTTTTAGAAGTACACTTTTGTAGAAAATAAAAATTAAAAAGGAGGAAAGAGTTCCATGAGCTCCAAACCACAGTCTTACCTCACTCCACCTCCAACTTACCCACCCCAGGTGCACAAAACGATTCAATTCAACAAATATTGACTACCCACTATGAGCCAGGCCCTGTGCTAGGCACTGATCAGAACAAGAACACACGTTGGTTCAAATCTGAATTCTCATTCCCGCCAGCCATCTTTCTTCACACCGGAATATCCTGGGATTTGTCATCTGACACTGCCAAGTCTTTGTCAACTTGCCTCAGGTCAAGAATCATCCTCACTAACTGGCTCTTGATTGTTCTTCTAGTTACCAGGTGAGCATGGCAGTGCCATCCCTATCTGGGATTTGGGTTAGTTGTTTGTCACAGAGTTCTTATATTCCTAAGAGAGTAAGTGTGACTCCCAGTTCTCCCCTAAAGAATAATGTTTTTCTCTCAGGACTCAGAATCAGGCTTTGCGGTACTCTGAGTTTTTGTTACAAGGCTCTAGTCTCCAACCAGGACATTCAATTCTGCTGCCGTATCCTCAATCAGTCAGCGTGCAGGCATTTTCCATCAACTCTCTCATTCTAGTCTTGGTTCCCAGACTCCACGTCTCCAGTTGCTATGGGAGGTTGATAATGATTCAGGAATTAAAGTCTGAAAGGAAGGCAGCCCCAGAGACTGTTCTTCCCAAATAGAATTGTTAGGTGTCTTCACCTCTGTTGTCTTCAGAGACCAGCGAGGTAATGTAAATATACAAAGCCATCTATGTATAACACAGCAGAGAGAGATGAGGTCGGTGGTAAAATGGAGAAAGCATGCAAATTCCAATGAAAAAAGAGAAGTCTGGGGAGGCCACCACGTCACAGCCTCTGAAGCCCTTGAAGAACAGGATGGATGCTCCTTAGGCTTCGTAGCCCCCACACTTGGCCCACTACTTGCACTTAGGAGCTGCTTGAATCAATGAATGAGTGAAAAAACAAAGAAGTGAGCGAACGAATAAACCAGTGAAAGAGCTGAAACAGATACTTAGGATTGTACCCTCACAGTATGGGAGGTGGTGAACCCCACTCACCTCAGCTTTCTTTGTTCCCAAAACTGTGTCTCTGAGATCTTTCCAAACTTAGAATAATCCCCAAATTAGTTTGTCTGGAGGATTTCATTTTTATTGGGACTTCATTCTAGACAGATACATAGGTAATCCATGGATAGATGGTAGATATTAATATTACACCTTCCTTTAAAACAACTCAGAGTGCTGTGTAATACATTTTAAAAATTCAATATCAACTCCTCTAATGCAGTAATAAACTACAAGAAATGAGGAAAAGAGAAAATAAATGAAAGTAGGAGAGGAAGATATATAAGGAACTTAAGAGTCACAGGCTCACTTAATGGGTGTTGTTTGAATTCAAGTTGTCTTCAGGCATCAGAGTTGCCACCTTCACTCTTCTCTGGCAGTGGGGAGGGGCAAAGACAGTGAGGACAGGGTTTGATCAATAAAGGATAAAAGAGGTATGAGTATTTCAAGCCTATCAAATTCCCTCTCGCCCTATGAATTCAATGTTTGGAGATGATGGCATGTAGCTTCAAGGGCCTTCTCCCAATTTACAGGGATGGGCCAAACTGCTCACAGAGCTGCCAGAAGACTGCGTTCTCATGAACCTGTCCTGTCCCTCAGCTGCCCCTCACCCTTTCTCTTCTTGCTCTCTTTTTCCAGTCTTCTCTGCCGGCCTGCTGCCCCCTGACCTGGGCTCCAGTGGACCAGGTGACCAGCTCCTGAACAGTGGCCTGTCTCCCTGGTTTACCACACGTTCCCATGTTGATGGCACTGAGCTCCCAGTAACTTGTCAATGGTCTGATTCCAGGACTGTATTAGTTTCCTATGGTTGCTGTAAAACAAAATTAGCACAAACTTGGTGGCTATAATGTATTCTTTCACAATTCTGGAGGCCAAAAGTCTAAAATCAGTTTCACTGGGCCAAAATCAAGTTGTTGGTAGGGCCACACTCCATCCAGAGGCTCCAGGGGAGAATCCATTCTGGCCTCTTCCAGCTTCTGGTGGCTGCCAGCATTCCTTGGCTTGTGGCTACATCACTCCAGCCTCTGCCTCTGTGGTCACACTGCCTCCACCTCTTCTGTCCATATAATCTCCCTGTGCCTCTCTCTTACAAGGACACTTGTGATGGCATTTGGGGTCCACACAGATAATTCAGTATAATCTCATACCAAGATCTTTAACTTTATCACATCTGCAAAGACCCTTTCTCCAAATAAACTAACATTTATAGTATACACAGATTAGGAGGTGGCTATCATTTTTTGGGAGAGGGGGGCATTATTTTTAATCTATTACAAAGACCTTCTCAGGTAATCTGGTTTCATGAGCAACTCTAATGTTAAACCAAAAGTATTGTTCCCTGGAGAGTTAGAGTGTTGTTCCATTTGAATGCCTATAGCTAAATGCCACAATTATCTTGGGTGGGAAAGTATATTAACCTAAGCAGGATCCCAGTTGTAAAGGTCTGTCCTGTTTGATGCCTGCTTCTCCTGGGCTCTCTGGTTTTTCATAGGTGCTCCGTATTCGTTTCCTCCCCACAATAGTCTATCATACTTTTCCCACTCCTTTTTCCTCTCTGGCATCCACAATGGGGCTGGTGAGAAATTCACAGAGCCTATGGGCTCATTCCTAAATCTGGCATTGTTATCCCTCCTGAAGTAAGTCTCCATGACTCACAGAGTCTCCAACACTCAGATGTACACGCCTGCCACCTCTTTCCCTCCAAAGATTTAAACAGGGCACAAGTCAGGCCCAGATGGAGTCATAGCTCTCTTATGAAAGTAAACTCCTCTCAGCGTGTCTAGAGATGAAAACAGTGGCTTCTCCACCATCCTGAGAAAGCCCTTGTGGGGAGACCTGTACTGTGCTCATGTTTGTTCAGGTGGTTTGATATTCTCCACAAGACATTCTTTCCCAAGCAGCCTCAAAAGACAATCTCCTGCTGTAAAACGCGTGGATAGAGTTTCTTTGAGTGAAAAGACATAGCATATTCAACCCACTTAGAACTCATAAGCCTTCCACTGTGGGGAAAGTGTTACACAAACCAGCCAAAGGATGCCACCCAAGCGTAACCAGGAAAGTGGTTTCCCACTTGAATCCAAATATGATTTTAGCTCTTTTGGGGGTGGATTTATGTTTCCTTCAACTTTAGTACTCGGGACAGAAGAAGCTTCTTTTGCCGAGAAACAAAGAACATGCTCTGTACCCTTTATCGGTTCTCATACGAGTTTTCCAATTCTCCTCATGCTTTGTGAGAAAGAAAATAAAAATTATCCATGGCTTTGTAAAAATCTGTTGTTTTTGGGAAACATTCTTTTCAGACCCGTACGAAAATCTCAGTCTGACTAAAACAGAGGAAAATTAAAGGGATATGTTTTTCTAATCCTAAGGTTTTAAGAAAACAATGAGACATTCATGCTGTAGAAGTCGTTAAATCTGTTCAAAATCCAAAATAGGCCTTAGAAAAGCCTAGGGCCCTTTACAGATGTGCTGGGACCCATACTTCAAAGAGTTTGCTAATAAAAGACTAAAATGCCCAAATCCTTTAAGTAACAGGATGCAGTTTTATTTACACAGAGAATACCTTTTCCTTTTTCTTTTTCTTTCTTTCTGTTTTTCTTTGGTGGGGGCAGTGTTTCAGGCCACGACCACGTTGGCGATGGCCCACAAGCTGTAAATGAGGCCGAGCATGGGTGTGCTTAGCGGTCTGCTCTAGAAGCTCCATCATCAAAAGAGCAAATATTGCCCCCTTCAAATTGAGGAAATGACCGTTCTTTTCGCTGGTTCCACACTTGTTTCTGCATCATGACCATCAAAATAAGCAGTAAGCCCAGAAATACTTAGGCCATTTGTGGAGCTACTGGGGAAAAAAATCCTGCTTTTCAAGAGTTGATCAGAACTGGAAATTTCTTCTTTGCTTTTTGGCTCTGACAAGTTTGGAGCTCTGTTTTCTTGGCTGATGGCTTCAATTTTGACCTCAGAGAAGCCTCTTTCAAACACTGTCTTCTACTGTTTTCAGAGCACCCACTTTCCTTATATTTGAAAAATGTGGGCATGTGTGCACAGGTATGTATTTTACTTCAGGCATTTTTCTTTGGGATACTGAGCTACGAGGAAAGAGATGATCATGTGATATTCAGGGAAGGTTTGCTGACGTTCTTTTTTCTAAATCTCCTGAGACTCAACAATTTGCTATTTATGTTCTACCAGAACAGAACATGTTGCAGTACTCTGCACGCATTGCACTGCATCCTTCTTATGACCTCAACTTCCCACAAATCTCTCTCTTCACCATTAAAAAAAATCGTTCATGATTCAGTTTAGGTACTATATCTTCCAGGAAGACCTCCCTAATCCTAGCTCCCACTCACTGACAGGCTGGGTTGGATGCCTCTCCTCTGTGCTACCATGGGAATCTCTGCACGCTCCAACACCAAACTTACTGCACTGTGCTGTAATTGCATGTTGACTTGTTTGGCTTTCCAGTAAAAAGCATCATATCCCCAGTGCCTGGCAAAGAGCTGATACTCCACAAACGCTCCTTAAACTGCATTATATTTAAAATATTTTTTTCTTTCACGTTCTTAAGTATTTATGGGCCCTTTTGTGAGTCCATAAGGATGACGTATCTTCATCAGTAGCATGTCTTTGTAGTCCAATTTGTCAAAGAATTTCTCTTTCCTAGGCTAGGCCGGAGCTATGGGAAGAGAAATGTTTCATCTTCAGTTATAGATGGGGCTATTCCTACAGCTAAGATGACCTGAATATTGATTTCAACACACTGTGTCTCTGGCACTTCTGAAAGAAACATTGTTCTTAGAGCGATCAAAGGGATTCAGGGTTTTACTGAACCAAGATGTAGGCTGCCTGGGCTAGACTGTTGAATCTGTTTGCCCGCCACCAATGTCCAGTCTCCAGAAAAGAAAATTCACCCTCATAATTGCTTCCCCAACAGATTTTGTTGTCCCCATGGGATTACACATAGGATGACCAAGTTTCCCATTACTTAACCAATGGTCCTAGACTCCCCATCCTGGGCTGACGAGCACAAGTCAAGAATCCAAATCTCTTCTCTCCTAAGCGCTAATCCTTTTCAATGAGATGTTCACAGACCTATGTTATTAATGTGGGTTTAAAGAAAAGGAAAAAAAAAAAAAAAAGAAACAATCACATTCTCAAGGAATTCACGGTTGCATGACTAAAAAGGGAACTCGAGATTTTCATGCTTAAATGTTCATAACTGAAGGTGCTGCGGGGTGTAGACTGTGTGCACACCGCTTATGCCAATGGACATCTTAGATAAAGGAGATCATCTGGCTTTATATTTAATAAAATGATCTTTCAGGGTACTGACGATAAGACATGAGAAGCTATCGTTGAGCTTTCAAAAGCCTACAATGGCCTGGTTTTAAATCAAATGAAAAATTTCATTTCAGATCAAATCGGGAAAAATCTGGATATAGGCCAGGAAAAAAAGTAGCAAAACTCAAATATATGAGCAGAAGTAATTAATCATGAAGCTGAGGTCCAGAAAGAACTTTGAAAATTCATCTGCGTCTGCCTAAAGCCTCCAGTCTAGTTCCCTCTAGCCCATCTGAGGTGTGAGCACCAGTGGCTCCAGGCATGAACTGCAGACATCTGGGTGACACAGCTCAGAGTTATCACAAGAGATCCAAGAACCAACATGAGCAGCAAGTGTTGGCTTGGGCTGATAAACAATATGTCTCACACAAACACAAAACATCACATTTTAACTGTATTTAGATATGGATTTCAAAGTGTTACTGATTTCATAGCAGTTTTTCTTCCTCGGGTGGTTTTTCAAACAACAGACATTGAAAACAACATTACATTCAGGGTTGGGGACAGGGGACAATGATATATGAACTTTTCTTTTTTTTTTTTTTTTTGCAGGGAAAGATTCTCCCTGAGCTAACATCTGTGGCCAATATTCCTCTTTTTTTTTTCCCTCCCCAAAGCCCCAGTGCATGGTTGTATATTCTAGTTGTAAGTCTTTCTAGTTCTTCTATGTGAGCCACCACCACAGCACAGCAACTGACAGACGGGTGGTGTGGTTCTGCGCCTGGGAACTGAACCCGGGCCGCCAAATCAGAGCGCACTGAACTTTAACCACTAGGCCATCAGGGCTGGCTCATGAATATTTTTTAAAGTTAACTTTTTATAAAAGAATAACATCCATATATGTGAATATTTTTCACATTAAAACGTTAGAAATTACTGTTCTACACATTTTTATCAACAATCTAGAAAACATTTGTACATTCTGCCTATTCAGTTTATTCCAGGGCTTCTTAATCCTCATAGGCAGGAAGACCTTTAAAAAGTCTAATCTAAATCCTTCCTGCTCCGATTTTACCTAAGCGTAATTTATTGCTCCTTTCTGAAGTTTCAGGATGATTGCTATAGCTCTTCATACAGCCCTTTATTCCAGGTGCTTCTTCTTGACGCTAAGTAACTCAAACCTTCCTACATGGCATTATAGCTCAGCATTTACATTGCTATTCTCTGGAACAGCACTGTCCAATAGAACTTTCTGCAATGATGGAAATATTCTGTATCTCTTTTGTCCAATATGGTAGCAACTAGCTGCATGTGACCACTGAGGACTTAAAATGTGTCCAGTGGAACTAAGGAGCTATATTTTTTATTTTAATTAATTTAGATTCAGACTTAAATAGACACGTATGGCCAGTGGCCAGCATACTGGAGGATGCAGCTCTGGACAGCATTCACCTCCGAATCATCTTATTTAACTACAACCTCCCCCCGATGAGAAAATAGCCCAATAAAGACCTAATTGATTCCAAAAGCTGGATTATTTGATTTTTACACACAGCACCATGGTGCCAATGGGAGCAATGACATGGGAGCATATTAGCTTTACAAAGACAAATAAAATAAAAGCATTACCCTAGACTTAGGCCTGGATAAATGAGTACAGCTCCAGAAAAAGTAATTTATGTTCTTAGAAAACAATCTATTCAAAACTCTCAGAAGTTCACCTTTATAGGCAAAGACCTGTTTACTCCATTAACTGCACCTTAAATGTCTTGATTTGGTAACAATCAGCTTTGCTGCCAGCATCAGCGTGTGGTCTTTGGTGCTTAGCTTCTTTTTCTTACACACTTACTCAAAAATAATAAAGAATTTATCTTCATGCTATTGAGACTCTTTTTCCTTCAAATGAATTAGTCTGAATGGATCCCCACTGAGTTGCCCAAAGACTCACCACAGTGGAGTTTCCTTCAACTAATAAATACTCTTATATTGACACTGAATCATTACAAATCTCATTGCCAACTAGGTATGAACCCACTTAACAGTAATGTAATTTAAACCATGTTTTGCCAGGAATGCAGACACTGGACCAAACCTGTCCTTCACTTAAATAGAGTTTACTAAGCACTGTTCCAGGTGCAGGAAGGACACTACAAGATGATGTAAGACACAGTCCCCAATCTAAAATAGCTTAAACATACAACACTTCACGCTAATAATCAGGGAGATAAGGGCTTCTCTTGTATTTTTCTCCTTTTCATTGTCCAATTATGCTGCATTCTTCAATTTATACTGATGCATCTTGTGAAATCTCTGGATGGGTGAGCTGAGTCTGATTGTATGATAACCCCTGAACTTCCTGGTATTTCTGGCTCCCTGAAGTTCTATTGTTAAAACCTGCTATGATGTGATATCTGTAAATTATTTCCAGGCCCCCAAAGGCATTATTATTCTCCTATATTAAATAAACTTTATCTTGAAACACTTAAGAGTACTGTCTTTAATAACTTTATGGAAGAAATAGAACACTATGGCTTAGAGCTCAAACTTCCATTGGTATTCTCAGCTTTATTCTCACCTTTCTGTTTTTTGTAATCAACAAAACATGGTGGAAATACCATTAAAATTTTATTGCATCGAATTACAATTCTAAAATGTACTGTTTTGGGGATATAAATTTTGTTAGAGTAATAATAACTAACATTTGCCCAAGACTTTATGGTCCAAAAGATCTCACCTGGTGTTCATATAATCCCAAGTGCTCTCATTGTGAATTTGCACTTTACAAAACTACAGTTTAGCAGTGAAGTGGCTTCTCCAAGAGAACATGTGTAAGTTATGATCTAAAGCAATATTTTCCATATTGTCTCCAGTGGATCTTGGTTTGCCATAAAATAGGAAACCATGAATACCATATATTCTTCTTATAAACTCAAAAAGCACTTACCATATTTAAAGCTCTGATAAGTCCTGCAGCTAAAAGAAGATCTGTTTAACTTTTTTTTTTTTTTTTTTTTTGTGAGGAGATCAGCCCTGTGCTAACATCTGCCAATCCTCCTCTTTTTTTGCTGAGGAAGACGGCCCTGGGCTAACATCTGTGCCCATCTTCCTCCACTTTATATGGGACGCCGCCACAGCATGGCTTGCCAAGCAGTGCGTCGGTGCGCGCCCGGGATCCGAACCAGCGAACCCCGGGCCGCCGCAGCGGAGCGCGCGCACTTAACCGCTTGCGCCACCGGGCTGGCCCTGTTTAACTTTTTTAACCCACGTATTTCCCAAACTTATTTAGCCTCAGAATTTTTTACTCTTTAAAAATACCATTTATTGTTCTACCAAGTACCCTTTGAAAAAATACTGAGCTAGGAAAATATCCTTAAAATACCAAAGATGATGCAAAAAAAAAATTATGTGACTGAATAAATCTTCTCAATTCCCACATACTTGAGGTGGAACTCCCTACCCAACCCTACTCTCTAAATATCCTCCTCTCTCATTGCCCTCTTCTCTAATTATCCTCAGTTATTGTGTCTGTGTTGTACCTATGGCCGAACAATAGGCTAAAATTGTGGTTCCACTAATGCTTAACCAAGAAATATTACAAATATACGTTTGTTTCTAAATGTGAAGACAAGAAGCTAAAACGGAGTTGTAATGATGTGAGTAGTATCTACCATCTTGAACACTGGTCTGGCACAGCCTCTCCACAAGACTGCATTCCCAAAGCTCCCAGCGTTCTTTCGGCCCAGAGTTTGAACTTCTCTGATGTCCCCAGGGGTCTCTCACAAGGAAAGCCTCTGCTTCAAGTAGAACCAACAAACATCTCCTTACTTCCTCCAGGCCCTCAGGCCCTGTACTTTCCCTGTCCTTTGATTAACTTTCCAAATTAGTCCGATTAGGGTAGCTGTCATAAAAGATAGCCAACTCAAACTAGCCAAAGCCCTTGGATGATCTCAAGATGTGCCACTTTCTAAATCAGCAAGAAGAAACAAAAGTAACAGGGCCACCAAATGGCACATGCTTTCAAGAGAAGCTGTTGAAGGAAAGCAAGGTGAAGGGCAGCTGGGGTAGTCTGGAAGCCAGCCGGAATGTTGTCCTAAGGGAGGGACCATCCAAGAAGAGAAGCACTTGGCCTGGCCCTCACCCACTGCATCTCAACTTCAACCTTTTATTCCTTAATGAGTAGAATTGTGTCACAGTGGAAATGAAACCTTTGAGTTTGCCAGAAATACTTCATCAGGCTGTCTCTGCCATCAGCAAGAGACTACCTAATCTTGCCCTCAGTTCGCAGTCCTAGCGTCTTAGCTTGGCTGGGGCTGCCTTTGCCCCTGCTGCCCTCTCCTCCTGACAGAGCCTCCTGTCCTGGCCCCAAGTTTCCCGGCTTTTAGAAACTTTATTCATTCTTTGAGGCTTGGCTGAGTCTCCAGTAGAATTAGTCTTTCCATCCTCTGTCTCCCTCCCCTGTCTCCACAAGCCCCATTCTTCTCTGGAGAGCAGAATAAAGGGCTGGGCCAGTTGGGTGGTGGCCCAAGGCGACAGTCTATAAAAGGGGCTTTCACTGGAATAAAATGGCACGATGGTAACATAAATTGATCTTGCTCGTCAAAGCTGATGGTACACTTGACTAGAGGAAAAAAAAATCCAGCTGGTAATAATCTTGCTTCTGGTACATAAATGTTTTAAAAATATTTTTTAAATATTGGTTTTAAAGACATCCAACTATTAGATTTCCCAGAATCTCCAACTGGTATGGTCTGGGCCTATTTTTGGTACAGTCCAACCACACTACAGTTGGTTGCATATCTGTCTGTGTCATTTTTACATGTGCAGAAGTTAACACAGTGCCTTATACATGTTAGCAGTTCAATAAAAGTATGGTAGATTGAATTAATTGATAGTCGTTCTTACTCCCAACTTTAGGCTACAGTCTAACAGCAATTGGAAAAGAAGGCTGGAAATGTCCTCAATTACACCAGCATATTTAATTACCTTAACTCCTCTAGGAAGGTTTGAAAAAGTCAAAAAGCAAATTGAGCAAGATAAACCTGTCCCTTTTGTAAGGACAACCTGTACCTGCCTAAGAGACACTGCTATGTGGGAGAAGGAAGTAGGGAGATGTTATTTAGCAGAGCTGATGAAATGCACAGCTTTCCTATTCCTCCCGAGTTGAATATTGACTAAATGGTCTCCTTATTTGTTTTATAATTTTCTAAACCATTACACACACTCACGCCCAATGTCAAATACAAATAATTTCATTTATCCACTTTTGAGATTTTCCACCAGACTCTTTACCTCCATTAATGCAGAGAAACTGAAGGTGAATAGCCAACAGTAAATTGACCTAGAAATAAATTCATCCATTTCGTTCTTTCCTCCACCTTTCTTTACTCTGTTGCCACCTCACCACACCATGAACACACATGCATACACACATACCAAATGAAACCATGGTATGAAATAAACTCATCTCTATTACACAGAAAATTCATTCCCATTGCTTAGATTTCTTATGATACATTCTTTGGACTCAGCCAGACCTAGATTCTATACCAGCTTGACCATTTCGTAACAATGTGTGTGACCTTTGGCAAGTCACATAACCTTTCTGAGACTCAGTTTTTCTTCTGGAAAATGGAGTTGATGATGTTCATCTTTCAGGCTCCCTGGGAGGGTTAAGTTGGATGATGTATAGAGATATAGAAATACCCAGTACAGCTACAAACACACAGCGGACACTCAATACGAGTGCCCTGTTCTTGTTGGTTAAATTTTCTTCTGAGAAGTCGGGCCACACCTTGATGAATTTCTAAGATAAACGTTGTAAATTTGGAGTTGCTTGTGTGAGCTCAACCCTACCCCACAACATTCCCATGGTCCCTGCTAGCCTATGCTGAACTTTGTGAAGATTAGGACCCTCCATCCCTCATCCTCCTACCTCGACCCCCATCCCCCTGCATGTAGCCCTGCAGGTGAGAACTTGTGGAATGGAGCAGGGCCTGATTTCTCTCCCAAGCGACCCCCTGCCCAGGCCCTTTTGTGCAAAGCATGAGCTGCCTCATCATAGGAGGGAAGCAGGAACGCTTCTATGCTCAAAGCAGAGCCTTCCCACACCTGTGTCTTCACCTTATCTCCACTGAACAGTAAGGGTGGTTCTTCAAACCCTACTTCCAAGGGAGAATTGTTAGGCATCGCTGTTATCATTAAAAAATATCTCCTCAGCTTTTTGGCACAAAAAGTGGGAAAGAACTGGACGTCATGGTAGCACTTCTAAAACTGGAACTTTTGACCACTGGCATAGGAATTATGCTCTCAGCCTTAGCAATTTCCCAGGAAACTGAAGGTTCTAGAACTCAGAATTGGGTTTGCAGCATGGGATGGATGGTGCGTGCCCAGACCAAGTGGCACTGCACTAAGTCAGGACCAGAGTGTAAACAGCATGAGTTGCAAACAAGAAGCACTTGTGTTCTGCCCAGTTCTGCCCCTGTACACACTACGAGGTGATCCGAGGCCACGCACGTAGCTTCTCTGGGCTGCAATTTCCTCATCTACAAAATAGAATTAAAACCTGCCCTATTTCTTTACCCCCCACCCAAATTTTTGAGGTTCAAGTAAGATGGCATGTGGGAACTTCAAATCAAAAAGCCAATATGAGATCATTTTTTATCAATTTTTGCCTCCCAAAATTCAACAGAGTCACAGTAATAAACCAGCTGCTTACTTAACCAAGGTAAAAGGAGCAAGGAAACAAAACTCTACTACTGTTATTAAAATATCTAAGTGTCAAGACCCAACTCAGGCATCACCTTCTCTGGAGACCCATCCCTGACTCCCATCCTACGCTATTCTTTCCTCAGACGACACATACTTGTCCTTCTTCATGTTGCCTCTGTGTCTGGTAGCTACTTCTTTGTTGCACATTCCCCAGGGAATTGGAGTCACTTGTTTGCTTGTCTGTCACCCCTGCCAGACTGTGAGCTCACTGAGGGCTGGAGCCATGTCTGTAACTCAGCCCTGACCTAGGTCAGCGCCCAGCCCGTAAATCCTATTGTAGGTGTCCTGGAAGGTGGGAGGAACGGGCAGCCTCCTGCCCTGCCTTCTCTTCTCGGCTCTGTGCCTCACCAATGCCATGAGCTTGGACAGATCCCTTTTCTTCTGTGAAATGAGGACATCAGACTAAATCAAGTTTGCAAACTGCTGCCTCACAGGCCCATTCTAGCCCCTGGATATGGTTTTCGCCTGCATAGTGTTGGCATCCGTAGTGTTAATAAGAAACCACAATTAATTATGAACATTTAGATAGCAGAAAATATCACATAAAATTAGAATTTTCATCTTCTTTTTAAAAAATGAGAAGATCTTACAGCACTGGGCTGTCACTTCCTATAGTAGCGATTGGTGGAACTGGCTGATGGCTTGCTCTCCAAGAGTAGCTGGGAGCTGTCCAGTCCACCATAGCCCGTCCTGCCTCTTACTTTTGGCCCAGTTACCCATTTATATTACCTGCCTCGGTCCTTAACTGCTTCTGATTAGAGTTTTCTAAGTGTAGGCTAGCTCTAATAATACCATTCTAGGTCTCTAGGAATCTTCTCCCAACCAGTGACACACACACACACACACATACATTTCTTACCATGGGAACAGGAATTAATGGATCAAAGGAAGGGACATCAAATAAAGGAAAAAATAGGAACGAGGAGGAAGAGAGGGAAGCTTTCGCTACAAATAGTGCTACCAGAGGTATTATGTCATGTGAAGAAAATTAGATAGTTTTACAGCACCAGATTTTCCATACAGCAAAACAATCATTTTGTCTATGATCCTGGAAACACACATAATAGCTGATGTGAAAAACTGGAGGTTAATTGTCAGAAATTATTGTGGCTTTGGGTGTCCCTCCCACTGGGGTTCTCTCCCTCCTGCTCCCCACGGCCCTCTTGCGAGGAGCTGCAACCAGCAATTTGAAATTTACACACCTTCACAGATGGGTTGCCCCCATCTGTAGCATATCCATAACCTCCCAAGGCAAAGCTGCCATTACTTACAGTATAATCAGCGGCACAGCGGGTGCAGAGAGGAGGAGAGAGGGAGGTGCGTATTACTAAGAAGCCTGATGAATCCAACATACTGCTTCTCTCCAACAAGTACTGCCCCAGGAAATTTAAAATAGCACATCTCAGTGTGTGTAGCATACATCTGCTACACCCATGTGGTGTTTGATTGGACAGATCAGCAACAACCCAGCCTGCATTTTCTCTCTAGCTTTCTTTAGACTCTGGCTACGCCAGTTAGAGCACAGAGCCCAGCACAAGCTCTGTCTTGAGAATCTTCAGTCGGCTGCTTACAGAACTACCTGCATCCTCAAATTCTCAGGTTTTCCATCCTTTCCCCAAAGCTCCAAGATGGTAACTAAAAGAAAAAATTTTATTAAACATGTTGCACATTGGTATTCTTATCCCATGCCATGGTCTTTTGAGACTAATCCATCAGCTAATGAGGAGCTGAAAAGTCTTATTTTATAAATACTTTTTATTAGAGTCTGCTTTAGGGGTGGGAGACTTTAGTAAGGAACTCAATAACAAGCACAATTAAATTGCCAACTCCTCCACTCTCTCCCAAAATATTCGAAGCAATTCTAAGTGCAGTTTTCAGTCAGTTTCTCCGTCTCATGAATGTTGTTCTCAAAGGCGATGGGTCTGGAAAGATGAGATGGATTATAGCAAATCCACTAACCACACCTGAAGAAGACCCAAAGTAGAGTCAAAGTGGACACACTATTGACAATTTATCCACATCTTTTCCTTCTATACGGAGAATAACACATGTCCACACCCAGAGTGTGGGAGAAGCACAGGTTTAGAATTCAAGAAACCTGAATTCTAGTCCTGGCTTCACTAGCTAGAATTGTGACCCTTGGCAAATCTCTTAACATGTCTAGATTTCCTAAACTGCAAACTAATACAGATGAAATAACCTCTGAAGCAATGCTTCTCAAATTTCAACATGCAAATCAATTGCCAGAAGACCTTGTTAAAATGCTGATTCTAAATCAATAGGGCTAGAGCGGGCCTGACATTCTATAATCCTAACAAGCTCTCAGATGATGCGGGTAACTGTTGGTCCGGGGATCACGCTCTTAAGAGCAAGATGCCAAAGCACTGATTCTCAAACGGCTGCGCATTGGATCACCTGGGGAGTTTAAAAAAACACCATTGCCTGATGCCACCCTCCGGGTCTGACTTAATGGCTATTTAATGGCTGTGTTTGGACATGGGGAGTTTTTAAAGCTCTCCGGCTAATTATAATGTACAGCAAAGTTTGAGAACCTCTGCTTTATGCCTTAAAAGTCTAACATGATGATCTTTATTTTTCGATCACATTACCTTTGTAGAGTGAAATTGCTGGTATCAATTATCTCATGACAACCCAGAGAGATAAGCAGGGCAAACACTATTAACTCTGATTTACAAAAGAGATAACCAAGCACCCAAAAATCAGGTGAGTTGCCTAATGGCATACAGCTAATGGCAGACCTTCTGCTACTAGAACACAGTGTACCTGATACCCAGCCTGTGCTTTCTCTAGACTGCTTCATACTGGCTTGTACAAATCAATAATGACAAGCAAAGAGAAAAAAAGATGGCAACTTTTCTGCCCCAAATTCCACTAAGAATCATATGAACAGCAATGTAACAGAGAAATGCACACAATGAGAAAAACAATTAAATGTGTACTTGGTGGAGGAGATACTTAGCCAATCTGGATGCAGAATAAGGCTGGTAAGGTGATGTCAGCAGGACTAGCCATTAGATCTCCAGTGAGCACAGTGGGATGGAATAACTCAGTACTCAGAATATGACAAAATGTACTGGGGAAGTGCCATAACCTATCCTAGGCAGGAGACCAGACAGTTTGCCATTTGATAAAACCAACAATTCATTGGAACTTGTTTGAGATGGCCATCCCACTTCTACACACTTGCAAAACCTACACAGAAACAAGTCAAACTTAAGAGTTCTGGCATTGGAACTCAGATGTAGAAATCTAGAAATTAATAATAAACGAAGTAGGGGGTGGAAAGGAAGGAAGTGACATATTTTGATGCTTATTATGGACCAGCCATTTGTATGAATTATCTGGCCTTATTTTAACTTATAAGGTAAGCTTCATTATTCCCATTTTACAAACAACAAAGATGAGTCACAGAGTTTGTCTTCTACATCAAGCTACACTTCAATGCCAGAGCTAGGTTTAAGCCTAGATCTGCCTGATTCTAAACCCTCATGTCCTCTCTCCAATCCACACTGATTCCTATAACCAAATTAAACATTTTCGGGTAAACTACCATCTTCCCAAAATCTTCATCTTGTCTATGTAGCAGGGACAAAATGCTCTTATAATGTCACAGGTCTTTGCTCCTATTGTTTCAAAGGAGAATGAAAACTCGACTTATGGGTAGATAACTTGACAAAAACAGAAAAAACTTCCATTGATCTTTTGGCCTTTTGCTTTTGCAAAGGTGAAACCCAAATTCTTTCCAAGAGAGGTTGCAAGATGGCAGCCTCAGGTCAGATCTGACCTACAGACATATTTAGTTGAAATATATATTGCTGACTCTCCCACTGTTTTTAAAATTTTGGAATTTAACATATTAAAAAGCAACAGCATTTGAATAAGTAGTGATCATATAGAAATGTGGATATCTGATGTCTCTCCAAAAGCTGGAAGAGTTGGGAACACTGGCACCATGCTCTCTTGTGGTGTAATCAGCTGAAGTTGAGTCACTGAGCCCTCTGTCGATGAAGTATGTGCTCTCCGTTCACCAGTCCCATCTTTCCCAACTTACTATGTGTGTCAGATGGCAATTATCACACTTAAGGTGAACGCTTCCCATATCTTTTTCTATCAAAGGTTGAATAATAAAAGACCAAGAGGCCCACCCATTTACTGCAAGAAAAATTGAAGACAGGGTACTTTTACTTATATCTAGCCCACATCACCCATTTGTATTAACAAGTTCCAAAGATACCTGAGTTTGCAAATCCTGCTGTTCAGGAACGAGTAGGTTGAGAAAACTAGATGCTAAACTCTTCTACCTAATAACATAAAATGCCTCCTTAAATGGAGGCAGCGTTGCATCAAGAATGAGGGTTTGGATTTACTGGGGCACGTATCAGAGACTGGAGGTAAAAAGAAAATGTTTTATTATTCTTTTTTCTTCTCAGTTAGCCCAGGAGAAAGTTGGATGTCAGGATTCTGAATGAAAAAGCCTAGCCACAGGCATTCACTCCTGTTATGAAGGTGAACAGTGGGTGGGGGCAAAGAAGAAGGAAACCCAGCAGAAAGCCCCCTGTAGAGGAATACGGCCTATGAACTCTGGGAGTTGTAATGTGCAGGGTCCAGTTTAAAATTTTGTAATTCTGTGTTGTAATTTCCTAAGTTATCTGTTGTCCTTCAGTGGAGTATGTAAAATGTTGGAGTCTAACTATAATTGTGCTACAGGAAGTCAGATGAAGCGGTTGTGCTCACATGTGGAACAGAGGAGGAAAGGAGAGTGGTGGCAGCTTGCAGAAGCTTGCCACGAGACCCCCAAATGTGGCTTGAAGAAGCCAGAGCAGAGGCCGAGGCGGCAAGCACACCCCAGAATGGGATCTGGAGAACATGTTTCTCAGGAGCTCCCAGATCCGTGAGGGATGAGAACCTGAAAACAAGCCTTCCTGTGGTTATGGTAGGTGTGACAGTGGGGAGTTGTCCTACAAGTATTTCGAGGCAAAACGGAAATGTCACCCTGACACCTGGAGAACTTGGGAACCCTGGTTTACTAATGACCATAGCATACAGTGACACCTGCTCTGTCCCATAGTTCTTATGTCTATGGCATGCTTCCAACCCTGTTTATGTTAAAACAAAGTTAATAATAAAAAATAAAGAGATGATGAAAATAATGAATAATGTTATATGTGTGACATGTAGCTATGCCTTCTTCACAGGTTTTAAGGTTTTTTCAGGCACATCATCAAAATATCCAAATATTGAAATGGAAATCAGTATCTATAGAATAAAAGTGCACATAGAGTTCTGAGTAAACATTTGAAACTGTACAGAGTGATTCACTTATCATTGGCCCCTATGTATCCAGCACACAGATGCTTCACACATAATAGAGCTAGCTAAGTGTTCATTCAAAATGAAAAATGTTTTAAAAATGATCACGAAGGAGATATCTGAGAGATAAGTTAGCGGTTCACAGAACTATAGTTAGAAGACTTTTGACTTTCTAGAAAGACGTCATGTGATTTCTGAGATACCCCCCCAACAATTCATAGTTACCGCTAAATGAGATGTGGGTGCTGGGAGGAAGCAAAGTCCTCCATCGGCTAAGAAATTAGCATTCATGCTGGGCACTTCTTTGTCTCACGCAATCCTCAACAACCCTGTGATGTGACTACTATTCCTTTTACAAATTATTACATGATAAAGACCTTGTGGCCCTTCTCTGTATTGTTGAAAATAGAAATATTGCATTTGCAATGCCAAGAGTAAACCACTGAGAACACATACAAAAGGCAGAAAACAGCTCTTCATGGCCCATTACTAAAGAAATCCAAAGACCTGTTCCTCGTACTTGTTTGCTCTTTTGGAACATTCATACTGGCCAAAGCAATAATTATTGATAAATGAGCTTCAAAGTCATCCTCTGGCACAACAGATCAACAATAACATCTGTGTAAGCATAATATCACAACATAAACACTCAAAGCCACAGAGAAGAAAATAATGCTGTGTGGTTTGGTTTCATTTAGGGAGCTTATTATATATTTTTTGAACAAGCCGTTCTCTCCATAAAACTCAGCTAGCAAATCTGCCTCTCCTATTATCATTGTGAGGATAATGTAGCAAACAGATGGAGGGTTTCATACAATTTGTTGAACTAAATTTAACAGGTTTGGCTGTGAGTGTTAACTTATTTTTATATTCTATTTGTGCTATGTTTGTAATAGATGCACACACATGAATAAAAACAGAAAATCTGTACACACAGTACAGCTGGTTAGATAATGTTTTCATTATAGCATCACATACTTCTAATTAGAAGGCTTTATATTTGGCCACCAAGAAATTCTGGCTGCAGAGCTGCTGGTGAGGCATTCACATGACAAAAAATCTTTATCAATATTGTAGGAGCATTTGAAGTTTTCCTCCACCTATGGCCCCATATGTGAAAGGAACTAGGACCAGATTTGTTAAATTAATCATGACCTGCTAAATAAAAGAACAATTGAACAGTACACCACAATATTTAATAGGTGGAGTTCATTTGGCCCAGAGGCTCAAGTAGGAATGTACCTATGACAGATGAAATGTGGAGCACTATGTCAAAAATACGAGTGGGGAAAATTGAGTGCCATTGAATGTTAAATGATAGTGAGAATCCTCCAACTTCAACTCAACTTTACAACGTGAACTCGACTGCTAAGGAGACTTTCATTTTATCAACACAAGGAACCAATTGGAACATAATTGAGAAACCATTTAAGCAATATCCTCCTAAAATTGGTTATTAACTCCAGCTGCCCTGTGATCATATTTCTTATTCATCGAAATAGCAGGATGGAAGCTATAAAAGTAATATATGTGGTGATAACTAGAAGTGAAGAGTGCTGGTCATCAGGAACGTCTCCTCTATGCACAAAAGCAAATTGTGGATCCCTAAGCAGACGTATATAAACACGTTCACATACATGCCAAAAAAGATCCAAGTAAGGAAAAAATGGCAAGGTGCAGCTTCACATTCAGAACCCTACATTCTCCAGGGATATAAGAATACAATGTGTAAATGTCTGGCTAACGAAAAGGCCTTTTAAATTTCATTGAATTAAATGGTCCTTTATTTAAGTGGGCTTTACCCTCTAGCAAATTGCAATGTATTTGGATTTGCATCTCTGATGTTTGAAGGAACATCTATAACTAGGAAACAGGGCCTGAGCCCTCTCTGCCCTCAATTAAAGTCCATGCTCTCCTTGTCAAGGCCTCCCAGTCCCTCCTTCTCTGATGCCAGACAGCAAAGGGAGGTGAACGAGTCACTGATTTTAATCGCACTGGCCTTTCCCCAGGTGCAAGCCTTAGCAAGATTTTTATTTAAAAGAGATATGACACCATTTCATTCATCTGGCAGGTTCTCTTAAACTATTTCTGCTTGAACAGTAATAGTATCTAAACAAAGGTAAAGGAATGAAATGGATTGGATATGAACCACCTAAAGACTGTGTTCCCCAAAGCTGATCAGAATTTAGACTTTTAACGGTTTCTGAAGCAAACCAGCATCTGTTATGAAGTAAAGAAAGTGATTTTAAAAAATAACCATAGATGTGATTATGATATATGGACAGGAGATAGAGAGAAAATAACATATAGCCTGAAAATAAAACAAAATAAAAACTTACTCAACCAAGTCATCATCAGCTGTAGCAAATAGCTATAACATTCCATAGAGCTTATATCTGTCTCTGAACAGTGAGAGTTTACCTTTCAATCAATCAATAGTAAAACATTACTTTTAAGGTGTTTAAGTTGGCAATCTTTGTTTCAAATTATTTATAATAAATAACACTTTTGTTGATTTAGTGTCTGTTTAGAGACCAAGATTCTTTACTGAAATCAAGTTCAATCACCTTATTAAGCCTCAAGGATGTCTTTGTTTAGATTTTCTCTATGTAACATTACAACTATTTTATATTTTTTAAGTTCTATTCTTAAAAAATTCCCTCCTAGTAACCATTGTTCTTCCAATTAGTGTTAGTACCAAAAGTAAAAGACCATCACTATTCATATCCTTCATCTTTCTTTATATCTTCTGGACTCCATTTTTCTCCTCACTTCTTACTAAGACTCTGTATGAGGGATTATCTTTCTTTTTTTAAATTCTCTGAATTTCTTTAATTGCTCAATTTTCCAAAATGTTCTTTATTGCCTTCAGTCTCTGATTCTGTCTTCAGACCTTAAAGAAAGACTTTAGGTGGTTTTCTCCTAATTTGTGCCTAGCTCAGTATTAGGCATGGTGGGAAAATAAAAAGGGTATAATCCATCATTCCTGTAGTGTAAAGCTTTTAAAAGCTTACTCCTAGGCCCCAGAACATTTAGAAGCCTTTGAAAAATTTATTTCTAGCCAAAGACACAAGACATCTATAGAAATGACAAAAAAGATTTGTCATCAACTTCATGTGTAATATAGACTGAGCATGTTACAGAAATTTCTGGAAGGAAAACACAAACTTCTTCCCAACCTCTCTTTCAAGATCCGTATTTCCAAGTGCCACCTAGATAAACCACAAGTAAATCAAATTCAGCATGTTTAAAATCAATATCATCATTTCTACCACCTCCTGGTTAGTAATCATTTTAATTTTAATTCACCAGTTCACTTACTTACAAGTTGTCCTTAAGGCTGTCACTCTCATGCTCCACATTCAATCTCCACTATGGTTGATTCTAGCTTCTAAATATCTCTCAATTCTGTCACCACTGCCTCCCTCCTGTTCCCACAACGATTGTCTTAGTGAAGGAAACCATCTTATCTCATTTGGACCATTCCTTCCCTTTCCTAACTCATTCCCCTTCCTGCCCATTCACTACCAGAGAAATCTTTCTAAAATACACATCTCAACAGAAAACAGCCTACTGATGGTTCCCTATGATTTAAGGGATAAAGTGTAAATCCCTTTTTTCAGCCCCTAGGACCTGCCATAGTGTGACCACAGCCTTCCTTTCCAGCCTTGCCCTAGCTGCCATCATGAGCACCCTACATTCCAGGCTCATGAAACTTCTCATCATTCTCTGAACACCTCATGCCTTTTCACAACTCCAAGCCTCTACTCACTCTGTTCCCTTTGTCAGTAATGCCCTTCCCTCACTTGCCTTGAACCCCTGTGCCTCCTACAGGACCCAGTTTCCAGTGAGTAACTTTTCACAAATCATCCAGGTAGAATCAGTCTCCCCTTACTTGTCTTCAAGAGCACTGTGTTCATGTCTCTATTATAGCGTTTTTCAAATATATTTAAATAATTTACTCATATTTGAATGTGGGATTCAAACTTTGACTAAACAAATGAAATACTTGGCCTGTTGAAGAGTCCACAAACACTCAGACCTCATCAGAATGAACTCCATTACAAGAAATTGTTCATCCAAAGTTTTTTGTATATACCAGCCTGAAATATAAACCCAGCTTTGCTGGGTTGATTATAAATAGTTTTCTTTCTCTAAATGCAGTCTGTGTAATAGCCAGTCTTCAGATCTGTAAAGATCTAATGGATAAGAAGAGAATGGAATTTTTCACAGATCATTGGGTCTGTTATCAAGTAGAAAAAATCCTCAAATACCCCTATCTATCCCCATCGACTGCAGAAGGGAGCCACTGGACTTACCCAACTCCCATCGCAAAGCAAACTAATATAACACTCAGGAGAGCCAAGGAGCTTGGAAGGACAAGAAGAAGGAAGACAGGTGAGTGTGTGGCATATTTCTCATTTTCCTGTGAATTCAGAGCACATGTTTTTACTCACCAATTTACTTCTGAGCAATTGAGCATCATCTATACTTCACTTAAGCTCTTTCAGACATACAATTTTGGGGGGAGGGGTCGGAAAGACAATATTTCACGATTAGGCAAAGCAATGACTATTTTGGTGTGGCTGTGGGCATTGGTTGTCATGATATATAACTGGTATCATTAATCTTACGCAAGGCAAATGTTTGATTTTAGTGCTTGTTCTCTTGAAAGGTTTGCTCTTGGCCATTGAGTTTCCACCTCTAAAGTAAGTTTTGGGACTTGAGCAGGATTTAAATTTTTCCCACCTCAAATCTCTGGTTTTATCTAGATCAGTGGTTCTCCAAGTAAGGTCTGAGGACCTCTTGGGGTCCCTGAGACCATCAGAGAGTCCGTCAAGTCAAAACTACCTTCATATTAATGAGAGGATGCATGTACATTGGAGTTTTACAGAGTAATATTGCAACAGATTGAACGTAGAAGCAGATATGAGAATCCAGCTCTCTTTGACCAGACATTAGAGATTTGTGGAAATGTTCCACTTTCTCACTAAATATTTTTGTTTTTGAAAATAGTTACTTTTCATTAAAAAATATGTTATTTATGATAGTAAGAGGTTTATTTTTCTTTCTTATTTAATGAATTAATGAGTAAATTTTCTTAAGTTTGTCAGCTTTAATTTCTCACATAGTAAATACTGATAGATATAACCCACATACACACAAGCTCTTTTGGGGTCTTCAATCATTTTTAAGAACCTTAAAGTATCTCGAGGTTCAAAAAATTGAGAATTGCTGAATTAGATAAAACTTTGGTCTAAACAGAGGTAAAACTGGCAATTTTGGTACACAAGCCAAATTATCCAAACTAATCTTAAACTATTTATTTCTAACTGAGCTTCTTAAAAGACCTGGTCTCAGGATCTGACTCTTCCATAAACTTGCTAGGTAATTTCATGATATCAATTAGTTGTTTGAGTGCCAAATTTTTTCACCTGAAAAATGAGGACAATAACAATAATAATAGCTAAAACTTATTGAATGTTACTAAGTACTAGGCATTATTCTAAGTGCTTCATATTTATTAATAACTTGATTCTCATAACAACCCTATGAAGAAGGTAATTATTTTCTCCACTTTACATAGAAGAAAATGTAAGCAGAGAAAGGTAAAGTAACCTGTTCAAGGTCATACACCTATAAAACATTAGAATTGGGATTTGAACAACTACAATATGGGTTCATGATACATAACTACAGTTATTAGATCCTTTTAGCGCTATATAATATGACAGTTTTCCAAACACTGCAAGCCATATACGCTGAATGCTGGTCCCCAGGATTTCGTCTTTGCTTTGTAAAAGCTGCCTCCCCAGCTTGTCTTTTAGCTTTGACTTAAGTTCCTTCTTGTAAGTTCTTTCTCTATGTTATTTTCCAAATATGAGCCACTGGTATATACTAATAAGCTCATCGCATTTCTCCAGACATTTATGTTAAGTTTTCCAATTTGTAAAATTCCAAACAGACCCAATAAAACATGCCTAGGGGCTGACTGTGACTCATAAGCTATCAGTGTACAAACTCTAATATAATGGAACCAATTCAATTCCACTTTTTTTTTTTTCCTGAGGACGATTCCTCCTGAGCTAACATCTGTGCCAATCTTCCTCTATTTTGTATGTGGGTCACCACCACAGCATGGCCACCCATGAGTGGTGTAGGTCCACACCCAGGAACGAACCCAGGCCACCAAAGCGGAGCACGCCAAACTTAACCACTAGGCCACGAGGCCGGCCCCTCATTTCATATTATAGTATCACACTTCGTGTGATATTAAACCAAACATGTTGGGGAAATTATGCAGTTATAAAAAAGAGTAACAATACTACGACTATCACTTCATAGAGTGGGGCTACATGAATAGACAGGAACTATCCAGAGAACATATTATTTGAAATATTGACTAAGAAAACCCATGGAAAAGCTGAATGTTAGTGCCTGAGAAAGTACAAGGAGAAAATGCCAGAAGGAAGGAAAGGCAGATCATGTCAATTCTCAACTCAAAACACTCCAGTGGCTTCCAAGTATAATTAGAATAAAATCCAAAGACCCAATCACAGTCTTCAAGACCCTGCACAGTCTGCCCTCATCCCACTCTCCACCCGTCATCTCTGCACTCTGGCCAGGCAGCCTTCCTTTCTGCTTCTTCAACATACTAAATCCTACTTCAGGGTCTTCGGGTTAGGCTTCCCTCTGCCTTAGAAATCTCTTCTTCCAAATCTTCAGCTTAAAGTCACTTCCTTAAAAAGTCCTTCCCTGACTTCTGTATATAATTAGCCCTGCCAATCCCACTCCCCACATTATAATACCCATTTCATCATTTTTCAGGACTTATATATACTAGCCATAAAGTGTCTTGTTTATTTATTGGTTTAACTTGTTTATTTTCTGTCTTCTCCCACTAAACAGTATACAAACAGCAGAGAACTTGTCTTCTATCCCCAGCAATGCCCGACATCTAGAAAGCACTTGATAAATGTTTTTGAATGAATGTTGAATAAATAAACGACTCTGAAATATGTGCTGGTTGTGAATAATCACTGAGACATAGGTTAAAATACGTATGGAGCCATTGCAGAATAATATTCCTCTTCCTTCTGGGGATAATTTTTTTCTCCCTATTGCTCAGAGGAACGTGGGTTACTGCAGCCAAGTTTCCCTGGAATGTTTGAATAATTAGCTATAGAGATGAGATATTGAGAGACGAGGTCTAATAGATACTCTGACTGAGCTCAGTTGAGAGCCTCTAGATGCATTATTGATTATGCATGCATTCAGCCTCTTGCTGTTTGCACATCAGCACTTACATCAAGGAACCAATTCTGGGTGGATATATCTAAAACCATCTGAACAGAAGTCATTTATTCCAGCAATTAAAAATAAATATGGTCATGACGTTACTGCAAAAAAGGGATATTTATTTAGTACAGTACTTAAGGAGTTCTATTAAACTTTGTATTCTTGAGACGATCTTTAGATATAACACATTAGACAATATTGGGCCATATTTTATTAGAAATTGATGTTTCTCTTGCATGTCAGTGCACAGTAGATAATTTGAATGAAAATATGCTGGCTAAAGAAACAGTGAGCTAATAGCAGCTTTTGATCTGGGAAATTTGCCAATCTTGATAGCATCACATGTGCATAGCATATTAAGGAAAATTCTTATCTCACTGTATTTACTTTCTTTATTAAGAACTTTCCCACACAATCTGAAGAGAGATCTGAACAAAGAAGTAAAATATTAAAATGCCTTCTCCACTCTTGAACTCACAAATAGACCTCCTACCCTGCAGGAGTAACTTATTTTCTTGGTCATTTGATGATACATGACATCCTTTGAAAGTAAATGCTTCCGAGATAACTCTACAGAGTGTTGAGTCCTAGAGCTTACTATTTTTCTAAAATGTGCTTCTTGAAAACAACCTTCATGAAAACCTTGTGTGACCTTGGAGTTGCCCATACAAATGGAGATCCACTAGCACCAGTCTACAGAACGTTCCATGAAAGAGCAGTTATTACTTCCTAGTGACCAAATCCAGAAACCTTTATTTCGTCCTCATCTTGTGCTCATAACCAACTCCCTCTCTTCTTTAAACTTCTGAGATCCAGTACATTCCAACTTTTCACTGACACTACAGAGCTTATTTTTGGCTTCCAGATCTGCTCTTTAACCTTGTAACAATTTTAAAAGTGAGAATTGGCAAACAAATATCAATAAAGAACAAAGAAATTGATCACTCTTTATACTGGAAAGCTTCTGTATCTCTATCTATATTTGAGTTATATGTCATTTATATTTCAGTGTGGTGCCCTGAAGTATATATAGCGTGGTTACATTCATTAATCGATTTTATCCTCCTGTGATAGTGACTAGACAGTAGTACTAGTTGTGTTAGTCACAGTTCTCCAGAGAAATAGAACCAATACAATTATTGTGTGTGTGTGTGTCTGTGTATGCCACAGAGAGAGAGAGACAGAGAGCAAGAAGGGAGATTGATTGATTTTAAGGAATTGGCTCACATGATCATGGCGGCTGGCAAGTCCAAAATCTGCAGGGCAGGCCAGCAGGCTGGAGATCCAGGGAAGAGTTGATGTTGCAATCTCAAGTCTAAAGGCAATCTGGAAGCAAAATGCCTTCTTCTTTGGAGGACCTCAATCTTTTCTCTTAAGATTCTCAACTGACTGGATGAAGCCAATCCACATTTTAGAGGGTAGTTTGCTTTACTCAAAGTCTACTGATTTAAACAGTAAACGTATCTAAAAAGTACCTTCACAGCAACATCTAGACTAGTGTTGGACCAAAAACTGGGTACTATGGCATAGTCAAGTTGACACATAAAATTAACCACCACAATATTGTTAATTAATATTATTAATTAATTAATATTATTCAGCACTAAAAAGAAACAAGCTATCAAGCCATGAAAAGACATGGAAGAACCCCAAATTTATATTACTAATTAATATTATTATTAATATTGTTTATATTATCCCAATTTTACAGATACGGAAACAGAATTTGTAAGACTTATTTATCCAAAATTACCAGCAACCACATGTTGGCACTCACACTAGAAACCAGATCTTTTCAATGCACATCGCATGCACATTCCACTAGTCATATTGCCTCTTACATTATTATAATAGATTTCAATTTTTGTGGAAGTAAGTTTTACATTCTCTCTGATGAGAGACCCAGAATGTAGACAATATTTATCTCTCACTTTGTGGCCAAAACTCCACACCTGCCCAATGTGAAGATCACAGAACTCCCTTTGAGGAGGTGAGTACTGATACGTATAATGCGAGCCTTGAAGGGTAAACTAAGACATCAAGTTTGGAATGTCACTCTAGAGAGTACTTCAGAATTCACAAAAGCTATATCACCTCTCAACATGAATTTCCAAATTCCAGAAGTATTTTTCAGCACTCAGAGCCAGACAGCACAGAACATAAAACTTCATATCAATAACGAACCTTGATGTGAAAGACAATGTCAAGAGAATGAGAAGACAAGCCACGGACTGGGAGAAAATATTTGCAAAAGACACATCTGATAAAGGACTATTATCCAAAGTATACAAAGAACTCTTAAAACTTAGCAATAAGAAAACAAACAACCCAATTAAAAAATGGACCAAAGACTGTAACAGTCACCTCACCAAAGAAGATATACAGATGGCAAATAAACATATGAAAAGGTGCCTAACATCATATGTCATTACGGAAGTGCAAATTACAACAACAATGAGATACCACCACTTGCCTATTAGAACGGCCAACGCCTAGAACACTAACAACACTAAATGCTGGAGAGCATGTGGAGCAACAGGAACTCTCTCATTCATTGCTAATAGGAATGCAAAATGGTGCTTTCTCACTTTGGAAGACAGTGTGGTAATTTCTTACAAAGCTAAACATACTCTTACCATGTGATATAGCAATCATGCTCCCTGGTTTTGACCAAAAGGAGTTGAAAACTTATGTCCACACAAAACCTACACATGGACATTTATAGCAGCTTTATTCGTAATTGCCAAAACCTGGAAGCAACTAAGATGTTCTTCAGCAGGTGAGTGGGTAAATCAACTGTGGTACATCCAGATAATGGAATATTATTCAGCACTAAAAAGAAATAAGCTATCAAGTCATCCAGACATGGAAGAAACGCAAATGCATACTACTAAGTGAAAGAAGCCAATCTGAAAAGGCTGCATACTGTATGATTCAAACTATATGACATTTTAGAAAAGGCAAAACCATGGAGACAATAACAAGATCAGTGGTTGCCAGGGGTTAGTGGGGAGAGAGAGATGAATAGGTGAAGCACAGAGTACTTTTAGGGCAGTGAAACACTTCTGTATAATACTATAATGGTGGATATATGGCATACATTTGTCCAAACCAATAGAATGTACAATGCCAAGAGTGAACCCTAATGTAAAGTATTGCCCTTGGGTGATAATGATGTGTCAATGCAGGTTCATCATTTGTAAAATGTACCACTGTGGTGCAGGATGCTGATAGCGGGGGAGGTTGTGAGTGTGTGGGGTAAGGGAGTATATAGAAACTCTATGTAGTTTCACTCAGTTTTGCTGTAAACACAAAACTGCTCGAAAAAAAATAAACTCTATTTTTTGTAAAAATGAACTTTGGGTTTTGAGAATAAAAAGTATGAGTGGCTGGCCCAGTAGTGTAGTGGTTAAGTTTGAGTGCTCCACTTTGGTGGCCTGGGGTTCGCAGATTCAGATCCCTACACATGGCTCATCAGGCCATGCTGTGGCAGGAGTCCCACATATAAAGTAGAGGAAGATGGGCACAGATGTTAGCCCAGGGCCAATCTTCCTCAGCAAAAAGAGGAGGATTGGCAACGGATGTTAGCCTAGGGATAGTTTTCCTCACCCAAAAAAAAAAAAAAGTATGAATAAAAGTGTAGACCATAAGAGACTATAAGTTAGAGAAATGTGTATAAAGCAATATCTTTGAACAGTGAATTGTGGCGAGTTGTACCAGAAAGCTTGCTGCTGTGAATTAGGATATCTGGGTTCTAATCCCAGCTCTGTCTCTCACTAGGTGGTTCGACCTGGGAAAATTCCCTCAGTCTCTAAGCAACTTGTCTAAATAGCTAATTAGTGGCCTAACCAGAACTACAGCTTTAGTTGTCTGCTTACAACTAAATATCTACATGATATTTCCACTCAGATATTGAAACAGTTCTTCACATTTGGCATGTCCAGAATCCAAAGCATGATCTTCTCCCTCTCTGTCAAACTTGGCCCTCATCCAGTGTCACTATCCCCCATGAATGGCACCATCATCTATTTATCCGCTCAAGTCTTGAAATACCTTTGACACTTTTCTTTCTCTCCCACTTTGATACCATTTTGCCAGTCATCAGGTCTTATCAATTTTACCTTCTAAATAACTCACACTCTTCCCCTTCTCTCCATTTCCAATGTTGCCATCCCAATCCAAACTACCATCATATCTCACCCGGACTGTTCCTCTCACTGTTCCACTCACATTCTTCCTGGCCCCCAATCTAATACAGTCAATTTGAATAATCTTTTTAAATGAAAATATAATCATGCCATTCTTCCCATAGTCAACTGTCACTTCCTAATAGACCCTTCCCCAACCTCAAAGACCATGATAAATTCTCATGGTGCTGTCTCTCCCCTTCAGAGTTCTTGTGGGATTTTACATTTATTTCTGTGATTATTTTATTAATAACTAACTAGAATCTACGTTCTTTGACCATCATAATACCCCCAGTGTATAAGGATTCAATGCACAGATTCAATGTATATTCTTGAATGAATATATGTAAAATTATAAATGAAACACTTTAGACTTCTAAAAAAATTATTAACCCTACATCTTGATTCCCCCCAAAAATGATCTAAAGTTGCTAAAAGTGAAAGTCCATATGGTTTCTAAGGTCTCTTCTTGTTTATCTAATCTGTGTTTCTAAAAGGCTACTGTAAACAGCAAAGAAAAGACCCCTCCCCACACACTGGGAAAAGTGACTGAGGGAAAGTGTATGTGAAAACTCTAAAGAGGAGGCTAAGGGACACTTTGGCTGATGGTGAAGACACAGAGCTAGACTTATTTGCAGGAAAGAGAGAAAAAGAAGGTGAGGACATGCAAACCTCATCCTCTGGAGAATCCAAAGAGGGCTTGGTAAAACACGGGCTGAGTTTGAGAGTAAACCAGGCACACCTACCCACTGAGAAAAAGAGTGGCTTTCTGGAGTTTTGAACGGGGAAAAGTGAGAAACAGAACAATCAAAATGGCTTACAATAAGAGCAACAAGAAGGCAGGCCATTGCTTCAAGGAAGTCTAAATGAAGGGTTCCCCATATTCAGAGTCATTAAAACTACACTGGCAGACTTTCAAGGGCTCAAAAATTTGGCAGGATGGGAGAGGGAGGATTTGCCAGATTAATATACCAACCACTGACAAGAAATCTGTCTACGTTAATTAAGCATATTTACATACATGTATGGTAAGAGTTCTTGTCCCATATATCAGATAATCCTGGGACAGCTGGCAGAGGGGACTATAACAGTCCTACCATATTCCATAATATAGTGACATCTGGAAAGTATATTAGCACCCCAATACGAGTATTTCATTGCTATCCCAGCAGATGCTAAACCATAAACAATATAACATGTTATATAAACAATATAAACAAAGATAAACAATATCTTTGTTTTTGAGAGCTTTTAGCTGAAAAGACCTGAAAATACAGCAAAAATAGATGTTACCACACAAAAGAGGATTCCTTCATGAGTTAAACACGATATTGTTTAAGACTGGATATTTCTCCCAAGCAGAGTATGTGAGTTTAGGATTTTTCCGTTTTTGAAAAGTGAGGTGTGGAGAAAACTTCTAGGTGAAAGTGTCCAACTGAGACTATGTTTCCCCTTCCTCCCTCTCAGAACCTATTAAAATTATGTTGAAGTAATAACAGAGGTATAAATCTATAATAGAGAAAATAACGTTTGGGGGAGTGACTTTCAACAAATATCTAAGACAAAAGAAATAAAAGAATGCCAATAAGTGAAAAAGAAAGGAGAAAGCTGCAGACTAGAGTATTTGTGGAAGGGTTTTCAATGGTGGAAAGAGTAGAATCCTGGAGTTACCGTAAAATACAAACCAGCAGATCAGTGGATGGGACTTGGAAGTGGGCTGCAAAAATAGGGTTAATAAAAGGTCCCTGCATATGAATGATCAACCTCCTCACCCTCTTGTCTTATGCCTTCATACACGACAATAATCTTCCCGCCCACTCACGTTAGAGCTAAGCCTGCCGGTTGACAAGTACTCCCTGTACACACAGAGCTTGCGAGGGCCCACCTATTTCCTTGTTGCAGCGTATGAACGGATACCCAGAAATCAGAGGTCATTTGAGGAAAACTAACTGCATGAAAAAGAAAGACCAAAGTAAACAAATAGAAAAATTGAACCTAGAGGAAACTGACTTAAAAAACATTTTTGATCTACTATAGATGTACTCAGAAATGTTCAAGAAAACATGGGATCTATGACAGAAGAACAGAATGCAATGCAGAAAGGAAAAATCAGAAAAATGAGAAAACACTCTTAAAGTGTGATTGAAAAAAATTAAAAATTCAATCAGAAGTTTAAAAGATAAAGCTGAAGAAATCTTCCAGAATGTGGAACAAAAGAGAGAAAGAGATAAAAAACATATAGAGAGAATCAACCTAAAAAGTCAAACATTTGACTAATAGAAATTCTAGAGAGAACAGAGAAAACAAAGGGAGGATTATTATCAAAATAGTAAGAAATGAAAATTTCCCAGGACTTAAAAGGATCCAACAGATATTAACAGAAGATCCACATTTAAACATATCTTAGTGAAATTTCAGAACAAGGAGAGAGAAATCTAACATCTGAGAAAGAAAGAAAGAACAAACAAAACACAGAACCTGCAAAGAAACAAGAGGCAGGCTGCCGTCAGATTTCTCATTAGATGTGGTAGAAGCTAGAACACAGTTGTGCAAGATTTTCGAAATACTGAAGGAAAATATTTTGATCCTGGAAAACTACACCCTGACAAATTTTCAGGTAAACGTAAAAGGAACATAAATTCATTTTCTGGCATGTAAGGCCTCAGAAGTTTACTTGTATTCTGCAGAAGTTGCTTGAAGGTATCCCCCAGCAAAACAAGAATGAAAACCAAGAAAGAAGATGTAAGATATAAAGAACAAAAAACAAACCAAAAATACATGAAAAGAAACCCCAGGAGGACAGCCCACAAAGCATTCTGTGCAGATTATAACCAGAGTCATTTGGTTCCAGGAATACCTTCAAGGAAAAAAACTGGAATGGATTATAAGCATTAGAAAAAATAAATAAAAAGCTGTAAATTATTATAGGTATAATAAAGTAAGCATGTATTTCTTAAGGGGGAGATGGCAACCATAAACCCCAGAAAAAAACATATGGGAAAGAAACAGCCTAATATAAAACAGATAAAAATATAACATAACAATTGAGCAATTGATGAAGTCTAAGAAAGAAGTCTCTCTCTCATGAATTTTCTCTTTCATGCCAAGTGGTGACACTGGAATTGTAGAGAATGCAATGTAACGATAGCACATATTGGCTCTCTAGTGAATATTCACTTACTGGAGAGCAATATGTGCCACTGTCAAGGGAATTGTGATAGAATGCAAACATGGCCACAGTTCTCCACCTTTCTCTGTAAGCACACCACTGCACAGTAACTTTCCAGCAGCTCCCAACACGAGATGGAGTCTGTTTCCTTTTCCCTTGAATCTGGGCTGATATAGTGATTTCTTTTGCCAATAGAATGCAGTGGAAGTGACAGTGTGCTATTTCCAAGCCTAGGCCTCAAGAGGCCTGGCCTGCTTCTGCACGCTCTCTGTCTCTGTCTCTGTCTCTGTCTCTTTCTCTGTCTCTGTCTCTGTCTCTGTCTCGGAACCCCATCAGCAGTCAGGTGAACAAGACCAGTTTAACCTACTGGGTGATGAAACACACATGGCCTAGTATGCCCCGTGGCCCCAACCAACACCCATCTAACTTCCAGAAGCAGGGCCGCCTCACTGTCTACGGGTGCTGGAATGAACCAGCCAAGCCCCGAAGAACTGCCCAGTTCAGCCCACCCCAAACTTTTGGCCCATAGAATCATGAGGTAAAGAAATGGTCGCTATTTTATGTCACTGAAATTCCGATGTGGTTTGGTATATGGCAAAAGCTTATTTAAGCAGGAACGCACTCTAGAGTGAGACGATATTGATGCAAATCTCGGCTTTTACCACTTTTTTACCATCACTTTTGGCTATGTGACTTTGAGCAAGTTAGTTACCTTCCCAGTGGCTCAGGTTCCACATCTGTAAGATATGAGTAAAATATATTATCTACCTCAGAGTGTTGTTTGAGGGTCAATATATGTAAATATATATGTAAAAAAGTTTGATTATTGTATGTAAAGCAATTAGAATGGTGCCAGCCACATTGCAAGCAATCAATTAATATTAGCCATTATTATTTAAAACATAAAAATTTGAATAGTATTTATTAACTTTCAACATCTAGAATTACCCAGAAAGTAAAGACAACTCAACAATAGCTATGGAATGGAACGAAAATGTTCAGTCTTGTGAAACGCAGCTATCAGAAGCTGGGAGGGAGAGACATGCAAGAACAGGTGGCAGGATGGGCAGGGGGTTAATATATTCATCACATAAAGTGAGGACTCTAGAGGTACCATCTAAAATTAACAAAACAAAGAAATAAAATAAAAATAAATAAGTAGAGATTATATGAAAATGTTTGACTTTACAAAGTAACAAAATGAGAATCTTAATAGTGATATAATTATCAAAAATTAAGAAAATGGGAGAAATAAAGGTGGGCAATGGAGTAAGGGAGCTCAGTTCTCATAAATCATCTATCATCTGTCACAGCAACATGAAAACTGACAAAGATGAAAACTCAAGATTTGTGCTCAATGCATACTTACTTAGAGATGTAACATGAAAAACACAGATTGTCCCTGCAGGAGGCTGCCATGGGAAAAGGCAGAGCAATGAAAGTTCTTCTCTTCTAATAGTTTTCTTAACTATGTACACACAATTTTGATAATTTTTCCTTTTCATAAAAGTAAAGTACAAAGAAGTTTCCCCAAACTATCTGTCCTTCCCATTTTTAGGTTAAAAGTATGTTTTTGAAAAACAAAATCTGGTAAATACTTGTAACCTAAAGGCTGAAAACTTCCATGAAACCAACTTAAGAAATACCAGTATTAGTAAACAACTTAAATCTTTGCTTACTAGGGATTCAGAAAGTTAAAATTTTGGATTCTAAGTGGAGTGCATTTCATGTCAAAAAAATAAAAGAAAGAAAGACCCTCCCTTCTACCCCAGGCTTCCTTTGCCTCCCCCTCATTTCCTGGAACCTATGTAATCTCTCTCCTACATCCCCTGGGAGCCTGTGCCCTCCACCCCGCCCCCCTCTTCCTCTCTGGTACAGTGAGAAGAGCACCAACTCAGAATAAGATATCTGAGTTTAGTTCCAGCTCTGCTACTTCTGCTCTGTGTGGCTTTGGTCAGGCTACTTCTTTTAATGAAAAAGCAATACCTCCCTCACTGGCTATCTTTCAGAATTAAGTAGATAATATATTTGGATGTACATATATAGAGATGCGCTATCCTGCATGCAGTAATTATTTAATAAATAGGCATTCCCAGGATGGGGAAGGACAATGGAGAGGGCACAGTAACACAATCAGAACAGAAATGGTTGGAACTCCACCTACTACCCTTTCCTTACCGACTGTGATCCTAAGTCCCTTTTAAGTCAGGAGCCAAGGGAGGCTCCAGAACTCTTCTGGATGCCGTCACCAGCACCACTGGACACTGGCATCTGCAAGTCCTCTCCAAAGGTGGTTCACAGGCAGCTTTATCTCTGCAGCGAATTTCCCTCACAGAGATGAAAAACGCTAAACTTTTTCCAGAATATTTTTAAAATTATTCCTAGGAAAGGTAAAAGTAATGAGACATAATATTTACTCTAAAATAGGTTCATGGGCAGAAATCCACTTTAATTCTAGTACAGTAAAAGAGATGGGCATGGGGCTGGCCATGTGGCATAAGTGGGCGCCAAGCTCCGCTTGGGCGGCCCAGGTTCGCGGGTTCAGATCCTGTGCGGGGACCTACACCACTCTTCAGCCATGCTGAGGCGGCAACCCACATACAAAACAGAGGAAGGTTGGCATGGATGTCAGCTCAGGGCTAATCTTCCTCACCAAAAAAAAAAAAGAAATGGGCATAATCTCAAATGCAAGAGCAGAGAAGACATTGCTTGCCCGGCCTGTTTGGAACGGTGGTTGACTTCCTAAGCAGAGATCCTCAGGTCCATAAAAACAGAGGTCCTTGGGGACCTGTGGTTGCAAAATCACTATTTCCATCATTTCATGGGGAAGAAAGATCCACAAATTTGGAATCACTAAAGTACCTGGAAAAAATACCACATCCATAATAATAGCCTGTGTGTTGTAATTTGGACACCTCTAAGGCCCACTTCCAGCGCTGCTATGTAGAGCCAGGAGCAGTGTAGGTGATTTTGAGGGCTTGTGCTGTAGGGTCTTAGAGAAGTTCTACTCTCAAAATGAAGTCAATAAGCTAACACTTTGAAAAGCGTTCCTCAGAGTTCTGTTTTTTCCAAAGGTTCTATCAAAGACTGACTGTCAGACCCTGACATACAACTTATTCCCCCACGAACTATTCAAATTTTCAAATGATGTTACCAATCATAATTTATCTTGTTTTCCCTAGCCATGAAATGTTTTTATTTTCTTTTATCTCAGATTAAAGCAGTGACAAGAAATTTCCACTAAAAGGATAGCATTTTATTGTCACTTTTCAGTCTTTTTAGAAAAAATTGATGTAAGCTACCTTTCATAGAAGAGCACAGTATTATTATTTGCCGTTAAAGAAACAATCTGTTATTATTCTGGATCAAATGATACATATGGGGAGAAATAATTGCAGAATTGCCATGTTTTCTCTCAAAAAGACTAAGCACAGGTAAAGGAAAAGTAAGAATGCTGCTTTGGCAAACACACACGCCTAAAGTGAGCTTCTCTTCCCACAATAGGACCAGCAAATTTAAACCCTTTGGGCTCCATGCATCAAAACACATAGAAAAGTAATGAAAAGAAACAATTATTGGAACCCAAAATGTAATGAGTGAAATATACAAGTATTATCATTTTGTCATAATTACTTGAATATTTATACTTAAATGCAAACGAGGAAGGAGAGAATTCCAGAAGGGGGAAGCAAGGAGCTCAAGAGACCCACTCTTCAGAAAAAACAATTTCAGTAGTGAAAAGTATCAGAAGCAATTATATAAAATCTCTGGAAATTGTCCTGAGGGCATAAAACAAATGGAAAAACATTCATTCAAGAAAATATACTAAATCTTGGTAAGAACAGCCAGAGTCCGTGGGGTTTGAGCCACAACTCACTCCATTATGCACCCACCCCGCCCCCACCTCCAGGTTACAGAAGGTCTACTCCAGGCATGTGTGGCCAAGAAGATGGAGACTCCCTCACCCCCAGCTCCCAGTCTGGGGCTACAGTTTCATCCCAAACAGGCTGCTAGTGTTTCTCATGCCCCTCAGCCCTGTGTTGCAGAAATTCTTTTCCAAGTGGCACAGCAGAGAGGACCAGGTCACTCTTCTTCCAACCAGCCCCCACTCCTAGGGTGTAAGCTCTATTCTAGGCAGGTCAAGAATACTGGAACCCCAATCACCCCACATCAGCTAACTCTTATGATGGAGATTCCATGCATAATATTAAGGGTTGCTACCACCCCTCTGGTATACTGCAATGTAGGGGGCAGTGGTCACTCTAGAAAGCAGGTCCCTGCCCCTAGCTCCAGTGCAGTAGCTCTGGGGTTCTGGCCAGGTGGAAAGGTAGGCCATAAGGGCAAAGAGCTCTGCAGCTCTGCTTGAAGGGACTGACTTTATTTGGAACAAAGAGTGGAAAACTCTATGCCTAGGGTGTGGCTGTGTTTCAATAAGACTTTATTTACAAAAACAGGTGGTATTAGAATTAAAACCAGATGTTAAAATACAAATTTGTACACGAATGCTCACAGAAGCACTATTTACAAGAGCCAAAAGGTGGAAACAACCCAAATGTCCATCAACTGATGAATGGATAAACAAAATGAGGTATATCCATACAATGGAACATTACTCAGCAATAAAAAAAAATGAAGTAGGTCCATGCTGCAACATAGACGAACCTGGAAAACATTATGCTAAGTAAAAGAAGCCAGTCATCAGAAAAGGCCACATATTATATATTTTCATTTATATGAAATGTCCAGAATAAGCAAATCTATGGAAACAGAGAATAGATTAATGGTTGCTTAAGGATGGTGAGAAGAGGTGTGAGAGAATGGCAGGTGACTGTTGATGAGTACAGGAATTCTTTAAGGGAAGACGAAAGTATTCTAAAATTTGATTCTGGTGATTGTTGCATAACCTTGTGAATATATTAAAAAACAGTAAATTGTACACTTTAAATGGGTGAATTTTATGATATATGAATTATATCTCGATACATGTGTTTTTTAAAAAAAGAATTTATACTGACTTAAAGTCATAGTCTCATCATTAAATTATCTGCAATATCATTTCCTTAACTTATTTCTCTCTTGTAGAAGTGAAGTATAGATAATTTTTATTTAATTGATAAACTTGTTTACTAGAGTTTTTAAAAGTGCAAATAGATTCAAGAAAAAAAAAATGTGAATGGGGCAGGGTGGGAAAAGGTTGGGGCAGGAGATGGATTTTCTCCCTAATAAGAGCCTGCAAGATCCCACCCACCCTCACCCACAGCTGCTCTTGGTCCCCACTGTCAGCCCGATAAGGCCTATGAAGAAGGAAGGAACAGTACAAAGGCATGCTGACCGTCTCTGTGACTCCCCGGCTGTCCAGTACACTTAGGTCTTTGTGTACCCTGATTATCCCAACACACTAACCACTCACGACATCCCAAGAGTCCCCTGCCTGCTCCCCTGGGGGTCATCTGTCTTCTTAGGCATGCTATTTTCCACAGGTCAGTTGGATGTGGTTTCCTCGTGATCAGTCCAGCCTAGGAACTTAAAAGTACCACAGAAAAACCAAACGTGTTAATTGATGAATATTGACTACCATATGAATTTTGAAGCATTTATTTATGTAATATTTTTACATCAAACATAGGATTTCTGCATATAATGTTAAATACATGCACCCTATTTTGGACTTCAAGTATTTTATTTGCTTTGAGTCTGTCATAGGGGCAGACTTAAAAAGAATCTGCTTACACCTTCCAAACTGCGTTTGTTATGAATAATAAGTTGCTCTTGTAAAAGTTTGGCTATTCAACACATTGAGTAATGAATCTGAGAAAAATTAGAGAGTTCATTGTGTTTAAAATAAAATAGATGGGGCTAGCCCCGGTGGCCTAATGGTTAAGTTCAGCATGCTCTGCTGCAGCAGCCTGGGCCCGGTTCCAAGGCATGGACCTATGCCACTCAGGTGTCAGTGTCCATGCTGTGGTGGCAGCTCACATACAGAAAGAGGAAGATTGGCTGCAGATGTAGGCTCAGGGAGAATCTTCCTCAGCAAATAAATAAATAAATAAACTAGATGAATAAATAAAATATGTTTAATATTTTTAATACCTATTAAGGTCTGCTAGAATAATGTTTCACTAGGAAGAGTTTGTTCAACTGTAGGAATATTTCAATAAGTTTTCCTATGACTGTGTTTCTTAATCACTTGAACTTACATCACCCAAAGCACAGTTTGGTAAGAGGTCCTTGATAACCAAGTTGATGTTCATGTACTTGGATTAGCCTTATAAACAGAAAGCCACATTTTATCATAAGCAAAAATCTCTGAATACAGGAAGACCGGTTTTGGTTTCTTGTGTCAAGCTTTCTGAGTTTGAATGACTTCCAAACTTCACTAAATGTACTTTCTTTTCACTCTTCCTATTTATTTTTACATCTCTTAAAGGACACATATGATCTTAGGTTTGAAGAGACAGGAGAAGGCTTGAAAATAACCATTAATGAAAACTTTTAAAGTAGGCATGCCAAAGGAAGGAAAAATGAAGTCCCGTCTAGACCCAGTCAGCTTCGCTCGACCTAGTTATAGTTAAGTGAAATATCAATGGGAAATTCAAGGTAAGCACACCAGCCAAAGTTCTGCAGGAGGTGGCTCTGATGACTTGAGAAGAATGACATCTGATCCTTCTAGAGAAAACACATTTCTCATGGCTGTCAGCATACTACCAAGGAAGAGAGAGGAGTACGCTAAAGCATAAATATTACTATTCCTAGAAGATGTCCTTCAAGAAAGGAAGGCTTTGTCTTGGCTGTGTTTATATAAATCTTTGGAATATTTGACCAAAAAAAAAAATTCACATAAAAGCGAGTCACAGCCAATGAAGTAGAAACCAGTTCAGTGTGTCCAAATACAAACTCCAGGCAACCACAGAAAAATATCATGTTCTCTCAGAGCTTCCATAGTAAATAAATAATGAAGATGACATTGCTAAGATTGTACAACAGCAGTCAGGCTGCAAATGTGTCTTAGTTAAAAGGCTGACTAAATCGGAACCCAGGAATGTGTTGGAAAAGAGCTGCTATGAGAGGGGTTAGTACAGATTTGTTTGTGAAACAAATCAAGCACTTCCAGTGAGTGGAATTAAATAATCTAAATTGGATAAAGTTAATGAAGCTATGAAGTGTACTGATGCCATCAGGTTTTTATTAATGGTTCCAAAAAAGGAAAGAATTTAGGTAGATGATAAAGACAATGGCCCTAACTCAGGTCAGTGGGGAAATAGCAAAAATAACCTCTTCTTCCCCAAACCCCAGTTATGTGAAGATCTTAGACATGTGGTTTGCCTCAATAAGCATTCCCAGGAATTTGAGAATATTTCTTGGAACATACATAGCTTATCTCCTGTACAGAAAATCCAAAATTGAGTGTAGTGCAAGCCTACTATACAACAATATTCTCAAAAATATGTGATTATGTAGATGGTGTGTCTCTAAGAAATAGTAAATAAAGAGATGAAAGTACATCAAGATAGTCCAAATTTGGCATCATTCTATGATCACTCTTCAAAATCAACTGCCTCTCTCTCTCTCTCCTTGTATACACGTGTATATTTATATATGTATGTATTCGTTTTTAGTGGATCACCAAATTTATTTGAGAAATAACGATGTGGCAATAGGAGCTCTGCATTTATTTGAAGTCTTTTCCCTCAAAATATTTGCATCAATTTTTACAATGTCTCTTGAAAAGAGCCATGAAGTCAAAATCTTTGCAAGAATAAACTGTTTGCCCAGGGTCCATACAGTATAACTGTGGCCCCATTAAAAGTAGGACCTCTTATTTCACTGACTACTGGTTCAGATTGTTCACATAGGATCTCAGGCCTCACTCAGTAATTTTTAGGAGTCCCTCAAGCACGTCTTATGGAGCTCATGAACAGTCTTCCCTATTACCAAGTAGGGCCCACCATGCTCTTCCCATCCTAACCCCCTTCACTGATGTCTGCTGCTTGAGAAATAACAGGAGGGTAGTTTACTAAAGTCAATGCAGCAGCAGCTCACCATGAAGATGTTGATATCTGTGGAAGGATGCTGCTTCCTGTTGCTTGCAAAGCTGCCTGCAAAATCTTGAGAACAAAAGGATACTAATTTTGAAGTCTCCCTAGAGACTTCAACACTCTGAACCAGCCATGTGCTTTATGCAGAAGTGGAGAGGCTGTGCTTCTTCCCCACTTTCTAACATCGTTTGCCACAAGATGACTAAAGTCTGAAGTATATGGCCATTTGTCTCACAGAGAGCCTCAAAAAAAGGATTCCCTCAGCTTTCACTGATATCCTCTTTCTCTCCAAAATGCTTAGACAAATATCCATGAGGCCAGGCCTAGGGATTAATCTGAAAAAACAAACCTTGTGCTGTCATTCTCATGCTCTCATACCCTAGGCTTCCATCTCAAATGTATACTTCCTCAGTCTCTTCCAGCCAAAAAAAAAAAGAAACAGAAAGGAAAATCTCATGCAAACTGGCCCATCCAAATAGTCTCCTGGCAGGCTGCCCCACCAGTTCATTAGACATTCCCTGGACACATCTGAATCCCTACTTGGATTAATGTAAAGACTCCACCTACACAATGAAATTAAAGATGAAGCAAATCCCATCTGAGACCATCTGGTCTCAGATATAAAGTCCAAACGTGAGGCAGCTGTAGGTTGAAGGGTGGATATGAAACAATTCCATGAAGAGCTATCCATACTAGGATTCCCTGGCTGGGGGTACATACGGTGACTCCTGACCAAAAGACAATCGGGGACATTTGTTAGGGTCATCGTAACACCAGTAGCTGCAAGCAGGAGGCAGAGGTCTTTTCTTTGTTGACAAAGGGTACTGAGCCCAAGGAAGAAAAGCATGTGGTCTGTTCCCCATCTGTCAACCTGTCATCATAAACTAGATAATATTGTCATAGAACCTGAAAGTGGTGTAAGAAGGGAAAGAGGGTAACAGGAGTATAAAAGTATATCAGTCACCAAAATTACTGTTTTCATCAAATTATGGTTTTAGAACTCTTCTGGAAACAAAGTAAGAAGTAAACACAGTCCCAAAGAGCATAAAAACTGTGTGTAACAACATAGTCTTGTGGAACTGGAATGTCCTTTAGAATTTTAGTTACATCATTTAAAAAAGGGGGAGAGTGCTTCATTTTAGTCACTTATAGACTATGCTTGATAAGCTTAATTGATTTAAGCCCAACAGGGCTTTTGCTAAAACATGGAAAAGATGGTTCATTTTCTCCTATCGAAGGAAGAAAGGAAAATCTTTATCCCACTGCTATCTGTTTCCTCTATTTGAAAGTTCTCATATAAAGGGCCTAGATACTCTAGATATTCTAAGATAAAATCTCTGGAGAATCCACTGAAAGACCTGGCAGAATCCAGAAATGAAAAATTTCAAGAGGAATAAATAAGATTCTCCTTTGTAAGAAAGGGACGTCATGTGACTGCTCTCCAAAGCCCTGTTCTTAGTTGGAGCACCATCAGATGAAGGAAGCAAGAAAGTCAATCAACTCTCTTTCTGTTTAAACCACTTCAAATTGCATTTCTGTCGCTTGCAACCAAAAGAGTGCTGACAAATACATGGCACAAGAAAGCAGAAGTTAAGAATCACAAAAAATGGCATGGATGCCCAGAAAGCAAACCAACCAGCTAACTAGTTGAGATTAATTTTATGACATTATGACATAATTGCGAATTCATTTCAGAACATCAGTAAACAGGAACACAGTGATGATAAATCATTAACGCCAGGTCACATAGGCTTTGTGCTCTGGCATCTCAGGTGAAATTACAACCTAGAAATCCTGCAGCCAACCATTTTTCCTAGCCATTGTGTATTAACAATGAGTCTTGATTCAAGACGAAAAAAAAAGGAGGCAGCTGATTATGGACATTTACTCCCTTGACATGAAATATTTGAAACAGTCCGCTGGTCTCTATTTTCAGATTAAAAACCAATCACTGGAAAAGGCCCATAACCAGCACAGTAATGAGCCCATGACCATTTATTTATAGTTAGCTCTAGCTGATTCATGAGCTGCAACTCAATATTTGGTAAGTGCTATTTGACTCCTGGACTTTATCAACTTATTTATGTGTGGCCAAGACTTCTCCCATAGAGCATGTATATATGCAAACACACTGCCTTGTGTGTGGGTGTAGAGGAAGGAGAAAGAAATATATATGCAGTAGTGTACAACCTGACTACATTTTATGAATCTGTCCAATCACATTTGGCTTTTCCATAACTTACTTAGACCATCTACACTGAATTTACTGCAGGCTGCATGCAAAACTAGCAGTGCAGGCAGGATGGTAATGAGAGTCTAAGAGAGACACATGCATTTTCATATATATTAATAGTTTATATGGAGAAAAAAAACTGAAGGATAAAAGAGGCATCAAATATTGCCCAAACGACAGATGAAATGCTAAAGTGATGAAATACTGAAATTACAGTCCTTTGAAGTAGGATCTGGGTAAACTAACTACACAGCACATGGCAAGAAATGTGTGGCAACAGTTGTGATGGAATTTGTCTTGATTAATGCCCCCACGCGAAAAGATAAATCTTGCTAAGGAGGTTCTGGAAGTTCAATGAATGGAAGCCAAATGTTCACATTGCTGTTTGAGTTCAAAAAGAGAGCTAAGCCTAATATTAATCTTGCATTTGCATCATATACCAGCGTTCCCTGTAACGCCTCAAGAAAATGTGCATTACGTGTCCACCATCTTTTCATGTTTCTTACAAATGACTGTTCTGCGTGCTGCTCATTCCATTCTTGAAGTTAAAGCTTACAAATGTGCATGTTTTATAACATGTTTGATGTGTATTAGGTCTTATAATGTGTTTATTACTGTAATCAAAAGTCATTTTTACTACAAAAATCATCTTTAGAAGATATGATGAGAAGGAGAGAAAAAGTGATTCTGGAATTATGTCAATAGATTGAAAGTGTATCTAGCAGCAAAAAAGGCTAATATTTGCTGCGAAAAACTGAAACTATTATAATTAACATTTCTACTGAAGAACGTATATGATAACAACTAGGACTCCATCACAATTGGACTCTGTGATTAAGAGATAAAGGATAATACTCTACTTTGAAACCAGGTCTCTTAAAATTGAGTTAGGTTGGAAAACCTTTAACTCACTGGGCAAGTCTCTTCTACTTAAAGAGGAAAGAAAATTAAAAACAAAATCTCCTTTCTTAGTGCCTCATCATGGTCAATAAAATATAGATGATAGTATCTTTCATTTGTATAAGGATTTATAGTTTACAAAATCCATTCCCTTTAACGGTTATGTTTGATCCTCTCTCTTGATCTCATTTTATAGACAACTGAGTTTGGAGAAGTTGAATTGTTTGTCCAGAATTATACACCTGATGTGGGAGCTAAGGTTAAAACTGGTCTTTCCCATAGAAGATTATTTAAAAGTGGAGTACAAGGAAGATGAAATGCCTGCTATATGTTACACAGTATTCTAGTGGTTTGTCTTCTATTAGCTCATGTAATTATCATAATTATTCTATAATATAGGAATAATTATTCCCATTCACAGATAACAAAACTGAGGTATCGAGTATTATAAGCCTTACCCAAAGTCCCACAGATAGTTAAGCGCTGGGAAGGAATGAAAACCTAGTTTTGTGTGATACCAAAACCAAGTTCCTCCCTTAACAGGCAAAGTCATACTTCTAGGACATGTACAATTTTCGTTATGCCATGACAGACAAGAACAAAATTAAGGAGAATAATTCACTTTCTTTTCAGAAAATTACTCCATCAGCAGGTACTTATTAAGAGCCAATTAAGTGCTTAGTATTGTATTCAGAATTGTGGGAGAAATGAAGAAGCAGAAAACAGGCTTCCTTTTCCCAAGGGAGATTTCAACACAGTTAGAACAACTTTAAAATGCCAAAAATGTATGTATTATTATACAACAATATTAAGGAGTATTTAAGGCAAACAGAGTAGGGGAAAAGTATTAATAAAATAAATAAAGCTATCACTCTATTTCACTAGGATGAGGGAAGGAGGAAAAACAAAAATATTGTATGAGCTGGCACGTGTTCCATATCAGCAGTGTTTAACGCAGGAAGGGATAATGTTGATCCTTGATGTGGTTTAATATGGGCTAACATTTAACCCAAACCCTGAGGCAGGTACTAGTTGAACTTTGCATTAGTTGCTCATACCCCTCCTTGTGCTTTTTTTCTCGCTGTAATGGAAAAGGAAAGGGTCAGGGAGCCAACAGTGGTGTTCACTGGAGCAAATGCCTAACTCACATCATTATTAAACATCATTTATATTTCTCACCCCATTTGTTTGTTTATTCTTCCCTTAAACACTTGTACTGAGTGCCTACGACATGCCAGGCATCAGACTTGGCACTGTGGCACATTGGTGACCAAGACAGGTGCCATGAGCGGAGGCAAGACCACCCAGAGCAATGCTCAGACTTCACTGGAGGGAAGTGGTGTAATCTGCGAGAAAACACTCAGAATTTGGGGTCATAAGACCTGAGGTTAGTCCCTGATTCAGTATTTGCATGGCCTTGGACAATTATACATGACTTTGAGGCTCAACGTCCTCATCTGTGAAACAAGAATAAAATAATACCTATTCACATGTTTTACACAAGAACGAATAGAGAAAGCATATGAAAGCAATTAAACACTAAAAGTCTACACAGGTGTGATGAATTATTACTTTTATGTTACATTTCTAGTCTCATAAATCTGGCTCCTTTCTCCCATGGAAGGTCATATATATATGCCACTTCTACTCAGAAATACAAGCTCCTGCCTGAGTCAGAGCTCAGCTACCTCTGAATATGAGCAGCAGTTGCCTTTTGGTTGTTCACTGCTCTTCTATTACCCCAAGCACCTACTCCATTGCAATTAAGCTGCTGTTACTACTCACTTCGGTACATATACAAATTTCTCTCTTTGTGCATAGCTTTCTTTTATATTTTCAAAAATGCATACCTTCCCCTAAGATCCTAACTCAGGTGACCTCATAAACAGTAGCCACGGAAGCCTCACTCCAAAATGTTTCAGATTATTATTTGAGCTATATAGTCAGCTCCTACAATGCCCTAGCTCTATCTCAGCTATTTGGCATGAATACCCAAGCCATTAACCCTACCCTAGAACCAATGAGGAACCCGGTAACAGTGGCCTAACAGCATGCCTCATAAGCAGCAAGAGTGGAATGAGTTCTTTGTTTCTGGCTGACAGAGAGATGGCCAGGCACACCTAGTGAAAGCCAACCCAAAGTGCAATTCCTTAAGAGGCGCTCTACCTTTTTTCCCAGTTTTCTATCTAGAATCAATTTGCCTGCCCCATTCCTGTTCTCCCTTATTGGCCTGCAAACAATTTCCTTGGATAATGCAGCCCACTCTAAAACCCTTTATCTCTACTCAGCATCTTCAAAATTGTATCTCTGTTTCTCCTTTGCAGGAATTAAAGCCGATAGATCTTAGAAAATGCTCCAGATTAGCCTCATTCCTTCTTGGATTCTATGCTCAGTGATCAGCCCCCTTCTTTGGGGTTCCATTTTTGCCCTCGTTTTGCCCCATATTCTTCCTGACTTTTCTCTAGTGCTGCTTTCCTCTGGATCGTGTCCTCTTCTCTCCCAGCAAGCCAAGCCACATGACTGCAGTGTTTCTAACATTTTGCCAGAAGCCAGAACCGACAGTTGCAGAGTAGGAGGAGGTGTGACTCACTCTTTTGAGAATTGGTTGCCACACATGTCAAAGCCCCAACACATTTTCATGCAACATTTTCATGGAAGAGACAAGTATAAGCTCTAGGACTTAGCCAACTCAAGTTATTTTTTCCTGAAATGTGATGCCAACTAACATCTGCCACATTTGATTATCCTGATTTGCTTAAGGAACTCTCTCCAGGGTTAAGATCTTTATCTAGGGTGATATAATTTCACCTTGGTATCTAAAGGCCAGTGTAAAACACGGAATCACTATCTTGAGACGATCCTCACACTGTGTCATGGTGTAATAAGATGATCAAAGATCTGGCACTCTTAAAACCTGAGTTAAAGTCCCAGATCTGTTGCATGACAACTGTGGGACCGTGGGTGATCCTCTTAAATGTTTTAGCCTCGCTAGAAAGGGAGGGAGGGATTTTACTAGTTTATTACTATGACACTCCCAGCTCTAATATTCTTTTCTAAGTTTTCTACCAAAGATAGCTGTGGAGTTTAACAAATGAGTGAGTATAAGATTATTTTCATTTTAGGTCCAATTTGCCCTTTTTCCTATAAATTACAGAATAATTATTTTCCTTTTTCAGTTCTTTAAAGTATATAAAATTGAGTAATTCTGCATGGACTCTCAAGTCATTTAACAACAAATTATTTATTAAGTGACAGTATCAGGATCAGGACATATCAGGAGAAGTAAAACAAACACAGTCTCTGCCTTCATAATATGTACAGTCTATTGGGGAAAAAGGCCCCTAGAGCTAAATAACTAGCTAAACAAAACAGGTTCTCTCTTTCATTTATCAACGTGTCTTCAGAGCCCTGCAGAAATACCTGGCACAGGGTATACGATAACTATTTTCAATGTGGGACTGATTGAATGAGTGAATGAATGAAAGAAATCTGCATCATAGAAACTCCAGAGTTTGTTCCAGGGTGCAAGAATAACTGTAAGGCAAAACCTAATTATCTAGTTCTTCACTGCCATTAACACCCTAGTAAGAAATGGTATTAGGTACACAAACACTTTTGTTGAGAAGTGACCTAACCCTATCATTGTAAAATGAGCCTTTGGACAAGAAAAGAAAAGATGTTGTAGGAAATGAGTCCAGGTGAATAAGAACATCTTGAGAGCAAGGAGAATGGGGAGCTATACGGGGAAATATGTATATGAATGAGCATGAGTACCAGAGGAGGGAATGAATGCATCTCAGAGGGGTAAAACTGCAACTTACATTAGTTACACACTCACAAGATTCAAGTTCCCCATGGTGTGATACTCTAGGAGAGTATAGGCTCAACTGGTTTGCATAAGTATAATCCATAATCTACAGCCCAGGGGCTCTAGCCTACCACAAAGGTGTAACACTAGTGCTCTAGTTAAAAAAAAAAGAAAAGAGAACCAGCCCTGATGGCCTAGTGGTTAAAGTTTGGTGCTCTCACCGCAACGGCAGCCCAGGTTCACTTCCCAGTCGTGGAACCACACCACCAGTCTGTCAGTGGCCACGCTGTGGTGGTGGCTCACATAGAAGAACTAGAACGACTTACAACTAGGATATACAACTATGTACTGGGGCTTTGGGGAGGAAAAAAGAAAAAAAAAATGGAAGATTGGCAGCAGATGTCAGCTCAAGGCAAATCTTTCCCTGCAAAAAAAAAAAAAAAAGAAAAGAAAAATGGTGGACAACTGTCCGCTGCTTACTTAGATCATCATCACACTTTTTAATCTCACTATGTCCATGGTACTACTAGGTGTTAAGGTATTCGTGGAAAGTGAATAACACTCAGAACTAGACCTCAAAGCATTTATGGCCTGCAGATTTTACTGATTTGTAATAGCCATTTGAATTCTCAGTACAGCTGACAATTTAAAAAAATCAAGAAATTGTAGCATAAAAGAGTATTTAATGAAAGGACAGTCATTTCCAATAAGGCAGCTCTCAGAGGATGGCTGGAAAAGCTTGACATTTGGCTTATAATGAGGTAATTGGATCTTATCCTGATACTCTCATTAGAAGAGAAAGGCATTTGATGTTCTCCTTCAGGACTGAGTTCCAGCTGAAACAGCTGTCACCGTAACTGCTACGATCACCATCACCATGGCTTTTCCAGTAACAAATATTTATCAAGCATAGTTTATGTGAACAATATGGATTGCTGAAAATAGCATGGGTTTTAGAACTGGGTAGAGAAAAATAATAAAGACTTACTCTGACTCAGAAACTGTTCTAAGTGCTTTACCCGTACTAGCACATATAATCCTCTCAAGAAACCTATGACATAAGGGAACTGATGCAAGAAGTTACACATCTTGCCCTCATTTTATAGATAAGAAAATTGAGCTTGACAGAAGTCAATTAATTTGCCCAAAATCAAAGGTGATGGTAGAAGTGGAATTTGGATCCAGATGTGTCTATCAAAAAATCCATGCTCTTAATGACTAGGTAGGCTACTTTAATACTCATTTTGATAAAGGAAACTATAATCAACTTCTAATTACTTTGTTCTCTTTTTAAAAAAGGAAGAAAGGAAGGAAGTGGGAAGAATCATAGAATACTTTATAGAGGAAGAACTGAATGATACATAAGAATTCAACAATGAGACTTGGGATGGGGAGACTTTCCAGGCAGATGAAACAGTATTTCTGAAAGTCCAGAGGTGTGAAACAATACAGCATGATTGAAAGATTATAAACAATTAAGAATGAGTGGAGTGCAATGAACAATTGGGAAGTGAAATTTTTTTAAAAATTCCATTTACAATAGTGTCAAAAAGAACAAGATACTTAGAAATAAATTTAAGAAAAGTGCAAAACTTATACTCTGAAAACCACAAAACATTGAAAAAAAGTAAAAAAGATCTAAATAACTGGAAAAAAATGTCCCATGTTCATGAGTAGGAAGACTTAACATTGTTCAGATGGTAATACTCCCCTAACTGATCTACAGATTCAGTGCAATCCCCAACAGAATCTCAGCTGACTTCTTTATAAAAATTGACAAGTTGATTCTAAAATTCATACGGAATTGCAAGGGGCACAAAATAACCAAAATGTTCTTAACCAAGAAGAGCAAGGTAGGAAAACTTGCACTTCTCAATTTCAAAACTTAATACAAAGCAATAGTAAACAAGACATTATGGCACTGGCATGAAAATCAATATATAGATCAATGAAAAAGAATTGAGAGTCCAGAAATGAACCCTTACCTTTATGTTCAACTGATTTTCAACAACAGTGCCAAGATCATTCAATGGAGAAAGAATAGTCTTTTCAAACAAATGGTGTGGAACAACTGGATGGCCACGTGCAAATGAATGAAATTGGACCCTCTCTTCACACCATATACAAAAATTAATTCAAAATGGATCAAAGACTTAAAAGTAAGAGCTAAAGCTATAAAACTCTTAGAAGAAAACATGTGGGTAAATCTTCATGACATTGAATTTGACAAAGGATTGTTAGATATGACACCAAAAGCATGAGCAATAAAAAAACTAGATTGGATTTCATCAAAATTAAAAACATTTATGCTTTAAAGTACACCATCAAAAAAGTGAAAAGGCAACCCACAGAATGGAAGACAATATATTTGATTCTCATTATTTGTGGTAATTGTGTTCTACAAAGTCACTGCAAACACTGAATTAGTAAATATTGAATCATTGCCCTTAAGGGAAATACAGGATTAAGTTCCTGTGACCCTCTGGTCACAACATTTTCATCAACCAATCAATATATAAGCTTGTTTTATGTGCGTCACTGTTTAAAGACACCTTATTTAATATATATTATTGATTCATTAATGTTGAACTCATGGCCAACAGCGCTATAACTCATGCTTGAATGAAGCTTATTTAACACATGCATTTTCTTTTTCTTTTCCGGAAAAGCACAAAAATACAAAAACTCTAACAGTAAATAGACCAAAAAAAGGAGACTTGTTTACAGTAGCAGAGCAGAAGGCAGAGAGAGAACAAGAAGGCAGAGGGCTGCCTTTTTCCTCCTCAGCTGGGAATGTAACACACTGAGCAACTCCAATTTTTTGCCACTCTACACAACTACTTGTCCTTGAATAACAATGAAAGTACCACAAGTATTTGTTCGGGGTTACAAATAAATTTTAGTGAGTTGGCAAATTTGCAGATATGGAATCCACAAATAATGAGAATCAACTGTATTTGCAAATCATATATCTGATAAGGGTCTTGTATCCAAAATATGTAAAGAACTCTTACAACTCAACAATAAAAAGACAAATGCCCAATTAAAAATGGGCAAATGATTTGAAAAGACATTTCTACAAGGAAGAAATTCAAATGACCAATAAGAACACAAAAAGATGCACAATACCATTAGCCATCAGGTAAATGCAAATCAAAACAGCAATGAGATACCACATCACAGCCACTAGGAAGCCTAGAATCAAAAAATCTGATAATAACAAGTGTTGGCAAGAATATGGAGAAATTGGAAGCCTCATACACTGCTGGTGGGAATGAAAAATGGGGCAGTCACTTTGGAAAACAGTCTGACAGTTCCTCAAACAATTAAATATAATTACCAGATGACCCAGAAATTCCACTCCTAGGTGTATACCCACGAGAAATGAAACCATATGTTCATGCAGTAACTTGTACACAAATGTTTATAGCAGCATTATTCTTAATAGGCAAAAGGTAGAAACAACCCAAATGTCCATCAACTGATGAATGGACAGACAAAATGTGGTATAGCCATACAAGGGAATATTTTTTGGCCATATAAAGTACTGATACATGCTACAAAATGAGTGAACCTTGAAAATATTATGCTAAGTGAAAGAAGCTAGTCACAAAAGACCATGTATTATATGATTCTATTCATATAAAAGTCCAGATAGGGAGATTTAGAGAGATAGGAAAAAGATCAGTGGTTGCTTAGGCCTAGGGGTGAGGGGGATGGTGAGATAAGAAGGTGCTAGCTAAAGTGTGTGAGGTTTCCTTTTTAGGTGACGAAAATGTTCTAAAATTGGTGATGGTTTCACATATCTATGAATATGCAAAAAACCATTGAATTGTAGACTTTAAATGGTGAATTGTATTATATGTAAATTATATCTCAATAAAGCTATTAAAAAAAAAAAGAATGCATGGAGCATAGAATCTAGCAGTAGTCACTCTGAGATAATGGCCTAGAATCAAAGTAGACATAGCACGACGCAAGAGAAAACACAGGGCAAGCTAAACTCACGTTCCTTTCCACACCAGGTTATCTCACTCTTCTTTTCTAACCCAGGCAAATAGAAATTTACTGTTTACAGCATCACCTGCTTAGTAAATATCAAAATTGAATGTTGTCTTTTATCACAACTAGTGCTAACAAACTGAAGCTGATAAGTAACCATGAACTCTGAATTACCCTAGGATGCCAGATCCTTTTAGACCTAATTAAAGATTCTTTCCTGACCAATGGATAAAAGGACTTACTTTAATCAACCACATACAGACCAAAGAAAACATTCTGTCTTACCCAGAGTGCTAGTTTTCAATCCTTAACATAACCTCATGAAACTCCCTCTGTAACACATTTCCCCCTCTGTGTCTGCTCCATGAATTTCTTCACTGGTGTGTGTTCCCTGCCTGACAAAAAGTTGATTCAGCCTTGTTTTTTAAAGTTCTTTTAACCTTTGCTTTATTATTTGGCATCCCTTACCCAGGCTCTTGGTCCCTTTCTCCTCTCACTTCTTATTGCATTTGCCTCTCGCACCTTCATTCTTTCCTTCCCTCCTATCTATAACCCACTCCTAGAATTCCCAAACAAGGCATCTCGGGAGTGCTACCATCATAAACCATAACTCTTTGTTTTGGCTTTTAAAAGAGTCTGTGCTCACCATCTTCACTTACTCAGCTCTATCCACATCCATTCCTGTGTCTGGAATGCCCTCCTGCCTCCCCTTGGCATCTTCACCTGTTGAAAATTCCCAGTACTTAGAAGCCCACTGTAAGCCACAAAGTATTGCCTCACAAAGAAGCCTTCCCCAATGGCCTCAGCAAAAAGTGATCCCTTGCTTCTCTGAACTCTTGAAATCTTTGCTTACAATGTTCTCATGTCATTTATCACTTTCCATCAGGAGTTTCAGCTCTTTATATTATCAGTTAATTTTCTTATAAGACAGAAAGCTCTTTGAAAGTTGGAGTATTTACGAGCAAAAGATACATTGTCCATAGCCATTTGGAGGACACATTGGCTAAGCCTGGCTTTTGGTCTCTCGTATTTTTTGCAAATTTTTCTAAATATTCCTTGTACTATAAAAACATCTGATCTATCTATAGTGCTAAAGATATTTTTCAGTGTAATTTTTCATTTAGTCCTCAGAAGAATTCTGAGAGAGAAATGTTTTTATTAGCTCTATTTTACAGATGAAGGAACTTAGAGAGTTAAGTGGCCTGATGAACATTATACAATAGTAACTAGTTGATTCAGTTTGCAAATACAACCCACTGCTTTCTGTTGATTGTGTCATCAGTAAAAACTAGAGATGCTCTACAGGATATCTTACTAATGTGATAGGCAAAACCATGTATTCAGTATTTCTTCTTTATTGTGCTACAGAAATATAAAATATTATAGTCTTTAGCATCTCAGGATTTCCTTATCTATTAACAAACCACCTAGTGATATCCTGGACTCTTGTTGGTTGAAACCAGCTCACTTTTCCTCAAGTTGACATTTAATATCTACACAATTCTAGTGATTTGTCTAGTCTGTTGATGCTAGATCTGATCTCAAAGTCTCAGGATACTGAGAAGTCACAAAGAAGAGATAGGAGGCAAACTCTGAAAAAAACATCTCTATTTCAGGGTATATGCCAGGCTGACGGTTCCTTGATAAGACTGCATCTTATAATGATGGAGAGAGACAAATGAGGAAGACAGTGCAAAACACTAGAATGACAGAATAGATTTTTCCTCTAATTTATAATGCTTATTCAAAATGGGTAATTTTGAGCCAGATTGAAAACACATATGGTCTCATTTCTTGGGTCCAGCCAGGAATCATGAAATCAACAAATCAACTCTGAAATTCTTAACCCAGAGAGGACTTTGTCATCTCATAAATTCCTCTAAGATTCTAAAAGAGTGTAAGTTTCTATAAATGGGGCCCTGGCAAGAACAATTTTTGAGAAATTAGATTTTAAGTTTCTCCTCAATTAAATTTTAAGTTTCCTGTGGTCAGGGACCACAGTTTGTAAATCTTCTCTATCCCTCCTTAGCATCTCACAGCCTTGTATAGACAAAGCCTAGGGAATGTTCCTTGCCTTGAATTAGACTAATTCAAAGACATAAATTGACAGAAAACACAATTCCACTTTCAGCATAGGATTGACAAAGTACTTACCAAGAACTCAGGTCTAAACAGTGCTCAGTATTAGAGAGGGAGGGTTCAATTCTTGTTCTAGGTCCTTTCAACTATTCCTGTCTGTTTTGTAGGTAGCAGATCAATAGAAATCCCTTTCACATGTGGGAAAACTGAAGCACATGATTTAACTTCCAAAAAATTCATACAGATTGAGATTTAACAGCTTATCTGAATATTAGTTGTCCTATACATGGTACACGTAGACCACTCATTTAATTTGTGACAAAGAGTTTTAAATAAGAATTATTCATACATACTGAAAGAAAGAAATATTATGTTGTTCCTTCTGGGATATTTTTAAAAATTATTTAATTTACTAAACAACGAAGTGCGCTAATGTTTTAAGCCAAACACTCTTCTTTGGCTCCCAAATGTTTTCAGAAATAACTTTTTCCTTGTTAATTTCCAAATCTTGGCTGCATTTCCTGCTAATTTCAAACATATGTCATATACGAAATATGTTATTTTTCCAAGCCTAATTTTGGCAGGAGGGGATTTTGGAACTGGCATAGAAAGATTTGGGGACAAACAAACAGGGCAGCTTGAAGCTGCCACAACTCCATAATAATTTTTATCTTTTTCATCCATCTCCAGGTCCACAAAGGCCAGGGCAACAACAAGGGGTGAATGGGCACTGATAAAATATCAACATGAGGCAACACACGTTGATGTTTTATATCTTACCCTATAACTTGCTTTCCAAAAAGAATCACTCACAAATAGTAATAATCTTTGTAGGATACAAGATGTAAAGTGAACTTAAGACCCTGAAAACCAGAGTAATACAATCCTGATATTATCACTCTAGTTCCCTGAGACTTATAGTCAAAAGAAATAGGTAAAGCAATGTAAAAAGTTCTTCTTAATCTTCAAAAGATTCTCTATACTGATAGCATTTGGAAAACACCAGACATTTCTAATAGTATAAAACCTATTTTCTTCAGATACTCTAAAACTGATTTTGTGAAGAACTACTAAGTATTCAGTAGACAAAATGATGTGACTTCATCACAGTTATCTAGATCAGTACTTGAGGACCAAGACATACCCTAAGGCACAAATGTGTTTTTCCCTATAAACATTCAGATTCATCATACAGGTAAGTAGGAGGAACAGCTAGTGTAATAAAGAGAAACCTGGTCTGGAGGCGTGAAACAGGGTCCTAGTCCCCATTCCATCCTTTTTCAAAATAGTAGATTGAGCACAATGGCCATAATCATTCACCTCTCCCTATATCTACAACCTTTCAGATGTTACTTTGCAGTTCATCAGTAGATAGAGTCTATTTCCTCAACTCTTGTGACTTGCTTAGCCAATAAAATGCAAAGGAAGTGACGTTTTGCCAGTTCCAAACCCAGGCCTCAAGAGGCATGGTACACTTTCTGTGCTTGCTCCTCACACCCACTTCACCACAAGAACACGCCTGGGCCAGCCTGCTGAGAGGACAAGACTCAGGGAACAGAGGTAAGTCAGTCAGTGACCCGGGCGAGGCTCAGGAGAGAGCAGAGCCAAAGTCTCCCTGCGAATTCACAGCTCACCATGGACACGTGAGCCAGACACACCAAACCCGATCCAAATCAGCAGAAACCATTCAGCTGAGTCATAGAATTAGCTGTTCCTTGTTCCTGTTCTAAACTTCTAAATTCGAAATGTTTTTAATTTAATGCAGCAATAGCTAACTGATACCTCTAGCTTACTCAGGTGCCCTCCTTGTTTAACTGACAGAGTAGAGCAGGTAATTCATAACAAGTATCTTTAACAAATCCGTCTATGTAAATTACTACCAATAAGTAAATCTAAGTTTTAGGAAAATATTAAAAATCTGCAAATGGTTCGTTGCTTATAAAGATCTGCGTGTTTCATCTGTTGGGATTAAACGCTAAATTTTGGCCCAAATGCAGAAACTGGCTCAGTTACAGATCAGCAGATGGCACCTATTCAAGTACCAAGAGGAGCTTGATTCAGATTTCAAAAGGTTGAAAAACTCAAATGATAAAATTATTTTTGTATGTCATTGATTTTTAAAAAGATTATTTTAGCAACTTAATTGTTCAATTTTAAAAAACTTGCTTTCACTTCAACTTACTTTTAAATTTCCCTTAAGACTAGCTTAGTCTGGGAGATTTCAATTTTAAATGGCATCTGGATGACTGCCATTCCCTTCTCCCAAAATACCTATAAGGACCAAGAAAAAGAGATTAAAAACAGCAACACTAAAAGTTGACTAACTATTGTCTAAATTTGGAGGGAATTTCCTTTAACTATTAAACCAATGGAGCTGAAATGAGCAAAGCAGGCAATGGCTGATCGACGTATCATTCTGAAATGAGGATGGCCCACAGGAAGGGTAGAGAATTTTTTTCTCACTCACTCTCTGACCCTTTGGCTTGGAGAGACATTCTTACATCCAACCAGAAAAATGATGAATTATTCCTCCACTGAATGGAAGGAGATAGCCATAATACTGTTTCCACTTCCCGTCCTCAGACTCCCCAACATCTGTTTACATCCTGCAATGTCCAAAAAATAAGAGGACAGAGGAGGGAAAGTACATGAGGATTAGAAGTCACATATCACATCCTGGGTGGTGTGATCCCACAGTTTTATGTGGTAGGGAGAAGAGACTAGAAGAGCCTTTTAAGTTTCTTTTTGAAGACTAATATATACTCCATTAACTCAGATGGCCAGAGAATCAGACCTGGGGCTAAGAGGGGATCCTATTATGGTTTAGCTACAAGAACCAAGTTGGTATATGCTTACAATCTAGATACTAGAATTTATGCTGGAAACTAAGCATGTCTACCCATCTTACAGCTAGAAATGAATTCAGTTAACTCCCAAGTAGACAATAAAAAAAAAATCTATCTTCAAATATACTGTGTTGGCAGATACTAGATTAAGGATCGATATTATCTTTTAAGAAGAAGTACAAAGAAGAAAATTATTAAAATAGACCCAGTGAACTCCCACTTCTGGGAATGTGGAGTAGATGAACTTTTCCCTATTTCTCTTATAAATACACTAAAAGATCATGGATGTCTTTTATATAAAATAAATATAAAAGTGCTCTGAAAGGTAGAGAAAAGAAGGCAGACTAACTAGGGACCTCAGGACTGAAGGAAAGATGTGATGGTGAGTTCCCTGCATTTTCCTATGGCCTCATATAACCAAATTTAGAGATGAAGAATCTAAAAGTTAGAAAATGCCAAAGGGTGCAGACCCCCCAAAAAAGCCCCACAAAACCTACTCTCTCTCTAGCAAAAGGTCCAGGAAGGGGTAATTTTGCATGACAGAAAATTTTTGGACAATAACAGCCTTACTGCAGCCAAACATCACATGCCAGGAACTAGGAAGAACTCAAATTAAATGAAAATAATAATAATCAGTACATGCCAACACTGTGATGACAGATATGTTAGAATTATTTGGCAGTTTTCGTTAAAAGCCATCATACTATGGATTTGGACAAATGCATAATGACATGTGTCCATCATTATATAGTATCATGTGGATACTATATAATCACAGCTCTAAAAATTCTCTGTATTCCACCTATACATCCCTTAACCACACCCCACCCCCACCCCTCAACCCCTGGAAAACACTAATCTTTTTACTGTCTCTATAGTTTTGCATTTTCCAGAATGTCATATAGCTGGAATCATACAGCATGTAGCCTTTTCAGACTGGTTTCTTTCACTTAGTAATATACATTTAAGTTTCTTCCATGTCTTTTCATGACTTGATAGCTCATTTCTTTTTGGCACTGAAAAATATTCCATTGTCTGTATGTGCTACAGCTGATTTATCCATCCACCTACTGAAAGACATCTTGGTTGCTTCCAAGTTTAGGCAATTAGAATAAGCTGTTATAATCATCTGTGTGGAGGTTTTTGTATGAACATAATCTTTAACTCCTTTGGGTAAATTAAATATCAAGGAGCACAATTGCTGGATCATATTGCAAGAATATGTTTAATTGTGTGAGAAACTGTCAAATTGTAGTCCAAAATGCATTCCCACTAGCAATGAATGAAAGTTCCTGTTGCTCCTCATCCCCATCAGCATTTAGTTTTCAGATTTTGGCCATTCTAATAGGTGTGCAGTGGTATCTCATTGTTGTAATTTGCATTTCCCTGATGACATATGATGTGGAACATCTTTTCATATGCTTATTTGCCATTTATGTAAACCTATAGAATGTACAACACCAAGGGTAAACCCTAATGTAGAATATGAAATTTGAGTGATTATAAGGTTCATCAATTGTAACAAATGTACCACTTTGGTGGGAGATATTGATAATGGGAGAGGCTGTGTATATAGAAGGACATGGGGTATATGGGAACTCTCCGTACCTTCTTCTCAATTTTGCTGTGAACCTAAAAATGCTCTAAAAAAATAGGGTCTTTAAATATGAAAAAAACCATCATTAAAATGTTTCAACAAATAATTATAAACACACTTGAAATAAATGAAAAAATGGAAAAAATTGAGTCAGCAAAAAAAGTGAAAATCTCAGAAAAGAAATAGAAGATATAGAGAAGAAGCAAATGGAAATATTAGAACTAGGAAATATAAGAACCAAAATAAAAAACTCAATGTATGAGTTCAACAGAAGAACAGAGGCGAAAGAAGAAAGAATCATTGAATTTGAAATAGCACAATAGAAACTATCCAATCTGAACAACAGATAAAATAGACTGAAAAAAAAATGAACAGAGCCTCAGGAATTTGTGGGTCTATAGGGAAATGTAATGTTTCTGTGATAAAAGTCCCAGATTAGAGGAGGAAGCCAGTGAGGCTTAAAAAGTACTTAAAGTAGCTACTGTTCAAAAAGTACTGCTAAAAGTAGATAAGGAAAAGTTCCCAAAATTGGCAAAAAACATAAACGTACAGAATCAAGAAGGTAAGCAAATCCCAAACAGGAAAAAACAAAAGAAATGTATATCAAGAGAAAACAAAGTTAAGCTTCTGAAAATTAAAGGCAAAACAAAAATCTTCAAAGCAACTAGAAAAGTGACACCTTAACTGTAGGGGGAAAGCAATTCAAATGACAGTAGATTTCTCATCAGAAACCATGGAGACAAGAAGGGAGTGGCACATTTTTTCAAAATCGAAATAAAATCGTTTTGAAATCAGAATCCTATAGTCAGTGAAAATATCCTTTAGAAATGAAGGGGAAATCAATATATTTTCAAATGAAAGAAAACTAAGAGAACTCATTGCCAGCAGATATACCCTAAACAAAAAAATGGCTAAAAAGATGTTCTCTAAATGAAATCAAATGATTAAAGTGGGAATCATGCAAAACTAGGAATGAAGAAAGACTATGGTAAGCAAAAGTATTGATAAATAAGATTGACTTTTCTTCTCGTCTTGAGTCTCCTAAAGTATGTTTGATGGTTAAAAAAAAATTGTAACACTATCTGATGTGGTTCTAAATGTATGTATAGGAAATATTTAGGACAACTTTATTATAAATGGTGGCGAGCAAAAGGAGGTAAAAGGAGGTAAGGTTTCTATACTTCACACAAACTAATAAAATAACCACCCCGGTAGACTGTTAGTTATGTATAGATAATGTAATAGCTAGAAGAACCATTAAAAAGTTGTATAAAAAGATATACTCAAAACCACTATAAATAAATCAAAAGGAAATTCTCAAAAAAATTTTAAGTAACCCACAGGAAGGCAGGAAAAAACAGAGAGAACAATAGGGGAAAAAAGTAAAATAGCAGACTTCAGCCCTAATATATCAAAATTATATTAATTTAAATGGTCTAAATACACCAATTAAAAGACAGATTAGGTCAGTGTATTAGGAAACATGATCTGACTGTAAGCCATCTGCAAGAAATTCACTTCAAATATAAAAGTAAAGGCAGGTTGAAAGTTAAAGGATGGAAAAAGATATAGTGGGCAAATATTAATCAAAAGAAAGCAAAAGTGGGGCCGGCCTGGTGGCGCAAGCGGTTAAGTGCGCGCGCTCCGCTGCGGCGGCCCGGGGTTCGCTGGTTCGGATCCCGGGCGCGCACCGACGCACTGCTTGGTAAGCCATGCTGTGGCGGCGTCCCATATAAAGTGGAGGAAGATAGGCACAGATGTTAGCCCAGGGCCGTCTTCCTCAGCAAAAAAAGAGGAGGATTGGCGGATGTTAGCTCAGGGCTGATCTCCTCACAAAAAAAAAAAAAAAAAAAAAAAGAAAGCAAAAGTTGCCACATTAAAATCAAACAAAGTAAACTTCAGAGCAAAGAAAATTGCCAGAAATGGACAGGGACATTATACACTGAAACAAGGATCAATCCACCAGGAAGATTAGCAATCTTAAATGTGTATGTACCAAATAACAGAGCTGCAAAAACTGTTAGAACTGAAAAAGAAATAGAAAAATGTATGAGTATAGTTGAAGATTTCAATACTCAGCTCTCAACAATTGATAGAATAACTAGACAGAAAAGGATATGGAATAACTCAACAACACCATCAACCAATAGACCTGATTACATTTATAGAACATTCCACCCAACCAGAGCAGAATATACATTTCTTCTCATGTGCCCATAGAACATATACCGAGATAAACCATATCAAAGACCATAAAATAGACTGCAACAAATTTAAAACAACTGAAATCATACAGAGTATGTTCTCTGCCCACTTGGAATCAAACTAGAAATCAATAAAAGAAAGATAAAAAGGAAATCTTCAAACACTTAGAATCTAAATAACACACCTCTGAATAAACTGTGGGTTAAAAAGGAAGTCTCAAGGGGAAAAATCAAATATAAATGGAAAAAATAAAAATGTAACATGTAAAATTTGTGAGACACAGCTAAAGCAGTGCTAAGAGGGAAATTTATAGTACTAAATGCATTCATCAGAAAAGAGAAAAACTCCAAATCAATAATCTAAGTTCCCAAATCAAGAACATAGAAAAAGAAGAGTAAAATAAACCCAAAGCAACTATAAGGAAGAAAGTAATAAAAATAAGAGCAGAAATCAATGAAATAGAAAACAGAAAAAAAAAATAGAGAAAATCAGTGAAACAAAGAGCTGGTTCTTTGAGAAGATCAATAACATTGACAATGCTCTGGCAGGAATGATAAGAAAAAAAAGAAAGATGATACAAATTTCAATATCAGTAATGAAACAAGTAATGAAACAAGATATAAATATAGGTCTTATTGATATCAAAAGGGTAATAAAGGGGCTGGCTCCATGGCATAGCAGTTAAGTGTGTGCACTCCGCCGCTGGTGGCCTGGGTTCAGATCCCGGGCACACACCAACACACCACTTGTCAGACCATGCTGTGGCGGCGTCTCACATAAAGTGGAGGAAGATGGGCACAGATGTTAGCTCAACGCCAGTCTTCCTCAGCAAAAAGAAGATTGGCATGGATGCTAGCTCAGGGCTGATCTTGCTCACAAAAAAAAAACAAAGTTAAAAAAAAGTGTAATAAAGAAATACTGTAAACAACTCTACACACACAAATATGACAACTTAGGTGAAATGGACCAATTCCTCAAAAATCACAAATTATTACAACTCAATTAACATGAAAATATTACATTAATAGCCCTATAACTAATAAGGAACTTGAATTACAATTTTAAAACTCCCATAAAAGAAATCTCCAGGCCCAGATGATTGCACTGGGGAACTTAACAAAACATTTAGAGAAGAATTAATACCAATTGTACACAATCTCTTCCAGAAAATAGAATAGGAAGGAACACTTCCCAGTTTATTTTACAAAGCTAGTATTACCCTAATACCAAAACCAGACAGACAAAGCACACAAGAAAGAAATACCTCTCATGAATATAAGCACAAAAATTCTTAACAAAATATTAACAAATAGAATTCAACAATATATAAAAAGAATTATACATCATGACTAAGTGGAAATTAGTCCAGGAATGAAGGGCTGGCTTAATATAAAAAATATTATTGGTGCCGGCCTGGTGGCGTAACAGTTAAGTGCACGTGCTCCGCTCCGGCAGCCCGGGGCTCGCAGGTTCGGATCCCAGATGCAGACGGATGCACCGCTTGTCAAGCCACGCTGCGGCGGCATCCCATATAAAGTAGAGGAAAATGGGCACAGATGTTAGCCAAGGGCCAGTCTTCATCAGCAAAAAGAGGAGAATTGGCAACAGATGTTAGCTTAGGGCTAATCTTCCTCATCAAAACAAATTATATATACATATATATACATATATATATATAAATGGTTTAATATACAATGTATCAATATACAATCTATCAATGTAACCTAACAGGCTAAAGAAAATCACAGAATCATATCAATCAATGCAGAAAAAAATTTGACAAAATTCAATATCCATTCTTATTTTTTAAAAAATAGACAGAAAAATAGACAAAGAGGGGGACTTCCTCAGCTTAATAAAGAGCATCAACGAAAAACCTACTGCTAACATGACGCTTATGGTGAAAGACTAAGATTGGGAACAAAGAGTGTCCACACACATCACTCTTATCCAACATAGTAAAGGAAACTCTATTCAGTGTAGTAAGCAAAAATAATGAATACAGATAAGAAAGGAAAAAATAAATCACCTATATTTGCAGTTAACAAGACTGTGTACACAGAAAATCCCAAGGAAACTAAAGAAAACCCGTAGAACTAATGAGTGAGTTCAGCAAGGTCAGAGGATATAAAACAAACATTTTTTGGTAGTTTTACATACTAGCAATGAGCATGTGAATCCCAAAATTAAAAACAGAATTTCATTTACAATTGCTCAAAAAAAATAGAGGACTTGTATGCTGAAAACTACAAAACACTGATTAAACCATTGAAAGAATATCTGAATAAATGAAAAGATATAACATGACTATGGATGAGAAGCTTATCATAGTAAAGATGTCATTTCTCCCCAACTTGATACACTGGCATAATACAATTCCTATCAAAATCCCAACAAGATTTCTTGTAGACAATATTATTTTAAAATGTATATTGAAAGATAAAAGAACTAGAATAGCTAAAACAATTTTGAAAAAGAAGAATAAAATGGAAGGAATTAGTCTACCTGATTTCAAAATTTATTATATAGTATATATATGCATGTATGTGTATGCAAATATATGTATGTGTGTATATGTATGTGTATGTGTATATATGTGTGTATACATTCAATATTCAAGACTGTGTATGCCACTGGAGAAAGAATAGACACATAGGTGAATGCAACAGAAGAGAAAATGCAGAAATAGACCCACACAAATATGTCCAACTGATTTTGACAAAGTATAATTTGTAAAATTTGATGGAGTAAAAACAGCCTTTCAACAAATGGTACTGGAGCAACTGGACATCCATAAGTGAAAAAGAAGAACGTCAACCTAAGTCTCACACCTTGTATAAAAACTTGCTCAAAATGGATCATAGACTTAAAGGTAAAATATAAAACTTTTAGGAAAAAACTTAGGAGAAAATCTTTGGAATCTAAAGCTAGGCAAAGAGTTCATAGACTTGACACCAAGGGCATGATCCATAAAAAAAAAAAGATGTTAGATTTTATCAAAATTTAAAAACTTTTGTGCTGCAAAAGATTCTATTGAGAGATTGAAAAGACACATTACAGATTGGGGAAAAAATATTTGCATGCTACATACATAACATAGGACTAGTATCTAAAATGTCTAAAGAACTCAGAAAACTCAAAGTAAAAAAATACATAATCCAGAGGCTGGCCTGGTGGCACATCAGTTAAGTGCACGTACTCTGCTTCGGCAGCCTGGGGTTCATAGTTTTGGACCCCAGGTGCACACCGATGCACCGCCTGTCAAGCCATGCTGTGGCGGCATCCCGTATAAAAAGTGGAAGAAGATGGGCACAGATGTTAGCCCAGGGCCAATCTTCCTCAGCAAAAAGGAGGAGGATTGGCATTGGATGTTAGTTCAGGTCTGATCTTCCTCACTACATAAATAAATAAACCAATTAGAACATAGGCAAAAGACATGAGGGAATATTCTACAAAAGAAGATATATGGATGGCGAATAAACATATGATAAGATGTTCTACATTATCAGTCATTCAGGAAATGAAAATTAAAATCATGAGATATCACTATACAACTATCAGAAAAAATACTGACAACACCAAATGCTGACAAGGATGCAGAGATGCTGGATCACTAATGCATAGCTGGTGGAAACATAAAAAGGTACAGACAATCTGGAAAACAGTTTGAAAGGTTCTGAAAAAACTAACATGCAACTACCATACAACCTAGCAATTGTACTCCTGGGCATTTATTCCAGAGAAATGAAGATTATGTTCACACAAAAACCTATACACAAATGTTTATAGCAGCTTTACAGCTCAAAACTGGAAATAACCCAAACATCATTCAAAAGGTAAATGGTTAAACAAACTGTGGTTTGTTTACCATGGAATACTACTCAACAATAAAAAGGAACAAACTATTGATATACACAACATCTTGGATGAATCTCTGTAAAATTAAGATGAGTGGGGAAAAGTCAATACCAAAAGGTTACATTTATATGACTCCATTTATATACCATTCTTGAAAAATTGTACAAATTATAGAGAAATTTATAGAAATTATAGTAATTGCCAGGAGTTGAGGGTGCTGAGCAAGAGGGAAGGAGGTGTGTATGTAAAAGGCAACATGAAAGATCCTTGTGGTGATGGAAATATTCTGTATATTGAATGAATCATCATCAATATCCTGTTTGTGATACTCTACTATAGTTTTGTAAGATAATACCATTGAGTGAAACTTGGTGAAGTGTACATGGGAGATCTCTCTGTATTTTTTCTTACAACTTCATGTGAATCTACAAATATCTCAAAATAAAAAGTTTAATTAAAACAAAACAGAAGAACATTAAAAATTTGAAAAAAAAATAGTATGTGATGTTCCAGAACATTTCATAGTTGAAGAGTCTTATTATTATTATATCTATTATTATATCTTATGTTGAAGAGTTTTATTATTAAACAAGAAAAAATGTGTTGATAAAGCATATAATTAAAGAATTTCAGCTTTGTGCAGTGGCATTATTATAGCTGATGAGGTTTATCAGAGATGTGATGATTGTTAATTGAAAATAATTTCGGGGTAATATAAGAATAAAACAAACCTAAGTAAACAAAAGGCACTTTAAAAAACATAAAAAAATAATGAATAAGTAATTATAAGAACAGTTAAATTGATTTTTTTTAATATAAGGTGAGAATAATGATAATAAAATTGACAAATTTCATTAAGAAAAATTTTTAAAAAATACAAATTTAAAGTTTGTAAAGGAGACAGGAGCTATTTTTTTTTTAAAAAGAGACAGAGAGTGATGTCAGTATCATGGTGGAATGATTTATTACTTTAGTCTCTCCTCTTTAAGTTACAACTAAATGGACATTCATTAACCAGCAGAGGATTCCCTACACAGCACAACAGGACTTCTGAGAGATCTACACAGCTATACCTCTGAAGGTGGGTAGATTGGATCTCCAGCAGGCAGTGAAACTAGGTGAGTGCACACTTCCCCCTCCCCAGCGGCAGCAAGCCAGGTCGCAGATACTCACACAGTGGCTGGCGCAACTGTATAAGAGGAGGCCGGGACAGTCCGGCCTGCGTGAACACTTTTGGAGCTGCAGCATGACCTGCAGGAATGCCTAATATGCCACAGCAGCCCTGCCAGTGGGAATGCTCTAAACCAAGTGGTAGGGGCTCAGCCCCTGCGAAGGCGCCCACCCAAGAAGAACAGCAAAGGTGAGAAGGTGCCCTGCCTGCTTAGAAGGCACCGCTGCTCATGGCACACAGCAGTTCACGGGACCACTGAGTGGTGGCTCAGCCCCCATGTGGGCACACCTTGCCCTTAGCACAGTGCAGGCAGAAGGTGCCCCCCCACCCCACACAGTAGGCACCCTCACCCATGGAGAACAGCAGCCTGTGGAATTCACTGAGAGGCAGCTTAGCCCCTACATGGGTGCCCCTCCCCCCAGTGAAGCACCGGTGAGAAGGCAACCTGCTTACTCAGAAGGTACCCCATCCACAGAGCACAGCAGCCCACAGGTCCCAATAAGTTACGGCTCAGCCTCTGCATAGTTGCCCCTCCCACCTAGCACACAGCAGCTCAGCTGGTCCCCTGCTGAGCACAGAGGCCCTGCCTACAGTGCCCAATCCACCACCTAATGCAGAGACCCTGCCCACGTGAGTGCAACCTGCAGAGCAGCTGCGGCCAGTCCACCAAAATGCTGAGTAGCCCTACCTGCACAACTTCCAGCAGATAGGGTGAAACCAGAAAATACAGCTCCTGCTCCCCCCCCACCCCAGCGGTGGCAGGTGGAATCTGAGACCTGATACTACCACAAATGTGCTGGAAAAGGATCAATTCATCAAGCACCGTGAAGAACTACAGTAACACTTCAGAGCAGACGGAAAATGACAAGTCTCCAGAAACCAATTCTGAAGTCCAATTTACAATCTAAATGACAGAGAATTCAAAATACTTGTCATAAAGAAACTCAATGAGTTACAAGAAAACTCAGAAAGTTCAGTGAGCTCAGGAATAAAATTAACGAGCAGAAAGAATACTTTACCAAAGAGATTGAAACTCTAAAAAAAAAAAAACAGAAATTCTGGATATGAAGAACATAATTAATGACATAAAAAGTAATTTAGAAATCTTAAAAAATAGAGCTGATGTTATGGAGGACAAAATCAGTGAATTAGAGGACACAAATATAGAAATGCTATAGGTAGATGAGGAGAGAGAACTAAGATTTTTAAAAAGTGAAGAAATTCTTCGAGAAATATCTGACTCAATTAGGAAATGCAATATAAGGATTATAGGTATTCCAGAGAGAGAAAGGAGCAGAGAGATTGTTCAAAGAAATAATAGCTGAGAACTTCCCAAACCTGAGGAAAGAACTGGGCTTACATGTACATGAAGCCAATAGAACTAATTACATCAAAACAAAAAGACCTTGTCCAAGGCATATAACAGTAAAACTGGCAAAAGTCAACAACAAAGAAAAAATATTAAGGGCAGCAAAGCAGAAGAAAATAACCTACAAATGAAACCCTATCAGGCTTTCAGTGGATTTCTCAGCAGAAATCTTACAGGCTAGAAGCGAATGGAATGATATGTTCAAAATACTGAAAGACAAAAATTTCTAGCCAAGAACACTCTATCCAGAAAAACTATCCTTCAGATCCAATGGAGAAATAAAAGATTTCCCAGACAAACAAAAGCTGAAGCTCATTGCAACTAGACTTCTCTCCTCTCTTAAAAGAAATGATGAAGGAAACCCTCCTTCCTGAAACAAAAAGGCAAAAGTTTACAAAGCTTTGAGCAAGGAGATAAATGGACAGACAAAATCATAAAGTTGCAGCTCACTATCAGAACAGGTTAGCAAACACTTAATTAGAACATTATAGATAAAGTTTAGTTATTTAAAAATAACTAAATAATAAGTTATAGTTATTTAAAAATAACTATAAACACTTCAATTTAGTCACAAACTCACAACACAACAAAGAATAATTTATGACAACAATAACTCAGAAAGTGAAGAGGAAAGGGATGGAACCTGCTTAGGCCAATAGAGATAAGAGGCTATCAGCAAATTGACTATCTCATGTATGAGATCTTTTATAAAAACCTCATGGTAGCCACTAAACAAAGAATTAGAATAGAGCCAAAAATCATAAATAAAGAGAAAACTGAGAAAACCATCACGGAAAACCACCAAACTGAAATGGCAGTCAGAAATACAAAGGAAGAGAGACATTAGAAATATGGAACAATCAGAAAATAAGAGATAAAATGGCAGTATTAAGCCCTCATATGTCAATAACCACTCTAAATATAAATGGATTGAATTCTTCAATCAAAAGGCACAGAGTGGCTGGATGGATTAAAAAACAAGACACAACAATATGCTGCCTCCAGGAAACACATCTCAGCTCTAAAGAGAAACACAGGCTCAGAGTGAAGGGATGGAAGATGATACTCCAAGCAAACAGAAAGCAAAAGAAAGCAGATGTTGCCATACTTACATCAGACAAAGCAGACTTCAAGATAAAAAAGACAAGGAGAGACAAGGGGGGCAGTATATAACAATAAAAGGGACATTCCACCAAGAGGAAATAACACTTATGAATATATATGCACCTAATACAAGAGCAACAAAGTATATAAAGCAACTACTAACAGATCTAAAGGGAGAAAATGACAGCAACAGAATAATAGTAGGGGATCTCAACACCCTGCTTATATTAATGGATAGATCATCCAGACAGAAAGTCAACAAGGAAACAGTGGCCTTAAATGAAACACTAGACCAGATGGACTTAATAGATATATATAGAACAGTCCACCTGAAAACAGGAGAATACACACTCTTCTCAAGTGCACGTGGAACATTCTCAAAGATAGACCATATGTTGGGAAACAAGGCAAGCCTCAATAAATTTAAGAAGATTGAAATCATATCAAGCATCTATTCTGACCACAATGCTATGAAACTAGAAATCAACTATAAGAAAAACAGCTGGGAAACCACAAACATGTGAAGACTAAACAAAATACTACTGAACAACCACTGGATCAATGAATAAATCAAAGGAAAAATCAAAAACTATCTGGAGACAAATGAAAATGAAAATACAACAAACCAACTCTCATGGGATGCAGCAAAAGCAGTTATAAAAGGGAAATTTATAGCAATAAAGGCCAACCTCAACCAACAAGAAAAATCTCAAATAAGTAATCTTAAACTAGACCTAACAGAACTAGAAAAAGAGAGCAAACAAAGCCCCAAATCAGGAGAAGGAAGGAAATAATCAAAATTAGAGCAGAAATAAATGAAATAGAAGCTAAAAAAAAGCAAGTAGAAAGGATCAATGAAACAAAGATCTGGTTCTTTGAGAAGATAAACAAATTGACAAACCCTTAGCCAGAATCATTAAGAAAAAAAGAAAGAAGCCTCAAATAAATAAAAGTAGAAATGAAAGTGGAGAAATTACAATGGATACCACGGAAACACAAAGGATTATAAGAAAACAGTATGAAAAACTATATACCAACAAATTGGATAACCTAGAAGAAATGGATAAATTCTTACATGCATACAACCTTCCAAAATTGAATCAAGAAGAAATAGAGAAATCATACGGTATTTGACCTTGTCCCTCTGACTTATTTCACTTTGCATTATACCCTCAATGTCCATCCATGTTGTCACAAATGGCTGGATTTCATCCTTTCTTATGGCTGAGTAGTATTCCATTGTGCATATATACCACAGCTTCTTTATCCATTCGTCCCTTGATGGGAACTTAGGTTGCTTCCAAGTCTTGGCTATTGTGAATAACGCTGCAATTTGGTGGTGAACATGATGTAATCTGTGCAGAAGTGGAGGTGTAGTGATGTACACCTGAAATTTTTACAATGTTGTAAACCAATGTTACTGCAATAAACAAAAATTAAAAATAAATAAATAAATAAATAAATAAATAAATAAATAAATAAATAAAATAAAGAAGAAATAGAGAATCTGCATGGACCCAAAACAAGTAAAGAGATTGAAACAGTAATCAAAAACCTACCAAAAAATAAAAGCCCAGGACCAGATGGTTTTTCTGGTAAATTCCACTAAACATTCAAAGAAGATTTAATACCTATCCTTCTCAAACTATTCCAAAAAATTGAAAAATAACACTTCCTAACTCATTCTATGAGGTCAACAATATCCTGATACAAAAGCAAGACAAGGACAACATAAAAAAGGAAAATTACAGACCAATATCGCTGATGAATATAGATGCAAAAATCCTCAATAAAATATTGTCAAACCTCATACAGCAATACATTAAAAGGCTCATACACCATGATCAAGTGGGATTTATACCAGGGATGCAGGGATGGTTCAACATCCACAAACCAATCAACATGATACACCAAATTAAGAAAATGAGAAATAAAAATCACATATGATCTCAATAGATGCAGAGAAGGCGTTTGACAAGATCCAACAACTGTTTATGATAAAAACTCTCAAAAATGGGTATAGAAGGAAAGTACCTCAACATAATAAAGGCCATATATGACAAATCCACAGCCAACATCATACTTATCAGTGAACAATTGAAAACCATCCATCTGAGAACAGGAACAAGACAAGGGTGCCTACTCTTGCCACTCCTATTCAACATAGTATTGGATGTTTGGGCCAGAGCAATTAGGCAAGAATAAAGAAATAAAAGGTATCCAAATTGGAAAGGAAGAAGTGAAGCTCTCACTGTTTGTTGATGACATGATTCTATATATAGAAAAACCTGAAGAATCCACCAGAAAACTATTAGAAATAATCAACAATTACAGTAAAGTTGCAGGTACAAAATCAACTTAGAAAAATCAGTTGCATTGCTATACACTAATAACAAACTAGCAGAAAGAGACCTCAAGAACACAATCCCATTTACAATCATGACAAAAAGAATAAAATATCTAGGAATAAATTTAACCAAGGAGGTGAAAGACCTATACACTGAAAACTATAAGACACTATTGAAAGAAACCAAAGAAGACATAAAGAAATGGAAAGATATTCCATGCTCGTGGATGAGAAGAATAAACATAGTTCAGGTGTCCTATTACCTAAAGCAATCTACAGATTTGATGCAATCCCAATTAGAATCCCAATGACATTCTTCACGGAAATAGAACAAAGAATTCTAAATTTATATGGAACCACAGAAGACCCTGAATAGCCAAAGCAATCCTGAGGGGAAAAAAAAAGCTGGAGATATCACAACCCTTGACTTCAAAATAAACTTCAAATCTGTGGTAATTAAAACAGCATGGTACTGGCGCAGAAACAGACACACAGATCATTGGAACAGAATTGAAAGCCCAGAAATAAAACCACACACATCTATGGACAGCTAATCTTTGAAAAAGGAGCCACAAACATACAATGGAGAAAGGAAAGTCTCTTTAATAAATGGTCCTGTGGGGACCAGCCCAATGACATGGTGGTTAAGTTAGGACACTCTGCTTCAGTGGCCTGGGGTTTGTGGGTTCGGATCCCAAGCATGGACCTATGCACTGCTCACTAAGCCATGCTGCAGCAGTGTCCCACATATAAAATACAGGAAGATTAGCACAAATGTTAGCTCAGGAACAATCTTCCTCAAGCAAAAAGAGGAAGATTTGCAACAGATGTTAGCTCAGGGCCAATCTTCCTCACCAAAAATAAATAAATAAGTAAATGGTGTTGGGAAAACTGGAGAGCCATGTGCAAAAGAATGAAAGTAGGCCATTATCTTGAACCATACACAACAATTAACTCAAAAGGTATTAACGACTTGAATGTAAGACCTGAAACCATAAAACCCCTAGAAGGAAATATAGGCAGTACACTCTTTGACATCAGTCTTAGCAGCATCTTTTTGAACACCATGTCTACTCAAGCATGGGAAACAAAAAAATCAAACAAATGGGACTACATCAGAATAAAAAGCTTCTGCAAGGCAAAGGAAACCATGAACAAAACAAAAAGACAACCCACCAACTGGGAGAAAATATTTGCAAATCATGTATCTGACAAGGGGTTAATCTCCAAAATGTATAAAGAACTCATACAACTCAACAACAACAAAAAAAAAACCACCTGATCAAAAAATGAGCAGAAGATAAGAACAGAAATTTTTCCAAAGAATATATACAGATGGCCAAAGGGCATATGAAAAGATGTTCAACATCACTAATTATTAGAGAAATGCAAATCAAAACTGCAATGAGATATCGCCTTACACCTGTCAGAATGGCTATGATTACCAAGACAGAAAATAACAAATGTTGAAATGTTGGCAAGGATGTGGAGAAAAGAGGACCCTCGTATACTGCTGGTGGGAATGTAAACTGGTGCAGCCACTATGGAAAACAGTACAGAGATTTCTCAAAAGATTAAAAATAGAAATACCATGTGATCCAGCTATCCCACTACTGGGTATTTATCCAAAAAACATGAAATCAACAATTCAAAGAGATTTATGCACCCTTATGTTCACTGTAGCATTGTACACAATAGCCAAGACATGGAAGCAACCCAAGTGCTCATTGACTGATGAATGGATAAAGAAGATGTGGTATATATATATATACAATGTATTACTGGTCAGCTATAAGAAAAAGACAAAATCATCCCATTTGCAACAACATGGATGGACCTTGAGGGTGCGATGTTAAGCGAAATAAGCCCGACAGAGAAAGACAAACATCATATGATTTCACTCGTATGTGGAAGATAAACAAACATATGGACAACGAGAACAGATTAGTGGTTACCAGGGGGAAGAGGGTGGGGGATGGGTGAAACAGGTAAAGGTGCACATATGTATGGTGACGAATAAAAACTAGACATTGGTGGTTAACATGATGTAGTATATACAGAAACCGATATATAATAATGTACATCTGAAATTGCACATTATAAACCAATATGACCTCAATAAAATAATTGGAAAAAAAAAGAATAAAATGATCTGATATGCCCTAAAAAAAAAAAAGACAATTAAAATGTATAAGAAAATATCCAAGACCATATTTCACTAAAAATCTGAAAAAGTTAATAAATAAAATTAGCTGGGAAAATATATATATAAGCAAAATTAACTTAAGAAACAAAAATCACAAATGGATTTTCAACTATAGGTGGTGTACAGTAAAGAATTCATGTTGCCCAAAGAAAGGTCTTGCCCCTTTGCCCCCAGCTCCTGGAGAAGGTAACCTCCAAACCACTGGCATAGCCTGCCTGTTGAGAGTGTCTTTATTTACCTAGAGGCCTGGGGCCATTTCAGATAGTCTATGCTAATAATACAATTTATGGTTGGGGAGGAGGGGCTTTAGGCCACTTGGCAGCAGCTTGACCTCTGGAGGGGCTACATACTAAGGTCAGCCGCAGAGGTGGTCAACCATATCTACCTGACCCAGCCCCAATAAAATGTCTGGACACCAAGGCTTGAGTGAGCTTCCTTGATTGCAATATTCCACGCATGTTACCACACATCATTGCTGGGAAAAGTAAGCACTGTTTGCATGACTCCACTTGGAGAAGACAACTGGAAGCTCTGTAGGTGGCGTCTCCTATACCCTGCCCCACGTGCCTCTTCCCTTGGTTGATTTTAATCTGTATCTTTTCACTGTAATAAACTGTAACTGTGAGTATAACAGCTTTGCTGAGTTCTGTGAATCCTTCTGCTGAATTATTGAACCTGAGGGTGGTTTTGAAGACCCCTGAACTTGCAGTTGATGTCAGAAACAAAGATGGTCTTGGGGACAACCTGAATTTTGCAGAGAGAGAAAAAAGAAAAGTTAGAAAATTACTGCAAAGCCAGATGATTTTACTATTGATTATTTGAAACTTCTAAGCAACAAATGATCCCTATGTTATAGAAATTATACACAAATATTTTTAAAGATGCTAAGCGACCCAATTAATTTTATGAAATTAACATTAAAATGATACAAAATACTAATTTTTAAAAATAGCAAGCACTTCAAAACATGCTAAGTAAAAAAAAGCCAGTCACAAAGGACCACATATTATATGATTGCATTTATATGAAATATTCAGAACAGGCAAATCTATAGAGATAGATATTAAATTAGTTGTTGCCTAGGACTGGATGGGGGGAGGAAGTGGAGGAGGAGGTTGGGGGGTGACAGCTAGAGGCAAGGGGTTTCTTTTTAGGGTAAGAAAATGTTCTAAAATTTGTTGTGGTAAGGGATGCATAACTCAATGAATTTAATAAAAGCTATAGAATGATACACTTTAAATGAGTGGATTATATGGTATGTGAATAATATTTCTATAAAGCTGTTGAAAATATAAATAGCAAGATACACATAAGTTGATCAATTTCATTTATCAGTATAGATTCTATAAGAAATATTAAAATAACAAATGCTACTAAATTATGTATGAACCATTCACTAAGACCAAATAGGATTTATCCCAAGACTGTAAGGATGTTTTAATATTAGGAAATATACTAACATATATTAAAATTTTCACCAAATTTTTTTAAGTTTCAAAGGATAGCAGACTTGTATTTGATCAAAACCAATAAACATATGTTTTTAAAATTTATTTTTAATAGGCCATATTTGGATTCTCCTGGCAATGACCTTTGTGGTTGACTTCTCAACAATGATTCCACCTTACTTTCTTGAATAATTTAGGTCCTAATTAATTTAGGCCCATCTCTTCCTGCAGGTCAATGATTAGTTCAGGGATAGGTAAACCTAAATTTACTAGGAAAATAGATTTCTTACTCTTAAGACAGTCATAAGAAATTGACTTTTCTCATTTTCTCAATGTGCTTGTGTACACTGTTGTTACTGGAATCCATCATCAGACCATGAGGGAAGAAATCAATCTAAGTAAGGAGTGAACGGTAGGAATAAGAAAGCACTGTTTGTGTTTATGATGGCATCATTTAGTCAGTATGTTATTTCTGTTACTTGCAGCCAAAACCAACCTAACAAATATACTTTGTTAAAAGGAATAATAATAATAATGTATTAAACTTAACATTGAACTTATATAACAATAAGCACTAAAGAGTTCTCCACAAGAATTAGTAACAAGTATGCTTATTATCAAAAATCACTGTTTAAAATTGTTATGGAAACTAACCCTGCAATAAGACATTAAACAGAAATGAGAACTACAACTATTGAGCAAGAAAATAAGATAGTATCTAATACCGTTGTTAGGTACCAGGAATTAATTGCCTTACCTACATCAACTCAATCCATAAAACACCTCTGTGATGTAGATGCTATCATTATCTTCATTTTACAGGAAAAGCAAGGAGAATTTAAGGAACTTAAGTAAGTGCAGGAATTGGGATTTGTTCCCAGGCAGACTGGTTCCAGAGATCACAGCCTTAATATATATATCCTTTTCATAATTTGCACATGAAATAACTATTTACCTACAACACACCCACACATACACAAGATGTATAATAAACTCTAAAAGTTTTAGAATTACGAAGAATGCTTAATAAAAATTCTAGATACAGGATTAAAGAAAAGAGTTAACAGCTGGTTCCCTTCCTCTAGCCCATGGATGACTACAGCTAACTCAAGGAATTGTTAGGCATATATCTATAACGGTTCCAAGATAAATAATAGTCTCCAGCTAAGGATGTGTACTGTACCACGCACCTATACCTCATTGTTGAAATTATCAAGGAGTAAGGAATCTATATTGATAAGATGCAGCTGCACTGCAGAATGGGCTCTATTTTTGTGTTTCTAAAGAGGCTACTTGATAAACTACATAAAAGTTGAAGGGAGCCTGGAACTGATGGCTTCCCTAAGTCGAGATGGTCTCCCCACACAGCCTCATCTCTCATCACCACACACATATCAAGTGTGAAGTTATTAAATAACTGGGATGTTGGAATCTGGGCCTGAAAATCACAAAACCTCTTCTGTGTTGTTCCTGTGCATGCTGTTTTCTTGTCCATCTGTATCTTTTCCTAATGCTAAATTAACTTAAAGCTAGGTGAAGCCTATTGTATCTTGTGAGTTTGGTTGTTACTCCAAAACCAAGACCACTGCTGCAGAATGGGCATTGCACAAGGAAATGCCAGTCGATTTTCTATATGCCTGAAATAACCAACTAGAAGGTGCATGCAGAATAGCATCCTTTAACAAAAAAAAAGTATAAAACAATGCTAGCAAGAAATGTACATCAATATTTAAAGATGGCAAAGGTGAAATGAGATAAGCATTTTCTAAGTCTTCTGTGGCAGGAATCTATTATAATACACTCTTTCTAGGAAAAAAAATTTTCATATTTATTAAAATGAACCTGTAAAATATTTCTGTCTTTTTAACCATTCATTTCATTTCTAATAATGTATCTTAATGAAATAATCACAGTCTAGACACATATATGTGGACAAAACTACCCATCACTGTGTAGTAATAAAAAAAAAATTAAGGTAAATAAATATGATTTACTATTAGGAGCTATCAAAAACGTTTTTTAGAGACAGAGATTGAACTGGTGGTTACCAGAGGAGAAGAGGGAAGGAGGAGGGTGAAAGGGGTAAAAAGGCACATGTGTGTAGTAATGGACGGTAATTAGTCTTTGGGTGGTGAACGTGATGTAATCTACACAGAAATAGAAATATAGTGATGTACACCTGAAATTTATATAATGTTATAAGCCAATGTTACTCCAATAAAATAAATAGGCAAATAAATAGAAGAGACACTTTATGTACACAAAATTTTTCAACTATTTATGTTTAATTGATTAATAGTTTAATGCTTAGCTTTTAAAATCTAATAAATTGTTGGCCTTTTAATAAAAATAATAATAATGTTTTTGAAGAATGTTAAATAGCTTAGGGTAGGATTAAAGATAAAAAGCTAGAGGCAAAAAGCAGAATTCAAGACTGTATGCAGAGCATAATTCCAACCATGTTACACACACACACACACACACACACACACACACCCCACTCAAGCATATATGTTGGAAATACACTAAAATATTAACCATGTTCTATCAGAGAGTAGGATTATGCCTAATTTTTGTTGTTTTACACCACTAAAACTTAATCTCCATGAGAGTAAAAATACATCTGTCTTGTTCACTGCTATATTTTGAGAATGCCTCATATATAATAGGTGCTAAAGAAACATATCTTGAATGAATGAATATTTTTATTCTCTTCATTTTCTAAAATAAATATTTTTTACTTTCTAGTAGGACAAATTCAATCATTATTTTAAACTGTGTTTATGTCTATATAATCTATACTTGAGTAAATTCTATTTACTCAATTTGTAATGGTATAATTTGTAAATGGGCTAATTTCTGTATATGGGAATTTATGCATCATATAATTCTAATATAAAATATTTTGCTCCCAAACTCAAATCTATGCACCCAGAACATCAAATTTATTAGTTATTTCTTTTGCTCAACAAATAATAGTTAGGAAGTATATCTATATCCAGAATCTTTTTGACTTTACATTTTCTCCCTTATTCTCAATTTCCACATCAAAAAATATAGTTAGATAATATAATCCAGAGATACAAACTTGGGCACTCATTAATGAAATGTTTTCATAGAGATAAGATTTCTTTCTTAACAAATAAAAGTTTAAGTATATCTGAAATAAAGTTCTAAGTGATTATCAGGGTTACTTGAAAATAAAGAGATTCTTGATCAAAATTTCATTCAGTAATACATGTGGAGCTTTGTGATCCTCCAAGAGAAATACTGGGTCGAAGGAGCAGATGTCTGACAAACTCTTTGATTGTAATGATGGAGGCCAGTTCAAACCAGCTTAAGCAAAAAGGAAAGTTAATGATTTACTGAATCAGGAAGCCATGGATACATACGGCATCTGGCACAGTGGAATCAGCGGGCTCACAGAATGCTCTCAGGGCTCTCTTTCTCTCTCCATCTTGTGATTCTGTCACTCTACCTAGCTACATTCTGCATGCAGGCTGTCACCACATGGTGGTCAATATGGCCACCAGCAAGCCAACCACATCTTTCCAGCTTAACATTTCCAGAAATAGAATTTCCCTCTGTCCATATATCAATCCTATGGAATACTCTGCTTGACCCTTACCTCAAGTTGGTCAAATTCAAGGTTAAGCACACAGTCCTCAAGGCTGCCACATCTGCCCAAGACTTCTGACACCAACTGCAAGGAGTAAACCAAAGTGCAAAGTCAGAGGGAATAGTCCCCATGAGACTGCCCTTACTTCAGACACCAGCCACAAGTTCAGGGGTCCTAAAAGGCCACCCTCACTTCAGACCAACTAGCTACAAATTCAGGGGTTCCGATGACCACCCTCAGGTTTGATAATTTGCTAGAACCACTCACAGGACTCAGGAAAACATTAGACTTATTATTACAGTTTTATTATAGAAAAAAGATACAAGTTAGAACCAGCCAAAGGAAAAGATACATCGGGCAAAGTCTGGAAGAGTTCCAGATGCAAAGCTTTCATCATCCTCAGGGATGCAATACTCTCCCAGCACCAATGTATGACAATACTCTAAGAGTACTACCAGCTAAGGAAGCTTACTCAAGCTTCTGTGTCCAGAGTTTTTATTGGGGTTTAATGTGTAGGCGTGATTGATTGAATAATTGCCCGGGGTAATGGAGTTTAACTCAGTCTCCAGCCCGTATACTTCCCGGAGGTCAGTCCGACATCACGTGGTCTGAGGGGTCCACCATGAGTCATTTTGTTAACATAGACTACCAGATGTGGTCCAGGGGCCCACCGTGACTAACAAAGACACTCCTAGCAGGAAATTCCAAGGGTTTAGAGGTTACCTCCCAGGAACTGGGGACAAAGGCCAGACTTCTCTTTGAGCTGAGGCCAAATTCTTTATTATACAGTCTTATTTGCCCATTCCTAAAAGAATGGGTCACTGAGGCTTAGTGAATGATATAATCTGATTGGCCAAACTGGATCTGTTTACATCCCAGTGGTGGGAGTATGGAGTGCTGGAGAGGAAGTTCCCAGAAGGAACCACAAGAATAAAGCCAGGATAATACATATGTAGAACAGACATCACATTTGTCCACTGCAACAGGTCATAAATATTACTTCACTATCCAAAAATATCCAGACTTTAAAAACTAATAAAAGTCTTAGGGGAATAGGAAGAAATGATTCTAAAAACCCTATGATTAGCAACTAATCAAATAGAAATCTTTCTAAGTGAAACATTAAGCATGCATATAAAAAAGGTATTTGAAGAGTATGGTTTCAATAAATAATTGTCTATAGGATGAACTTTAAAATTAGGAATACATTTTTCCTTTTTTTTCCTTTAAACTGTAATGCCTAATAAATACGACTGTTTTCATTTGTGAAAGAATAAAAGCCTCAGTTTTCTTATTTGCAGTATGAGGTTATTACTTACCTGCCACATAGGATTATTAAAAGGATTAGAGAAAATGTTTGTAAAATGCCAAGCACGATGTCTGGCATCTAATAGCATCTGTTGTTGCTGCTGCTCCAGATGAAAACCCACAGCTCACACAGAGCAAGCGAGATAACCCACTTTGGACGATCACTACCTGAGAAAAGCAGAACTCAGAGGAATCACTTTTTAGTGCTTTAGAATAAGAGAGCACTGCATAAAGGAAAGAGGTTTGAGTCGGGAAACAAAAGTCCTGATTTCATGCTTCTTTCCTACCACTTTATGTGCCAAGTAACCATGGGCAAGTCACTTGACCTCTATTGGCCTCAACTATTACACCTGTAAAGTGGGGATAACAGTATCTTTTTTACTATCTTGCTGGATTTTTCATGTGATATGTTGAGAAAGTATTATGCAAAATGAGCGGCACTAGTAGTCATATGACTATCTTTTGCTTTGTACGTATAAAGAAATATTATACAGTTAAGGCAAAATACGTAAACGCCAATTGCTTGCATAATTATTATGTCAAGAGAGAAAAGTTTTTTTTATTACTCCACAAACATGAAAAACACTTTACCACATTTAAAAAAAAAGCATAAAATGTTAAAGATATATCTAATAATTTATGTTACATCAAGGGTTACAACTTATGACTAAGAAGAAAAGATAGATGGCTATGTAATCTTGTATAGTTAGCAGCATTAATAGCAGAACTAACCAATGCCAATCGTCTCAACTAGAAGACTGGCAGTGGCACAGTATGATGGGATTATGACCATCATCTTCTGAATACTCAAGCTCCACGTTCCGTGGAAACTAATTTCTCAGGCCAGATAGGATATATTTAGTTTCATTATATTGAGGATCATATGATTTAAACAATCACTTTTAGCCTGAAAGAGTTGGTAGAATTTCTAAGTTGTGACCAAAGAATAATCTAGACCCCAAGACAAGCTTCCTCATCAATAATAAGCATCTTCCCTTTTCCAACTGAAAATGTCAAAGGGCTATGCTGATGTAATTTTCCATATAGTCTTAGCATCATAGTACTTCAAAGCACATTGCTTCAAAGCCAGACTCCCAGCCTGGAAATCTTCAAGCATCTTCGACTCCTCCAGCCCTTCAAGCCCTCACATTCAATCAGTTATTAAATCTCCAGGATCTTTCCTTAAAATATCTCTCACAGTTGTTCCTTTATCTCCATTCTCTCTGCCACCATCACAGTCCACGTCATCACCTTTTGCCAAAACTCTCTCTCCTCCAGTTTCTTCTCCCTTCAATCCAGCCTGTAAATCTCTGCCCACTTATCTCCCTAAAATACCACTTACATCCTGCCACGTCCTTGCCCAGGAGCCTATAATCCAGTCAACCCTTTGATTCCAGGGGGAGGAGCTTTTAAAAAGCGTTAATGCCCAAGTTCCACCTGAAGAGGTTCTGATTTAATTTATCTGGGATGGAGTCCCGTCAGTAATTTTTCTTTAAAAGTTCCTCAGATGTTTCTTTTTTTTGTTGATAATTTTACTTATTTTTTTTGCCCCAAAGCCCCAGTAGATAGTTGTATGTCATCGCTGCACATCCTTCTAATTACTGTACGTGGGACGCAGCCTCAGCATGGCCAGAGAAGCCGTGCGTCGGTGCTTGCCCAGGATCCAAACCAGGGCCGCCAGCAACGGAGCGCGCGCACTTAACCGCTAAGCCATGGGGCCGGCCCTCCTCAGATGTTTCTAATGTGCAGCCAGGTCGGGGAACCACCGTGATGAATCTCTATTGCCTATTAAGTCAAGCTAGAACTCCTGTGACAGACACCACGGGTGCTTTGCCCAGATTCCCTCTGACCCCTTTGACCTTTCTGTGTGCCCATCCCCTGGCTTCAGTGATTTGCTTCTAATGGCCATCAGCACATGCTAGTTTCTTCTGCCCCTGAGTTCCTAGAGCTACTTTGTCCCTGCTCCTGCAGAGAAAACAGGAAGGGCCAGGGAGTTTATATCCCTTGGGATAGGGATGTAGCCCATAGTCAATGCCCAAGTAACGTGGGAGTATGAATGCCTACCTCCCTCACCTGGATATGGACATATTCTGAGGGGTAATTTACGCTTCAGAACTCCCTGGCAGGACCAGGCCGAGCTGGGACCTTGCCTAAACACACACACACACCCTTGCTTGGCTTCTTCCCTTTCCCTTCACTCCCTCACTCATTTCTCCTGGGGGGCACTTCCTTAAGAAATCACTTGCACACAAATCCTCATCACAAGGTCTGCTCATGAAGAACGCAAGCTGTTTGACATCTTGGTCAAAACAGGTCATAACTTGGTCCCACTGTGTTTTCTGCAATCACCCATCACCCAGCATAGGTGCTAGTTTTCTCGTTCACCGTGCTTAACCACACTACTCTTTAAGTCTGCTATTTCCTCTCATCCAGGATGCCTCTTCCCTGCCTCTGTGACCATCAGAATGTCCTACCTTCCAAAAACAAGCTCTAGATACCACTCCCACCCCATGCACAGCCCAAGACCCTACCCAGGATAGGTGTTTAATAAATGTGGGTGGCACTGGTGCTGCCTCCTCCATGAAACTTCCTCTGACAATGGTAACACACACAATTCAAACTGTCGTCTCTAACTTCTATGTTTAATGTCAAATCCACACTCCTTTGTTGATTCATTTAACCAGTATTTCTGTAATTGCTCTGCACCAGGAACTGTGCTCATGATGGGGAATGAAACGGTGAGTGAGGATATTTCTGCCCCATGGAGCTTACAGTCAAGGTAAGGATACAGACATTAAGCAAATAATCACACAAATAAATGTTAATTTATAACCATGAAAATCCAAGGTGAGACAAATGGCGCTATGAGAGAATGTAAAAGTAGTAAATGTCCTTATCTAGAACTTCTCTGAATAAATGATGAAGAAATGATGACCTAAAATTACTCTCCTGTTCTCTATTTTTGGGGTTCTTGGACCCCAAAATTGCATACAAATGTTGTGTGACCATGTATTATTCCTTTAACAGATTGTCAAAGGGTCCATGACCCCAAATTGTGCACAATGCCAATCCTGTAGAAAATAATGCCATGTTTATTAATTGCCTCCTACATGTGCCTCATGTATACGTCTCTGTTTATAGAAGTGTTAACGTGTTCCTTTTGTATCTGATATCATTTAGTATAATGTTAGACATGCTCATCACTTAACAAATATTTGTTTTCCTCCTGCTGTTTTCAGCCTGAGTATTTCTACAGAATTCAGACTCAAAAACAAATAAGAAAAGTGTCTTTATTTTCTCTATTGAATAAGAGCCCATTTTGAGCAGGTGTGGGTGGGGTGAAAATGAGGATCTTGGCTTTGTTTGGGTACCAGGAAAACAAGAGCAACAAAATAGGATTTGCGTGTTAACACCTGCTTTTGCTAGGCTAGTGCCAAAGTGTCACTACATTGTTCCAGGGTTCTGTTTATTCAGGGAGTTGACATTTTCATTCTGGAAACTCCCTGCAGTTTCCCCCATCCCCAAACCTTAGCCACCCTAAAAGTTCATCACCAGGTAAAGGCAGAAAACGTTCACTTCATACACAAAAAGATGAAAGCTGATTACTTCGCAATTATGCTGGCTAATTTGAAAGAAATACAGAACAAAAAATTTAAATTTCATTTCAATTGTCATTGGAAAATGTTGGTGACAGCACACACGCTGAAAACAAATATTATATATGTACAGACGAAAAGATAAAACATGCATTTATATATACTATAAATAAATATGCTTTCAATATGTATATTTATAAATGCATTCATATATCTTACAGATAGATAAATCTATTTTTTTAGTCATTGTTTTTATTTGAAATTCTTGATTTAGAATTATTTTCAAGAAACAAAAGAGATTAAAATAATAGGATTAACTTGTCAAAAGATCTCACATTATAGAAAGTGAAGATCTGAGACCAAATTAATACTAATAAAAAATAAAGACAGGCCAGCAGAACCTTGAGTAATTTAATACATTAAACCTGGGAGTGGGGAGGAGAAAAGAAGGAGAAAGAGGAATGTATCTCTACGTTTAAGCCACAATTTCTAGTTGACATCCATAAATATGTGAACATAAAATAATAAATAAGATTATGCCAGATTCCAGTATATTTCTAAAGAATTGTTGAAAGTGTAACAATTTCAACAACTTTTACTCGAATCTCAGGCCCCACAGACCTAAAATATGGTGCAAAATGTGCAAAAAACAGAAATCACAGAAAAATATCAAATAGTACCATAGTTAAATTGGATGATCGAAGGACAAAAATAGCTTCAAGTTTATTGTACACACCCATCAAAGTCTAAAGAGGGAAAGATTTGTGTAATTCTACATTCTCAGTTCACGATTTCTTAAACTTCAAGCTCAGAGCCTCAAAGATTGTTACTGGAAAATTCTGAAAAGATGACACCATATGCACACATCGATATTTTAATAGACTGCCACTCTTGAATGGTCCAGGGACCAAAGTCCAAATTTTAAAAATTTATTTTCTTTTCCCATAGGTTGCCAACCCTTGTGGCCCTTTACTCCTGCTTAACACTTCCGTCCTAGGTGTGCAGATAAAGGGAGAGGAAGTCACAGGCAAATAATGTTGGCCCTTAATAACAACTTGGGTATAAAGTCTGATGGAGTAGTTGAAATCCATAGTTCATTCTCAAAACAAGATTTGATTTATGGTTCCTTACTGATGGTTTTCCTTTCTTGTTAGCACATGTGATCAAATGTATGCTACGTAGTTATGTATTAGAAACCAAGTCTCAAAGATGACTTAAAGAAGGAAGCCTCAGGTACAAAGTTACTTTCCATACAGGGAGTGATGGTGGGGAATGAAAGAGGCTAAGGTCATGTAATTTCGCCATCTACTGCTTTCACTTTCTAGGGCTTTTAAGTCTAGATCAGTGTTTCTTAACATCTGTCCTCCCAGGAATGTCACATTCCTGTGGACACAGTCAGTCATTCTCCATGCTAACTCTACCCTTTCTTCTGCTGCTTCAATGCAAGTAAAGGACAAGCGGTTTTACTGTAAATAAGGGGAGCTTTAACTTAGCTCCCATTTTTTATGTAATTTATTCTTAAACGTCAGCATTTTAATTGTTAATGGCAACTTATATGCTACACACTTCATGAGCTATAAAGATTGACCAATATGTTGATATCCCAAAGTGGACAGTTGCTGGCCTCAAACGATTAACACTAGCTTGCCTATTCCAACCAAAGAACTAAAGAACTGTGCGCTATCTTGCACGACATCGTAGAACTGAAAGAACTACTTAGTAGCCGTTTAGTCCTGTATTTTACAACTCCTCTGTCCGGAACTCTCACATGCACTGAAAGACTATCATAATATTTCTTTCCTTCTCTACTGACAATTTTAGCCAAAATGAGGGGAATGAAGGTAATAGTAACCATAGTAGAAAGGAGATTGGCTGATGAACATGATGGAGGAGGTTTCACGTGTGTATCGTACATACAATGTGATCGTGGATGAGTGCTATGGATGAAACAACGTCTAGAGGCCAGAAAAACGGAGGCTTCACTGTGTCCTAAGAAGGTTCACTGGGCTGTCACTGACCAGGAAAGACTCACTAAAAGCAGCAGGATAAGCCCTAAATGTTTTTTACTTCACTTTATTGCCAGCCCAAGTGCAGCACTGTTCAAATAGGATTCATACTTGGGTTGCTTTCACTATGCAAATAAAACAACCCAAGAATTTTTCAATAACAATGGATTTTTTAATTGGCATATTAATCCCTCCCCACCACCACTACCCTAAGCCAAGGCACTCCTCCAATGACTTTGATTAAGCCTTTTGTAGAATTATGAACTTGGAGAGCTTTCTAAAGGACAAAAGGATTGCACGCCAGGTGGGATTTAGCCAAAGCTGTCACAGCTCTGCCTGTTACCCCTCGTAATCCATCTTGCTGAATCAAAAAGCAAACTGTGAACAAACAGCTTAGGCAGGTTGTTTGAAGATACACTCCTGTCTTTCTAGGAGGGATTAAGTCATGGCTACAGTTTGTTTGGAAAATGATTATCCACACGAAAATTATTAAATTCATGTGGCATCTCTCTGAGCCAAAATGTTTTCTAACTTTTCATCTCTGGATCACAAGGATAATAATGCTGTAGTTTTTATACTGAAACATAGACCCTCTCCACAGTCTTTCTAAACATTGTCAAATTTTTTGCATTTGCCCTAAGAATACAGAAGATATTCACTTTCAAATTTTTAAATAAAATGGATTCAGCTCTGCCTTTAAAGAGGAATCACAGCAATACCAGACATGGAGAGAAGGGGATTATTTTTAGCATTTATTCCACACACTAGGCTCCATAAAAACCACATTCATGCCCCTGCTGCAATAGGGGAGACAGATTAGGTGGTTGAGAGTCTGAGCAAGAGGGGAAGAATTAAGACAACTCTGTGCACATTTCAGAAGTAAAGTACTTTGCCTTAGAATGATGTTAAATTTTCATTGTGGTAAGTGGATCTAAATCTTGGAATACAGTATAATCTCTTTAAATATCTAAGCAATCAACCTCCTTTGTATCATCAAATATTGCATTTTTGAGACTCAAGGTATTTTGGTATTCAAGCAACCCTTGAATTGAGGGGCAGGGGTTATTCAACAAACACTAAATGGTTGCTATGTGTCAGGCACCATGGCGGGTCTTAGATAAACAGGATTAATAAAACACTGGCCCTCTCTTCTTGAGCTCATAGTCTAGTAAGGGAGACAGACACGTAAGCAATAGGTTACCAACCACTGTGATAAAGACCACAACAGAAGGGTAACCATTAGGTTGAATAAGAACTCCATAGAAAGCAGGCAAAAAAAACAAAAAACAGCTACATTTGTTCCCCTCACAGACCCTTTACGACCAATCTGCACTCATTTTCCTCTCGCCCTTTGAAGGAAATGTTGGGCGAGGGAAGGTCCCATAATTCTCCTAGATACTCTTCTTTTAAGTCACTTATAGTGCCAACAATAATCTAGCTCAGTAATTAAAATGCCCAGTCCAGTTTATTCATCAAAACAGCTTCATTTGAAGTTCAAATTTGTTTCCTCTGCCAAGTTGGTAGGCTGGGAGACCTAAAGTGGAGGAGAAGGTAAGGTCTTTCTCTCTGTTTCCTCACCTTGCATTTTCTTACCGACCCAACTCCCATCTCCACACACAAACTTGTCTCTGCTTCCATCAGAGACAGAGTTAAGCAAAGAGAGGAGAAGGAAGCATCCAGAAATGTCTTAACTTGACTAGTACTTAGAATCTGAACAAAATAAATTCTTTCTCTCATAAGGTGTTTTTATTTGTTTGTTTATTCCCCAAATATTAATGGAGCACCAGTTACGTTCTAGGCACTGTTCCAAACACTGAGGACATGTACTTAGAAAATCACAGCCCCTGATTCCACGGACTTTACAGTTTAGTGAGGGCTATAAAGTCAATATGTAATATATATAGTATAGTATAGTACATATACTATAATTATAATATAATATATTATAGTAGGTATAATGTATATAATATATAATATATTACTATATATATTATACACATAAATTATATGTGAAATAAAATGTTGATTATATATAAAATATGTTAGATGATGACAAGTGCCATGGGAACAAATGAAACAGGAAAGGGAGACAGGGAGCATGAGGAGGTAGGTGCTATTTTACTTAAGACAGTCAGGAAAGCTTTTTCTAAGGTACTATTTGAGCAGAGACCTGAAAAAAAATTCAGGATTTAGGCCAAGCAAATGTCAGAGTAAAGAACATTCCAGTCTGAGAGAATAATAACTGCAAAGACCCTGAGGTAGGCAAATGCTTGGTGTGTTCAAAGAACAGCAAACAGGCCAGTAGTATGGCTGGAATAGAATAAGCAAAGGGAATAATGTTGGAGATGAGGCCACAGAAGCAGAAGAAAGTTGGCTCATACGGAAGGTACTCAGAGGTCACTAGGCTTTTTTCTAAGTCAAAAAGAGAAGCTTTGGGAAGTTTTGAACAGAGAAGTGAAATGATAAAACGTATGTTTTTAAAATATCACTCTGGCTTCAAGGTGGAGAATAGGCTGTAAGGCAAGCACGGAAGCAGGAATACAATTGGGAGGCTACTAGCAGAATTCAGACAAGAGATGATGGTGGCTTGAACCACTGTGATTGAGTAGGCAGGATGCAGAGAGAATTGGACAGATTCTGGATATACTAGACAGGATTTAATGATGGACCAATTATGAGTAGGAGAGTGAGAAAGAAGTCGAAGCCGACCCCAAATTTTTTGACCTCAGAACTTGAAGAAGGACGCTGCTACTTACTGAGATAGGGGAAAACGTGAGAAGATAAGGTTTGATTTTAAAAAATAAAATAAAATAAAAATAAGGGTTTTGGGGCAGGCCCCGTGGCTTAACGGTTAAGTGCGCGCGCTCCGCTCCTGGCGGCCCGGGTTCAGATCCCGGGCGCGCACCAACGCACCGCTTCTCCCGCCATGCTGAGGCTGCGCCCACATACGGCAACTAGAAGGATGTGCAACTATGACATACAACTATCTACTGGGGCTTTGGGGAAAAAAAGGAGGAGGATTGGCAATAGATGTTAGCTCAGAGCCAGTCTTCCTCAGCAAAAAGAGGAGGATTAGCATGGATGTTAGCTCAGGGCTGATCTTCCCCACAAAAAAAAAATAATAAAAAATAAATAAATAAATAAATAAAATAAAAAATAAATAAGGGTTTTGTTTTGTTCACATTAAGTTCAATCTTCCTATTTGACATCTAAAATGAATATAGAGTAGACTGTTCAATATCCAAGACTGGAGTTCAGAGGAGGCCAGACTGGGCAGTGTATACACAGTATTTAAAGACAGGAAAAAGGAAGTGTGTGGGTAGAAAGTGATCGCAGGCTAAAGACATGAAAAAGAATAGTTGATACTACATTTAGGATACTTGTAACTATTAGGACGAGATATATTATCATTAATGAATCAAACACCACCTTTAAAGATTCTTAATTTTAAAACATGTAAATGTGACAAAGTATAGCATTTTATATCTGATTCTAACATTAACCATAAATCTTGGAAAGTAAAACGGTAGCTGGCAGCTTAGAAAATTATCAAAAAGATTTTCCAACTAAAGAGAAAAAATTTTCAATAAATGCTTAAAATAAACTCACAGAGTTGCTCATAGTTGCAACTTGGAATCAGTTGCTTTTATTGGCACTAAAGATAAAAAATCAGTAAGATTTTTTGTAAAGACAGTTTCATATCAAATAATTCATTTCCCTCATTTGAAGTATAACAGTGTGATTATCTCCTGAGATATCAAATGAAGATTTTGCTTCTCTTGGCAGTGATAACACAGTATAAATACTTACAAATGTGAAATTAGAGATTCTACTCCATTTGACATTTTCTAAGATTAAAGTATCAGATGCAGATTAAACTATCAAATAAATATCTATGATCCATGCCTTCATGTTGCATGATTACTGCCCAAGTACACCCCAAGTCAGAAAGGAAGAGTTAATATTGGTCTACCAAACATCACGAGTGTTTCCTGTTTTAAGAATAATGGGAGCCAGATTTCTCACTATTGGAGAAGGGAGTTACAGATATGGAGAGAGAAAAAACTGAAATGAATCCTGCAAGTTTCAGTGTTTGACTGGAATTGGAGGTATCAGTGTGAACTCATAGTTTCCAATGTATATAGATATAGAAATAAATACAGATGCATATTATATGAATATGTATAGCTCTGTCCACTGAGAATGCATGGGAGCAATAACACCCCAACAGCAATGAACACACTTACCACACTTAGCACTCGCATATTGGCTTCTAAATGGAAATGGAATGAGGGCATCTTGGAGAAATGGCTGATTCTAGGACTGGTGCAGGGAAAATACAAGATGGTCCTAACACATGTTGTTGTATGAGAAAGTAAGAAAATGTTCAAAGAATGATGGAAATATGTCAAAATGACCCAGAAGCCAGTTTGAAGGGGCTCCCACTGTCCAAACCTGTGACAATATGAATATCAAAATAAATATTGATTAAAGACTATAACTGAGGAAGGAAGTCAAGATGGCGGCGTAAGCAGACTCGGAACTCACCTCCTCCTGTGGACACAGCCAATTTACAACTACTCGTGGAAAAATTACCCCTGAGACAGAATTGAAAACTGGATAAGAGGAACTCCTGCAACAACGGACAATCCTGACTGAGGTGGAAGAGGCAGAGACCCCCTTCTGGAGAGGAAAAACGCCGCCTTCACAAGCCGACAGCTTCACGCCCGCCAGGAGTGGCTCACAGGTACGCAGCCTCCCTGGAGGCCCGGGGCCCTGAGCAGGGGAGCGCCCCTGCTGTGGGCATTTTGTGGAACCCAGCACAATCGAGACCAGTGGCATAATATCTGACTTTGCCTGCTACTAAAACATTGGGGAGGACCCCCAGAAAACCGGGTTCACAAAGAAACTAAAACCGGCTCTTAAAGGGCCCGCACGCAAACTCACCCATTTCAGAAAGCATCCTAAGATCACCAGAAAGAAAGGTGCACAGTGCTGTGGTGAAAAGAGACTCACCTAATAGGCCCTGAGTGCATCTCGGTGAGGGGTGAGACCTCTCCAGGGACTGGGACATTGGCGGCGGCCTTCTTGTGGCCTGGTGTGGGCGTGCTGACACAGACGCCATTGGAGTTCTCCCTGAGGCCTGCTAGCCCAGGTTTGCCCCACCCGCTAGAGCACCGATTTAATCCAGCTCAGCCAGGGCAGGCAGCCCACCCTAGAGACTGGCCCCACCCAACAACAAGCCCTCAGGCAACTTGTGGGCCTGCATAGATTGGTGACTGGACTCTCTGCAGCCTGGCAACTGAGCCGACTTCAGTGGGGCAGGGCATGCACAAGGAGCGGGTGGAGAGTGTGGGGCAGTGGTGGAGTGTGTGGGGCTCCCGCCATGGAAAGTCTGGGACCACTACGGGAGGTCGGGGCGCACACATGGGGCAGGACTGTGTTGACTGTGTGTGTGGACCTGTGGGCAGCAGGGCTTGTCAGCTGCAGAAGACTTGTGCTTCTCAAAGACCCACATAGGGGGTTTGCCCCACCTTCCATAGCCTGAAATAATTGGGTGCTCCCGTGCCTGAGGCCAGCCCCACCCAGCTGCAATCCTCAGAGAACTGACAAGAGACCTAAAGGCTGGAGGCTTATAGCAATTGTAAGGCCCTGAGCCTAACCTGCCACGCTGTGGGCCTACTCAGTTAAAAGAGATACTGCAACACAAATGTGGTATTAGAACTTGCAGCCAACTGTGCTGGGGCTCCCCACACCTCATAAAGAGACTGAAGGGCCCACAACAACTACAAGCAGCTGAGCATTACAACAGCTGACCAGGAGCATAACTCAGCCTCCCTGGGCGCCTACATGGAGAGCAAAGAGGCCACAAAGGAAGGACACACTTAGCCCACATAGGGGTCACCCCTGGAACATTGAGAACTGAGGGAAGCACACTGGAAACCTCCTAAGGCATCACTTACATAAGGTCACCTATCCAAGAGCAAGAGACATAGCTGACCTACCTAATACCTAGACACAAGCACAGGGAAAGAGGCAAAATGGGAGGCAAAAGAATACATTCCAAGTAAGGAAACAGGACAAAACCCCAGAAAAGGATCGAAGTGAAACAGAAATGAGCAACATACCCGACAGAGAGTTCAAACTAAGAGTGTTGAGGATGCTCATTGATCTGGGGAGAAGAATAGATGAACTCAGTGAGAATGTCAACAAAGAAATGGAAGATATAAAAATGAACCAATCAGAAATGAAGAATATAATACTGGAAATGAAAAATTCATTAGAGGGACTCAAAAGCAGAGTAGAGGATACAGAAGAACGGATCTGTGAGCTGGACGAAAGACTAGAAGAAATTACCCAAGGGGAACAGGTAAAAGAGAAAAGAATTAAAAAGAGTGAGGACAGTCTAAGGGACCTCTGGGACAACATCAAGCACACTAACATCCGTGTTATAGGTGTCCCGGAACGAGTAGAGCGAGACAAGGGGGCAGAGAATCTATTTCAAGAAATAATAGATGAAAACTTCCCTAACCTAAGGAAGGAAGCAGACATCCAGGTACAGGAAGCACAGAGAGCCCCAAACAAGATAAACCCAAAGAGGCCCACACCAAGACACATCCTAATCAAAATGTCCAGAATTAAAGATAAAGAGAAAATCCTAAAAGTCGCAAGAGAATGTCAAGTTACGTACAAAGGAAATCCCATAAGGCTGTCAGCTGACTTCTCAGCAGAAACCTTACAGGCTAGAAGAGAATGGCACAATATATTTAAAGTGCTAAAAGGAAAAAACTTACAGCCAAGAATACTCTACCCAGCAAGGTTATCATTCAAAATGGAAGGAGAGATCAAAAATTTCCCAGACAAGCAAAAATTAAAGCAGTTTGTCACCAAGAAACCAGTGCTACAAGAAATGTTAAAGGCTCTGATTTAAGGGGAAAAGAGAAGACCACAAATAGGAAAAATTATCTATTTCCATGATAAGAACGTAATGAATACAAATGCACAAAAAAGAGGTTAGATATGATACCAAAAACATAAAAGAAGGGAGGAGGGGAATTAAAGAGTACAGCTTTCAGACAGAGGTCAAACTAAAGAGACCATCAATTCTGTATAGAAGAAGAAAGGAACAGAGAAAAAAAATAAAGTTAAAAAATGTCAGTAAGTACAATAGCTACTTTAAACGTCAATGGACTAAATGCTCCAATTAAAAAGCATAGGGTGGCTGACTGGATAAAAAAACAAGACCCATATAGATGCTGCATACAAGAGACACACTTCAGACCTAAAGACACTCACAAACTGAAAGTGAAGGGATGGAAAAAGATACTCCACGCAAATGGCAATGAAAAGAAAGCTGGGGTAGCAGTACTCATATCAGACAAAATAGACTTTAAAACAAAAACTGTAAAAAGAGACAAACAAGGGCATTACAACATAATGATCAAGGGAACAATCCAACAAGAGGATATAACACTTGTAAATATCTACGCACCCAATGTAGGTGCACCTAAATATATAAAGCAATTATTAACAGACATAAAAACAGAAATAGACAGTAACACAATAATAGTAGGGGACTTTAACACTCCACTTACACCAACGGATAGATCATCCAAACAGAAGGTCAATAAGGAAACATTGGCCTTAAACGACACACTAGAACAGATGGACCTAGTAGATATATATAGAGCATTCCATCCAAAAACCAAAGAATACACGTTCTTTTTAAATGCACATGGAACATTCTCCAGAATTGATCACATATTAGGCCACAAAACAAGTCTCCATAAATTTAAGAAGATTGAAATAATACCAACCATCTTTTCTGACCACAACGGTATGAAACTGGAAATCAACTATAGGAAGAAAATCAGAAAAGCCACAAATACGTGGAGATTAAACAAAATGCTACTGAACAACGACTGGGTTAACGAAGAAATCAAAGAGGAAATTAAAAAATACCTGGAGACAAATGAAAATGAAAATACGACATGCCAGAATTTATGGGATACAGCAAAAGCGGTTGTAAGAGGGAAGTTTATAGCGATACAGGCCTATCTCAACAAACAAGAAAAATCTCAAATAAACAATCTAACAATGCACCTAAAGGAATTGGAAAAAGAAGAACAAACAAAGCCCAAAGTCAGTAGAAGAAGGGAAATAATAAAAATCAGAGCAGAAATAAATGAAATAGAGACCAAAAAAACAATAGAAAAAAGTAATATAACCAAGAGCTAGTTCTTTGAAAAGATCAACAAAATTGACAAACCTTTGGCTAGACTCACAAAGAAAAAAAGAGAGAAGGCACAAATAAGTAAAATCAGAAATGAAAGAGGAGAGGTTACAACAGACACCTCAGAAATACAAAAGATTATAAGAGAATACTGTGAAAAGCTATATGCCAACAAATTTGACAATCTGGAAGAAATGAATAAATTCTTAGAATCATACAACCTTCCAAAACTGGATCAAGAAGAAGTAGAGAATTTGAATAGACCAATCACCAGTAAAGAGATCGAAACAGTAATCACAAACCTCCCCAAAAATAAAAGTCCAGGACCAGATGGCTTCCCTGGTGAATTCTACCAAACATTCAAAGAAGACTTAATACCTATCCTTCTCAAACTCTTTCAAAAAATTGAAGAGGGGGGAAGCTCCCTAACTCATTTCACGAAGCTGACATTACCCTGATACCAAAACCAGACAAGGACAACACAAAAAAAGAAAATTACAGGCCAATATCACTGATGAACATCGATACAAAAATCCTCAGCAAAATACTAGCAAATCACATACAACAATACACCACAAAGATTATACACCATGATCAAGTGGGATTTATTCCAGGTATGCAGGGATGGTTTAACATTCGCAAATCAATCAACGTAATACACCACATTAATAAAATGAAGAATAAAAATCACATGATCATCTTAACAGATGCAGAGAAAGCATTTGACAAGATACAGCATCAATTTATGATAAAAACTCTGAATAAAATGGGGATAGAAGGAAAGTACCTCAACATAATAAAGACCATATATGAGAAACCCACAGCTAATATCATCCTCAATGGTGAAAAACTGAATGTTATCCCTCTAAGAGCAGGAACCAGACAAGGATGCCCACTCTCACCACTCCTATTTAACATAGTACTGGAAGTCCTAGCCAGAGCAATCAGGCAAGAGAAAGAAATAAAAGGGATCCAAATTGGAAAGGAAGAAGTGAAACTCTCACTATTTGCAGATGACATGATTTTATATATAGAAAACCCTAAAGAATCCATCAGAAAACTTTTAGAAGTAATAAACGAATATGGTCAAGTTGCAGGATACAAAGTCAACATACAAAAATCAGTTGCATTTCTGTACACTAACAACGAAGTAGCAGAAAGAGAAATTAAGAATACCATCCCATTTACAATTGCAACAAAAAGAATAAAATACATAGGAATAAACTTAACCAAAGAGGTGAAAGATCTATACACTGAAAACTATAAAACATTTCTGAAAGAAATTGAAGAAGACACAAAGAAATGGAAAGATATTCCGTGCTCTTGGATTGGAAGAATTAACATAGTTAAGATGTCCATACTTCCTAAAGCCATCTATAGATTCAATGCAATCCCTATCAAAGTTCCAACAACATTTTTCACAGGAATAGAACAAAGAATCCTAAAATTTATATGGAACAACAAAAGACCCCGAATAGCTAAAGGAATCCTGAGAAAAAAGAACAAAGCTGGAGGTATCACACTCCCTGATTTCAAAATATACTACAAAGCTATAGTAACCAAAACAGCATGGTACTGGCACAAAAACAGACACACAGATCAATGGTATAGAATCGAAAGCCCAGAAACAAACCCACACATCTATGGACAGCTAATCTTTGACAAAGGAGCCAAGAGCATACAATGGGGAAAAGAAAGTCTCTTCAACAAATGGTGTTGGGAAAACTGGATAGCCACAAGCAAAAAAATGACAGTAGACCCTTACCTTACACCATACACAAAAATTAACTCCAAATGGATTAAAGACTTGAATGTAAGACCTGAAACTATGAAACTTCTAGAAGAAAACGTAGGCAGTACGCTCTTCGACATCGGTCTTAGCAACATCTTTTCAAACACCATGTCTGATCGGGTAAGAGAAACAATAGAAAAAAATAAACAAATGGGACTATATCAAACTAAAAACCTTCTGCACAGCAAAGGAAACCATCAACAAAACAAAAAGACAGCCTAACAATTGGGAGAAGATATTTGCAAACCATACATCTGATAAGGGCTTAATCTCCAAAATATATAAAGAACTCATGCATCTCAACAACAATAAAACTACCAACCCAATTAAAAAATGGGCAAAGGACCTGAACAGACATTTCTCCAAAGATGATATACAGATGGCCAACAGGCACATGAAAAGATGTTCAACATCATTAACTATCAGGGAAATGCAAATCAAAACTACAATGAGATATCACCTCACGCCCGTCAGAATGGCTATAATTAACAAGACAGGAAACAACATGTGTTGGAGAGGATGTGGAGAGAAGGGAACTCTCATACACTGCTGGTGGGAGTGCAAACTGGTGCAGCCACTATGGAAAACAGTATGGAGATTCCTCAAAAAATCAAGGATAGAACTACCATATGATCCAGCCATCCCACTGCTGGGTATTTAGCCAAAGAACTTGAAAACACCAATTTGTAAAGGTACATGCACCCATGCGTTCATTGCAGCGTTATTCACAATAGCCAAGACTTGGAAGCAACCTAAGCGCCCATCAAGGGACGAATGGATAAAGAAGCTGTGGTATATATACACAATGGAATACTACTCAGCCATAAGAAACGATGAAATCCAGCCATTTGTGACAACATGGATGGACATTGAGTGTATAATGCAAAGTGAAATAAGTCAGAGGGAGAAGGTCAAATACCACATGATTTCCTTCATTAAGTAGTAGATAATAACAACAATAAACAAACACATAGGTACAGAGATTGGATTGGTGGTTACCAGAGGGGAAGGGGGGAGGGAGGAGGGTGAAAGGGATAATTCGGTACATGTGTGTGGTGATGGGTTGTAATTAGTATTTTGGTGGTGAACATGATGTAATCTATGCAGAAATAGAAGTACAATGATGTACACCTGAAATTTATACAATGTTATAAACCAATGTTACTGCAATAAACAAAAAATTAAAAAAAATAAAAAATAAATAAAATTAAAAAAACTACAATGAGATATCACCTCACGCCCGTCAGAATGGCTATAATTAACAAAACAGGAAACAGCATGTGTTGGAGAGGATGTGGAGAGAAGGGAACTCTCATACACTGCTGGTGGGAGTGCAAACTGGTGCAGCCACTATGGAAAACAGTATGGAGATTCCTCAAAAAATCAAGCATACAACTACCATATGATCCAGCTATTCCACTGCTGGGTATTTATCCAAAGAACTTGAAAACACCAATTTGTAAAGATACATGCACCCCTGTGTTCATTGCAGCGTTATTCACAATAGCCAAGACTTGGAAGCAACCTAAGTGACCATCAAGGGACGAATGGATAAAGAAGATGTGGTATATATACACGATGGAATACTACTCAGCCATAAGAAATGATGAAATCCAGCCATTTGTGACAACATGGATGGACATTGAGGGTTAACGCAAAGTGAAATAAGTCAGAGGGAGAAGGTCAAATACCATATGGTTTCCTTCATTAAGTAGTAGATAACAACAACAATAAACAAACACATAGGGACAGAGATTGGATTGGTGGTTACCAGAGGGGAAGGGGGGAGGGAGGAGGGTGAAAGGGATAATTCGGTACATGTGTGTGGTGATGGGTTGTAATTAGTATTTTGGTGGTGAACATGATGTAATCTATGCAGAAATAGAAGTATAATGATGTACACCTGAAATTTTTACAATGTTGTAAACCAATTTTGCTGCAATAAACAAAAAATTAAAAAAAAAAGACTATAGCTAAACAAAATAGAAAACCATGAGCCCATTTGAATATAAATGAATGAATGAAAAGTTTGATGAATAAAAAGATATATACATAGTCTCAAAGTACCTCCACACAAAATAGTAACAACAAAGAAAAAAAGAGAACTTTATCTTATAAAAGTCTGGCAGACAACTCCTCAATCAAGTGAGTAAATCAAACATCATCAGTAATGGGATGAATAAAAACCATGTATCACCTGATAGGATGAAATGAGAAGTCAGCCTCACTTGTGTGAGACGTAACTGAAACTAAACATGAGGAAACATCAGACAAACCCAAATTGAAAGACATACTACAAAACAACTAGCTTGCAATATTTAACACTTATGAAAGTCAAGCATCAACTGAGAAAATGTTCCAGACTAAAAAAGACTACTTTTCATTACCAAACTTTTCAAAGATTTTTTTTTTTTTGTGAGGAAGATCAGCCCTGAGCTAACATCCATGCCAATCCTCCTCTTTTTCCTGAGGAAGATCTGCCCTGTGCTAACATCTACTGCCAGTCCTCCTCCTTTTTTTTTTTTTCCTTTTTCTCCCCAAAGCCTCAGTAGATAGTTGTATTCATAGTTGCACATCCTTCTAGTTGCTGTATGTGTGACACTGCCTCAGCATGGCCGGACAAGCGGTGCGTCAGTGCGTACCGGGGATCCGAACCCAGGCCGCCGGTAGTGGAGCACACGCACTCAACCGCTAAGCCACGGGGCCGGCCCTCAAAGATTTTCTTTGAATGTGCACTTATGTCATATTCAAAAAATTCATTCATTAAGTGTTTTAAGTAAATAAATACATGTTTTTAAAAAGGTGAACAGTCTGACCCAGAAATTTCATTTCTAGGGGTCTACTCTAAGAAGCACTTAAAATATGCATAATGAGGCTTATAGAAAGATGTTCGTGGCAGCATTGTTTATAATAATTAAGAAAAAGAAACAAATGTGCAGCAATCTAAAAAAAAACTACTGAATTAAAGAAACATTATGCAGCAGTTACAAGGAATGAAGTGCATATGTAAGCACTATTATAGGCAAATCAACAAAATGTTTGGTGAATAAAAGAACCATCCTGCAGAGCAACATGTACAATACGATACCTTTTATGCAAAATAAATAAATAAACTATACATATTCTAGGTCAATGCATAGCACAGAATGCATACCAAACTGATATCAGAGTGCTTGCCTCCTAGGAAGGGGTGATCAGTGGGGGTATTTAAACTCATGGAGTCTGTTCTAATTATTTACCTCAGATAATTTTATCATGCATTACTTATATAATAAAAAACAATTTTAAAAAATAACCCGTGACCATGAGGTTATAGTCTATTTGGGGAGTGTAGCGGGCAATGAGAACTCTAGTGTTTCTCTATCAAGCATCCTTTTCCATCTAATTCACCTGATCTTTGAGGAGTGATATTCCTACTTCATGTTATCTTTGGGGGAAATCAACTCAGTGCCATTCTGATCATAAAGGTGAACTCATAACCTAGTCCAGCCCATCAATACCTCTATCCTTATGTCCACATTTTTTAGATCAGGAATTAGCAAATATTTCATATGAGGCCAATCAGAGCATTATTTTTTATTAAGTTGCTTTGGGTTAGGTTTCTATCTACTTGCATCCAAAATAGTTCTGACAAATATAGGAAGACATATACTTAAACAGATATTTTCAATAGAATAGTCAAGTGAAAGAGAGAAACACCACGTGAAGCAGCATATTGCTTAAGGTAGACTGTTAAACATTCACGATATGTACTATAAACCATAAAGTGACCACTGAAAAAGCAGAGTTAGAACTCACAAACCCCCAAAAAGAAGAAAAATGGTATCACAAAAATACTCAATCCAAATGAGTGCTGAAAAAGTGGAAAAGAATTACAAGTAGCACAAGAGACAAAGAGAAAATGAATAGCAAGCAAGTAAATTTAAATCAAATTATATCAGTAACTACATTATATGTAAATGGTCCATATTAGTTTTAATTGCTACCATAACAAATTACCACAAACTAAGTGACTTGAAACAACACAAATTTATTATCTTACAGTTCTGAACATCTGGTATAGGTCTCATCAGGCGAAAATCAAAATGTCAGCCAAGCTGTATCCTTTCTGGAGACTATGAGAGAAACTGTTTCCATTCTCATTCAGGTTGTTGGCAGAATTCAGGCCCTCGTGATTGTAGGACTCAGGTCTCTTTTTACTTGCTGTCTGTCAGGTAAAGGCTGTTCCAGCTTCTAGAGACTGTCTGCCTGCCTTAGCTCATGGTCCCCCACCTCCATCTTCAAGGTTAGCAACAGAAAGTTAGATACCCTCTCACATTTTGAATTTCTCCTGCCTCACCTTTTGTCTTCAAATTTCTCTGACTGCTTCTGGGAAAAGTTCTTGATTTTAAGTGCTCATGTGATTAGACTGGGCTCACATGAATAATCCAGGATCCCCCCATTTTAAGGTCAACTGATAAGCAACCTTAATTCGATCTGAAAACTTAATTCCGTTTTACCGTGTAAGGTAACATATTCACAGGTTCTTGGGATTACGACATGGACATCTTTTTGGGACCATTATTCTGCTTAATACGTGGTCTAAACACTCACTAAAAGACAGAAACTGTCAGATTGTATTAGAAAGCAAGACCCAACTATATGCTGACTACAAGAAACCCACTTTAAATATAAAGAAACAAATTATTTAACATAAAATAGAAAAAGATAAACCATCCTAATCAAAAGAAAGCTGGACAGAGGAGAGTGATGCAAAATGGCAGACTAGGGAACTCCAGGAAGCTTTGAAAAACTCCCTCATACACCAGAGATTCGAGAAAGCCACACACATGCACACATCAGGATGTATGCTCAGAAAAGGCCTGAGAAGACAACAAGATTTCACCTCTAGCTGATCTTTAGGCTCAGGAAAAACAGGAAGTGAAAGCTAAAGCAGAGTTGTAAACAACCGATCTGAGCATTGAAGGAGTGCTCCAGCACACAGCCAATCTGCAAAGACCTGGATACTTTTTCTTTCTTTCTTTTTTTTTAGCTCCAATCATTTAAGAAAATCTCTAACTATCCACTAGCTGAGCACTAAGCTAAAGAAATAGAGACTTCAGAGACTACACACAATAAACAATACGGTCATCAAAAAAAAAAAAAACTATTTAGAACAAAATTGACTGTGGTGGTGGTTACACAAATCTGTGACTATACTAAAAACCATTGAATTATACAGGATAAATGGGTGAATTCTGTGGTATATGAATTGTATCTCAACAAAGATTTTAAAAACTTTCAAAAATTCACTAAACAAACAACTACAACCTACAGAGAGCAACAACAACAAATCTTGGGGATGGAAAGAAGTACGATCTCCAGAGTTACAACATACTAATGCTCAAAATGCCTGGTTTTCAACAAAAAAACTATGAGTCATGCACAGAAACAAAAAAGTATTCTCCATTCACAAGAAAAAAAGAAATTATTAGAAACTCTTTCAGAAAGTACAGCCATTGGACTTACTAGAAAAGCACTTTAAATCAACTGTCTTAAATAGGCTCAAAGAGCTAAAGAAAATCATGGACAAAGAACTAAAGGAAATCAGGAAACTGGTATCTCAACAAATAGAGACTATCAATAAAAAGATAGAAATTACAAAAAGAAACAAAATTAAAAATTTGAAGCTGGAATGTACAATAACTGAAATGAAAAATTTACTGGTGGGGTTTAAGAGCATATTTGGGCAGATTGAAGAAAGAATCAGAAAGCTTGAAGATATGTGAAATGAAAATATTTAGTCTGAGGAATAGAGAGGAAAAAAAGATAGCTGGAGTACCCACATTACTATTAGGCAAAGTAAATTTCAGAAAAAAGAAGATTACATGAGAGAATGAGGGTCATTTTATTCATCAATAAGATATAAGCATTCTAAACACTGGTGCACCTAATAACAGAGCTTCAAAATACATGAAGGAAAAACAGCACTCCAAGGAGATATAGACAAATCCACTATATAGTCAAAAATTTCAATAGTCTTCTCTCAATAATTGATAGAACAGTTAGATAAGAACTCAGTAAGTTCATAGAAGATTTGAACACACTATCAACAAATTTACATAATTAACATTTATGCAACATTCCACATAGCAATAGAAGAATATACATTTATTTAGATCTTCTTGAATTTCTTTCATCACGTTGCATAGTTTTCAGCGTACAAGTCCTGTACATGTTTTATGAGATTACAGACAAGTATTTCATTCTTTTAGTGATTGTAAATGATAATTCATTTTAAGTTTAAGACTTATGTTTGCAGGAAAACCTAGACACTAACTAACCATGTCTAGGAAAACCTAGACTAGACTAACAAACCATGCAGCTACCATACAACTCAGTCATTACATTAGTGGGCATTTATCACAAAGAAATGAAGGCTTATGTCATTTTAAGTTTTTGTGTCTATAACTCATTGACAGTATATAAAAATACAATCAATTTTGTATGCTTATTTTGTATTCTTTGACCTTGCTGAACAATTGCTATCAAAAGCCCGGCAGATTTTTTTGTAGACAAGATTTTCCACAATTTATATGGAAAAGCAAAGGAACTGGAATAGCTAAAAGAATTTTGAAAAAGAATAAAGTAGGAAAAACCAGTCTACCTAACTTTAAGGCTTACTGTAGTTACAGTAATCAAGATTATGTGGTATTAACAGAGAGATAGATACAAACATCAATGGAACAGAATAGGAACGCCAGAAACAGACCCACACAAATCTGTTCAATGAATGTTTAACAAAGTACAACAGCAAGTGAATGGAGTAAATAGAGCCTTTCAGTAAATAGTGCTGGAGCAGGTGCACATCCATAAGCAAAAAAAGAAAAAAAAACAAAAAGAAATTAACCTGAGCCTAAATCTCACATCTTATACAGAAATTAACTCAAAATGGATCACACACTTCAGTGTAAAACATAAAACTATAGCTTTTAGGAAAAAAAATAGGAGAAAGTCTTCAGGATCTAAGACTTTGCAATGAGTTCTTAGATGTGACACCAAAAGCATGAACATAAAAGGGAAAATTGATATATTGAATTCCATCAAACTTTAAAGCTATCGCTCTGCAAAAGACCCTGTTAAGAGGATGAAAAGACAAGTGACAGACAGGGAGAAAATATTTGCAAACCACGTGTCCAACATAGGGCTGGTATCAACATTATATAAAGAACTCTGGCAACTCAACAGTAAAAAAGCAAACAACCCAATTAGAACACGAGCAAAAACATGAAGAGACACTCCACCCAAGAAGATATACAGATGACAAATAAGCACATGAAAAATGTTCACTCTCATCAGTCATTCAGGAAACACAAATTAAAACCACAATGAGATATCACTATACACTTATCAGAATGGCTAAAAATAATTTTTAAATAATGACAACACCAAATGCTAACAGGGATGAGGAGAAACTAGATTACTCATATGTTGCTAATGGAAATGTAAAATGGTACAGCCACGGTTTCGCAGATTCTTAAAAATCTAACCATGCAACTACCATACAACTCAGTCATTACATTAGCTGGCATTTATCACAAAGAAATGAAGACTTATGTTCACAGGAAAACCTAGACACCAATGTTCATGAAGCTTTATTCATAACAGCCCAAACTGGAAACATCCCAGCTGTTATTCAACTGGTGGTTAAACAAACTGTAGTACATCTATGCCATGGAATACTACTCAGCAATAAAAAAAGAATGAACTATTGACACATACAACAGCCTAGATGAATCTCCAGAGAATTAAGCTGAGTAAAAAAAAAGCCAATCCCAGCAAGATATGTAGTATATAATTCCATATGTATAAAATATTATTGAAATGGCAAAATCATAAAAGTAGAAAATAGTTTAGAGGAGCAGCAGGAGTAGGAGGGAAGTGAGTGTGTCCATAAGATGGCAACATGAGGGACAGTCGAGGTGATTGAAATGTTCTATGTCTTGACTATATCAATGTCAATATCTCGGTTGTGGTACTGTACTATAGTATTGTAAGATGTTATGATTGGAGGAAACGACAAAGTGTACCTGAGATTTCTCTATTATTTCTTACAACTGCATGTGAATCTACACTTATCTCAAAATAAAAAGTTTAATTTTAAAAAACTCAGAATGAATAGGGGATGTGCATGTGTTTGTTATCTTGATTGTGATGATTTCATTATCAAAACTCATTAAGTTGTACACTTTAAATACATGCAGTTTTTGCATGTAAATTATGCCTCAGTAAAGCTGGGGGTGGCATATACTATTTCTCTTTCTTTTCTCCTCCTCAATACTTCAGTCTTACAGGCATGAGGTGAGCCAAGGATAATTGGCATCCACACCAAAAGGGGGTGGAGGGGGCAGTTAGATGTTGCAGTGTCCCAGAGCAGAGTGTTGGAGCCCAAGCAGGGTGAAGAGGGGCTTGGCATAGACTGGTTGCCTGGTGCAGGTGTTGGTGTCTACACAACACAGCTTCCAGGCACGTTGATGTCTAAGCACAAGTGGTAGAAGAGGACAGCCATACGTGGAAGGGACAGTGGTGATGAGAGGTTGCTTACATACAGATTGATCGTGTAAATATGTTAAGGATAACGGAACCAGATTTCTCACTGTCGGATAAAGAAATTATAACATGGAAAGAGAGACACCTGGAATGAACCCTGTGGTGTTGGATTGCAACTTGGAGATACTGCTGTGAACTTATGATTTTCAACATATAGATATATAGAGAAGTAAATTAAGATTAAATGTGTGAATGTGTGTGTGTACATAGACATAGACATATTCCCTAGCTCTGTCCACTGAGAGGGCCTAGAAGCAGCAACATCCTAATAATAATGAGCACATCTAGCCCCCTGCCCTTGGCTTCTAAATACCCTTCTCAATTAAAGGAATCAGGGCCACTTGGAGAAATGGCTGAACCCAGGGCTGCTGCAGGGAAAAGTATACGATGAGATTGAAACACTCTATTGTGTCAGAACGTAAGAAATGATAGAGCAAAATCCGAAGAACACGGAAGTCAGATTGAAGAAACTAGCTCAATCTGTGACAATTTGGGCACCAAAATAAATAGTGATAATAACAGACTGACTTGAATCAAGTAGGAAATCAGGAATCTACATTGCTATAAACGGCAAATAAGTTAAGAAATAAATTGAAAATTTGGTGTGGAATGAGATATTTCATCTTAATGGGAATGTTTTAATTTTGACTCAGATAATGTGAATATATATTACTAATATAATTAAAAATTAATTTCAAAAATACAGCTTATAACCTAACAGGTCTTACAATCTATTTGGGGGCTATGGAGTGGATTGTGAGGACTCTAGGATTTCCCTGCCCAGCTTATGTTTCTACCTCATCACCTAGTAGCTGACTAGCTATGGGGAAAACGAAGAGGGAGGAGTATAGGATGGCTCTTGTGTTTCTTGTTTGGGTGTCTAGATGTTAGTAATTGATACTGGGAATCTAAGAGGAAGAGAAGGTGGGGGCAGAGGAAGACAATGGGTTAAGTTTGGAAGACTGCACACTGAGGATGTTTCTCAAACAGTTGGTTTTATTGGCTTGAAACTTAGGAGAATCTATCACTGAAAGAGCTGACCACATGAGTGGAAAACTCATCTAAGGAGGCTGGAGAAAGAGAAAAGAATCCACCGAAGGCAGAACCCTGGGTTAATTGGACACATAGGAAAAGTTTATGCAGTTTGCAATAGGACAGTTTATAAGCAAGTACAATTAAAATCAAACATGAGAAGCAAAACATTAAAATTTCAAAAAATTAGAAACTGCCCAAAGGTCAACAAAAAGTAGACTTTAATATTCTACTGCTCATAGGATGTTATCATTAAAAATGTTATTTATGAAAGTTTATAAAAACATAAAATGTTCATGATAGTGTCTGTTTTTCTTTCAAAGTACATAATATTTAAGCAATGTAATAGGCATAGCAAAATCTGGAGGGAGATACATCACAAGTAACAGTAATTGTTCAAGGTTGGAATCTATGAGGTTCTTCTTTCTACTTTTCTGTATCTTTCGAATTTGCTAAATAATACTTTCTAACAGGGGAAATCGTCACAGAAAGGACTCTCTTCCACCCCTTACTAGGATAACCATGGTTACAGTTCCTAATTAACATGGAACCTGGACACATGGTGGGCCCTCAATACAGGCATGAATGTATCAGTACCTGCAACTGAAGGCAGTCACCTGAGATGTTCTGCCCTATGAAAAGCCTGCAGTCCTGCCTGCCAGAGAGCCTCGTGTCCTGCTGACCTGGATCTTGCAGGGCGTGACAAAGGGTTCTGCCTCTACCCTCCCTGTCCACTGACACAAATGTCTAGATGGGCCTTTACCTGGGGTTCCCAGGAACCAGTCCTACTAGACTCACTGATGGGTCCCAGGGGGATTTAAAGCTCTTGTTGCTCCTCTGAAAACAACAACCAGTAGACTGTGAGCATCCTTCTCCTAGTCACTGGTCCTGCAGAGAATCACAGATGATGACTTCTTAATTTAGTGTATGGACTGCCATCTTGACGTCTCACTGTCCTTCTGATCTGTGCAGGCACTTCCAAGGCACTGAGCTCTCTGGGGGCTGGCAAGGGCCATATGGTAACTGCATCAGGTCCCTGGCCCGTCCCTTAACATGGCCCTTAACACTGTTCAAAGCTCTTTACTGGTTCCTTCCAGTTCTCAGGACCAACCCTATTAGTACATGTTAGTATCCCCGCACCTCAGAGATGAGATCTGAGACTTAGGTTACTTGTGCAAGGCCAGGCAGCCAGTGCAAGGTGAAGCCTCAACAGTTGTCAATATTGTTATTCTATGTATTACTATGAAAACCTCAGCGGAGTTCCTTTGAGTGCCCACGCAAAGGAGTCCATGTCCCACAGGAACATGTGGGACAGAGCCCCCACCCCTGGCCTCTGAGTGTCTTCTGAGGCCGGGTCTCAGGTGGGAGTTCGGGGATTGAGCAGTCACGAGGCCAGGCCAGATGGGATGGAAACTGCAGACAGAGGGAAGGATTTCTCTAGGCGGGGCAGGGGGAAGGTCACTCAGGCATCCAGAAACCTTGTCAGAACCTGTCTTTGAGTTAAATCTCAACTCCTGTCTTCCAGAAGTGATGGAAACAGGATCCAGAAGACTGAAGTGAGACGTCTGGCCATCTGGCCTGTGCTGCCACCATTAAGAAGCTAAACATGCCTCTTAGCCTCTCAGGCCCCAGCCCTGGACATGGCCATCCCTGGATCACACTGGGCGGAGCCTCCCCAAAGAAATCTCTCCCATTGCTTATATATTCCTCCTGAGGTTTCTGAGCTGTGCTAGATGAGCCCTGCTATGAGTGAGGTAAATATGGTGTTGGTCCTCTGGGAAGATAGATAATTAAGTTAAATATTCCACACAGTGTAAAAAGTGCTGTGATTTAGAAAACAAGGACAGATCCCAGCTTGGGAGGATCAAGGAAAGCACCAAGGGAAACCTTTCAGTATAATAGGGAAAGAGGAAAGAAGGGTTGGAGGATCATGTTTTGGTTTTGGTTTTGTTGTTGTTGCTTTGAAGTTTTTATGATGAAAAGTCAGAGAAAAAGTCAGAAAGAGAGGGGAAGAAAAAAAGATTAGGTATAATGATAGTCTGTGAGCTTCAGATGGAAACCTTTGTCCTCCCTGAACCCTAGTTCTGCCCAGTCTCTTCCCCTAGAAGAGTGATGTTCTATCCTTTCTTAAGACTTCCCATTTTAGGTGGTTCTCTGACCCAAGAAAACTCATTAAGGAATATGGGAAGAGAGAAAAGAAAATAATCATTCTTTGAAGGCAACATCTGGTTCCAGCTCTTACATTTAAAGAGTTTGGGGTTGTCACTCCAGTCTTCAAAAGAAGCAAAAACAAACTGGAACAAACTGGAAATCAATGACTATTCTTGGAGCCATCAGACAATTGAAGTCACAAAGCAAACCACTACCAGAAATCTTCAGAGAAGGTGAGTGCAGAGAATCGCAGTCGAGATCAGCTTACCTGGAGCGGAAGGGCTGGAGTCATAAACTGGTAGAAACACATAAACGGACACTTTGACAAATCATGAAGGATGTGTGTGGGCTAGCATGAGAGTGAGAAACTTTTGAGGTCACTATCTTAGGGGGACCCCAACCTAATCATGGGTTTTACCTCCAGGAACCCCACCAGGTTCTCACAGTGAAGAGCCATAAAGAAACTCTGATGTTTCTGGTGGGAGAGTGGGAGTGGGGAGAAAGGTAACCACTTTGAAAACATTTTGAAATATCCCCTGAGTATTCTCCATCACTGAAGCCTACTGAACAGGGGACAAGACTACCAAGCCTTATCCCACATGGGAGAAGGGAAATTATCCCACTAATTTTCATTCCAGCCTTCCCGCCTCATCTAAAGAGTGAAAAGCAAAATAAAATAGAAACATTTGTGAACATCACAACCCAGGGACACAGGCCTACTGAAAGGCTAAGATTTAATCAAATCCCCTCCCCCAACACCTTACCACCACATTCACAGGACTGCAGTAAAGTCATGGGATCACAGCTGAAGGAGCTGCAAGGCATAGGCTCTATTTAAGGAAGAGATTTAGGGAAACCTAAAGGCACCAAAGGAGACAAAAACAAGGACAGTAGAGGAAGTTGAAACCTTTGACATGTACAGCTACAGTAAATGTTAAACACAGCCCAACACCTAGCAAGATTAACAAAAACTTCACACCTAAGGTCTACTTACTTCAGTTCCTATTTCCAATGCATCAGGTTTGGCTTTCAACAAAAAATTATAAGGCATGCTAAAAGGCAAAGAAAAGCAGTCTGAATAGACAAAGCAAACATCAGATCCACCTTCAGACATGACACAGATTTTGGAATTATCATACATTGCATCCAAAATAACCATGATTAATATGTTAAGGGCTCTAATGGAAGAAGCAGACAACACACAAGAACAGATGAGGAATGTAAGCACAAAGAGGGAAACTCTTAAGAATGAATCAAAAAGGAATGTTAGAAACCAAAAACACTTTAAGAGAAATGAAGAATGCCTTTGATTGGCTCATCTGTAGATTGCATATGGCCAAGGAAATAACATGTGAGTTTGAATATATGTCACTAGAAACTTTGCAAACTGAAATGCAAAGAAGAAAAGAATTTTTTAAAAATTTTAATACCCAGAATACCCAAGAACTGTGAGACAGTTTCAAAATATATAACTTAACTGTGACTGGAATATCAGAAGGAGAAGAAAGAGAGAACAGAAGGGAAGAAATATTTGAAATAATAATGGCCAGGGGTTTTCCAAAATTAATGACAAGTTAATCATAGGTTTTGGAAGCTCAGAAAAAAACTAGAAAGATAAATACTAAAAAAGTCTATACCAAGACATATCATATTCAAACTGTAGGAAACTGAAAGATAAAATCTCTAAACAATCTAAAGGAAAATAAACACCCTACCTCCAGAGGAATAAGGGTAAGAATTACAGGATTCTCATCATAAACCATGCAAGCAAGAAGAGAGAGGAGTGAAATATTTAAAGTGTTGAAAGAAAAAAAAACACCAACCTAGAATTTTATATCTAGTGAAATTATCTTTCAAAAGTGAAGGAGAAATAAAAACTTTCTCAGAAAAACAAAACCTGAGGAAATTTAGCAGCAGCAGACCTGCCCTGCAATAAATGTTAAAAGAAGCTCTTCAGGGAGAAGGAAAATGATAACTTGGATCTATGTAAAGGAAAGAAAGAGAAGGAATAAATGAAGATAAAATAAAACTTTTATTTTTCTTATTCTCAATTTACCTAATAATAATGATGATGATAACGTATTGGGTGATTATAGTATATGGATAAGTGAAATGAAAAACAGCAATGTTCTAAGGAACTGGCAGCTCTGTTATAAGGTACCTGCACTACCTATGCAGTGGTATAGAATTATATGAGAGTGGATTTAGCTTAGTTGTAACTGAATATTACCAACTCTAAGGCAGCCACTAAAATATTTTTTAAAGAAGAATAACTGATATCCTAAGAGAAGAAAGAAAATGGAATCATATAAAATACTTGTTTAAAGGCAGAAAAGAGGGGAAGAAAAAAAGAATAAGTATAACAAATAGTAAATACTTACAGACATGGTAGTTATTAATCCAACTAGATAAAAAAAAAATCAATAAATGTAAATGGTCTAAATTCACCAATTAAAAGACAGAGATTACCACAATGGATTAAAAAAACAAGATCCAATTGTATGTTGTCTATAAAACACCCACTTTAAATGTAAAGATATAGACAGATTAAAAGTAAAAGGGTGGAGAAAAATGTACCACACTAACTCTAACCAAAATAAAACAAGAATAACTGATTTCAGAACAAGGACAATTACCAGGGACTATAAGGGGCATTACATAACAACAAAGGAGTCATTGCTCCAAGAAGACACAACAATCCTTAACAGGTAAATCTAACAACAGAATGTCAAAATATGTGAGGCAAAAACTGGTAGAACTGCAAGGAGAAATAGATGAATCCATTGTTATTGTTGGAGACTTCAACAATTTCCTCTATCAGAAATGGACAGATTCAGCAGGAAGAAAATCAGTATGGATATAGTTGACCTGAACAGCACCATCAATCAACTGGATCTAATTGACATTTACAGAATATTTCATCCAACAACCGAATACACATTGTTCTCAAGCTCACGTGGAAAATGCACCAAGATACAGCACATTCTGGGCCACAAAACAAACCTTAACAAATATAAAATAGAAATCATACCAAGTATGTCTTCAGACCATAATGGAATGAATCTGGAAATCAATTACAGAAAGATTTCTGGAAATCTCAAGATGTTTGGAGATTAAACAGCACACTACTAACACATGAGTCAAGGAAGAAGTCTCAAGAGAAAAAAATATTTTAAACTAAATGCAAATTAAAATGCAACTTACCAAAATTTGTGAGAGGCAGCAAAAGTAGTACTTAGAGGGAAATTGATAGCATTGAATGCATCTCTATGAAAAGAAAGATTTAATATGCCTGAGGGATATTTGGCTTACTTACCTGATTGATGTCTCTCTGTTTCCAAAATATTGAGAAACATGGATTCTTCTTTAGGTAGCACAGTGACAGAAGAAGGAGCTCCATCCCACATCAGAAGGTAAGGATGGGAATACCTGGGAAATTGAGCTGGAGCTCAGCCATGGTGCAGTAAGTCTCCTCAGACAAAGAGGATGGTCCACATCATCAGAAGTGCATTGCTGCCTCAGGCAGCTGGACATTAAGAGTACATTCTAGACTAGAGTTCCAGGCCCACATCAGAGAGCTTTAACACAGACACCAAAGGTTCTTGAGGGCAGGGGAGGGGACAACACAGGAGAGATGAACCTATAACTCTTCCCTCACCATCCAGCCCAGCAGATCTGTCCAGCCCTCCAGGGCCTTTTAGATACCTCCAACCTACCTTCCAACTCCACCCATTCACCATACCATGTATATACCTTCGTGAAATATTCTATTGATTCCACCTGTTACCCAGATATTACCTGAGACCCTTTTACTGCTTGGTCATCTCCCTTTTGACCCCACATCATCTTTGAAAGTCTGCTCTGCCCAGGGATTTACACCCCCAAGATCTACTCTGCTCTCGAATACAGCTTCCTCGCATACATAATGTGTTTTTACCTGTATGAAACCAGAAATATACTCAGCAGCAGCCCCACTCCCCCCCATATCTCCTCAAAAGAATCCACATTCACCAAAAAGCATGAGACAGCAAAGTAGCCTGTAACCACAAACAGAAAGCATGAGAAAGAGGGAGACAAGGGCATGGCACACCCATGGACCCATGGCAAATAACTTAAAAATCTTTAGTGATTCTTTTTTTCCCAAAATCCCTCTTAGGCTATTCAGCCCCTAAGGTTCTCAAATCTAGCCCCCTCCACCCATACAGTGTCTCACCCTGCTGCTCCCTCTTTCTTCTCTCTGCCAAATCCCCTCTCTCCCCACAACATTTTTAATTTTTCCTTAGTTTTACAGAGCAGTTGTGCTGGACCACAACCCGTAGGACCAAACTCATCTTGACTTAGGGAGTGGACCTCTCTTTAGCATAACTTCTAATAAGCACAATTGTAATTATATTTAGTGATACATGTTGTTGTTGTTTTTTTAATCACACCTTTGGTTACTTCTTCCATTAAAGGTTTTATGATTTTTTTTCCCTTCTACTTTCTATCTTTTCACCAAAATTCCCATTGGCATCTCTATACCTTTTTAAACAAGAATGTCATTTTTGTTGATGGTGTATATGTATGTATTTCATCTCCCCATGCTGGCTAGTCATTTAATAGTTGTAACCCTGACAGCTTCATTATTTAGTGGTTAACTGCTGAAATGAAGCCCTGTGTCATTTCCTCCCTTTGCCTGTCTGCATTCCCTCGCTCAGTCTGACAAAGCAGTCTGGGCCGCAGACACCCGGTCCTTTCCCTCCCATGTGAGAGGGTTTACCGGTAATGACAGCTCCTTTCTTTCCCTGTCTTCTCCTGCATCCACAGCTTCACCATCGTCTCCACCCAAAAGGAAGGGACACTTCAAGCCCACCCCTCTCACGTGCCCTCCCTCACCTGCAGGCGAATGTCTCTGTTCAAAAAAAATCCCTCCGTATATCTTTGCATCTCTGCCATTGACTTTTTTATAGCCAGTCTGGTCCTGACTGCCTGTAAGGTCCCCAGGACTCACAATTGTAAAAACATCCTTTAAAGTCTGAGCAAGATAAACTCCACCAAAAAAATGTCCAGGTGAGTGGGGTTATAAGAATGACACATGGAACATATTCCTCAAAAGTGGCCTTGTCACAAAAAAGAAAGGCTGAGAAACGGATCTAGATTGAAAGAGACAACCTGTGAAGACACAAGACAACTAAATACAGTATTGTGATTCTAGACTGAATCCTGTAAAGGAGGCTTTAAAAAAAGCCACAAAGGACATTACTCAATAAATTAACAAAAATGGAATATGAATGGGAGATCAGTTAAAAGTTTTATGCCAATGTTAAATTTACTGAAAGGGCTAACCTGCTGTATGTAAGAGAATATTCTTTTTCTCAGGAAACACACAGTGAAATATTCAAGGAGAAAGTGCATGATGCATGAAATGTATTCTCAAGTATTCAGGAATGTATGCATAGTTTTCATATATGTGTATGTGTGTGTTCATATAGAGAAACGGAAGGGAGAGAGGAGAGGAGACAGAGAAAGGAAAGAGACCACAAATGGGTCAAAATATTAACAGGTAAATCTGGATAAATAGTATGTGATTGTTTACCATCCATGCAACTTTTCCACGAGTTTAATTATTTCCAAATAAATACATTTTAAAAATGGAAAATTGACTGTTGTCCTGAATTTTACCTAACCTTTGAGATTTCTGGCTTTGATTCCTGCAGCTGCCACCACCACCTTACCCAGACCCCAAAAGTGTGCAATGCCAACTTCAAAACAGTTGTCTCAGGTTCTGTCCCAGGTGAGAAACCTAAAATCCTCTTTGCACATTTGAAGCATGCTAACATTTCAACAGGGTTTTCCAAAATACTGGAAAAGACCACCCCCCCCCAAAAAAGAAAAGATTTTTAAAAATTATACACAATATAAAAAAAACAAACAAACAAAAAGTTTAACATGTTTGCAGCACAGAACCCTTGGTTTCTTTCTTGTCTGGTGCCACCGGTTGTCGTCTTCTGCAGTTTTGAGGTGTGAATTGGCTTCCCGGCACTTCGTCTGCCCTGCTAGTCGGTTACCACTCCTCCATGGGATTTCCATCTTCCAAAAATGTGTTGACATCCTTTGTCATATCCTCTCCTTGTCATCCTTAAGTGCTTATTCTTTTTAAGCCCTTTGTTTTAACAGCTTTATTGGAATATACTTCACATACCATACAATTCATCCATTTAAAGCACACAATTCCATGATTTTCAGTATACTCACAGATGTTTGTAACCATTGCTATGGTCAATTTTAAAACATTGTCATGACTTCAAAAAGAAACCTCATAACCTTTAGCCATCATCACCCCCTTCTGCTGATCCCCCCAGCCCTAAGCAACCACTAATCTACTTTCCATCTCTCTAGATTTCCCTATTCTGGACATTTCATATGAATGGAATCATATGAGGTTAATTGTGACTGGCTTCTTTCACTTATCATAATGTTTTCAAGACTCATCCATGTTGTAGCATGTATTAGTACTTTTTATTGCCAAAAAAATTACATTGTGTGGATATACCACATTTTATTTACCCATTCATCAGTTGATGGACATTTAGGTTGTTTCCACCTTTGACTGTTATGAATAATACTGCTCTGAACATTTGTGTGTAAGTTTTTGTGTGGACATATGTTTTCATTTCTCTTGAGTACATACCTAGAAGTGGAATTTCTAGGTCATATGGTAACTCTGTTTAACTTTTGAGGAACTGCCAGACTGTTTTCCAAAATAGCTGCACCATTTTTCATTCCCACCAGCAGTGTATGAAGGTTCCAATTTCTCCACATTCTCACCAACACTCGTTATTATCTGACTTTTTGATTCTAGCCATCCCAGTGTGTGTGAAGTGCTATCTCCTAGTGGTTTTGATTTGCATTTCCCAGGTGACTAATGATGTTGAGCATCTTTTCATCTAATCTTTTACTTTTAGTGGCATTTCATGAAGAAGAGGAGATAAAGAAGTGTGTTTGATCTACTGTGTTTAATTCGAAACACAATAGCTCATTGTAAATGTATGACAAGAAAAGATTTTCTTCTACATATTTGAAAACTCTTACATAGTGATGACAAGTCCTTATCAACATGTACGGTTTTCTGCTTCTATACTCTTTGCTTGCTGTAGTTACTGTGTGATTAAGGGACTGCAACACTGCACTGCATTTGCTCAGTAAGGTTACTTTCTGTGTGGGGTTGAGGGAGGAATCCACTCAGATGACTCCTCAGGCTTGACTACAGGGCAGAGCAGAACTGATGGCCAAAGCCTCTAAAGCTCAATGCTTTTCGTCACCGATGCTGTGTCCATCTGCTGTGGATCAGTGTGCTCCACAGGTGGTAAATATCAAAGAAGTGTGAGAGCTGTGACAGGGGCACAAAGCATACGTCTGGGAGACGGATGGCAGGATGATCCAATGGGCTTTTGCCCTTTAACCATAGTGTGGGAGATGGGCCGTATCACACGTGCCAGAGGATAACTGTGAAAGCTGGGTGAGGGGTATGTGGGAAGTCACACTGCTCTTGTGCGTGTTTAAACATTTCTGTGATAGACAGCTTAAAAAAATAAAAGAAGTTGGAAGCCTCATAAGGAGAGGGAGGGGGTGAGAGGATGCCTGGCAAGAGGGGCTCAGTCCATCAAGATGAGGGTTTAGGTCTCTCAATAAGGACATTTCAGGAAGTGAAATTCCTTTGAGGTTAGGAGGAAACCTCTTTTCATATAGCAGGAAAGAAAGAAAGGGGGAATGGGAAAGTGTTTTCGTAAAAGTTTTGATGGAAGGTTCCCATCTCATGGCTTCTAGCTCCTCTATGAACAGTGGTCCAGCACATCTGCTGAGCAAGTAGAGATGGCCTGAGTTTGAGGAAAGTGAAGGAGATTTGAAATATGTTTGGGTAGCATCGGAGAGAATGGACTAAGGAAACAGTGACCTAAGCTCTGTTTGCTTTGTTCACGTGTTAGTAAGCATGGGATAATTAATTGTGGAACGAATGAATGATTTCTGTGCTGGGGCTAAAGTTATCATGGCACCAGTAGACTTGATTGTGAGATTTAATTCAATAATGATCAGTTACTTATAGGAAGCCATTCCTGGAAAAGGCAGAGAGATGGGATTTTTCCAAACAGGAAGGATTAAAGGGAATTGGATGGGGCCCGTTTGTAGTAGAGCTTTTTAAATGTTAGTTACCTGATCGACCATCAAGTCTACCTTGGAGAGGGGGGAAATGAAGACAAGAGCTTGGTGGATAGACGAGGAGTAAGTGGAAAAATGAATGGCCTGGAGTTAAAAAATTAGCAAGGGTCATATAAACCGGAAGAATCATGGATGAGGCCAGAGGGTGGAATCTCAGATTGTGTTAATCCAGAGGGCAGAAGCATTCCTGGTAATAAGCTCTGGAGTGTGCGGCAGTAACTGCACTGGAATGGAAGTAAAAGATAAGACGATGTAGGAATTGGGCTATTGGCTGGTCCATCCATATGGATGTTAGAGAGCTCCATGGCCTCCTCACTTCTTCAGGTTCCCTGCCCTGGGCCCCTTTCCATCTTTTGTCCCTCCCAGGGCCTCAACCGAATCTGCATTATTTGACCCTAAGCTTCAGACATTTTAGGGTTAATGGCGTAACTCTGGACAAGAAAATACAAATGTGCGAGTGAGAAAGGGCTATGGTAGATATCGGTTTTGTTTTGTTTTTTAACACTCAGCATTCACAAGTCTTCCTGGAACAACTACCTCAAGTGCCCTCTAGGACACTCACCCCATGTTTGAGTCCCAGTCTGTATAAGTGGAGTTGCCTTCCCTCCAGACCCCTACTGTAAGTGTGGGTAACTGTGCAGTCCGTGGTGAGCTCCCCAAATATCTGCAACCTGCTGCATAGTCTAAGACTCACCTCTGGTTCCTGAGCTGCAAGTGTTCTGGGGGAGACCTACCATGACTCCACCAAGGTCATGGATATCAAAGGTGGCACCACCATGCTGATAGGTGAACCTTACACACTAAGGGAAAGATCCTGTGTATTTCCATCAAGCATGGATGGAAGGAGGGCACCAAGATCATTGTACCCTAAGAGGGGAATGCCATGCCTGACAACAACCCTGCAGATATTGTTTAGTACTCAAAGAACAACCCGGTGCGTTTTTGGTACAAGGCATCAGTGTGCTGTGCAGTGCTCCAATCAGCCTCAAGGAGGTGGAGCCTGGATCAGGTTGAGGAAGAGGGGGAGCAGGACAGGGTCACAATATGGGGATGAGGCATAAAGTTTTGTTCCACCAGCAAGGCCATTCTTTCCCCTCTTCATTTTTTCTTCTCTCCCCACTCCCTCTAAGGCATCTTTTCCTTACTCTCAGTTTCATTTTCCCCTGGGAGTCAGGTGGCTGCCTGGTCAACATTGCTACCACTGGCAGCTGAGTGATACTTTTGCTCTGCAACAAAATGTCATCAGTTGGCAGTATGAAGAAATACCCAGGGAGGGGAACCACTTCCCCCAGCTGCCTTTCCAGTAGGGAAACCTCAGTGCCAAGTCTAAAGTATGCTTCCCCAACACATTACCATGACGCACATGACAGATTCTTAAGCAGCATCTATGCTGTTCTTAGTTCCTCCCCCACCAGCCCAGGATCCACTGCAGCAATATCCCCCAAACACTCCTATTCGGGGTTTACTCACCTGTGGGGTCCTCTGGTCAGTGACTTCTCAACCATGGTGAAGCCACTGTTTCTTCCTCATTGTTATTTTCTGAGAAATCTACCTGTCCTTGACCCTCTTCAGATATAGAAGACCTGTCTTCCCTACCGTTCTGAAGGGAGGGGAAGCACTCAGTGAGGGGAAGCTGTGGGCTGCTCTACATTTTCGTTAAGGCTAAGTTAAGAATCAGGAGACAGAGCCCATCTCAAATTCATCAGGGAGGAAATGGGCTTTGGGGGGCACATGATACCTGTTTCTCGTCAAGAGCTCCAGGGGACTGGTGACATTTTAGAAGCCAAAGGAAGCAATTAGTAAGAGCTGAACCAGCTCCTTCCTTTCCCGAAGCACAAGCCCTGAGTTACCTGAAATCCATGCACCCAACACAGTACACAGAAAAGACATCACTATTATTAGAGAATCATTTATTGGGGAGAATCAATATTCCCCACAAGAAAGGAATTATTTTGGGGTAGGAAATTTTCCTCTCTGGAAATTCTGGAGAAGCATTTTCTGTTGAAATAGCAGAGACAGATCTCTGAGCACAGTGCCTTCAGCAGTGGTGAGAGTGGCCGGAGGTCCCTGGTTGTCTTGACGCCTGCAGGTGGGGCCTGGATGGGGCACAGGCTCCCTGCGGGGCACAGATGAGGGATGCTTCTGACACAATAGCTGGTCCTTAAAGGCCACAACTTTCTCGGGGTGTCTGTCCTCGTCTCTGCTCCATCTAACACTTGGATAACTCTGGCCAGCAAAGACAGCTTCCTGGTGGCAGGACTTGGTGTTTGTCACTTTACAGGAAGGAGCCCTGTAGCTGGAAGGATGGCCCTGGATGGGTTCTGCCCGGGCCTGCACTGCTGCCTTCTGCTGAGTTTTCTCAAACTTCCTTGGGGAGGGAAGGGGCTCTCGAGGACAGGTGGTATCTATCACATGCCAACGCCCCAGTTTCTCCTCTGGGAACTTCCCAGTGTCTGTCATGACCTTCTGAGCTGTGGTCATCCCAGTAACGGCAGCTCTCCTTTTAACTAGGCCTCTGCTCTGCTCAGATGAAATGGGGCTGCCCTTTTCCTGGGAATTCTCTTGCCTTTTGCATTTTATCGTAGGATGAAGCCATTGCAAAAAGTGATTCATTTTTTTCCTGAAGAGGCTTTCAGGAGGAGGCTGTCCCTTCTGTGATGGGGTCTGGGAAGGCTTGCTCCCAAGCGTCTCCTGTAGTGCCATGTCCTGATTAGGGAAACTCTTCCTTCTAGGTTGGGATGTCCCCAACTCTGCGTCCCCTCCACCACGCTCTTCTGCTTTGGGGCCTGGAGGGCTGACTCTCTCTGCAGCTGGTGGGAAATTCTTATCCTGGCTCCACCTTAAGACATGCTTAGGGACCCAGGGCTCCTGTCGCTGCTCCACACCGATTCCTCTGTCCTCCAAATGGACATGCAGCACCTGGGAAGCTCCCGCGTCCCGGCTGCAGACACCCTGGGCATGAGTCAGTGAGGCCTTGTAAGTCAAGCTCTCTGAGGGAAGGGGCCTGTCAGTGCGTTGGCCTTGGGCCTGGCTCTGCTCCCTCTTCTCCAGTTTAGATTTTAATTCGCTCAACAGTTGTTCTTTAAGGTATGATGATTTAGGATCTCTGGGAACTGATCTTTTTGGTGGGGCACTTTCAGTGGTCTCAGTAGTTTCTACTTTACTCTCATTCACATTTATCATTTGGGAGCTTCCTGGCTTGCTGGTTGTCAAGGTGTCACCAGTTTTTGATTGAAGAGCATCGAGCTCCTTGGCCCTGAATATCTCCCTCGACGTGTTGAGCTCGGAGAAAGGTTCTGACTCCTCCATCTTTTTGGCCTGTCGTGTTTCTACTCCATCCCTGGAACTCACTCTCTTCTCCTCTGGCTCCTGTCTGGCCCCAGCTCGCCTTGCAGGCAGCCTTGGGGGGCATCTGTTACATAGTCGAGTCTGTCTCTGACTTGCTTTGCCTGTGATGCCGTGTGTGACAGGCAGAAGGGTCTGTGTGGCACCCTTACTTCTCTGAACATCCTCTGCAAGCTCTTGGTTGATACCAGAGGGTGATTGTCTTGGGGTCCCCTGTCCTTTCTTGCCCACAGGTGAGGTGGCTGGGAGAGGATGATCTAGGACAGGGGCTAAATTTGTTGTTCCCACTTTGTCTCCATGAAGAGATTTAGAGCTTCCTCTAATGGGCTTGAAGCCCCCAGACTTGGAATCCCCATCAGAAATAAGGTTGGTTGAGGAAGCAAAGTGGGAACTGGACAAGGACTGGGATGCGGCATCTTTCAATTTAGAGATCTCTATGGATTCAAGGACTCTGCGGGGAAGGCCCCACAGCATCCTCATACGAAACCTTTTGATATGGGCTTCCAGCATCTGTTGTGCACTGGAATCAATGAAGGAAAGCTCCTGGAAGGTATTCAGGGAGTGGTCCCCACCCAGTGATGGTGGCAGACTTCTCTGTTTTATTTGGGTGTGGGATTTGTCAGAAAGCAGCAGTGTCTGCTTGATAGCATGCCGTGAACCATGCACAGTCCCAGGGAGCCGACCCTCGTTGATTTCCTCAAACTTCTTGCTCAAGTGTACTTTCAGGACATTTTCAAGTTGTTTGTGACCTAGACTCCCCACTGAGGCCCTTGAATTTTTCCCTGACAGACTCGCCATGTGACTATTTAGGTCTTTCTCAGAGTCACACCCCAGATCCTTATCTGAAGACCTCTCTGGGCCACTCAACAAAAGAGCTTTTGGGCCATTCTCTGAAGTATGTCCCTGATCCTTCCCCACGTCCTTCTCCAGATGAAGCATTTCTGAGCCCCTCTCATGGAAGCTTCCAGGATGGCTCAATCCAACATTTAGATTTTTGTTCACAGAGACCCATGAGAGGCCATGATCACTCTCCAACTCAGGCATCTCTGCAAAATTGGTCGGAGGCATCATCAGTGACAGAGACTCGTGGATCCTGCGGGGCAGGCCCCACCGGTGTTGGATGAGCCTCTTTCGAAGGTGATGCTCTAGTTTCTTCCGAAGTTCATCACTGAGAGGAAACTCTCTAGGAAGGATGGAGACTGAAACATGGGCCTTGGAGGCCCGGAGGTAAGGAGAGTTGGGAACCGAAGGACAAAATTCCTCCTGAGATCTTTGGACCACAGATGGTAAACCCCACAAACTTTCCTGTTGCTTCTGCAACACGTTCCATTCCAGGTGTTGCATTTCAGATATGATGAGAGACTCTGGTTCATTCTGAGGTCTCTGGAAACACACTCCACAGATCTCAGTCTTGGGTAGAGGACCAGATGGTAGGATTGGGAGTGGGGATTGAAGGTGGGCCTGGGGCTGAACCTGAGTGACAGGTAGGGCCTGGGATTGGGGCAGGGTTTGAGGCAAGGATTGAGGCTGGATCTCAGGCAAGGACAAGGGTATGGGATGGGAAAGTACTGGGAATTCTTGGCCTGTGGAAGCATTAAAGATTGCAGTGAAAATAAAGATTGAGGAACAGTCACCTGAGACATGGTCAACAGAGGGCAAGTACTCACTGTGCAGAGATGGAAGACCCCAGAAGAGCTGGATATGTTTTTGCTGTAAATGATCTTCTGAGGTCTTAGGATATGGGGGCTGCTGGTGCACATGCAGCTCCTTTGGTTTGCCTTTGCTGCTCCAAAAAGGAAGGGAGACTGCCAAGTCGTGCTTATCAGCAATTCCCTCTAACATTTTCCCTGAAGAATTTAATTGGTAGTCTGGCCTAAGTTCTTTTGGAAAAGAAACCCTCTTCTTTTCCTCCCACATCAGGAAATCACTCCTCTTTTGGACTTGTCTCTCCAGGAGTGCCAGGACATCAGGGCTGAGAAACGAGAGGTTACCAGGCTCTACAAGGTTGGTGGCAGGGTCTCCCCCAAAAAAGGCCTCTGAGGAATGGGGGGCAAGAAACTCTTGATTGACATCACGTTGTGCCAAGATGGAAGGAAACAAGTCTTTAGCATGAGCTTGCCATGAGGAGAATTCTGAAACTGACAGGCTTGAATGGTCAGTGCCTTTGATTGTTGGGATGCAAGTGGACAACCCACCAGGGCTATCTGGAGATGAGTTCTCCTGGACAGTCTTCAATAAGGTGGAAATTAATTTAGATTGACTCACAGTTGAAGGGTGGTCTGGTGGTGGTGAAACAGACAGGGTTGGCGGTATGTGATGACAAGCCAATGAATCAGTGGGATTCATTGTCTGGGACAAATGTGGTAAGAGGCTGACATCTTGGGCAAGTTCTGAGTCAACAGAGAAGATGGTATGCAGAGACAAAGTAGCTTTTGGTTGGAGAACAGGATCCACTGTCTGAGTGTCATGTGGTGGGAGAGGGGAAAAGGCAAAGGCCTGGCAGGTGGAATGGTCTGCTGGGAGTTTGGAATCCAAGGGAGGAAAAGGCTCTGGTGGCAGAGAGTGACCCGGTGGTAAGGGTGAAAGAAAGTCAGCTAAGGGTGTCATTGGGTTAGGTAAGAGAGTGGAGGGCGGCGCTGGGGAAGGTTCATGCAGAGGATCTGGTATTAGGTCTCCTGGAGGGACTTCTGAAAAGGCAGAGGATGCAGTGAACAATGACTCAGTCTCAGAAGCTGTGGAAGCCAAAGAGGACACAGAAAGAGTATCATCTTCTAGGTCCTCCAGGAATAGCAGCCGATTGACCTCCGCAGTTGTGCTATTACACACCTCACAGAAGGAGTCTGGACATAACAGTTGACGAATGTGGGTGGTATTATGATGCTGGCCTGGGAGGCTGTGAGAGACAGGAGGTACAAAGCTGCAGCCAGGCCGGGAAGTAGTAAAGGAGGACCTGCTGGCCTGGCAGGGGAGGGGCAACCTGAAGCCTGCTGCCCCTTCACATTGCTCCACATCCATGACTTCACAATACACTCAAGAGCCCTCCCCCCAAGGCCTTCATTCACATACCCGTTCCTATGGCTACCCCCTCCCATGACTAGGGCAGGCTGCACTGAATCCCTGGAATTGCTCAGAACATGCTAAAGAGAGATCAGGAAAGAATGGGAAAGACTAGTTACCTTTTCATAATAGAAATCAGCCTCTTTTTCTCCTCTGTTTCCCTCTGGTAATGTCTCCAACCTGGGAAACCAGGAGAGTGGGTTATGGAGGAAGTGGGTAGAAACACAGGTGTTATACAGGAGTCCCTTTATAGGAGACCCTTGAGATATTAGACTCTGAAAGCCCCACGAATCAGTAGATTAGGTCAAATAGTCAATGATAATATTAGCAAGGTGTGTATGTTGCTTCGTTTATAAAGTACTTTCACATACATTATCCCGTGTGAAGCGCAAAAACCACCACGTGAAGCACAGAGGTCAATGGTGACCTCAGAGAGGAATGTGATCATCCAGGAAGTCAAAGTACTTTCACAACGTCAGGAGGCAGAAGTTCTGACTCTCGACATCTCACGTGGCCACCTATTGGGTGACACCCATTGCCCAGGTCCATCACTGCTTCATGCCCAGGGAGGGGCGGAACAGGAATCTGAGAAGTGTCTCGGGTTCTGACTGCCTTCCCATGAGCCTATCCTCTGAGGCCCCTGTTTTCTGAGAGGGACAGTATCTACTAACTGGACATCTTCAGAGATCATGGACCTGAGACCTCATGGAAACGACAGGAAGGGTCACCCTTGGAGAGTTCAGGTGGAATAGGCAGAACCCTACCTCTCGATGTTCCACCTTTCCTTCTCCTCTTGGCTCTGCCCTGACGCTGAGGACAAAAAGAAAAGAGTGAGGGGCTGGAGCTCATTTCTCTCCCTTCTCTAGGAAACTCAGATATCCGTTATGCAAGAATAACATGACTCTCTATTTTAATTACTAGAACTTTGTGTTCCTTCCTTTCATTAATTTTTAAAGATGATAGAATATTTCGATTTTTCCTTCTTCGAAAAGCTCGAAGAAGGATTTTTGTCTATGAGGTCCACACTTGATATTCTCAGTCAGAAGTCCTCTGCTCAAGGAGGGCATAGACTCTGAGGCCAACACCCACATCTGTGCCACCTCAGATAGGACCCTGTGTCCTGGGACAGAGCTCGGGCTCCAGCCTCGGCTCAAAGGCTCTCAAAGGCTCAGCTCTGCTCTCCTGATCTACTAACACAAAGGGAGTCTTGGTCAAGTGTCATCTGACCTGGGAATGTGACCCATGATCAAGTGCTGGGAACTCTATTCTCCTGCAGAGATCCCAAACTCTCTAAATAACCCAATCTGGGGCCACGAAATCACTGTTTGGGATTTTATCCAGGAATCCTCCACCATACCCAGATGGTCTGTGAGCTTCTAGGTGAAACACTCCCAGCTGAGCCCCTAGCCCTGCCCAGCCCATTCCCCTGGAAGGATGATGTTCTGTCCTCTACTGAGACTTCCCATCTTGGGTGTCTCTCTGAGCCAACCAAACTCGTTTTAAAATGTAGCAATAGAAATGGAAACAACAATAAAGAGTCCCTGTTGGGGGCTTGCCCAGGGATCCTTACCTCTTGGAAGACTTTGGTTTTCCAGAAGGTTGGTAAAGTTGGAATCCCCACCAGGTAGCACAGGAACAGAAGGAGCAACCCCAACCCACACAGGAAGGTGAGGTTGGGGTCAGTATTCAAGAACATTGAGCCAAAGCTCAGACAGGACTCAAAGGGGCTATTCAGAAATGAGAGAACATTCCATTGATTGAACTGCATTGTCTGAATCGCAAGGCTGCCTAAGGCAACTGAGCTCTGAGAGTGCAGGCGCTAGACTATAGTCCCAGGCCTGCATCACAGAGCATTGAAGAGTCACAAAGGGTTTCACAGTGTGGGGGAGGGGACAGCATGAAGAGGTGTGCCCACAGCCCCTCCCCCACCCACCAGCCTGGCAGATCTCTAGGTCTCTCTGCCCTGCTGTTACTGCAGAAAATTGGGGTTCTCTTGCCCAACGCACAAAAACAGCCAATTAATTACGGTATCAGCCTTTGGGAAAAGAGATCAGCTTTATTCTGCAAGATCAATCTGCAGGAGAACAGGGGGCGTGTGCCCTCAGATCTGCCTCCCTGATTCAGGATTTGGGCCAAAATTTAAGAGTTTAGGGAGAACAGGCTGACACGGAAATGCTAGTGGGACAAGTTTTGTTTGGTGGGCTTCAAGCATTTATGGTAAGGTTTTAAACATTTATCACAGGGTTCTAAACATTTATGATGAGGTTCTAAACTTTTATGATAGTGTTCTAAACATTTTTGATGAGGTGGGGAAGGAATTTTAACACCTAATCTTCCTGAATGAGGGACCCCTCACTTCTGATAAGAGTCTGACTTTCAAGTTATGGTCATGTCCCAGTCCTCGGGTTCCGTGGGAAGGAGAATCCTTAGTTTCAAAGTCATTTCAGGTCAAGATTTCTTCTTTTGTGCATGCTCTGGCTATGTGACTTTGCAGATTTTCAGAAAGAAAGATCAAGAATTTTCAGAATTCTTGATCACTCTGTTGATAAGAGATAGAGTCAGTTGAACTGGTCCTGGAGGGCCCGCGGTTACACTGCCTGTCGTAATATTTTCCATCTCCACCCTTTCATTACATCATATATTTACTTGATAAAATTTACTGCTTGTTCCATGTGTAGCCTAGATATTACCTGGGTCCCCCTTTACTCTGGAGAACTTGACTTGGGTCTCACCAATTCTGCTCCCTTGAAAGTCTGAAATACAGCCTGGAATTTTTGTCTGTACCCAGACATTTACACTCAGGATCATATTCATTCTCAAATCCGTCTTTTTTATAGAATGTTTTTGCCTTACATGAACCTAGATACAGAACTTAAAGTTCTTCTACGTTTATTTAGTTTTGTGAATATTGAACAGCAAATTTTAGTTTTTGTTTCCGTCAGCCTTTAACATCTTCAGAGAGGCTGACTCAAATCATTAAATGAATAATTTGTCATTTAACATCACAAAACTAGATAAATAAAATATATTTATAAAATAAATGTGAATAATTAAACCTTCAAGTGATGTTGGGAGCAAGTCAGCAACACTTGTTTTTCTGAAGTTAGTGAAGCTTAAACTGTATAAAGACTTTCAGGACATGCGATACAGACACACACACACACTCACACATCCTTTGACAAACCAAATGACAACAGATTTTCACCTTGAGGTACATGGGATAACTATTTAAGTTCAAAATTGATTTGACTTGAACTCAAAAAGCCTGACTTATGGCCTCTCAAACATACATTGTGCATCTGCTTTAACCATTAAAGTCAAGAATACACGCTTAAGATAATGCATACTTCCCCTCCTACGCCCTATTGGTAACGCTCATATTAGTACTCCTAAAATAAGTTCCCTTTCCTGACATCAGGGTCATGTTGACCTGCTAATTTGCAAATGAATACCTCTTTGAAACTTTGATGAAAATGTATCCTGAGTGTGTTTAGCGTATGTTCTTTGTTCTAAAAAGATATAGGACCCTGCTAAAAACCATGCTTCTGCAGAACACTTTCTTCCTTTCTGGAAAAAGCCTTCCAGGGTTATAACCCTCACTCTGGCTCAAGTAAAACTCACCTTATTTCTCTTATTTATAGAATGGTTATTGGTTATTTTGTGTCGACACAATCCAGTATTTTCAAATCCAAGAATAAATTGTTATGTCCTTTTATTTCAATCTTTCATTTTTTATTTTGACCCTACTTTTCCTTACTCTACCTAAAATACAGACAGTCCCTGCCTTCTATATCAATTTCCTAATGTGTACAAATCTCTGTCTTAGTTAGTGGAGGCCGCTATAACAAAAATACCATAGACTGTGTGGCTTACACCAGAAATATTTATTTCTCACAGTTCTGGAGGCCGGGAAGTCCAAGATCAAGGCACCGGCAGATTTAGTGTCTGGCAAGGCCTGCTTCCTTGTTTACAGACAGCTGCCTTCTCCCTGCAACCTCACTGGTGGAAAAAGAGGGTGAGGGAGCTCTGTGAAGTCTCTGTTATAAGGGCACTAATCCCATTCACGAGGGCTCCACCCTCATGACTGAATCACCTCCCAAAGGCCCCATCTCCTAATACCATCACATTGGGGTTAGGGTTCCGATATGAGTTGGAGGGGACACATTTGGTCCATATACTCCCCAAAGGCTGGGATAGTTTACACTGTGCTAAGCTGTTGATCCCCTCAGCCCTCGGGTGGCAGGGTGGGACCTTGGAGTGTCAAAGCCTAGGGCAGAATCTAGTCTTGAGCAGCCTCGTCTGATTGTCCTTGTGGGCCCTGTAAATACAATCTTTTCCTAAGAGGGCCTTGCCATGAAAACAGGCTGAGAAGCTCTGCTCCATATGATCATCCCCACACATGTTCAAAAATCAACTACCTGTCACACTTTTTTCAGGATCCTCTTGTCAGGTCTAAATAATCCCAGTATTTCCCTCCTCTTTTCCTACATCTTCTTTTGTAAACTCCTTATCTTCATGACAGCTGTCCTCTGACCTGTCTCCTGATTTCTCATGTCTTTCTTAAACTGTGATGCCCTTGCTCTGACGCCCACAGCCCAGCACTGTTACCTGATCTCCTGTGAAAGGGTGAGGCAGCCTTCACTCCAGCAGTCTCCTTTCAATTATGCAGGAACAGGTACCCTGCCTGGAGGATAAAATCTGCCACCAGGCGCCACTTCCTCCCTGCCTTGATATGCAGCCTCAGCCAGGTTTTCATTTAATAACATTTACTGCTGGAAACCAGGAGACACAAGTACCTGTAGGTTGTGGTCTCTGTCCTTAAGGACCTCATGGTGTGGTTTTAGGGAAAAGCCCTGCACAGGTCAAGAGTCACACGACTGCACAGGAGAGGCCCTGGCACATTCGTGAACTGCCAAGGAATCTCTGGAAGAGGTCAGAGAAGGGACAGATACTGTGGGTGACACCTGCTCAACATACCAGGCTCCTCAGAAAGGCACCCCTGCAGGTCTCCCCTCTCCAGATTCTGACACAAATTAACAAAGATGGTCACACAACAGCTTTTCTCCTTTAAAAGGGCATGTGTTGGCTAGATATCCTTATACATTGTGTGCCTTAAATTAAAACCTACCAGAAGTTTCAATAAAAAGGCTTTTCCCCAAATGCTAGTAAGATTCCTTTTCTGACCAAGGACAAGATACTAAAGATACAACATTTTTGTTTTTTTTTCTTTTTGTACCACCAAAAATAAACTCCACTGGTGTTTAGTAGGAGAGGTTCATGGCACTTAGCCTTCCTCCACTAACATCAACTACAAATAATAAACTTATGTGTCTAATTTATAAAGTATTTTACTTTCAGTGATCTCAGTGGATTTTCACAACCACCCTGGGATGTAAGCAGGACAGGTATTATTGTGCCCCTTCTATCAATGAGTAAAATTGAAGCTCAGAGAGGGTGAGGGACTTCCTTAGATCATTCAGCAAGTGAGTAGCAGAGCCCTGACTACTAAATCCCCTACATCCTCAACACTTCTATTTTAAACAATATTAATAAATGGCTTCTTAAAATAAAAAGAATGCCCAAGTCCTAAAATTAAATCACTTGTGTGGCTAAGAATATTCACTTTCTCCATTAAATGCTGGCAAATTTGCAAAGTAAAGAAAAGCTATATTTGTTATTCTATCACTTCTTAGGTACCTTTTCCTTTTCACTCTCAGGACCAGTGTCTTTATAGGTTTTCTCTATTGTCCTCTTAAAACCAGCTTTCAAGAACTATATTTCATGTGACTCTCAGTGAGGTATAAATGAAGAATAACAGCTAAATTGTCACCCTTCCAGGAAGACACCTCACACATTTTACATATATCTCACCCCTAAGCCCTGTAATAGAGCTCTCACCAGAGCACCTGAAATAGGCAGAGGTAGCAGAGAATGACATCTTCTCCTCACAAGCCCATGACATCTTCCCAATTGACCGACATCACCACAGAAGTCTGGTCCCGGATTTCAGACTGCACTTGGTTACAATGTCTCCAAGGAGGAGTGTTTTCCACAAGCTCTACTAGAAGAATACGCTGCTATCTGAGGAGACTCAATAGAGAGAAGTCATTAGTTTAGGACTTTCATACGTTCTCAATTTTCTAGGGACAGCCCTCTCACATCCTGACCACTGTCCCTGGGATGAGCCACATGGAGGCAGCTGTTTGCAGGATACCAGAAAGCCTGGAGAAGAACAGATTCTGGGGCAAAATCCTCTAAAACTGCATTTAAAACAGTAGCTGTATGATGTCCTTCATTCATTCACACAACAAACTTTTATTGAACTCTACTGTGTAGTATTTATAGTGGAAATATCAACAAAATAAGGCATTGCCTCTGCCCTCGGGCAGGTCATAGCTCAGGAGGTGAGACCGCAAACAACTGTAAACAAGTGATAGGAACTGTAAAACAAGTAGAAATAAGAACACAATGAAAGCACAGATAAAGGAGCAATTAATTCTTCTGCCCAGAGGGAGAAGAGAGAGGGGTCAGGGAAAACTTCAGAGTTGGTGCCAAGTGAGAGGGACCTTATGAGGTCGCCTTCCCCTCCTCCCCCGTCCTTCTTCCTTTTCCCCCTCCTCTTCCCCTTCCTCCCCCTCCTCTTCCTCCTCTTCTTCTTTCTTTAGACTTTATGTTTTAGAGCAGTTTTAAGTTCACAGCAAAATTGAGCAGAAAATACAGAGTTCCCATAAGCCTCCTGCCCCCACTCCCCACCATGCACAACCTCCCCCATTATCAACCCCTCCATCACAGTGGAACATTTGTTACAATTAATGAACTACATTGACACATCATTATCACCCACAGTCCATAGTTTACATTAGGGCTCACTCTTGGTGTCATACATTCTGGGGGTTTGGACAAATGTATAATGACAGCTATCCACCACTGTAGTATCATACAGAGTAGTTTCACTGCCCTAAAAATCCTCTGTGCTCCACCTATTCATCCTATCCTCCCCACTAATCCCTGGCAACCACTGGTCTTTTTATTGTCTCTAGAGTTTTGCTTTTTCCAGAATATGCTAGAAAATATTTCTTTTTAGTACTGAATAATATTTCATCATCTGGATGTACCACAGTTCATTTGTCCATTCACCTTGGACATCTTGTTTGCTTCCCAGTTTTGGCAACTATGAAGAAAGCTCCTCTATGCTTTCTTTTTTTAAAAAAACAAAAAAAAGTATTTTATCGAGACACAATTCACATACCATACAATTCATCCATTAAAAGTGTACAATTGGGGCAGGACCGGTGGCATAATGGTTAAGATTGCCTGTTCCTCTTTGGACGCCTGGGGTTCACGGCTTCAGATCCTGGGCGCAGACCTACTCACCAGTCATCAAGCCATGCTGAGGCGGCATCCCCCATAGAGGAGCTACAACTCTACGACTATGATACACAACTATGTACTAGAGCTTGGGGGAGAAAAAAGGAGAAACGTTGGCAACAGATGTTAGCACAGGACCAATCTCCCTCAAAAAAATAAATAAATGAAAAATAAAAAATAAGTAAGTAAAATAAAATAAAACTGTACAATTCAATGGTTTTTAGTATATTCACAATGTTGTGCATCCATCACCACAATCAATTTTAGAACATTTTCCTCACTCTACAAAGAAACTCTGTTCCCCTTAGCCTTCACCCTTCAATCTTCTCATTCCCCCCAGCCCTAGGTTAGCACTAATCTACTTTCTCTACAGATTTGTCAATTCTGGACATTTCATGTAAATGGAATCATATAATATGTAGCCTTTTGTATCTGGGTTCTTTCATTTAGCATAATGTTTTCAAGGTTTGTCTATGTTGTAACATGTGTCATTACTTCATTTCTTTTCATGGTAAATAATATTCCATTGTATGGATATACCACATTTTGTCTACACATTGATCAGATGATGAACATTTGGGTTGCTTCCACTTTTTGGCTATTATGAATAAAGCTGCTGTGAACATTTGTGTACATGTTTTGGTATGGATGTATGTTTTTGTTTCTTGCTTATTCATTTTTGCAATAACTTAGTTACACTTTCTCTAAACTTGTTGCTTTCTGAGATTTTGGTAGTATAACCATGTTAGACTCCCTATGAAATGAAATCTTTGGAGTCTAAATGCAGTTTTTATCAAATATCTGGGTGCATCAATTTGCCCTCCAGCCAACACTCTCAAAATTAGCCCTTGAATCAGCAGGAGTGATGGTGATGCATAATGCTTAACATTTAAAAATAAAGAACACTTTATGTTCTCAAGGTTCTATTCTTGAGTTCCAGAAAATCAGAAAAGTGTGTGGGAAGAGGAAGTGCAATCCAGGCAGAGCGAACGAGAGCAAACCTGCAGCATATACGAAAGTACATGTCTAGTCACCCTAAGCATAGGGTAAGTGCCTGAGGATGAGAGTAGCAAGAAATTAGGCCAAAAAAGTAGAAGGAGACTCAATTGTGGAAGACTTTGAATGACAGTTTAAGAAGCTTGAACTTGTATTGAGGGCGATGGGAAGCTAGGTTTTCATAACCAGAAGAATGGCGTATCCAGATCTGTGTTTTGGAAAGATGACTGGCAAAAGAGAAGCTGGTTGAGAGTTCATGGGAAATATGTGAATTAATCACTGCATCACATAGGACTCTTTCTCTTATGGATGATAGAAAACTGGATGAATTCTGGCTTAAGCAAAAATTTTAGTTTATTGGCTGATATTTCTCCACATACTGGAGTAGATTCAGCTTCTGACTCGCCACCCTTTGGTTCTGCTTTCTCAGTGTTAACTCGTTCTCAAGTCACTTCTCTTGTGGTCCCAAGATGGCACCAGCCAGGAAAAACAGAGATTTGTTGTCCCAGTGCTCTCAACTACAGTCTCAACATTCAAGTGAATGGGACCAGCTCAGCTCATAGAACACCCCTGAGATACTTACTGGGAAGCAGAGAACACCATTGGCCTCGTCTAAGTCAGTTCTACTCAAAGTGTGGTCCATGGACCAATGCCTGTTCCCACATTTTTGTTACCATCTACAATAAAATGAGTATAGAAATTGAGGATGATTAGCAATTTTTATTGCAATTTGACAGAGTAATTAAATCTGATATTAAAAGAATTGAGGCTTGTATATTGCAGGTCTTTGTTTTGTGTGTCATTTTTCCACTGATTCATTTGTATTGTATTTTACACAAGTATCAGTTCACAGTGGGTGGGGGTGTGGGGAGGAAGCAAACTTGTCCTTCACCACAGACGTTTGAGAAACTGTGGTCTAATGTACATACTGCACTGTGAAGCCTGGGGGCAAGTCAGCATTCTGGAAGTACACGGGGGAGTTTGGGGAGATCTTTCCCTCTCACCACGAAAGGGGGCAAAACCATGGTCCATCATTATCATGGGACCTAGTCTGGAGAGAGGAGGGACACTCTCAGACTCACTTTAGCTCTCCTATTTTCTCATGCTTTCTTCCACGTTGACCGGCCCTTATTCAGAGTCCCTGTAAGAATGTACTCTGCACAAGTTTTGGATATGGCCATTTTAATAGGTTCAACATTACATGGGCATTCACCTACCCTCACCATTGGCACTTTTATTCCTTGAATCAAAGCATTTGCATGGCTCTCCTAAGCCATTAAGAGAAAAACAACTTTGAGCAAGACTAACACAAGGTAACTGCTAAACTGAGCCGAATTCCTTTGCCCTGCTCTTGACAGTGAAGTATGGAAACTCCAGAGCCCTAGGAGACATCTGAAGGAAAAACATGTTTAAGACAAATTTCAGGGATGTAAGTCTCTCATTAAAAATACATTTTAGAAAGTTGTTCTAGGTTATCTTGCCAGGGCAGTTGCACGATAAGGAAACATGTGCAGCAGTTTGGCAAACTGTGGCTTTCATTTCTCTTTCAAAATAAAATGGAAACAATAAAAACACAATTAAAAATAAAATTAAAAAAACATAATTTGAAAGTGTATTCTGATTCTTTTTCTAATTAAAGCTCTGCATTTAAAGTTTTTCTGGAGAGCAACCTGTGTTTTTAATCTCACTGTCCACGGAGGGCTAACACAGGCACAGGATCTGAGAGGTCTGCTGCACTCAGAGCTGGAATAACCTTGGAGAATATGCTAGTCTCACTTTCTCATTTTACAGATTGGAAACTGAGGCCAGGGCAGGTTTCTTTCTTTTCTCCTCAATCCTTTCTTTTGTGTGTGTGTGTGTGTGTGTGTGTGTGTGTGCATGTGCGTGTGTGTGTGTATGTTTTCTCTCAGAAGGCTTGGAAACTTGGTGTCTGCACAGTTTTAACATAATTTAGACACTCAATATGGGACTTCTTTCTTTCCAGGGCCCTAAATCACATTCTAGTATGAAGGTAAGGACTCCACAAGCACCAGATTTTATCCAGCACTGTCTCAAAATGTGCAATTTTTTCCTAAGTGAACTTTGTATAGAACTGAGATAGTAATGCTTTTTCATGAAAATCTGATGGCAATATAGTATACGCCTCCATGCCTTCTGCAATAAAACAAGCCGAATGTAACTTCAACATTCCCTGATGACTGAAGCTTAGTCTAATAAGCAACTGTGGTCCTCCAGAGGAGCAGGTATAGACGGTCTGGGATGTAGACACAAATGCACATTGACTCCAGCAGAGGCCCCAAAATCTGCCATCATTCAAAAAACTTCATCAGTTGTATTTTAGGAGTTTACCTCTTTTTCATATAAACATAATGAACATTTATCAAATACACACACACACAGTGCAAAACTGACCTGTGACAGAACTGCCTTTAGCAGGTCCCAGACTACCCTTCAGAGTTAATGTAGTTTGGATCACTTTCACCCCCTCAGGGGGCGAGGGAACCACAGGGAGGAAATGGAAGAGAACTAATGTTTGGTGGGTACTTACTTACTATGTGCCCCAAACTTTCTCATTTCATTTCTTAACTATCCTGTGAGGGAAGAAATATTTTTCTAATTTTACAGATAAGACTGAGCCCCAGAGAGATTAAATAACTTGCCCAAGGCCACAGAGCTAAAAAGGGACAAAGTAAGGATTTGAACCAAGCTTGCTTTTGTCCCAGGCCTGCATCTTCACTCTACACAATGCCGCCCCAGAGAGTAGAGTCACTGGGTCTTGATCCCTACTCTTCTCCTCCATTGTCATACCAGCAGCTCTCTTTTGCTGTATAACAAATCACTCCAGAACTTAGTGCCTTAAAACAACAAACATTTTATTTGCTTATAATTCTACAGTCTGGGCTGGGCTTAGCTGGGTGACTCTTCTGTTGATCTTGCCAATAGTCACTCATATGGACTCATCCAGCTGGTAGGTCAGCAGGGGACTGGGCTTGGCTGGGACACTGGGACAGCTGGGCTTTACTCTCAGAGCCTCCCCCTCTTATGTGGCTTCTCCTATGGCTTCTCCACGTAGCTCTGGCAGGTAACAAAATTCTTATAAGGCAGATCAGGGCTCCTAAGAGCACAAAAGCAGAACTTAAGGCTTAGATCAAGAACTGATATAGCAGCACTCTGTTATCTCCGGTTAGTTAAAATAAGTCACAGTCTCAGCTCAGGTTCAAAGAAAGAGGACCACACAAGGGCAAATACTGGGAGATGTGGATCATTGAGGACCAGCAATGTGACAGTGGTCACGATAATCTTCTTCAACATTGGCACCACCAACTCTAAAGGCTGCTGTTTCTTCTGTTCCTAACACTTTTCTTATGTCCAGTTTTTCTCTCTTCTCATGTTTGCTTCTCCACTTTCTCCTACCACTTCTCAGCTTTTCTGCATTGTAACTGGCCTTCCTTAGCCAGCCACAAATAAAGCATTCCTTTCTTTCTGATCAGTTAACTGACCAATCACATCATGTCAACTCTATTCTTCAGGTCAACAGTCTTTGCAGCTAAACAGAGATTTCTTTGATTGGGTTGTTGTTTTGTTTTGCTTTGCTTTTACATCTAGGTTCAAAGCTGGAAGTCTAGTTTAAAGGGAAATAAGATATCACTGCACCAAGGAGCAACTTAAGTGAATAGACTTAAATGTTTTGCCCTTATAAATAAAATCTAGAATCTGTGATACCGCTCTTTAATTTTACCTGCAAGTAGGCAAGACGTCCAGTTCAATAGCCAAGTCAACAAGTAGACGTGTACCGTATTTTGCAGGCTTTAAATTCCTTTAGCAGTCATTCACCAGGGCAAGAAAGAGAGGCCTGCAGGAATCAGATAATTCCAGCATTACGATTCTAGTTCACAGCAGGTTGCTTCTTACACGTGGCTAAAATGAGATCAGATTCAACATCCGCTGAATCATTCAACCTGTCTGATCACTGCTTTCTGCTGTCAGGAGAGATACAAGAGTACCAAGAATTAGCCAGGGCTGAGAGAACCAGGTTTACAGATGACCACCAGCATGAGGAGGGCAAGGAAGTGAGAAAAAAATTTATAAACACCCAAGGTAAAGATCCTTGCAAAAGGGATCATAGGTTTCCATTTGAAATACTAAGGAATTAAAATGAAAGTTGAAATAAAAGTTGAAATGGAGATTACCCCTTAAGAGTTTCTAAATCCACTCACTGACAAGGTTTATCATTGTTTCTTTTATTCTGTTCTCTGAGGCCAGTTACTGGAGCCTTGATTGTTGAATGACATCTCAATCAGACATTTAGGGGCAAAAGTGAAAGGGAATTATATTCAGTTTGGCTACTTATGCATCTAAATTGCTCAAGTGAAGGAGGCAACTGACATAATATGTCTTTGTTATTATTTTAGACCAATTCATTGACTCTAATCTTATCTGTGCTCTACAGTCACAACCATCACAAGTTGATTGAAAATACGCACAAATTCAGCATAAATGAATTATACATAAATTCATTATAACCCTCAAAATGATTTACACAAAATCTAATTAACATTCTGTGAAAATTTTGGAGAATCTGACAAGATTCTAATGTTCTCAGGAAAAAAAATTTGATATATTTATCAAAGAAAATGAAGAATATGAGATGGGACTAGCCAAGCTACATATTTAAATATCTTGTAAGGCTATGAGAATTAAAATAAGACATTGCTGAGAAGAAAAAATACATAAATATAGAACACAGAACAGATAGTCCTGAAATTAATTTTGTTCCATTTAAGAATTTGCTAAAAAATAAAAGTGACATCATCAGAGAGGAAGAACTATTTGTTAACTTGTGCAGGAATAACTGGGTAGGAATTTGAGGGAAATAAAATTAATTTAGACCCACCTCTCATAGTGCTTAACAAAATACGTCCTAGATACATTAAAAAGTTAAATATTTGAAAACATTCTTTTCCAAACGCCTGCTCAAACAAGTATTAGACTTGTGAATTAAAACCAAAGATAACTTCCTAAGCTTAAAAATCCTTTTAAAAAATCAAAAAACAAAAAACCAACTCCGCAGATTACATAAAATTTAAAACTTCTATTTGTAAACAAAAGTAGCATAAGTAACTTTTTTAAAGAACAAGAGTAGATTGGGAAAGTTACATTCAGAAAATATGGCGGGAGGGGGAAGTCAAGATGGCGGCATAGGCAGACTCTGAACTCACCTCCTCCCGCAGACACAGCCAATTTACAACTACTCGTGGAAAAATTACCCCTGAGACAGAACTGAAAACTGGATAAGAGGAACTCCTGCAACAAAGGACAATCCTAATTGAGGTGGAAGAGGCAGAAACTCCCTTCTGGAGAGAAAAAAATGCCGCCTTCACAAGCCGCCAGCTTCAAGGCCACCCGGGAGCAGCCGAAATGTACACAGCCCTCCCTGAAGGAGTGGGACCCTGAGCCGGGGAGGGCCCCCGCTGTGGGCATTTTGTGGACCCAGCACAATCGAGATGAGTGGCATAATATCTGACTTTGCCTGCTACTAAAACATTGGAGAGTACCCCCAGAAAAGCTGGTTCACAAAGAAATTAAAACCAGCTCTTAAAGGGCCCATGTGCAAACTCACCCATTTCAGAAAGCATCCTAAAATCACCAGAAAAAAAGGTGCATAGTGCTTTGGTGAAAAGAGACTCACCTGATAGGCCCTGAGTGCATCTCGGTGAGAGGTGAGACCTCTCCAGGGATTGAGACATTGGCAGCGGCCATTGCTGTGGCCTGGTGTGGGCGTGCTGACACAGACACCATTGGAGTTCTCCCTGGGGCCTGCTAGCCCAGGTCTGCCCCACCCACTAGAGCACTGATTTAATCCAGCTCAGCCAGGGCAGGCAGCCCACCCTAGAGACTGGCCCCACCCAACAACAAGCCCTCAGGCAACTTGTGGGCCTGCATAGATTGGTGACTGGATTCTCTGCAGCCTGGCAATAGAGCCAACTTCAGTGGGACAGGGCATGCACAAGGAGTGGGTGGAGAGTGTGGGGCAGTAGTGGAGTGTGTGGGGCTCCCACCGTGGAAAGACTGGGTCCACTTCAGGAGGTTGGGGCGTGCGCACAGGGCAGGACTGTGTTGACTGTGTGTGTGGACCTGTGGGCAGCAGGGCTTGTCAGCTGCAGAAGATTTGTGCTTCTCAAAGACCCACACAGGGGGTTTGCCCCACCTTCCAAAGTCTGAAACAATTGGGTGCTCCCATGCCTGAGGCCAGCCCCTCCCAGCTGCAATCCTCAGACAGCTGATAAGAGACCTAAAGGCTGGAGGCTTATAGCATTTGTAAGCCCCTGAGCCTAACAACCTGCCACGCTGGGGGCCTACTCAGTTAAAAGAGATACTGCAACACAAATGTGGTATTAGAACTTGCAGCCAACTGTGCTGGGGCTCCCCACACCTGATAAAGAGACTGAAGGGCCCACAACAACTACAAACAGCTGAGCATTACAACAGCTGACGAGGAGATTAACTCGGCCTCCCTGGGTGCCAACAGGTAGAACAAACAGGCCACAACAGAAGGACACACGTAGCCCACATAGGGGTCACCCCTGGAATATGGAGAACAGAAGGAAGCATGCTGCAGGCCTCCTAAGGCATCACTTATATAAGGTCACCTATCCAAGAGCAAGAGACATAGCTGACCTACCTAATATGTAGACACAAGCACAGGGAAAGCGGCAAAATGAGGAGACAAAGGAATACATTCCAAGTAAGGGAACAGGACAAAACCCCAGAAAAGGAACTAAGTAAAACAGAAATGAGCAACCTACCCGACAGAGAGTTCAAACTAAGAGTGTTAAGGATGCTCACTGATGTGAGGAGAAGAATAGATGAACTCAGTGAGAATGTTAACAAAGAAATGGAAGATATAAAAAAGAACCAATCAGAAATGAAGAATACAATACTGGAAATGAAAAATTCACTAGAGGGACTCAAAAACAGAGTAGAGGATACAGAAGAACGGATCTGCCACCTGGACAAAAGACTAGAAGAAATTACCCAAGCTGAACAGGTAAAAGAGAAAAGAATTAAAAAGAGTGAAGACAGTCTAAGGGATCTCTGGGACAACATCAAGTGCACTAACATCCATGTCATAGGTGTCCTGGAAAGAGAAGAGCAAGACAAAGGGGCAGAGAATCTATTTCAAGAAATAATAGACGAAAACTTCCCTAACCTAAGGAAGGAAACAGACATCCAGGTACAGGAAGCACAGAGAGCCCCAAACAAGATAAACCCAAAGAGGCTCACACCAAGACACATCATAATCAAAATGTCTAGAATTAAAGATAAAGAGAGAACCCTAAAAGCTGCCAGAAAAAGACAAGTTACATACAAAGGAAACCCCATAAGACTATCAGCTGACTTCTCAGCAGAAACCTTACAGGCTAGAAGAGAATGACATGATATATTTAAAGTGCTAAAAGGAAAAAACTTACAGCCAAGAATACTCTACCCAGCAAGGTTATCATTCAAAATGGAAGGAGAGATCAAAAATTTCCCAGACAAGCAAAGATTAAAGGAGTTTGTTTCCAAGAAATCAGTGCTACAAGAAATGTTAAAGGGACTGATTTAAGGGGAAAAGAGAAGACCACAAATAGGAAAAATTATCTATTTCCATGATAAGAGGATAATGGATACAAATGCACAAAAAAGAGGTTAGATATGATATCAAAAACATAAAATGAGGGAGGAGGGGAGTTAAGGAGTAGAGCTTTCAGACAGAGGTCAAACTAAAGAGACCATCAATTCTGTATAGAAGGAGAAAGGAACAGAGAAGGACTACTAAAACACAGGAAAAAAAAGTTAAAAAATGGCAGTAAGTGAATACTTATCAATAGCTACTTTAAACATCAATGGACTAAATGCTCCAATTAAAAGGCATAGGGTGGCTGAATGGATAAAAAAACAAGACCCATATAGATGCTGCATACAAGAGACACACTTCAGACCTAAAGACACTCACAAACTGAAAGTGAAGGGATGGAAAAAGATACTCCACGCAAATGGCAATGAAAAGAAAGCTGGGGTAGCAGTACTCATATCAGACAAAATAGACTTTAAAACAAAAACTGTAAAAAGAGACAAACAAGGGCATTACATAATGATCAAGGGAACAATCCAACAAGAGGATATAACACTTATAAATATCTACGTACCCAATGTAGGTGCACCTAAATATATAAAGCAATTATTAACAGACATAAAAACAGAAATAGACAGTAACACAATAATAGTAGGGGACTTTAACACTCCACTTACACCAACGGATAGATCATCCAAACAGAAGATCAATAAGGAAACATTGGCCTTAAACGACACACTAGAACAGATGGACCTAGTAGATCTATACAGAGCATTCCATCCAAAAACCGAAGAATACATGTTCTTTTCAAATGCACATGGAACATTCTCTAGGATTGATCACATATTAGGCCACAAAACAAGTCTCCATAAATTTAAGAAGATTGAAATAATACCAAGCATCTTTTCTGACCACAACGGTTTGAAACTGAAAATCAACTATAGGAGGAAATTAGAAAAGCCACAAATACGTGGAGATTAAAACAAATGCTACTGAACAACGACTAGGTCAACGAAGAAATCAAAGAAGAGATCAAAAAATACCTGGCGACAAATGAAAATGAAAATATGACATGCCAGAATTTATGGGATACAGCAAAAGCAGTTCTGAGAGGGAAGTTTATAGCAATACCTATCTCAACAAACAAGAAAAATCTCATATAAGCAATCTAACAATGCACCTAAAGGAACTGGAAAAAGAAGAACAAACCAAGCCCCAAATCAGTAGAAGAAGGGAAATAATAAAAATCAGAGCAGAAATTAATGAAATAGAGACCAAAAAATTAATAGAAAAAATTGATAAAACCAAGAGCTGGTTCTTCGAAAAGATGAACAAAATTGAAAAACCTTTAGCTAGACTCACAAAGAAAAAAAGAGAGAAGACACAAATAAGTAAAATCAGAAATGAAAGAGGAGAAATTATAACAGACGCCTCAGAAATACAAAAGATTATAAGAGAATACTATGAAAAACTATATGCCAACCAATTCAACAATCTGGAAGAAATGGATAAATTCTTAGAATCATACAACCTTCCAAAACTGGATCAAGAAAAAGTATGAATTTGAATAGATTAATCACCAGTAAGGAGATCGAAACAGTAATCAAAACCCCCCCAAAAAATAAAAGTCCAGGACCGGACAGCTTCCCTGGTGAATTCTACCAAACATTCAAAGAAGACTTAATATCTATCCTTCTCAAACTCTTCCAAAAAATTGAGGAGGCGGGGAAGCTCTCTAACTCATTCTACGAAGCCGACATTACCCTGATACCAAAACCATACAAGGACAACACAAAAAAAAAAAGAAAATTACAGGCCAATATCACTGATGAACATCGATACAAGAATCCTCAACAAAATACTAGCAAATCGCATACAACAATACATTAAAAAGATTATACACCATGATCAAGTGGGTTTTATTCCAGGTATGCAGGGATGGTTCAACATTCACAAATCAATCAACGTAATACACCACATTAATAAAATGAAGAAAAAAATCACATGATCATCTCAATAGATGCAGAGAAAGCATTTGACAAGATACAGCATCCATTGATGATAGAAACTCTGAATAAAATGGGGATAGAAGGAAAATACCTCAACATAATAAAGGCCATATATGAGAAACCCACAGCTAATATCATCCTCAATGGTGAAAAACTGAATGTTATCCCTCTAAGAACAGGAACCAGACAAGGATGCCCACTCTCACCACTCCTATTTAACATAGTACTGGAAGTCCTAGCCAAAGTACTCAGGCAAGTAAAAGAAATAAAATGGATCCAAATTGGAAAGGAGAAGTGAAACTCTCACTATTTGCAGATGACATGATTTTATATATAGAAAACCCTAAAGAATCGACCAAAAATCTTTTAGAAGTAATAAACGAATACGGTAAAGTTGCAGGATACAAAATCAACATACAAAAATCAGTTGCATTTCTATACACTAACAACAAAGTAGCAGAAAGAGAAATTAAGAAGACAATCCCATTTACAATTGCAACAAAAAGAATAAAATACCTAGGAATAAACTTAACCAAAGAGGTGAAAGATCTGTACAACGAAAACTATAAAACATTGCTGACAGAAATTGAAGAAGACACAAAGAAATGGAAAGATATTCCATGCACTTGGATTGGAAGAATTAACATAGTTAAGATGTCCATACTTCCTAAAGCAATCTATAGATTCAATGCAATCCCTATCAGAGTTCCAACAACATTTTTCACAGGAATAGAACAAAGAATCCTAAAATTTATATGGAACAACAAAAGACCCCGAATAGCTAAAGGAATCCTGAGAAAAAAGAACAAAGCTGGAGGTATCACACTCCCTGATTTCAAAATATACTACAAAGCTATAGTAACCAAAACAGCATGGTACTGGCACAAAAAACAGACACACAGATCAATGGAATAGATCGAAAGCCCAGAAATAAACCCACACATCTATGGACAGCTAATCTTTGACAAAGGAGCCAAGAACATACAATGGAGAAAAGAAAGTCTCTTCAACAAATAGTGCTGGGAAAACTGGATAGCCACATGCAAAAAAATGAAAGTAGACCCTTACCTTACACCATACACAAAAATTAACTCCAAATGGATTAAAGACCTGAATGTAAGACCTGAACCTATGAAACTTCTAGAAGAAAACATAGGCAGTACACTCTTCGACATCGGTCTTAGCAACATATTTTCAAGCACCATGTCTTACCGGGCAAGAGAAACAATAGAAAAAATAAACAAATGGGACTACTTCATACTAAAAAGCTTCTGCACAGCAAAGGAACCCATCAACAAAACGAAAAGACAACCTAACAATTGGGAGAAGATATTTACAAATCATACTTCTGATAAGGGCTTAATCTCCAAAATATATAAAGAACACATGCATCTCAACAACAACAAAACTAACAACCCAATTAAAAAATGGGCAAAAGACCTGAACAGACATTTCTCCAAAGATGATATACAGATGGCCAACAGACACATGAAAAGATGTTCAACTATCAGGGAAATGCAAATCAAAACTACAATGAGATATCACCTCACGCCCATCAGTATGGCTATAATTAACAAGACAGGAAACAACGTGTGTTGGAGAGGATGTGGAGAGAATGCAACACTCATACACTGCTGGTGGGAGTGCAAATTGTTGCAGCCACTATGTTAAACAGTATGGAGATGCCTCAAAAAATCAAGGATAGAACTACCATATGATCCAGCTATTCCACTGTTGGGTATTTATCCAAAGAACTTGTAAACACCAATATGTAAAGGTACATGCACCCCTGTGTTCATTGCAGCGTTATTCACAATAGCCAAGACTTGGAAGCAACCTACGTGCCCATCAAGGGACGAATGGATAAAGAAGCTGTGGTATATATACACAATGGAATACTACTCAGCAATAAGAAATGATGAAATCCAGCCATTTGTGACAACATGAATGGACATTGAGGGTATTATGCAAAGTGAAATAAGTCAGAGGTAGAAGGTCAAATACTGTATGATTTCCTTCATTAAGTAGTAGATAATAACAACAATAAACAAACACATAGAGACAGAGATTGGATTGGTGGTTACCAGAGGGGAAGGGGGGAGTGAGGAGGGTGAAAGGGATAATTCAGCACATGTGTTTGGCGATGGGTTGTAATTAGTATTTGGGTGGTGAACGTGGTGTAATCTATGCAGAAATAGAAATATAATGATGTACACCTGAAATTTATACAATGTTATAAACCAATGTTACTGCAATAAACAAAAAAATTAAAAAAAAAAGAAAATATGGCAAAAAGTTAGCATCTTTAGAAAATGCATTATTTTATTACTATATCAAGAAAGAACATTTTCACATTTATTATTTGTTAATGAATTTTTTCTCTCCGTGGCCTTTGTTCAGGGCAGCAGAAGTAATCTTCCTAAAACCCTGCTTCCTTATGACATTTCCTTGTTGTAGTATAGCCATTCTCTGTTGCTTACCATTCTCTAATCTCGGTCATTTCAATACAAACCTAATATGCTCACCAAATTCCATAGACCATCTATGCCCAATATTTACTTAATTATTTTCTTTAAATGAACTCTGTTTTACTTAAATAAATTTACCTTGTTCTAAAGAATAATTTCTGTAAAATCACAAGCTTTGTGTAAATGAAGTTAACATATATGATACAGATTTAAAAACATGAATCTATCTGCCACAGAAAATCACCTATGCTGACTGTGATAGTTAATTTTAATGGGTCAACTTGGCTGTGCTATGGTGCCCCGTTGTTTGGTCAAACACCAGTCAATGTTGCAGTTCTTGTGTTTTTCAGGTGCAATTACCATTTCAATCAGTCGACAGTGAGGAAAGCAAGTGAGCCTCCACAATGTGTGTGGGCCTCATCCAATCAGTCGAAGGACTTGAGAGAAAAGACTGAGGTCCGCTGAAGCGGAAGAAGTTCTGCCTCCAGAATGCCTCCAGACTCAAGACTGGAGCATCAACTCCTGCCAGAATTTCCAGGCTGCTGGTCTGACTGCAGATTCTGAACTTGCCAGCTTCCACAATCACAGGAGCCAGTTCCTTGAAATGAATCCCCATCCCCACTCCTCTGTCTGTCTGTCTATCTGTCTGTCTGTCTCTATGTGTGTGTCTCTGTGTGTGCGTGTGTGCGTATACGCATCCTATCCTATTGGTTCTGTTTCTCTGGAGAACCCTTACCAGCCTTTGGGAACACTGACTTTCCAAATCACATTCAAATGTCTCAGTCTGAACGCCAATGCCCACCTTAACCTGGCTCCTCCCTCCTCTTCCAAGTTCACTGCCTGTGATGTTCCAGTGCACACTCTGCTTTACTCCATCTGGTCACCTCACACCTTGTCTGTGCTCTGCTGTCTGATGAAAATGCCTTGGTTTGCCAGGCCTCCCCAGTTCCTGCCTTCAGGCCTGGATCAATTACCACATGAGGAGCTAAGGAAGAAATAAAACATGGAATAAGATTCTCACATTTAGAAATATGAAAAACCAGCTTTGGAAAGGAACATTTCATCTCATGTGCCAATTCTGACTAATTGGTGGCAGCTACTTGGAATATGTTAAGACAGATTCTGAGGCTCCGTCTGAAAGAACACAGTGATCTATTAGTGATGCCTGACAGCAGAAGGGTGATAAGGGGTCTGAGTGGTAATAAACTTAGTACAGATTTGCCACCTCTGGCTTGGTTATTAAGGAAACGAGCCAAGAGTATTTCCTAAGGCCTTTCCAGTTCCTACTCAAACGAGGTATTAGATCTATGAAACTTTAAAAAAAACTAATTTACATTCCAGTAATTTCCCAGACTTACATATGTAGGGAAAGTCAACCAAGAGCATTCGAACAAAGGTAGAAAGAGTACAGAGAACAGGCTACATTTGCTTCCCTAAAACCTCCTTTTTCATGTATTACCAAATGTCAAAACAGAATTTTCCTGCTGGGACGAGTGAGTGGAGGACATGAATATCCCAGCACGCCCACTTAGCTAGTCCTTGCCCAAGCCACCCAGCACCTGACACCAGGACATCCTTACAAATACATGTGGGGAATCACTAGGTGTAAAAATGCTCTTGGGGCAGAAAGGTTGCATCGGTCCTTCCCTCACATTCCTGCCTTCTCATCCCTGGATTGCTGGAATGAGAACAGAAGCAATTCTTTGCAGCCCACCAAGGTCAGTTTGCCCTGTTGATACAGATTTTCCTGAAAATCAACCCAAAATTGTCCTGATAGGAAATCACCCTATGCCTGGTTTCAATGGTTCTTTCCCATATTCTTTAAGGGTAGGGATGAGGGGAGCATGATTATTTATACAGGTGGATTAAGTTACTTTCATTCTCTCTGAACTTGGGCACTTCTTTCCAACAAGACAGTGTGATAAGCAGTGAAGATACAAAGAGAAATCGTATTTGGTCTGTGCTTTCAAGGAGCTCAGAGCTTAACGGATAGTCAAAGAATATATAGAAACATATCGTAGACCAGGGTCAGCAAACTTTTCCTATGACAGGCCAGACCGTAAATGTCTTCAGCTCTGCGGGTCATGTGTTCTCTACTGCAACTACTCAGCTCTGCTGCTGTAGCACAAAAGCAGCGTGGACAGGACTCACGTGGATGGGCGGGGCTGCCTTCCAGTAAGAATTTACTCACAGAAAAAGGCTGCTGGCTGGATTTGGCCTATAGTTTGCTGATCCCTGATTAGACAAACTAGGACTGAGATGAGCATCTTTCAGAGGAAGAGGTAAAAAAAAAAAAATGGGTGGATCAGTCTTTGGTTAGTGTGGTCGCTTGAATAATCAGAACCTTATTCCTTGCTGGTGATTTTTTTAATTTACTAAAACTCCAAATAAGATCTATAGCATCTCTTGTGGATATATGAAGAAATAAAGCAGTTACATTTAATCATACAATGGCTTTATTCATTTAAAAATATTCTTAATACAAGATTTGCCACAGTCATAATTCATTCAATGAGGAACAATTGCCAAATGTGAAAATGATGTTGTAGAAATCCAAAGCGCAGAGTGGAGAAAGCCCTAGAGGGAAATAAGAAAAGTCTCATAGGAAGTGTGCAGTGCAAATGTGCTCCTGTCATGAAGAGAGTTCTTATTTTTCAAGTCATCATGGAATATTCTGGAAGATCACCCTCACCCCAAAACCTCAACAAAGGCTCTATTTCTCATTCATGTTTCCTCCAGCAACTAGAAATTTATTGAGCTGTGGGGCAAATAAAGAAGTCTGGAAAATTGGATGAAAGAGCAGAAAACAGTATTTTAATATTAGGTATACTGACATTCTAAAGAAATCCTGACCTTACAAAAAGAACTTGTTTCTGAAAAGTTGCTTTGAGAAGTCCATTGAAACACAAAGGCTTTGGGTAGATAATGCCACTGTCTCAGCTTGTATGACAGAGCAACATATCTCTCAAAGTCCGGTGCACTGAGCCTCATGATATCACTAAACTTCACAGTGTCCTGGAGGTTAGGGAGAAAAGTACTCTCTGTTTCATTGGGAAACCAAAGTCCAGACAGATTCAGCTACAGTCAGTAGCACAACCATTGCCATCATTCTCATAACAACTTTAAATTCTAGAGGCAACAACAGAAGCAAAACTAAGGAACCAGGGGCAGGGCCAGTGGCAGAGCGGTTAAGTTCGTGTGCTCTGCTTTGGTGGCCCAGGGTTCTCCAGTTCAGATCCTGGGTGCCGACCTACAGACCGTCATCAAGCCATGCTGAGGTGATATCGCACATAGGGCAACTAGAATGATGTACAACTATGACATATAACTATCTACTGGGACTTTGGGGAGAAAAAAGGAAAAAAGGAGGAAGATTGGCAACAGATGTTAGCTCAGGGCCCATCTTCCTCAAAAAAAAAAAAAGAGACGGGGGGGAAACTGAGGAACTGGCCACCTGGCAAACTTCACTTTCACATCACTGATGCCCCTGCTCTGTCCCAAATAAATACATTGCCTTTATATCTGAATCCCCATCAAAAGATCCCAAGGACAACAATTGATAAATCTTAATGTATCTCTTACCCCCAATTAGATATTTACAATTTCAAAGAGGACTCTTAGATCAAAGAGTCGTTAAGGCCCAAGCAATGATTCTCTAATAGTAAAACTTTGAGCCTCATGAGGAATAAAATATCTTTATTGGACAAGGGAAGCAGGTTCCTCTGAAACTAACCCTGACTATTAGCTTCTCAAAGACTTAAGAAACAGCCTTGGTCGATTAAGATAATAGTGGCTTACTGCCTATCCATTCACCATATCAAACACGTTTCTCACAATTTTAACACAAATTGTTATGTCAGTATAAGCTTACCCAATGGATTTGGTTAACTAAGTTTCTTTCTAAGTGTGTTTATGTAAAGCCTCACTCTCAAGAATCCAAAATAAAACAAGAAACACACATCTCTTGGTCACCCACTCTATTTATTATATGGTGCTAGATGCTGGGAACACTAAGAAATATAAGACATGGTTCCTGTCCTGAAGCAATTTGCATGGTCAAAACAAAAATAAATAGTAAAGCAAATCATCATTTGGTCAGTATAAATCCCCACACAAATGCAATAACACATTCACCAGAATTACTCCTTTTTTTACTGATTTATCACCGCATTTAGAATAAAGATAGGACTTCCTCACAGGGCTATGAAAACCCATATGCCCTATGTGACAGCATTTCTCTGCCAAAAGTCCACTTGCTCTCTCTGCTCCAGACATACTATCCATCATTCAGTCCCTTGTTCTCTCCATATGCCCTTCCACCCCAGGGCCTTTGAACAGGCCTTTTCCTGAGCCTGCAGGCTCTTCATTCCTCTTTCTCCATAGATAATCCCTTTTCATAATCAAAACTCAGATCAGAGTGATGTCAGCATCATGGTGGAGTGAGATTTCCCATAAATTCTTCTCCCGATAAGATACAACAAAAGGAACAGTCACAGACCAACAATGGACTCCTAGACAGCAAAAAGGAAGATCGGAAAGATCCACACTGCAGCACATCTGAGAGTGGACATGCTGGGGCCCCAGAGCAAGTGGGGAGAGGTAAGGAGAAACCTCTCCCTCCCCATCAGACCAGCAATCAGGTTCCATGCAGCTCCTAGAGAGGGGGGAGGGGCGGCCCTCTACAGGGAAACCGTAGCTCTTGGGGCATTCTCAGCCAGTGGGAAACTCCCACACAGAGGAAGCAGAACGGCTGCAGGGGTGCCATCAACATCTGAGCATCCCAGGAGAGCAGATAACGAAGGGCGAGCGAGAAGCCCCCATGCCAGGGACTCAGCGGGCAAAAGAGAGAGCCCCTCCCCGCCACATGACTGACACCAAAGCTCAGCTGACCAGACCAGACCGAGCAGCCAGCCTATCGCAGTGAGCAGCTGGGGCAGAGCACAGGGGGCTCAGATTACACAGCCCTTAACCCCCATATGGTAGCCGCGGGTGGAAATTGCAACCAGATATTTCCAGGATGAGGAAAAACAAAACGAACACAGAAACCACAATGCAAAGGTACATGAAATCAGCAGACCAGAAGGAAAATGACAAGCACTCAGAAACCAACCCTGAAGGCATAGAAATCCATAACGTAAACAACAGAGATATCCAAATAGCTATCATAAAAAAACTCAACGAAATACAAGATAACACAGACAAACAATTCAATGAGATAAGGAGTTTCTTCATAAAAGAGATTGAAATCATAAAGAAAAACCAATCAGCACTGATGGAGATGAAGAACACAATGGAGGAGATAAAGGAGAATCTGGAATCTTTAAAGAACAGAGCTGACAACATGGAGGAAAGAATTAGCATAATAGAGGATAAGAATACAGATATGCTCCAGATGGAAGAGGAGAGAGAACTAAGATGAAAAAGAAATGAAGAAAGTCTCTGAGAAATATCTGACTCTATTAGGAAATGTAACAGAATAATTATAGGTATTCCTGAGGGAGAAGAGAGGAAAAGAGGAATAGAGAGCCTATTCAAGGAAATAATAGGTGAGAACTTCCCAAATCTGGGGAAGGAGCAAGAAATACCAGTAAGTGAAGCCAATAGGTCACCTAAATACGTCAACAGGCAAAGGCCCACTCCACGACATATAGTGGTAAGGCTGGCTAAAGTCAATGACAAAGAAACAATATTAAAGGCAGCTAGACAAAAACAAAAAATAATGTACCAAGGAACTCCCATCAGGCTCTCAGCAGATTTCTCAACAGAAACTTTACAGGCTAGGCGAGATGGGAATGATATATTCAAAATACTGAAAGACAAAAACTTTCAGCCAAGAATACTCTATTCAGCAAAAATATCCTTCAAATATGATGGAGAAATAGTAACTTTCCCAGATAAACAAAAGCTAAAGGAGTTCATGACCATGAGACCCCCACTACAAGAAATACTCAAGAAGACCCTCAGGCCTGAGAAAAAGAAGAGAAAGGGAATACAAATCTCGTAGCAAGGAGAAAAATAGGTAGGCAAAGTCAGAAAAATAGTAGATCTTTACCGGAATAAGTTAGCAACCACTTAAATACCAAAATTAAAGATCAAAGGAAGGAAATCACCAAAAATAAATATAACCACATCACTGTAAACACACACCCACAACACAAGACAGAATAAGGTACAACAAGAATGACAGAAGGAGAAGAGGAAAGAGATGGAATTGACTTAGTATAAGGAAATAAGAGGCCATCAGATAATGGACTATCTCATACACAAGATTTTTTATACAAACCACAAGGTAACCACTAAACAAATAATCAAAACAAAATCATGTATGATAAACAAAGAGAAAACTAGAAGAGTCATAAGACAGAACAACCAAACTGAATTGGCAGTCCGAAACAAATGGGACAAGAAACAAAGGAAATGCAAAAGAACCGGAAAATAAGTGACAAAACAACAACATTAAGCCCACATATATCAATAATTACCCTAAATATAAATGGATTGATCTCTCCAATCAAAAGATACAGAGTGGGGCCGGCCCGGTGGCGCAAGCGGTTAAGTGCGCGCGCTCCGCTGCGGCGGCCCGGGGTTCGCTGGTTCGGATCCCGGGCGCGCACCAACGCACTGCTTGGCAAGCCATGCTGTGGCAGCGTCCCATATAAAGTGGAGGAAGATGGGCACAGATGTTAGCCCAGGGCCGTCTTCCTCAGCAAAAAAAGAGGAGGATTGGCGGATGTTAGCACAGGGCTGATCTCCTCACAAAAAAAAAAAAAAAAAAAAAAAAAAAAGATACAGAGTGGCAGGATGGATTAAATAGCAAGACCCAACAATATGCTGCCTCTAGGAAACACATCTCAGCTCTAAAGACAAGCACAGGCTCAGAGTGAAAGGATGGAAGACAATACTCCAAGCCAATGGCAAACAAAAGAAAGCAGGTGTTGCCATACTCATATCAGACAAAGTAGACTTCAAGATAAAACAGGTTGAGAGAGACAAAGAAGGGCAATATATAATGATAAAAGGGACACTCCACGAAGAAGACATGTCAATTATAAATATATATGCACCCAACATAGGAGCAAAAAAGTACATAAAGCAACTATTAACAAACCTAAAAGGAGACACTAACAACAACACAATAATAGTAGGGGATCTTAATAACCCACTTACACCAATGGATAGATCATCCAGACAAAAAGTCAATAAAGAAACAGTGGAATTAAATGAAAAACTGGATGAGATGGACCTAGTAGACATATACAGAGCACTCCATCCAAAAACAGCTGACTACACATTCTTCTTAAGCGTGCATGGAATATTCTCAAGGATAGACCATATATTGGGAAACAAAGCAAGCCTCAATAAATTTAAGAGGATTGAAATCATAACAAGCATCTTTTCAGACCATAATGCTATGAAACTGGAAATCAATCATGAGAAAAAAACTGAGAAAGTGACAAAAATGTGGAGATTAAACAACATGCTACTGAACAACCAATGGATCATTGATGAAATTAAAAGAGAAATCAAAAAATATCCGGAAACAAACAAAAATGAAAATATGCCATACCAAATCATATGGGATGCAGCAAAAGCAGTCCTGAGAGGGAAACTCATAGTGATACAAGCCCACCTTAACAAACAAGAAAAAGCCCAAATAAGCAACCTTAAATTACACCTAACAGAACTAGAAAAAGAAGAACAAACAAAGCCCAAAGTCAGCAGAAGGAGAGAAATAATAAAAATCAGAGCAGAAATAAATGAAATTGAGACCAAAAAGCAGTAGAAAGGATAAATGAAACAAGGAGTTGGTTCTTTAATAAGATAAACAAAATTGACAAACCCTTAGCCAGACTTACTAAGAAAAAAAGAGAAAAGGCTCAAATAAATAAAATTAGAAATGAAAGAGGAGAAATTACAACAGATACCACGGAAATACAAAGGATTATAAGAGAATACTATGAGAAACTATATGCCAACAAATTGGATAATCTAGAAGAAATGGATAAATTCTTAGACTCATACAATCTCCCAAAACTGAACCAAGAAGAAATGGAGAATCTGAATAGACCGATCACAAGTAAAGAGATGGAAATAGTAATAAAAAACCTCCCAAAAAATAAAAGTCCAGGACCAGATGGCTTCTCCAGTGAATTTTACCAAACATTCAAAGAGGATTTAATACCCATCCTTCTCAAACTATTCCAAAAAATAAAGGAAGATGGAACACTTCCTAACTCATTCTATGAGGCCAACATCACCCTGATACCAAAGCCAGACAAAGACAATACAAAGAAGGAAAATTATAGGCCAATATCGCTGATGAACATAGATGCGAAAATCCTCAACAAAATATTGGCAAACCGAATACAGCAATACATTAAAAAGATCATACACCATGATAAAGTGGGATTTATACTAGGGATGCAGGGATGGTTCAACATCCACAAATCAATCAAAGTGATACACCACATCAACAAAACAAAGAATAAAAACCACACGGTCATCTCAATAGACACAGAGAAGGCATTTGACAAGATACAACATCCATTTATGATAAAAACTCTCAACAAAATGGGTATAGAAGGAAAGTACCTCACGATAATAAAGGCTATTTATCACAAACCCACAGCCAACATCATACTCAATGGGGAAAGGCTGAAAGCCATTCCTCTGAGAACAGAAACGAGACAAGGCTGCCCACTCTCGCCACTCTTATTCAACATAGTACTGGAGGTTTTGGCCAGAGCAATTAGGCAAGAAAAAGGAATAAAAGGAATCCAAATAGGCAACAAAGAAGTGAAACTCTCATTATTTGCGGACGACATGATTTTATATATAGAAAACCCTAAAGAATCCATTGGAAAACTATTAGAAATGATCAACAATTACAGCAAAGTCCCAGGGTACAAAATCAATCTACAAAAATCAGTTGCATTTCTGTATGCTAATAACGAACTAACAGAAAAGAGCTCAAAAAGATAATACCATTTACAATTGCATCATAAAGAATAAAATACCTAAAAATAAATCTTACCAAGGAGGTGAAAGACCTATGCAATGAAAACTACAAGACATTATTGAAAGAAATTGATGACGACATAAAGAAAATGGAAAGACATCCGATGCACATGGATTGGAAGATTGGAAGAATAAACATAGTTAAAATGTGTGTATTACCTAAAGCAATCTACAGATTCAATGCAATCCCAATCAGAATCCCAATGACATTCTTCACAAAAATAGAAAAAAGAATACTAAAATTCATATGGGGCAAGAAAAGACCCTGAATAGCTAAAGCAATCCTAAGAAAAAAGAACAAAGCTGGAGGTATCACCCTGACTTCAAAACACACTACAAAACAACAGTAATCAAAACAACATGGTACTGGTACAAAAATAGACACATAGATCAATGGAACAGAATTGAAAGCCCAGAAATAAAACCACGTGTATACAGACAGCTAATTTTTGACAAAGGAGCTAAGAACATACAATGGAGAAAGGAAAGTCTCTTCAATAAATGGTGTTGGGAAAACTGGACAGCCACATGCAAAAGAATGAAAGTGGACCATCTGCTATCACTATTCACAAAAATTAACTTAAAATGGATCAAAGACCTGAAGGTGAGACCTGAAACTATAAAATTCATAGAAGAAAATGTAGGCAACACACTATTTGACATTGATTTTAAAGGAATCTTTTCGGATGACATGCCTACCCAGACTAGGGAAACTAAAGAAAAAATAAGCAAGTGGGACTTCATCAGATTAAAGAGCTTCTATAAGACCAATGAAACCAGAATCAAGATGAACCGATAACCCACCAGCTGGGAGAAAATATTTGCAAAACATATATCTGACAAGGGGTTGATCTACATAGTATATAAAGAACTCACACAACTGAACAACAAAAAACCAAGCAACACAATCAAAAAATGGGCAGAGGAAATGAACAGACACTTCTCCAAAGAAGGTATACAGATGGCCAATAGGCACATGAAAAGAGGTTCAGCATCACTAATCATCAGGAAAATGCAAATCAAAACAACACTAGGCTATCACCTCACACCCGTTAGAATGGCTATAATCACCAAGACAAAAAACAAAAAATGTTGGAGAGGATGTGGAGAAACAGGAACCCTCATACACAGATGGTAGGAATGCAAACTGGTGCAGCCCCTATGGAAAACGGTATGGAGGTTCCTCAAAGAATTAAAAATAGAGATGCCCTATGATCCAGCCATCCCACTACTGGGAATCTATCCAATGAACCTGAAATCAACAATCCAAAGAGGCTTATGCACCCCTATGTTCATTGCAGCATTATTCACCATAGCCAAGAAGTGGAAGCAACACAAGTGTCTCTTGACTGATGATTGGATCAAGATGTGGTATAAACATACAATGGAATACTACTCAGCCATAAAAAAAAGACAAAATCGTACCCATTTGCAACAATGTGGATGGGCCTGGAGGGTATTAGGTTAAGTGAAATAGTCAGAAAGAAAGACTAACACTGTATGATCTCACTCATATGTGGAATATAAACCAACACGTGAACAGAGAAAACTGTATTGTGGTTAACAAGGGCAATGGGGGTAGGGGGTGGGCACAAGGGGTGAAGGGAGACATATATATGGTGATGTACAAACAAAAATGTACAACCAAAAATTTCACAATGTTGTAAACTATTAAACCATCAATAAAAAAAAATCGGAAAAAAAAAAAACTCAGATCAGTTATCACACCCCACCTCCCATTATATGCTTTCATTGCCCCAATATTGCCTATCCTTCTTGGTATTTTTCACTGTAGCAAATCTTTTATTCATTACATAATTATTTTATTAATATATTTCTCTCTACTCAAAGCTCCATGAGGCAAAGATCATGTTTATTATTTGCTTATCACTGAATCGCTAATGTTTAGCATATAATAGGGCTTCAATAGATATTTGTCTGCATAAATGGATGAATAAATGAATGCATATGTGAACTTATATAAATAAATTAATCCATATTTTTTTATTTGATAATAATCATTTAATATATAGTTACTAAAAGTCTAAAGTTCACTTAGCAAATAGTGATAAAATCCCTGCCACGTACCTGGCACTCTGCTAGGCACTGTAATGCAGACACGAGGACATCGTCCCTGTCCATGCTGCCTCCTGAGAGACAGACAAGTGAACAAATAATTACAACACGACCTACATTACAGGGGAGGGAAATCCAGAGTGCTGAGAACAGAGGCAAGAATTAACTCCGCCTGGGGAAGCGACAGAAGACAGAATCTAAGGAGGTGGCCTTTGAGCCCTTGAAGAAGAAATGAAAGTGCAATGGGCAAAATAGGGAGACAAGGCATCCTATGCAGGAAATGGAACGTGAACAAAGGCAAAAGGTTTGACGAGCTTGGTACATCCTGGAAGGGCAGATAGTTGCTACCACTGTGACTGAGAGTGTGTGGAAGGGAATGACGTGAAATGGGGTGGGAATTGTAGGCTGAGGTGAAGAGAGGAGGACATGATAAGTCTGAGGTAAGAACAACACACTCAAGTGGGACTGAATGGCAGTTAGTGGGACGTACAGAATAGAGGTTTGGGAAAGTAATCAGAGAGAGAGAAATGCCTTCACAGGAATGATGGGAGACATGTGGGAATCAGGGACTTCCTGTGTCTGATCTCCTTTTCAAAATCATACTTCATAGGGCCGTGTTTCCCACAATTCTCTAAGGACAACAATCATGGCTGTTAAAACACATATTCCAGGGGCAGATCCCAACCCCCCCTGCATCAGCATCCCCAAGGAGAAGCCCGGAAATCTGAATGTTTAACCAACACCCCAGGTAACTCTTACTATCAGGGAAGCTTGAGAAACATTTTCAAAGGGAACTCCCATTCCACCCTCAGGTGAGCTCACATCCTTTTCCCAGCACTGTCTGTTGGCCTGTCAGGGATGTGGCTGTCCAAGAAAATATCAACTTCAGTTAACAATTAACATAATGACCTTTTCCCCCAATATAACAATAAAATACGACTGTGCTAGTACAAGGAAAATACAAGAGTGGTCCGCACATCTTTGGGAGAATTGCACGTGTTACTGGAGGAGAATTTCAGCCAATTATGCTCAAAAGATAGAGAAACTAGACTCTGTGCAGAAGGAAGAAAGTCCGTGAACTTCTTCCCCGAGTGGCTATGGGTGATTCCTTAGGCCTCCAACTCCATTTGCTTCTCCCCAGGTGAGTAACTATCAATTAGTCGTCAGCTGAGGACCAAGAGCTGCGTGGCTGACTCCAGAACAACTGAAATTCCTTCAACACTTACGTGTGGGGCTTTTCACTGACAGAATGGAGAAAGGATGTAAACACACAGCACAGCCCAGCCTGAGTTCATCTCATCCCCTGTACTGGAGAAACACTCCTTCTGTGCTGTTGAGAAATTAGTGTTCAGAGTTTGAGTTGGCCATTCTGTAATCATTCAGATAGCAACCCTAAAGCCCACATACTTCCTGTGACCATCGGGGTCACCACTCAGCTGTCCATGATGCAGGTGTAAATGGAAACTTGGTGTGGGGAGCCTGAACCATTGCTAATGGAGAGGTTTTCCCCTTCTTGGGAATCCAGTTGGGTAACTGCCTCCAAGCTCAGAACTCACTGAAAAGCAATGCAGTGGAACCTCGAGTTTTTCACAGTTTCCGTCTTGGTTTTAGCTAAATAATTTCATATCTCTGTGCCTCAGTTTCCTCACCTGTGATTCATCACACATGCTTTCTTTTTAACCTGTATCGTATAATACTATGAAAATAAAAAATGGTTTTAAGAGTTTGCTTGACAGGATATCCAAGTTTCTTGTTGGCATCAAACTATATTTAAATGGAAGTTTTTTGTTCCAGTGGGCAAATATGTAATAATCTATTGTTTTTATCATTTTTTAAAATGAGATTGAATCAAGCTAAATTTACCATAGGAACCCTATTGAGCAACAGCAAATTGCTGGAAGGGAGAAGGTTTGTTCAAAAGCAAGACACCTGAGAGGTAAATGCTACTATGTCTGTATTTTCTCTCTCTTTCCTAATGACATCTGAACGTAAGATAAGATTCTCTTAATAAGAGATGACTTGTTTTCCAAAATGCTGTACTGCTGATTTGATGAAAGAGGTTTTGGGGAAGGAGAGCTATGAAAATGGAGAGGGAAGAAGAGTTATTCTTGGGTGTTACTGACCTGTAGACGGATTTTTTTTAAATATCAGAAATTGTACTTGGTAGGCCAAATAGACGTATTTAAATGAGGATCCCAGGAAGTGCTGGGCATTGCTTTCTGAATGGGCATCTCTATATTTAACGGATTTCATGTCCAGTCACAAAATGGTCCATGGGGTTTTCCAAGGTTTCCTGCCCTTTGGTCCACAGTGAAATTTCACAAAGAGTGTTTACAGTGGATGTTGATAAGAATTATATAGAAAAAATAAAACAGGAGAGTCATGTTAAGAACCCATGTCTATGTGGACACTTGATTTATGACAAAAATGAAACTACAAGAAGTGGGGAAAGAATGATCATTACAACAAATAGTGCTGGAACAACTGCGTGTCCACAATGAAGAAAATCATGTCGAATCAAAGACGTTAAATAAGAAGTAATTCCCACTGTGTATTTGACATCTCACAGTCCACGGCAGTGCTTCTCAAAGTCTAGTCTGTGGGCCACTTGCATCTAAGTCACCCAGGTGATCCTTACAGATATAGATTCCTGAGCCTGCCTTAGACTTGCTGATTCTCTAGCAGTGAGACCTAAGAATCTGTATTTTTATCAAACTCCCTTAGATAATTTTCAGTACACTAAAGCTGGAGATCAACCAGCAGAGTGTTTTGCAGTTAGGAAAACAGCTATCTGAATCCCAGCTCTGCCACTTATGGGCAAGTTAACCAATCTGTCTAATGTCAGTTTTCTCATCAGCAAAGCGGTGATAATAAGAACCTCATAGGTTGTGATGACTGAATGAGATATCATGTATACAGTGCTGAGCATAGTCCTGGTTCATAGTAAACACTCAGTGAATGTTAAAACTACCCTCCATATCCAGCAAACCTACTAGAAATGAAGTGTTTTCAATCACAAACAAAAATTTTTAATTGTAAAATTATAATCTTGTACTGAAGTTACTGTATATAAAGGACAGTGGCTTTGTTAAGTGTATTGACCTATAAGTGGAGAGTATTTGATCTTGAGAACTTGTTTGGAGGTACCACCTGGAGAACATAGCTATTCATTCATACACCCCCACCAATGAAATCGCGGTCCCATCCAGAAGATGCCCCTTTAGGACCCGTGCACTGATGCAGGGAAGGACACTGCCCAGTGGCCCTGATGAGCTAAATCACCTTGGTGATCAGTGCAATGGCAGATTAATTCATTCAACAACATTTCCTGGAAGATTATGATATTTCAGGCCCTACACCAGATGCTGAGCATTAAGAAGAAAAAGATACGGTCCTTCCCCTCCAGTAGCACATAGTTTATGAGATATTGCAGTGTATCGTCTTCACATTTGCATGTAGTACACAGTATTTATCAATTTTTAGTTAAATGGCTAGAAAACTGGAAAAGTCTGGTTTTATGGACAGGGTATTTACGGCTATTCTTTCTGAATCAGGGATAAAAGAAAGATTAAACAATAAATGCACCTAGCTTCCTCTCCTCCTCCTGTCCCCAAAAGCAAACATTTTTCTTTGGAACTTTGAGGACTTGCTCCATTTTCTTCTAGCATCCAGCACTGCTGATCGTAAGTGGGATGCAATGAATGAAGGAAGGACAGGACTCTGGTGAGAGAAAAGCTACCTTACCACCTCCCCGGTCTGTACATTCCTCTGCTTGCTCTTCAGCGCTGAGGGACTGACTGTCAGTGCTGGGAAGTGGACAGCGGCTGCAGAAGAAAGGGTGATGAAAGTCCTATTAGACAATTTTACTAGTTCTAATAGCTTTGGAACGGTACAAAGTTGAAATTATTGATTCCAACATTTCTTTTCACCTTATTTGTGGATCAAAAAAATTCATCTATTTTATATACGCAATACAGTGAAGAAGTCAAAGCACTGTATAAATTTAAGATATAATTATGTATGCATGTATTCCCACTAACCTTGGTGATCGAGAGCTGGTTATACATTTAAGGTTTAATTAGTTTTGATAGAACAGTAGCTCACACTTTTCTAATGGGTAAGGCCAGACAAGGGCTTAGAAAATGGGCCTTTGGTAGATTTTATTTTTCAACCATCACATCACAGTAAAGCTTGAAATCCCTTCAAAGCCCGAAAGGTTGGCAGTAATGCTGGTTTCTCATCAACAACTAAGAATAGACAAAGGGTCCTAAAGGTTTGAATTTTCTTGCTTCAAATTTCAGATGAGGAGAATACAATTTCCCCTGAAAAAATTTTAGGCTGATCTTGGAAGAGATACCCCTGGATAATCTAAAAATGAAGTTTTCTATTTAAAAGTTGTTTTTAATGTCCCTTATAGCCCCATGTGCAATCAGAAAATGGGTTGCCTTTTCATTTTAAACATAAGGAATCAATGCAATACCCTTATATTTGATAGCTTGTGCTGTTGGATTTGGTCCTCACTACAACTCTGTCCATAGATATTATTGTTGCCACTTTATAGATGGAAAAATGGAAGCAAAGCCATCAAGTGCCCTTCCCAAGGTCTTAGAAGAAGTCACCGAGAAGATGGTCTGACTCAAGTCTCCTGACTCCGGTTTAATTTTCCCCACAAGAATGTTGGAAAACCACATTGGAAAGGAAGACTCCTTCCTAGTACTGCTGTCACACCACCAAGCTTCAAACGTCAGGCAAATATTTTACTTTATGGTTAAATTAGCCACATCTACTCAGTGTGCCCTATATCAAAGGCCCTGTGCTTTGCCCTGGGAGGATTCAGAGAAAGCAAAAGACAGGTGAGACTTCTCTGGCTCTTACAAGCTGGTGGGGATGGGAGACACGTATACAGACATGGCTGTAATACAAGGGCTAGGGGGACAGTGCACTAAGAGAGAGATAGAGCTCTGTGCAGGCAGGGGAGGAGCAGTATCTGAAAGCATTCCAGGAAAGGGGTCGCCTTTCACGCCAAGACAAACTTGGCATGAATCAAGATTTAACTGAGGACGGATTGAGACGAGGGAAGAGTGGAATGGGGTGTTGACCAAATTTTATCCACCTACAATTTTATCTATTCGAATTTTATCTACCATGACAAGAAGTTAGTAGATACTGTTTTTGAATTACTTTTAAATAGAAGTATTTGCATATTAGTTATATAAACACAAGAAGAACTACAATGGAAATGGCTAAAGTGGTTTCTGTGGGGAAGGGAACTGGGGGGATAGGAAGGATTGGGGTTGTGAGGTGGGGGAGGGCCTGTCCTGGTTCTTTATAAACTATTTGATTTTAAAGGTACAGGTATGAATTCCTTACATAAATATTAATTTTTAAATGTCTTTAAAGAATGAGGCGAGGGGGCATTGCTAGAAGAGGACCCAACATTAACAGAGAGAGGAGGGAGGAGAGCAGAGGGAAGAGCCAGTAACCCTACAGGATCACAGTGTGGAACACACCTCCATGGATAGGGACACATGAGCTGGTGCTCAATTGCAGAAGGCCTTGGAGAGAAGGACACGCTCACGTGCTTTTTGGCAGGAAGACAATAAAGGGTGTTGAGCAAAGCGGTGATGTGCTGAGAACTGAGCTCTACGTACAGCAGTGGTTCTCACCTTGGAGATCACCTGCTTGTTGAAACAAAATTGCTGGGCCCCACCCCAAAGCCAAAGTTTCTTCTTGAGTAGGTCCAGAGTGAGGCCCAAGGATTTCATTTCTAATGAGTTCCAGGCAACGCTAATGATGCTGCTCTGAGAACCATGATTTGAGAACTGGTAACAGAGTAATCTAGCAACAAGGAGAAGTCGAGAGTAGAGTAGTAGGAAAATGGAGGTCAAGGGACCGTTCCACCAGGACAGAGCAGAAGGAGTGGGGCCATGACGGGGAGCTGATGGTGGGAAAGTACAGAATACTGATCAAGAGAAAGGATCAACTGCTTCAAAGGACAGAAGACCATTGGACCATGTTCTGGTTCATGTCAGATCACAAACCACTGTTAAATCTCCAGTGCCTGGGCCAGGTACAGGAGAAGCACCTGAAATCCATTCTTAAAATAGCAATCCTGTCTAGAATATAAGCTGTGAGCTTTATCTTACTTTCTCTTCCTTCCCCATCAATACCTCATTCTAGTGCAATTCAGGTTGCAGAAACATCTTCCAGGGAGAGCACCCATATCAGCACTAGTCAGCAAGTGGATCTATCTGTATATGTAAAATCGTGCTAAAACTGATTTCCTTATTATTTCATTTTAGAACATCCTTGTAGCTAAATAGCATCCAAAATAAATATGGAGTACAGGAAGCATCCATCTCTACTGTGTTGGGCAAAAATTGATTAACTCCCCATACCGTAGAAATACCCCATGAAAATGTAGAGGAATCCTTTATCCAACCAATACTCACTGAGAATCGGCCACGTGACAAGCACCAGGGAAGTGCTTGGATACAAAGATGCATAAAACACGGGCTCCACTCACAGCAGTTCAACATCTAACAGTCTTTGTCCTGTGCTCTGAAACATGGCTAAAGATTGGGTTTTATTTGTATTAGAAACACTAAAGCGGGGAGAGCTGAAGATAGTTAGCTCTTGTAAATTGACCAGCTCTGTTGTCTGATTATTCCACTGAGGAGAACACTTGGTCCTGGGTTATTCACTGAGCTCTGATATGTGTTGCTGACACGTAGAGTCTGGGGAGTATCCAGCCCCTGTTTACTCCCTGGTCTTTGAGTCTAGTGAGCGTTTTATCACTTACACCTTTCGATGCTCAAAGAGAGTGCCACTGGGGGTTTTGAAAATATCGTTTCCTCTACTACCTCCAAATAACAGGGTCGCTTCAGGACCAGTGAGTGGTTGGCACTGGGACATGTTCCCCAGAGGTACTAATAATTCTGGAGAGGAGCAAGTATTTTCACAGCTGCACGTCTGGGTGCCGAACTTTCTACTGTCAGTGAGAATCATGTCCCAGTGAAAATGTAGAAGTGCAACTGACACTCCAAGAGATAAGGTGACAGGGAGTGTTGTTTATTTGAGTCAGAGAGCAACCAAAAATGATTTCTGCAGCTGGAACAAAACAAAGACAAGGGTTGAAGGTCCACTTCCTCTGATTTTGGCTAATCAGCAGCCCAAGTGGCCTTTCTCAAATGTGTTGGGTCTGCTGACTCTTCCAACTCTATATGAGGCCCCAAGTGTTACACCAACCTGGACCTCTTGGGCACTGGAGGGAAACAAAAGGAAAAATGTTCCATCTCATTAGAATTAGTGAAGTCAGCCATGACACTCAGCTCTCCCTGCGCCATCCCCAACCTCATCCATCTCCAAATGTTAGGAATTTTGTTAATGCCACTCACATCCATCCACATCACTCCACCTTGGCCACCAGCAACATGGTCCATGTGACGTCATCTCTCTTGTAGATTACTACAGTAGCCTTCTCACTGGCCTCTCACATCCTCTTTAGCCCCCCTCCAACCCATTCTTCACATTAATTCACAGTAACTAATTAATTCATAGTAATTCATTCACAGTAATCATTTGGAAACGCAAACACTGCTTCTAAAATCTGAATACCCTACACATACACATAAATCCTAACTTAAAATTTTGCCCTGGCTCCCTGTTGCTCCAAAGACTTAACTAGTTGATTTGGCCCAGAGAGCTCTGCATAGCCTGTGCCTCCCTCGCTGTTCCCTCTTCCTGTTGCATCACATTCCTCCCTCCTCACTCTCTGCTCCCATCACCCAGATTCCCCTGCCTGGAACACTCCTCCCTCCCTGCTTTGCCGAGTTGTCTCCTACTCACCTTTTACCTCTTGGCCCATATCAGCTCCTGAAGGACACCTGAGGAAGACACTCTTCTCCCTGGGTAGGCCACATCCCCATGTGTTAAACTCCCTTGGCACCATCAACCAGCTCATAAACCCTTCCTAGAATGCATCAGAGGACATTTACATGATCTTGGATGATTGTTTAATCTCTGCGTGGTCTCCCCACTGGACTGTAAGATCCATGAAGGTAGGGACTCTATCTCTTTATTGACCATTGTATTCCAGAGTCCAACACAGTGTCTGACACATATTGGGTACTAAGTAAATACATTCATTCTGAAGGAAGGGAGGAAGGGAGGGAGGGAGGGAGGATGAGTGGGAGATTGATACTACTAAAATAAGAAAGAGGAGGTCTAGCGTATTAAAGGAATGATAATAATAGGTAACGCATATTGGACTTCCAATGTTAGGTAAAGTTCTAAGATCTATTTATAATATTCTTCATGACAACCCTGTGAGTAGTTATTCTTATTATCCTCATTTCATAGGTGAGGAAGTTGAGCTGCATAGAGAACAACTACCGAAAATTACAAGGTAGCAAATGTCCTCCACCTCGTAACTGGGAGACACTATGATCAAATGAACCGCCAGAGCCAGTCTGCTCTGGGAACCTTTGGCTCAACTACTTTTATGGGTTTTAGCAACTACTGCTTTTATGGGTCAGAGATTTATCTCTTTGGAATTGGACTTTGAAAGTGAAAACTCTGTCCTCTTTACAAATGTGTTAGCCTCCTCCATAGATGAAGATCAGAGAAACTCCAATCTGGATTTCAGCTGCCTCTGTGTCACTTTTCAGGATGAAGTTTTTCTACATGAATGTAAGGATGGGCCGATTGCAAGGAGCACCATGGGGTCCAGTCTGGTGGTGTAGTGGTTGAGTTTGTGTGCCCGGCTTCAGCCGCCCGTGGTTTGCAGGTTCAGATCCCAGGTGCAGACCTACACACTGCTTATCAAGCCATGCTGTGGCAGGCGTCCCACGTACAAAGTAGAGCAAGATGGATACGGATGTTAGTCCAGGGCCAATCTTCCTCAGCCAAAAGAGGAGGATTAGCAATGGATGTTAGCTCAGGGCTGATCTTCCTCACCAAAAAAAACAAAAAAAAAACAGCACCATGTAAAGCAGTAGCCACCCCTCCCTCACCTCACTGTTGACTGTATTGTGAGCAGAACAGAAATTGAAGATGCTAAATGACTGGATGAAAGAAAGAGAAAAAGAGAGAGTTCTGAGTATGGGAAAAGCAGTTTCCTAGGAAGAAAGATTGAAATAGAGACATAGTTGTTTAGAAAAGAGAAGAGGCAAAGGTCTGTGATGCCCTCCAGGTATCTCCAGGAGGCCACGGGCTGTGCAAGTCCCCATGGGGCAGTGTGTTGGGGCCTAACCTGGAATAGAAAGCCTCATGTTTAGACAAGGCAGAGGCTTCTGGGAAAGGGAGGAAGGGAGGAAGAGAACTACACTGAAGGAACAAATCACTTGTTTGGAAATGGAGCTCTAGATGGAGCAGTTCCCTCTACTTGAATTTTCTGCAAAGACTGATGCTGATTTTACTGGATTAGTGACTACTGGAAAGATGACCATAGGAGTAACTTATCTCTCTGATAGGAAATAGAATTGGATGATCCATCACTTAAAAATAGACCTGAGTCTATGGGTGGGATCTATGTAAAGAGGGGATGGTAGATGATTAAGAGGAGGAGGAGGGGGGGGAGGAGTTGTAGGAGGAAGAACTTGGAAAAGGTGTCAAAACCATGGAATGCACTGTAGAATGAGACACAGGCACAAGCTCTGGGGTCCAACTGCTGAGATGTGAATCCAGGCTCCGTCATCCACTAGTTGTAACCTCTCTAAACCTCAGATTTCCCATCTTTAAAATGGGGATTATAATTGTATCTAGCTCACAAGATTGTTTTTTAAGGATTAAAGAAACTAATGCTTGTTAACTTCATAGCACATAGTAAATGCTCAATAAACATTAGTGCTACTGCTGTTGGAGAAGATGTTCTATCACCTGAGAGCATAAACCTCAACTACCAGCTATGCTGAACAATGTTGGGATTCAACAGGAATAACCAGGAATAATGCTGTATTGGACTCTCTTCTGGGGGAGGTCATCACCTAACAGTGAGCTTTATACCTTCCGTGCAGAAATCCAAAGTAAGATGCCATCTTCCAGAAATCGTCCATTCTAGGCTTGTTGTATGAACTCATTTTCTTCTCTCCTCTTTTAGCTTCCATTCTCCATCCTTTTTCTCTTTGTTTACTTTTCTACTTTGTACTCTATTTTCTAGTCCTTTGAAACCTCTGCTCCTCTCTCCACGTAAGGATCCTGTCGAGACAGACTAAGCAGATCTGTTTCCTCTCTGCTTTAAACACTGGGGCCAAGAGGGAAAATGTTTCCTTTGGGCAGGTGCCAAGTCATGTCAGGGAGTAGGGGGAGAGTTTCTAATGACACGGAAAGTAAGAAAATATTTATGTTTCATTTTAATTGAACTTGTCTTAAGCTCACTACATTTTAGTAGGTGAACAAAAATGAACATACGAGAACACTGGGAATGAAAATACACGTAGCTCTGGCTTGGTGCTCAGCAATGGAGAAAGCAAAGGAGGCAAAGGGGAGTCTAGTAGAGGGATTTTATGGGACGAGTTGCCTCCACAAACCGGGGCTCAGTGGCACTGCCTTTATCTCTTCATTCTCAGGATTAGTGTGGATCCTGTTTGATGGGCCCATAACATTGGCAAGATAATGAACAAGTTCATTACTTTAAATATATTTCTGTCTGTTGGGTCCACTGCAGTACCTTGAGGAACAAGTTCATAGCATGTCACACCCCAGATAAACCTGGAAAAGTGAGTGTTGTGAAAGGAGGAGGCTCACCTTGCTAGCGACTCTAGAAAAGGTACTGGTGTCACTGTTTACTACGCATTTACTGTGTGCTGGGTACTGTTGTAACTACTTTATGCCCATGATCTCATTTAAACCTCCCAGCAGCTCTGTGAATTAGGTATTATTAAATCTATTTTATATATGAGTGACATACAGCACTTTACTTGAGTCACACAGGTGACGAGAAGTGAAGTTGGGCTTTCAACCCAGGTCAGTAGGACACCAAACCCTGCACTTATACTGCAGTATCAGGTGCGGCCCCACCCATCATCTACCTCTATCAATACCTGGAAAGACTCATTATCATAGGATTTATGAAGACAACAAACAGAGTAGCTGAGAATGAGAACTGTGCATGTATGTGTGTGTGTGTGTGCATGTGTGTGTGTAATATAATTAAATGACATATAATATCATTCTTCTATTAAATGAATCATAGGGGGACTAGGATAGAAACACCCAGTTCCTCTCTGTATTCTCCATTAGAAGAATGCTTCTGCTCCCTGTTAAGTTTCTCTTTTCCCTGGGTTACCCAGCTTTTCCTAAACTATTTCTGTGTGGACTGTCAACCTTTATATCCCAGCTGTGCCTCAGTTTTATCATCTGTACAAGCATCCTGAACTCAGAGGATTATCAGGATTAAGAGAATTAATGCACTTAAAACACTTAGAAGAACTCCTGGCATATTAACAGTATTTTGACAATGTTATGTATTAGCATCATGCCACTTCCTTGAATGGGAATCATATTCCTATTTGAAGAACTGACTTTAGTCCTTGTTGATAGACTTGCTTGAAAATAGAACATTATCATGATATTGCCAAGGAGACTTTGCTTCTCTCCAGAGCATCTGTAAAATGCTGTTACCTGATCGGCTTATTAACTGCCCAGAAAAGGCTCTCTCTATGTCCACAGCACCCTGTAGTTCCTTGACATCCTCGAAGGAGAGTCGTGGTGTATGTTCCACTCCCTCAGCCACACTGAGACGGGGAAGATGTTATCAAGGCTGATAGTAACAAAAATCATCTCCTGTTTGTGGTCCACGCTACATGTGGATTTTTTTTTCTGAATGTAGCAACTCAGGAAGGCTTCTTAATGTTAAGTCTAAACAGGCCTTGGACACATATATAAAAACAATAATTTTGGCCAAATTGGTCTGCCTTTTCCATACATCTTCAAAAAGGATTTTCTATCTAGTGTGGAGCATCCCAACTCATGGAGAGTCAGTATCCAAACACCATGCCTATTTCAGGTGTCCATGAAAGTTCAGACTCTTCACACTGGAGAGTCCTATGCTCTTCACAACGAATCCTGGAAATCATCCAGCACAATGCTCCCATTCTACAGATGGGAAAACTGAGACCCAAATGGGTTAAGTCAGTGCCCCAATGGTATTATCTTATCAAATTTATCTTTCCTGAATTATAAAGATTTCCCATGCTGTCCAATAAAGATATTGCTAAATTTTCTAGCTAAAATTCTTCAGATAGTTTATCACTTGCCTTGACAACATGTGGAGGGTGGAAGGGGGCTTCTATTTTGATATTTTTGAATCTTTTCTTTTTTCATCTAATTTTTAACTCCACTGTTCCCCAAGAAGTAATCTGGTTTTATAGGTCAAAAATATTAGAGGCTGGCTCGGTGGCATAGTGGTTGAGTTCGCACGCTCCACTCCGGCAGCCCGGGCTTCATGGGTTCAGATGCTGGGCACGGACTTACACACTGCTCATCAAGCCATGCTGTGGCAGCATCCCACATGCAAAATAGAGGAAGATTTGCAGAGATGTTAGCTCAGGGACAATCTTCCATAAGCAAAAAGGGGAAGATTGGCGCAGATGTTAGCTCAGTGACAATCTTCCTCATGAAAAAATATATATATATATTAAATATTGGCAATTTTGTATGTTTCAACCTGATACTAAAAGTCATATACAGTCTCTATTTCTAGGTTTATGTAGTCGTTGACACTGTGAATTTTATTTCTTGCTTCTTTATTTTCTTGGCATACAATATACTTTAAAGTAAGTATTATAAAGTCAAAAGATTTACTGTGTAAATAGCAGTAAAACAGGCACAGATATGAGCTAATGGCCCATTAATATACCCCTTGAATTTCAGTCTTTCACAATACATCTAGAGCACCAATTTTGGGGTCCCCCATACTGTCCCGCCTTGTCTGACATGAACACAGTCAGGCACCAGGGGAAGAAATCAATCTACTAAGGAAGTTCAAACCTGTTCCGTAACTAAGCAGGGAACAGCAAATTAAATCGGCAGCAACATGAAGTTTAGCAGTGCACCTAGCAATGACACTGACAGCAACCAGGCTTGGGCGGAAGTCAGAGGTTGTAGTGGACCTTGACATAAGTCCCCTCTCTCCTGATGGGGACCAGCTGGTCCTTCGCGTGTAAACAATGAACAAGGAGCTCCAAGTTTAGGATGCCAGTGTGTTAGCGACAGTGCAATGGAAGGTGTGAGGAGTATCGGGGAATATGACTGCTGAGGCTACATTTGTTCCCTCAAAGACAGGGAGTGACTCAAACCATTTACCAATCACTCATGTGGGCAGAAGATCACCAGCCAATCGCAGGCCCCATCAGACGTTTCTTGTGCTGGTACACCCCTAAGACAACCGATGGGGAGGACTCCCACAGAGTGGTGGAAGTTGATGAGAGAAGTGATTAAAAGCGGCTTCAAACGCAGCTTTTGAAAGTGTGAACAAAGCAGTAAGTCAGTAGCCATGTCCCCGGTGCCCCACAGCCAGTTATTTCAATCCGGTGGGTGTGCAGGTGGGGGGAAGTCTGCCCAGGGGAGGGGACGGCAGTGCTGCCAAGCCACGGGCTCAGGCCCACCTTGCTTAAAGCCCCACTTGTGCCACCTGGGGCAAATGACCCCACTGAGACTCAGTTTCCTCAGCCGCAAAATGGGAGACACCTAAGTCATGGTGTTGTTGTGAGAAACAGTGGTACCTGGGCATCAGTGTTCTCAAAAGCTTATAGTACAGGGCTGGGCATGCAGCAGGAGGTCAGCAAACAAGAAGAATGAACACTATTTAGGGCTTACTCTGTGCCAGGCATTGTTTGAAGAACTTTAAGTGTATCATTTATTTAATTGTCTCAACAACACGAAGGCGAGCACTAGTACCATCTGCATTTCATAAGTGCGGAAACTAAGGCATAGCCGTAAGTTCCCACATCTAGCAAGCGAAGGAGTCAGGCCTCAAACCCAGGCTGTCAATCGACCCCAAAACCCACACTCTTCACCAATAAGTGGTGACTACGCTTTGTTGTGAGAGTGACCCACAGAAGACAAGACGGCATCAGAGTCCTTCCTTTCTCCGCCCTCCAACTCCCTCCACGCTATGGAATCCGCTCTCCGTGCACTCACAGGGGACCCAAGTCTTAGGAACTCCCAGCCCTGCAGGGACTGCTGAGGCCCAGTTAATCTGTTCTGGGTGGAGGGGAGACCATTCCAGAGTCTTTTCAAGCTTTGCCCTGGACGCTGAGCCTACCCTGTATTTTGTAACTGATTTACTCTACCCAGAAAGCAGCTTCAGCTACCTTCTATGAGAACCAGGTGGACTCAGGAACTCCTCATCTGGCCAACCAGAACGTTAAATAAGAAAGTCATCAGGCCCTGAAGCCTAATTTTCAGATGCCAAGCAATTTAGAACAATGAGTCACTCTTTCAAAATAGAAATAGTCACCATCCAGTGTTGAAGTTCTTGCAGCATAACACAGTGTACTGGTTAAAAACACAGCCTGAAAGCCTGCAATCTAGTTCCAGCTCTTGCTGTGTGACCTTGAGCAGGTGTTTTAACCTCTCTGTGCTACAATTGCCTCATTTATCATGTGGGAACAATAATAGGCCCTCCCTCAGAACTTGCTGTGAGGATTAATGCACCAATATATGTAAATACTTTAGAATACGCCTGGCACATCATAAGAGTTATATAAATATTAATTTTTATTATTGTTAATTTATTCTATTATGTTTCAGTACAGGTAAACAGACTTTGCAGCAGCGTCTTGAAAGAATAACTTTGCTGTTGTTTTATTCCTTTTGAAAATGGTTTCTCTGTTTTTACCATTTCACTACCAGCCACCATCCATCCCCTATAAACCCCCTCCTCACCATCTCATCTTTTCCTTAAAAGCAAAGGAAATTACATTTAAAAGCCTCATGAAATTACAACACTCAGCATGCCCATAAAAGTCAGGAAATGCACAAGTTAGAATTCTCTGAAGACATTAACTCAGAATTGTGGCTCTGACATAATATTTCAGAGGGCTCAGTGTAGCCTCTGAAGTTTCTAGTGGTGAGCTTTGAGGTCTTCATTAAATGCCCGCTCCTCGCCAGCTGCTCTGTCTTCTAGAATGCCTCCTATGGACATCAGCTGGCCTCTGGACTTGCCATTTCAGAGGAATACCACTTTCACTCCAGACTCAGAACCACCTCACAGAGCAGTGGTTCTCAGACTCCAGTGAGCATCAGATTCCCCTGGAGAGCTTGTGAAAACACAGCCCTCTGGGCCCAGCTCCCAGAGTTTCTGACTCAGTGGGTCTGAGGTGAGGCCTGAGAATTTGTATTTCCCACAAGCTGGTTGGGACCACACTTTGAGAACCACTGCCAAGGTCATTTCTCTCTACTTCAATACATCTCCTCGCCCTCGACCCCCACACACCCCCTACCAGCTGCACCAAAAATGGAATGAAAAATTCTGTCCATATATGTATACTACTCCTCAATTTTTGAGAAATGGAAAACAAATTCTGTTCAAATCCCAACACAGCCTTGACAAAAAAAGACTCACCTCAGTTCAGCTGCTTCACTCATTCCACCACCCACCTTTATCCTTCCACGCCGTTCCCGCCTCTGTCGTTACACAGATGGTCAGGATTGTGCGTCTGTTTGTGCACTGCCAGCCCTGCTTGTTTACATGCGTGCATTGGTGTGTCTCCTTCTCCCCCATTAAACTATAAAGTCCTTGAATGTCTTTCTCTCTAAGGCTCCACGGCGCCTGACGCGGAACACACAGTGGGAGTGTAATCCACACACTTGACTGATAAATGTTGACTATTTTCTGGTACCTGGTAAGCAAAGTGAAGAAACAGATATTGCCATGAGAACTTTAAACTTTGCATCAGAGACCAAAGTGTGTTTATCTTTGCACCATTAATGTAGCCAAAAGCTGACTTGCCACTCACATATAAATATGCGATACGTTGCCAATGAACATTTTAAATGCTTTAATGCCATTCTCAGAATGGCACAGAAATACCATCTGTGCATCTTCTTCTCACATAGTTATCAAAAATGAGTAATTTAACATAGGGGACTTTGTTACATCCTTATAGGGAATTGCAAGAGAGATACCAAGTTTTAGAAATATTAGTGTAACTGTAATCAACTTTTATTTTATGGGACATTTATGTATGTGCACCAACTACATCCCAATTTTTTCAGAATTAAATAAAGGAATGGTTAGCCCTGAATGTTTTCTGAGAGTTAATAATTAACCCAGAAGTTACTATTATTATGTACTGATTTACAAATCACATGAACTTAAATCATCAAAGGATGAGATCATTATTGTTTTATCTATTGAACAGCTAAGAGTTGAACTGCACCAAGTTCAGGACACAGTATATTATCAATCTTTCCCAAGCAAGCAAAGGCTACAAGGGAGCCAATCAGAAAGCAAAGCGTCCGTCTCAATGTCCTCTGAGGTCTAGAATGTACATTAACCATAATGACATTGGAGGTCAAATATTTACCCAATTCTGTTGAAAGAAGTCAGTGTTATATCTAGTCCCAGTTGATGTGACAACATGTGGCTTTTAAGATTTTTTTAAAGGATTTGTTGCTACATCTAACCTTCTTCTGATCCTATTCTTTTCCAATCATTAAATTAAGGAGAATTTTGCTGGTGCATTCTGAACACTTGGTTTCTTTCAGCTTAAATCTTTCTAAAGTTCAACCAGGGACCAATAATGAGTTTTAACTGAGAATTAAGTGTAGGTTGTTTCTGAATTGTTAGAAAAGTGATTTCATGCTTTTGTTACTTTCATCATAAAATGTAGTGACATGTGGGTTGATTTCTTTCCCTGGTCTGAGTCCCACCGGTGCTTTCATTCACCCGAGTAAGGTTTTGTTTTATAGAAGAGCTGCACCGTGCACTCAACCTAGCCTTTTCTTACACACACCACATGATTACAGGCAGCACGCCTCTCCCCCTTGCAACTGTTAATTTTTTCCCCCAAAGAAATTAGGACAGTAGAAGCTAAAGGATATTCTTTTGTCTTTAAAGTTTCAAGTCACATTTTGCCAAATCATGTACAAATTTCGAGCCAGTCAGACTCTTTTCTTTCATTTTCAGTTTTTTGAGATGTAACTGACATATAACATTGTGTACATTTAAGGCATACAATGTGCTGATCTGATATATTGCAATATGATTATCACTGTAGCTTTAGCTAACACCTCTATCCCATCACATAATTATCATTTCTTTTTTGTAGTAGGAACGATTAAGATCTAGTCTCTTAGCAACTTTGAAGTTTATAATCCAGTACTGTTGACTATAATCTCTAGGTTGTATGTTAGATCTCCAGAATTTATGTATCTACTATTTGCAAGTTTGTACCCTTAAACAACATCTGCTCAATTCCCTGGTAACCAGCATTCTACTCTCTGTTTTTACCAGTTCGGCTGTTTTAGTTTCCACATATAAGTGATATCATATAGTATTTGTCTTTCTCTCTTCAAGCCAGTCAGACTCTTGGCTCACTGGAATGGCTTTAAAACCAAATAGGCAGGTGTTGCACGTTAAAATATGCCGAGAGCAGATATGGTCAAGAAAATTGGGAAAATAATCCTGATCGTCCTCTGCTATTCCAGAAGCAAAGTTAAAACTGACTTCAAAGGAAACTAATATTTGGATCAATTCCGAGAAGATGAGAATTCAATTCATTTCAACCACTGCCGGAAACCGTGGAGAATATGAAAGTAATAGTCAACATGAGCTCAATCTTTAAGAAAGTTAGAGAACATTAAAGGGATGATAAGAGATCAAAAGCATTTGTGGCAAAGTACTTTTATTTTTCTAGGAGTTTGTTGTGGTTTCTTTTCTAAACTGTGCTGAGTTTCTAGTTAATAGGTGCCTCCTAGACTCGGGAATTAGTAAAAGATTGTAATCAGTAGTGTAATTAAGCAATGTGTTTTCATTAATAAATACAGATTTTTAAAAGCCAGTTAATAGTCATTTAGTGAAGAAATTCTTAACGAGAAAACAAATATTTTTTAATCTTTTTGTTTGTTTACTAAATTCAACTTTGTGGGACAAAAAAAGAACTAGAGCTTTAAGGAAAAGACTTGGAACCGAGCCCAATTTTTGCATTTGTCTAATAGGAGAATGCTGGCAACTTAGCATTTCTGCAATTGGGCATTGGTTTGTTTGTCACAATGTACGAGTCATAGAGGGTTTAAGCTCTTCACATACAAATTAATTGGGGTTGTCTTAGGCTGAATCTTTCACAATTTTCTTTTGCATGCCTCACATTTGTCCGTGGCTTTTGTTCTTCTTTTACTCAGTTGTTGCCACTGCAAAATAATGTCATCCCCATATAAAAGTCTTCTCAAGTACCCAAATATACAATTTCATCCATAAGCAAACTTTCAGAATCTCTCCAGCTATAATAGTTCCATGTACTTCTAAAGACGTGTTCCTTTGAAGTATAATGCTATTGCGAAAACATGCCTCAAAGACTGTTCAGATTCTATGGTGTTGTTCTCCAGTGCTCGGAGGGTACCATTCAGGGTGATGGATGTTACTTGGCAATATGGCAGAATAGGCACAGGAGCTTTGGAATCCGTGAGTTCAAGCCCCAGCTCCGCTACTCAGCACCCGTGTGCTCTATGAGACTTCACTCAGTCCTTCCAAACTTCAGGTTCCTCTTCTGTAAAATTGGGATGTAATAACAACCTCATGAGAATTACTGTAAAAATTTCAGAAGACAATGCATGTAAGCCATTTTGAAGAGTGTCAGCATATAGTAAACACTCAATAAACGTGACTTGCTGTTGTTACAATTGTTGGTTGGTGTTAAGTAACTTCGTCCCTCTAACAAAGCCTTCCTCTTATTGTGGTGATCATTTCACAATGTATACAAATATCAAATCCCTATGTTGTACTCCTGAAACTAATATGATGTTATATGTCAATTAAACCTCAAGAAAGATAAATAACTAAAAAATAAATGGTAATTTTGTCTACAAAAAAAAGTCTTCTTTTCACATCAGTTTAAAAATACATCAACATTTCCCCCTAGAAATGGCTCATCCACATTACTCTGCCCAACACACTGCCTAACGCTTGTTCACCTACAAATTGATCTTCACTCATTTGGTGTATTTATACAATATCCAGTCCACAATATTTATTAAGTGCTTACTTTGTATTGGATGTGGCACCTGGGAAAGAAAGTAACTCTTCCTAGTAAGATGATGCCATCCCTACTTTTCAAGAGCCCACAATTTCATGTAAAAAGACAGATAATTTTTTAAAATTACAATTCAGTGTAAAAGAATTAGGGAAATGGCAGACAGAGGAATCTTTTCAAAAGGGGACATCTTGAAGGATGAATAGGAGTTTGTCAGGTAGAAAGGATGGAGCTGGGGGAGAAGGAGGCTCCAGGCAAAAGCATTGGGACAGCAAAGTTACTAATCAGAATGATGACAAAATCAGAACAAGAGAAAGAAAATAAATGATGAGAGGAGCATTCTTGTACCTCAGGATTGAGGGGGTCACTGAGTTCTCTCTAGCTGACCACGGAGAACAGCTCTCAGAGACAAGTTGTGTCTGTTACCCAGATCTTACATCTCTCTGCTTGAAAAGCAATAAGCTTTGTTTCTATAGCTCCATTTTCTATTCTGGCCACCTATAATTTCATTAGATATTGTTTCTTTTCTTTCAAATTTATACTCTTTATTTACTTAATGGCTTGCTTATAAACGTAAATGATAAAATCCAGGTGACTTTAGCAAAGAAACAAAAACAAAAAAACATGCTCCTCTAATGTCAACCCATTTAACCTTTCTGCTCTAACCCTGTATTCCGTCCTTGTATCCGTCCAGAGGGGTATGTCAGTCCTCTGATAAGAGCTGCCAAGTGCTGCACACTCATTATGCACCAGCCACTTTCCCTTACTCAGGTAATCCTCCCACCAGCCTTATCAAGAGCAGGTGTCACTCTTATCCACATTGTAGACATGCAGAAATGGAAGTATGGGGAAATAACTTACCCAAGGCCACACATCCAGGCATAGGTCAAGTCATGACAAGGCATAGACTTGACCACAGGTCATCTGAACTGCACAGCCGATGCACTCCACCACCCAGAGCAGAGGTTCCCAGCAGCAGGTTTTGAACTGGGGCCAGGAAGTAAGGACAAGTTCATTGTCTCTTGTAAAATGAAAACACAAAACCCAAAAAGCCCAACATAGTGACATTTACATAGAGATGGGTTTATTAAAGAATGGCTCTCTATTGGGATTATGTCCTACATTTTTTTGATATATTATTACTCTTTATTTTATGGAATGATGAAATTGAAGATGGTAGTTGCTTTCTTCACGACCTACTTAAAAAACAAAAAAACAAAAACTTGGCATGTGATGTCATTTTTTAATTTAAAAAATTTGTTTTCTTTCCCAGAAATTCACAATCTAAAATTTACTACTAGGTGAGAAAATATCTTTCTCCCTGTAAGGCACATGTTTATCTTCTGTTGTCCATATGACTAGCCATTGTCATCTTGAACTTTCAATTTTTCATGGACTGATTTTTAAGTGCTGCCACCTCTCTTCCCCAAACATGGACCGTTTCTTAAATGCATTTATATTTACAGGAGCAGAGTAAGTTAATAGATAATATAATAGCTTTCTTCTGTGGCAGCTTCCACAAGAGTGAAAAGTCCAGCCTTTTCTTATCATAACTGGCTGGAGATGTCAAGTCATAACAATGTGGGAAAAAGAAGCCCACTTTGCTCTCAGAGCTACATAGTTCTTCTATAGAGAAGACATTCTTAAAAGCTGTTTGCAATATCCTACATTAATTTCCTCTGGTAAGGCCTCTCATACAAAGGGGTCTTATAAATGGATTAAATGTGGTTGGGTGCAGAAGTACAGTAAGTCCTCTGTCAGATGCTCTTGAGGGTGGGTGCCACAAACAGGGGCGGCCTTCATAAGGGTTCCCTGAAAATGGCTGACTTGAAGTTTTGTGACCAGTAATAACCTCCTTAAAAATAAACCACTTATACCATCTGCTTAACAGTGCCCTATAAATTATACCAGGAATGCGTGGCTTTTCTACCCTGGCAAATGTCTTCCAAGTTGACAAAAGGATAAACAGAGGGAGGAGGCAAGGGTTGGGCAACACTCACTCCAGTGCCTTCCCTGGGAACCACCATTGTTTTGCCTCTGCCTATGCTCAGCGTCTTTCTCAACAGGAAAGTTTGGGGTGGGGAAGAGCAGAACCCACAGCATCTCTAAGACCAAATGAATCAAAATTGGACAAGGTTGGGTTAGAACAAGCAGGATGAGGAGCTAGAATGAGCCCTCAGAGCTGAAGTGGCCTGAGAGGGTGTTAGTTGTCATCCAGGCTTCGATTGCTGAGCCAATTGACACACAAAGGCAAGAGTGGAAGAGGGATCAAAATATTTTTCTGGGTCAGCCCCCGCGGCCTATTGGTTAAGTTTAGTGTGCTCCACTTCGGCGGCCCAGGTTCGGTTCCTGAGGATGGACCTACACCACTTCTCTGTCAATGGTCACACTGTGGCAGCAGTCCACATACAAAAAGAGGAAAGTTGGCAGCGGATGTTAGCTCAGGGTATATCTTCCTCAACAAAAAATATATATATATTATTTTAAATATCTGACAAATATGTATTAGAAATAACTACTTGGACCAGAGAGACTAATATGGTTTTTACATCTTCCCTCAAAATGTAAACTTAGGTAAATCTACAAGGGGAGAGTGAGATTTGCAGAGCAATAGTTATCCAACCTAACTCACATCCATTGGGATGTGGCATAACTCTGATCCTATGGAGAACAGGAGAGAAACTGGACCACGTGAACAGAAACTTCATCAGCTAACTTAGCCTGCTGAGCAACGCGGACTGTGGGTGGGACTTCTATCATTTCACATTTTCCCTCTCAGTGGAGAAAGCCCAAAAGAGGGTGGGAAGAGGCAGCCGTTTCTACCCAATGCCCCACAGAGAGGAAAGCTTCTTGGGAAGGGTGAAGCTCGCATGTAGAGAAAGGCACAAGTAAGAAATTGCAGCATGAAGAGCCCCGAGAATCTCCCCAGCAACATCATAGTTTCTGTACAGCAACAACTTCAAAATCCCTCCAAACTCAAAAAACTCGCTTCGACCACCCCTCAGATGGTAAGAGAAACAATTTTCCCAACACTTATTCCAAAGTGCTGTGCCCTGAATCACAGAGTTACATAGTCTGATTTGGCTTTTCTTTAGTCAAGTAACACAGCAATAGCCAAGCTAATAAGTACAACATAATTGAGCCTTTCTCTTAAATAATTTTTTACTCTTCATAATGAAGCCAAAAGTGACAATAACAGTGGCATGAAAAAATTTTCAAAAAGAAAACTCTATGTTCAGGAAACAAAATTAAAATGTAAAGAAAAATACTTGTACTTACACCAGATACACCATATTATACTGGGTGTCATCTAAGCCAAGATTTTTCTCCAGGAAAGTGCAAACAAGCGCGTATAAAATTAACGTCTTCACTCCTCACTCAGTCAGCAATCTCCCAGAAGGCTGGTCTCCACTATGTCCTGAAGAACCAGGAGAAGGATGTTCCATTGCTGGTTCCAGCTAGCTGCATTCTCTCTGAGATTAGAGTTTTCAGAGGAGTGCATTACACTCTCGTGTGTGTGTGTGTGTGTGTGTGTGTGTGTGTGTGTGTGTGTGTGTGTGTTGGAAGGAACCAGCAGCAGCAATCAGGAGGGCCCAGGGAGCATTTCAGGTCCTACTCCTGAAGGGTAGAATGAGCAGCACGTCATCACTCTTGGACAAGCTTCTGGTCGTGTGGGCCTGTCTCAATGCCCTCTCTTTCCTCCCAGGGCCTCCCAGCCCTCTTTCAGACAAGAAACAGGAAAGAAACTGGAGGTCTCACAGAGCCAGGCAAGAGGTAGACTATGCACAAAGGAAGGAAGACTGAATTCCGGCTACTCCCAAATCTCACAGTATTTGTTGTTCTTCCTTTCAGAAGATCATTCAAGGCCAAGTTGGGAGCTGATAATTAAAAAATAGGATTGTCAGGATGTTGGGAAGAAGGTTTGTAGTGGGGGGAAAGAATAGGTGTGAGGCAGAGTCATCTGGACACTTGTCTCAGCTAAATCCAAACTCAGACGCTTCGCTGTTGCACTTGGTCCTCAAGTGGTGGCCTCTGGCTGACATTTTGGCACTTCTGGGCTTCCTCTATCATATTGCAGATATTTATTTTGGTAGTTGGTCCTCAATCTTCTCCAAATGGTTAAAAAAAAAAAAAGAAAAGAAGACAGTTTCTTATTTTATCAAATTTGAAAACGATAACTGCAGGAAAACTCAAAGAATCTAGAGGCATAATTGAGTTTCCCTCAAACTTATCCAGTTTTCCCCTTCTTCCTTTCATTCTAGGCTGCCCTAACTCCCACCCTTTTTGTTCTTTTCCTATAACTTATTTGCACACTTTTTCCCTGGGACCTACAGTGAATACAACCCTTTTAAACCTAGAAATTAACTGCTCTTGAACATTTCTCAAGGCAACATTCCTCCAATTCCATCATATAATAAACTCCTATTTTTAGCAAAGCATCCCATTATGTGCTTTGGAGAATACAACATGCCGGTCCTGTTATTTAGTTATCTGTTGCTGCATAATAAATTGCTCCAGAACAGCAACTCAAAGCAATAAACACTTCTCTCATAGATTCTGTGGCTCAGGAACTGAGAAGTGGTTTAACAGGGTGGTTCTAGGTCGGGGTCCCTCTAGGTCAGGGTCTCTCACAAGGCTGCAAATCAAGGTGTGGCAGGAGCTGCAGTCACTTCAATGTTCAGCTCGGGGAGGATCCACCCACAGGCTCACTCGCATGTGCCTTCCCACAGGGCTGCCTCCACACTTCTCCATCTGGCCTCCCTAGCAGGAGAGCCTGGGATAACCTGGGCTTGTTTACATGGCAGCTGGGCTGGGTTGGGCCAGGGGAGGAGAGACAGAGGAGGAAGAGAAAGGAGGGGAGGAGGAGAGAAGGAAGGTGGGGGAGAGAGAGAGAGAAGAAGGGAGAGAGAAGCAAGAGAATGTGACCAAGGTGGACGCCTGCCTTTTTATAACCTTTTCTTGGAATTGACATCCCATCACTTCTGCCATAGAAGTAGGTCAATAAGACCAACCCACACTCAAGAGAAGGGAAAGATGCAGGCTGTGAATACCAACAGACGGGGATCACTGAGGACCATTTTAGAGGCTGCCTACCACCCTGCCAGGTTCCACATCTTGGACAAAGATTGACACATACAGATACAGCAGATGCAAGGAAGTTCTACAACAATGGTAGAGGGGGAATGCTCCGAGATGGTAGGAAAAACAGGACTTAATTTCACTTGGAAGATGCTGGGAACGCTTCTTAAAGAAAGCAAAATTTGACTATGTCTCAAAGAGACCTCAAAAAGGCATTTCAGGCAACCGGGACAACTTGACCTGGGGGGAGGGGGAGGGGGAGCAGCAGGTGCAGAGAATTTGCATTTCAGGCGATGCTGATGCCCCTGGTTCAGGGACCACACTTTGAGAAATGCTGGCTTGAGCAAGGGCTTGGAAGTAGAGTGTATTTGGAAAGTAACAAATAGATCTTTTTATTTGTCGATTTGGACTGATTCAATTAGTTTCAAGATCCTCTTAGAATCAGTGGAAATGAAAGGCATTAGTCTGTACTTAATGAATCCCCAAACTATCAACTTTTAGTGCTGGGAGGTATTCAGAGAATCTAAATCCATCACATTACAAATGAGGAAAGTGAGCTTAGGGGACGGGCTCAAACAGATAAGTGAGTTTCCTTTAAAATCAGATGGATTTTGTGGTTCCCTCACTCAAGGGCTCCTGGAAGAAATATACTAGAGTCCTTTTGCTTTGGAGTCTGAGTGCTTCCTATTTGAAATGAGCTAACGAGTTTGTGATCGACTTTCCCGATGGAATACTCACCCTGTATAAAACGCCCGTACTTGGGTATGGAAGGGAGGCCGAACGAACTCTCAGAACACCTCCGGGTCCACTATACACGTTTCCTTGTACAAATGCATCTATGTAACTCCTGCCTGGCTTCTGCGCAATGAGAAGACTTCACCACACACACACACCTCAGCCTTTGTTGTCCTTTTTCTTTCACAAGGCTTCAGGTGTACAAATTGGGTTGCTTAAACTTCTCTGCAAAACTTGGATTTGGGGTGCTATTTCTTTTTAAAGTCTAAATAAGTGGGAAAATCTAAGTGTAAACTGGGATGATCCATCTTGACTCCTGAAATATGCTTTCTTTGGAAAGAGGGTGAAACCCTCAGTTCCTGCAGTTCATTCCTTGCAATGTGTGCACAAAATTAACTTAGTGCCTTTGTTCTGTTGTCTGCACTTTTGTCATCTTTTATTTGACCTTACTTAGGCAAACAGTATGAAGACATTTTTAAAAAGCCCAAGGGAATCTCATTTGCACATTCAAACACAAACGTTTTCATCATTATTCCCCACCCCCACTTCCTTTACTCTCTCTCTTCCCCCAATTTACCGCCCTCAACCCCACTCTGACATATATTCCTGCTCCAAAAGCAGAAACAAAGCTTCTAAAGACAACTGAACTGTCATGCCCTTTCCACTGTGGTTTCTGCGTAAACTTACTTAAGCCCAGGTGTCTCTTTAATTGTGACTTTCTGAGAAGTCCTGCAGTTCACCACCCACGCTTCCTCCCAAGGTGGGACTTGTCCCAAACTGTAACCTCCACTAAGAAGATAAACTACAGACAGAGTTTAGCCAAAACCTCACTGCAGCTTCTCTCACACTCAAACCTGCTTTCTGAGCATCCATTTGATAACCAGTGTGAGAGGATGCCACGCAGCCCATGTCTTCTTGAAAAGCCGAGAAGTAGAATGGCAAACTGTAAATCCATTTTATTCATTGCCTTTACCAATTCAACCACAAGTTGTTTCCTCTTCTCCCACTGAGCACTATTTAATGAGCTGTATCAGGTGTACAGTGGAAGCAGTGAACCACGGACGGAGAAAGAACACTCGCGAGCAAGCACCCGGGTCACAGACCCTGCCTACCCACCGCTCAGGGCTTTGGGCTTGGTCAAGCCACTTAACATCTCCAGGCCTCAGGCTCCTCATTTGGGCCTTGGTTTCCTCATGTAAAATGGAGTCGGGGCAATGACCACGGACTCTGAGTACCTAAACGCCTGATACGCTCCCTGGGTGACAGCAGGTGTTCAACAAATGGTGGTCATGACAGACCAGGCAGTAAGTTAAACATATGATTTTTCTCCCAAAGAATCTCACAATCTTCGTATACATTACCAGCTTGATTTTATTTGTCATTGACTCAGAACTACTTTCGTGTATCATACGCTCAATTCCAGTTAAACTAGAGAAAATCAAAGTTACCTGAACACCAGTCCAGGGTCAGCCTCTGACTGAAAACCTCTGCTTGCACTGAAATGCCCAGTGTGCTTTTCCCAACCAAGACCAAGTGAGTAACAACATTATTTTCTAAGTTGTCAGTAAGGAACTGTCAGAAAGAAATCATTCCCTGGATCTTCTGGGGGTTGACAGAAAAAACGAATTAAAAAATGTTGGAGGCTGAAGCATCAGCCACTGACATATATTCATCAGAAACAAAGACGACTTTTTAAAAATGGAATCTGTGGTGCACATAGGCACGAAAAGAAAGACGCTTTGGCTGCAAAATCCCCCACCTTCTCCGGGGAGGCCCCTGCCTCCTGCTGCTGTTCATCAGCCTTGATTTTGATGGGGCGATTTTTAGTCAGCTGCCTCCATCATTTTGGCACAGACAAAAATCCTTTAAAAATGTTACACTTCATCAAAGTGTATCATGAGACTTCACGGTCATTATCTCAATGGCCGCTCTGATGTGCTACAATTGGCAGAGACACAAACGGTAGGGGGTGTATGAGAAGAAAGCCAGCGTTTCGTGTGGAAAGCTGGCAAGCCTCGCCAAGCTTCTGTCAACAACTCCGCAGTCTGATCCGATGCACTGAGCGTGCTGATGATGCTCTTGTTTCTGGAGGAAGTAAACAAGAAAATGAATTCCACCGCGCAACACAGCCTCTTTGTATCTTCAAAATGGTGTGACTGGACAGGAGCCAGCTGCGTTGAAAGTTTGGCCATTTATGTCATCAGGGCCCCAGTACTGATGCAGGCTTTGATTGCGACTTGGACCCAGCTATAAGACCCTTCAGGGGCAGCCACGCAGCAAATAAAGGCATTGATTGGTTGTTGGGTCAATTTAGCCATAAGGGTACAGAGCACGGCTCTTTTGAAAAGCCTAATGGATTAGCTACACAACCAGTCCCACTGTAGGCCTTATTTTTCAAGTAACTTCACGACGGTTTTCCAGCTTGGCAGGGAACTAACTCTTCCTCCAGAGCAAGCTTCAGAGCTGTTCTTCTTATCCATAGTGGGGCTCAAAGGATTAGACACAGCGGGCTTTACAATTTAATGAAAACAGCTGTTGAAACAACAATTAAGGCAAACAATAGTTTGCATGGAAAACTATTAATTATGTAAAGTTATGCAGAAAGTGGAATACTCTTTTATTCAGGGCCTTCTAAAGCAACTGAGCCGCCTTCATTCCATGGCTCTCAAGTGTCAGGAAGTGGGGGTGCTTGTAGGAAGCAGCCCCACTGCGTGTGGGTTGAATGTGAGCAGAGCTCCAGGCTGCCAGTTTGCTGCAGAGCCAGTCATGGGTAAAATAGTCAGGAAAAGAGTATCAGTTACATTTACCTTGGGTACCTCAGATCTTTTCATACAAACTCAGAGCTGCGTTTTCACAAGTCTCTGAAACTCAGTTTGAGCTTTGTAGTTGGGATCTCTACTTTGCTTTTTTAAAATAACATTTCTACAATATGCCCCCTTTTGGGCCTCACTCACCTTGAGAAGTTATTAACAGCAACGTTATTTTCTAAGTCATTAGTAAGGAACACTTGAATCTCTCTTGGGGAATTGGTGGAGTCCCTTGTTCTTTGGACTAAGTAGGTTTTCATTCCGTTAGGACGGTCCAGCGTGGACTCTCAACCAGTCCTCTTCCACCTCCTCCTCTAAGTGAACAACTCCTCTCTCCTTCCACTCTCTGGGATGGCTGGGGCTTTTAAATTCATTGCTTCTCTCTTTGCAATTTCCATCCTTGACTAACAGTGCTGTGAATTGACTTATGGCGCTTTGCCCACCCTGTGTTCCACATTTCACTTTCCTCCCCGTAAGGGAATCACCAAGCCAAGAAGTCCCATTAAGAAGGTTATTAACTGTATACGTAAACATTGCCTCCTGCCTACGGGTAGATTTATTTCTCGTCACTTCCAAGTAACTGGTTTTAACACTCTTTCCAGCATGCCCAACACCTTTTATTTGACTATATTGTTTTAGAAAGGCCTTTGGGAATTTAGCTAATTTCATGCTGGAACTTATTAAGTGGGATTTGACACTCTTTGATAATTCCAATAAACCATTAGTCAAGTCTCACTCCCTTCAGGGAAGAAATGAAAGCTTTATTAGTCATAGGGTCTCTATTCTAAATATGTCACCTGAATTTAGTATTGCATCTGTGCTGAAATGCAATTGACTTTGTGATTGAATAGAACTTTCCCTGAAACTATAAGAAAGATGTCGTTGGCTATCAACAGTAAGAGAACATCTGCCTTTTTCAGAAAATTCTCATTAGCTTCACCTGCGCATTTTGAAATAATTCAGTGAACTTAATTTACTGACCTGTGAATGTTAATAAAATGAACAATACACACACACACACACAAATTCTCTCTAAAGTGTTTGGTTTAGTCCTTTCTTCCACCCAGGATACAAAAATACAGAACAATCTCCTTCCCTCCCATGAATAGTTTAAAAATCTTGAGAGATTATATCTCAGAAGGCCCTAGAATATTATTGAGTGTGCAAATGAAATTCATTACTAGGGTCACAAACAATAATCCAATTAACAGGTATTTGCGTAATGCCTTTAAAATCATTCTAAACTCAAAACTACATTCATCTTTGAAATATAACACAAAATAAGTACCATGTCCCAGCATACTCCAGTTCACACTTTGCACTGGAGAGTACAAACTGGCATCAAGATTGCAAAAGCAATTATTCCAGCTATCCAGATGTGATTTTTCAACCATTCTAGGAATTTTTTTTTAGCAGTTCTTATTCCGTGGCACCGCTCACAGCTCTCATGCTGGCACGATGCTTACATCTCTTCATTATTAATTCAGCTCATGGAGCTTAATTGGACAAGGCTAGAGCGAATTTGACAAACATCACAGCAGCAGAAAAAGCAATCACTCTTTCAAGATGAAAATTTGTTTGATGTCTTACAGTGTAACTCATTTACTCTCCTCGGGAGTCATGTGACCTGAATGTTAATCAGCCATTGATTGGTTTCTCTCCTTGGACAGTCACGTGACTTGAATATTAATGGGCTGGCACTCGGTAGCGGTTCTGTTAGGCAACCTTGTGATTGGCTGCCAGGTTAAGATACAGAGATAAGTGGGTGCTTGATGAGCACTTGACAGAACTTCACAGAAAATTAAGGCCCTAAAATAGCATGAGAAAGTCTTGTCAAATCAAGCATGATTATCATTGAATGCTTAAGGAATTCATCATCTGCATGAAATTGATACACTTCAGCACCAGCAGGCCCTGTAGTCAGCAGGGACTCATCAGATTTTTATTTATATGTGTTCACCAAATCACATTAATTCTGAGAGCTAAAACATGCTAAGGATGAAGGTTATTTTCTGTTCAACCTAATTTATCTATGACAATAATCATCACTAATAATGTGTCAAATTGGATAGCAGTCATTTTATGCATGCATGCTGATTTGGAAAATAGTGTTAAACCATCCCGAGGTAATTAACAACCGGTAAAGGTATGCCAGGCCCGAAGTAATCAGCATATCTAGACGGAAAATTAAGTTTTATAGAATGGATTTATAGATACATATCCTTATTTAATTCAGAATATAAATTATTCCTGGTAAAAGCCGACATCATTTTTATAACACCATTAAGGCCAATAACCATTGAGGGACTCGCATCTTTAATTTGCTCCATCCTTCATTTTTTCTCTCATTTTCTGTGGTTAACTTTCTAATGGGTGTCACTTCCTTCTTGGCAAGCCCTCACGTTAGCGGGGTGTGGTAGGGCTAAGAGAGGAATGAATATGCATTGGTTCCAGTGTTAATCGTGGATGAAGGACGCCCATCATACCTCTTAATACACAATGCTTTATAATGATTGGCGGGGGTTGGGAGGTGGGCATGTGGAGAATACAAAGAGGGAGGTGGGACCAGACTTGGCCTTTTGGTGTTTCCCTATTATTTCGTCTCACAAAGGTACAATAGGAAATTTTGCAGATTAACTCATAAGGGATTAATGTTTCTTGGAGAATCACTTAAGCCTAAATTGCTTTTGTTGAAATACATTTTATGGAACACAACTTTTTTTTTTTTAATGTCACCTCCTGCTTTATAGGGCATTATTGGAGTCATGGAGTATCAGAGTAACGAAATCTTAAAGAAATGTTCATACCCTTTGGTGAGTGGGGCTAAAATGTTTGAGAGGAGAATGACACCTCAAAAAGAAGGGGGAAAATAAATACGTATAAATTGTTGTTTCTTTCCCATCATTCCCCCTGGCCCACCCCCATCTTAATCTCCTGTGCAACCAGGACAGCCCCTATTCTCTCCCCCTCTCTCAGGGGGTCTCTTTATTGATTAAATGAATCTGCTCCAAAGGCTGGCTCCCAGGCTCTTTGATCTAATCCAATCTGATTTTATCCTATCGCTTCAGCGGGACATCGGGGAATTAACAATAAGCAGCTTTACCACAAGTGTTTAATAACTCAACACAATCTCCTTACGGCTCCGAGCTGTTCATGTTCCCATCCAGTCCACGGCAAACAGTATAACAGATTGGCCACCCCGACCTCCCCCACCCCGAACCTGAGGAATTTTCATGCGCTGTGAAACTAATCGCTTCAAGTTCCTTCATAAATCACACAAAGCAGATTTTAGCATCTTAACAAATTGAAAAAAAACAAAAAATACCCCAAACCAATAGAGTGGGTTCGGGGGATGGGGAGCGGCAAAGAGGACTTGCCTTCCAGCTAAGAGGGGGTGGGAGAGGGAGGCATTCCAATATTACAGTGGGGGAAGGGACAGACGGAAAATGACTGTTCTCATGCAATATGTTTCTCATCTTCTTAAATTTTAACATGAATGAAATAATTTGGGCAGGCTCAAACCTCACAGTGCTCCAAGCTCACAATGACCTTATTTTTTTTCCCACTGTGATGGAAACGATGTGGTTTCAACAACAGGCCTCCTATTGTTGTTCCTGTGACAGCCCTTGAAGTATGCAAGAAGCACACAATTAAACAAGGATTGTGCGTCCTGCGTGGTGCAGACAGCAGAGATGTTAGGCTGAAATGGTATGTCCTCTGGATTTCAAACCAGCATACGCACATAAAGGGGTGTCTTAAATGATCACTCAATTACAAAACACCATTCTTGAAGTGCCATTTTTTCACCCAGGGCTGTCCCTGTATATACATCCCTATCTCCAAATTGCAACTGCAGAATTATTTAATATCTTCCTCCTCTCCAAAAAAAAATATCCCTCTTTTCTAAACACCACAAGCACAGATAGTAAACGTGATTCTCTCCTTTTCTAAGGCAGAAATTTTGATGTAACGCTGGCCCTTATGCCAGAATAGACGGAGCTGGGAGTCGGCAAGAAACTGGGAGGCGAAATGGGCTCGTGAAAGCTGCCGGATTATTAGTGCCATGGGGAAAATATCACTCTAGCACTAATCTAAAATAAAACATCTTTTAGTTGCTCTATTTAATACCTACTGTACATCAGAATTACCTATAAAAACATGTTTCATAACAGAGAAACAGCTCCATCTCTCCACCTCTGCCAAGGCTCCCTCATTACCCTGGCAGTTCTGCGATTTCTCGCCACATCAGCAGAGTAACGAAGTGCCCTCAAACTGAACATCTGGGGGCAGAAAGAATTTTATGACTCAGGTTTAGGCCAGATTACTATTACTATGGTGAGATCTTTTTCCATATCCCCAGGGCCCAGGGTACTTTCAAATTCACTCAGATACAGCTGGATGCTTCATTATGGCTTTCCGAAGTAAAAACATTTATTTTTATATCCTTCTCTCCACCCACGTCCATTCATCAGTACATCCAGATTTTCCCACCATGATATGAGTCCAGCATTTTGAGACACCTCCCCTTCCCCAGCCTCCCCAAAATGTGTCTACTCTGATTGTGTGATCTACTCGATATGGACTGGAACGCGAGCATGAATAGTGTTATTATTTCCCCTTTGGAAATGCCTTGTGTCTTAATTTCTTTTTTCCGGATAAACTATGTCATAACAGAAAAATCCCTGTGAAGTTCTCCAAAGAACTCTATGCTGCTTCCAGACTCTGGAACTATAACTATGCCTTGCATAATTAAAACAGAAAGAGCATCCCCTGCCAACTGTGAGTGCCCCTGTTTACATCACAAAGAGATAGCAAAATGTACTCAGGAAGGTTCCAGCCAAAGTAATTGAGAGCGCTGCCTTAACCCAGCTCTGCTTTCTAAACATTGTCCGGGGGTTAGGAAATGGAGAGACAAGGAAAGGAGAGCAGGCAGGGAGGCCCCGGGCTACAGGCCTGTTGACTTTTCCCGCCTGACCATGATGTCATGGAGTTCAGTGACTTTGGGGGCTGGTGTTGACTGAAGTCTTGTTGCACATTTAGTCCAGGTGCTTCTACTGGGGAGCTTCAGACCTGTCACTGCACTGCGTGGTGGCCTTCAGATGTTCTGAATCTGCACACTCACACGCAAAAGTTCAGAGCATTGGGTCAGGGTGTGAACATATTCTTGACATCAAGTAGTACGAAGAGGATTCTTCTGCTTGCAGTTCAGTCAGTCCACAAGCTTGTCTTTCTTCGGATCTTTCTTTGTAGGCTGCTGCAGTTGGAACATGAAAAAGAGAGAGACACAAAGTGAGTTAGACAGAGAGAGAGAAAAGAAACGGCATTGAGGAAAAAGGAAAAAAAAAAAACAAACCAAAGCCACAAGTTGAAAAAAAAAATCGCTATAAAATAGAAGAGCATTATGTTTTCGTATATTTTCAAAATGTAGCCAAACTAAACCATTAAATGAGGATTTTGTTTCACAAAGTCTGCAAACTATTCAACCGCTAACCCACTATACCAAGAACGTGGTGCCAACCAAAATATGTCAAGATTAGTAGTACTCAATAAAATCTCAAAACCAAATGACATGCAAGCTGTATTTCATGATTAGAGCGCTTCCTTATGTCAAGGAACATACATATTAACTTGTTTAAACACAGCGATGGGCTGTCACTCTGTTTGTCAAAAGCAGAGGAAGGAGAAGCTAGTGCTTACCAAGCCATCCAGATGATACTTCACGCTTTCTGTCTGCCTGGCAGACAGCATGGATGCCATCCAATTAATCTTCACATCCTCTGAGAAAAGAGGAGCTGAAGGAGAGAGGGTGAGAGAGAGAGACAGAGAGACATCACCTCCCTCTTTACAAGATAGGGCAGTAAAAGCAGGGTTTGCAATCGCCTTGCCCAAGGCCCTGACACAAGTACAGAGCTGGGATTAGAATTGAAAATGCTTACTTTCTTCTACCAAGTCACCAAAATTACAAAATGTAAACACCTTGAATCTTTTTTTTTAATCCTCATACCTAATATTTGCATAACTTTAACAACTACTAAGGGCTCATTGATATTTTCTCACTGAATCCTCACCACTGTCCTGGTCATTCATGTAGTATTTTCCCCATTTTACAAACGAGAAGCCCAAGTCCCAGAGAGATGAAGTGATATGCCTAGGCAGTTACAACCCTAAACAGGTAAAACCAGGGCAGGATGCTTCTGTCTCCAGCCTCCAAACCAAATGGGAACTACACAAAACAACGCCGCTCCTCCCAATGCAGCGTCTCTTTCTGCACCTAAATGTGTGAGTTTGAGCAGGATTCTGAAAAAGGAGAGGGGTAGTTATCTCTTTCTCTGACTGTCAACAGCAACGAGCTGCCATGTGCTTCTACCTGGCAGGAGAACGCAAGGGAGGCTCTTCTCTCATTTGCAAAATACGGTAGTAAGATATGTGACTATGTTAGGAACACTTGAGGGGCCTGTAGAATGAAAAGGAAAAACCAGAGCTGCCTTCATCCACTATTTGGGTGCTTCATCACTTGTGTGAGCCTGGCAAGCCCTCCATCTTCCCCCACCCCATGCAGATACAGCAACAGGGGCTGCTACTACAGGCAAACTTTTAGCTGTAGCTGCCTCCATCTTCCCACCCACCTGTCCCCCTACACCCACACACATCCTTGTTCTCATGGACCCTCTTAATGCTGAGGAATCACTGCCTTCCTTTAACTGCCACATAACTGCCTTGGGGTGTGATGGAAGAAAACCAGAATTCAAACCAGTGTCTCATCTGACATATTACAGTGTGGTTCCTTCCAGTCTGCCCTTCACACCTCAGCCTGAGGGGGCCAGCAGAGCCTAAACGTGGTAGTCAATTCCCACCCATTGACACACTTCTTGGCCTGACGAGAAGCCAGGCCTTTCAAGATCTGGGCGCTGCTTGGCATTCCGGCTTCATCCCCTGACACTCATCCACATACACCTGACTCCACCATACTTAACAGATGACTTCTGTTATGAGCTGCACGTGTCCCTGCCAAAATTCATGTGTGGAAGCCTTCACCCCCAGTACCTGAGAATGTGACTATATTTGGAGACAGGGCCTTTAAAGAGGTAATTAAGGCAAAACGAGGTCATATGGTGGCCCCTAATCCAACATGACTGGTATCCTTATAAAAAGAGATTAGGATACAGAGAAAAGATCAAGTGAGGACACAGCGAGAAGGCAGCCATCTGCAATCCAAGGAGAGAAGCCTCAGAAGAAACCAAACCTGCCAACACCTTGATCTTGGACTTCTACCCTCCAGAATTGTGAGAAAATTAATTTCTGTTTCTAAGCCACCTCCATCTGTGATATTTTGTCATGGCAGAAGCAGCACTCTAGGGGCACCATTACCCTTGTTACATTTCTGCCCCCTGGAGTTGTGTATTCCAACTGTCCTGACCAGGAGGGTCTCTGAGGGTACCCTACAGGCGTGTCGCCCCTGGCTCAGAAACCTCAGATTACCTCCTTGAGAGTCCTACAAATCAACGTTATATTACAATTTCAGTTTACTAAGCCAGTTTACTTAGAGCTGAGATCATGATGTTACCTGTGGGGTGGAAGGATTTTCTGTTTTGTTTTCAAACTGGACTTTTCCGAGTTTGGGGTTTTTTTTAAATACAGTCTTCAGTGGAGCACCATCATCTCTTTTTTTCTCTTTGATTCAGAAATGCATTGAGCATGAAACAATGACTGAATGGGGCCTGGTAAGAAGACACACCTAGTTGTTCTGCACCTGCAAAGACTCCTCTTTGAATGCTGTCGGATGACCTACTTACCTGAGCTGGGAGCAGAATGGTTAAAAGCACTGGGAAGAAATCAACTGTAAACAGAAAGGCTATGTTTAACCTAATCCCCTCCAGAAGACTCTCTCCTGAAGTCCCTGTAATCAACCCTGTAGTATCAGGTGGAGGTTCTTGATTATCTCCCTGTGGCATTATGTCTCACCACACAGCTGATGATAAACTGATGGATTATCAAACAAGATTACAGCTTTAGCAAATAAAATCATGTTTTGTGTTAAGAGAGAAAATGCTTACTATCCCTATCTGCCTGGCTAAATATTTACGTATCACAGGCTTTCTAGGGTCCGTGTTCTTTCTAATCTGATTTTTAAAAAACAACCCAGAGGTTAAGTTAACAAAAAGGGAACACACCGTGCTTTCAACACTAAGCTAAATGCCCTTCTGGGAGAAAACGGGCTGCCGAAAAGGTACCACTAGGTCAATCCAAGGCCTCAGGGGCCGGTGAGATCAATGGGTACGTGTGACAAAAAACAGCTGAATGTGTGAGGAGGGGTCCACAGGCCTGCTTTAAAGGGAACATAAATGAAAGACAATAGAAATCCAGAGCATGCATACAGCTGCATGTGTGTGTGTGTGTAAGAAGGAGAACACGGGCTTGGATAAAGTCTTACGCTGGTCTATGGCTTTACACCTTTCAAAGTCCTTTCTCCTCAGAACATATATTCCTCTCCCCATCCCCCGTATCTCCGTTTTTCCCCAGTCTCTCCATTTTACAGCTGACACAAGCGAGGCCTGGGAGAAGTCAAGTGACTTGCAAAAGTCCTGGAAGGCATGCCTCAAACTCAAATTTTCTGATCCTAGTGCAGGCCCCTTTCTGTGGCACATCTCTGCTCTACCACAGGGATGCTCTCCTAAAGGAAAGGAACGGCATAGGATTTTTTTAAAGCTTCATGTATTCATATTGACAAACCCGAAGTTGAATTACTATCTGGCTTAAGACTCATGGATAGAAATGGATGTAACTTAAAATAGGAAACAGGCATTTAAAAATGCCTACCATTTGAGACAGAGAAAGAGAAATAGAGAGATTGGTTTGGAAGTTTTATACTGGTCAGTCTAAGTTTGTTACCATCCCAAGGAAGAGTACAAAGCACTGATAACGGCCAAGAAGGCTAGTTGTGGACCAAGTTACCTCAGACGATCTGACTTCCTTCTAGGAATGACAGATCTTGCAAACACGGAAGGGCAAAGGGACATGATTCTCTGCATATGAAATTCAGAGAAGCTCCTGGTTCCAGTGACTTTTTCAGCTGCCACACACAAAATAGCCCAGGGCTGACCTTCATTGCAAAGGAATTTCTGTTCAGTAGACTAGGGAGGTCCACGAGAGCACCAGGGCAACAGGCTCCATGCTTCTGCCTTCCCTTTGTCACAGGGCATATGGTCTTCCAGGCAAATCAACCAGAGTATCCCAAAGTGAGAGCAAGAGACCGCTCAGGTACTGCGCCCAAAGATCCAGTGTTCTGTGCACATACTGGCCACCCAATTAATATTACTGAGTGAAAAAATAATAAGTATAACACATAAAAATATAATACTGTATTTCTCTTTTGTAATGGTACATCATCTACAAAATGTATCAAATATAAACTAGTGAAATCATGAATTAGAAGCTTGAAAGGAGATAGAAAATTTTTAAAATATGATAAATACATTGCAAGTTATCTACAAGTTTATATAAATATCAGCAAGGAAAATACATCTTCCCTCCCTCACAATCTTTTTCCCCCATCTCCAGAAGGATTATCTCTTTACAGTTTGGTACCCTTCCAGTTGTGATTCTATTATATATCTATATATATATACATATATATATACCTTCTCCTATTATGTATAATATAATCTATATATACACACATACACATACACAGACTGATATGTGCTTCTACCAATATTAGCTTTGTTTAATATATTATATAGATGAGGTTATACTTTATACATGGTTTTGCCACTTTATTATTTTTTTTAATATTGTGTCAAAGATCGTCTCAGGTGAGTAGACAGAACTCTATCTCATTCTTTTTAACTGCCACTTAGCATTCAAGAGTATGGATGTCCCATAAATTATTATGGATCCTCCTATTGATGGACATTTAGGTCATTTCCAACTTGGGGCTATTATAATCAACAATGCCATAAACATTCATGTGTGTATTTTTGTGTGCGTGTGATGAAAATTGTGAGTTGAAAGAAATGTCTGGTTTTAATTTTAACAGATACTGCCAAAACAGCTATCAATTTACACTTCCACCTACACTATTGTTAGTACCTGTTTTCCTTACCCCCACACCAACATTGGCTATTATCAAATTTTTAAGTTTTTGCCAATTGGATGGGCAAAAACTACTTTCTCTTATTCCTTTTTCTGTGATTTGCCCATTTTCTATGGTTTTTCAGGAGTATTTCTAACGAGTTTTAGAAACTCTATATATTATTGGTCATAATCTATTTTGAAATACATATTTTGAATTGTCATAAACTTTTTTGTCTATTATCCACAGAAGTTTTAATTGTATCCTATAAAAATCTGTTAATCTTTTTTTAATGGCCCCAAATTTTGTGCTTCATCTTAAAAAGGATCTTTCCACTAAGTTTTTGCATTTTCCTCCTCGATTCATCTGGAATTCATTTTTATGTATCTAAGAAATAGGGCTCTCACTTTATTTTCTTTCCAAATAAATAGCTAATGTTCCCAGCACCATTATTAAATAGTCCACACTTCGCTCTCTAATCCTAAATGCGAACCTCTCCGTATAGTAAATATGCACACGTGCAGAGGACGGTCTAATGTCTATTGCAATTCTCTCTCTCTCTCTTCTCCAGTCATTCCAACACCATTTCAATTGCTATGGCTGCATGTCGGGTTTTGATATCCAGTAGAACAAGTCCTCCTTCAGTGTTCTTTTTGCAAAATCTTCATAGCTAATATTGTACATTTTCTTTCTCTTTTATAGCTTTTACTACACATCAAAGAGATAAATATTAATTTTAAAATATGTGAGAGATATAAAGAACAATAAAATGAATATAAATGCAACTCCCATCCTACATTTTGTCCGCAAGAAAAATTTTAAAATCAGCGCATCTAATTACATTAAAAATGCTGCTGGAATTATAACTGAGATTGCATTGAATTTATAGATTAACTGGAGAGAACTGACGTCTTTTAAATATTAAGTGTTCTCAAACTGAAACATGATATTTCTCTTAATTTTAAGATACTTTCCATGACCATCAGTTAAATCTTACATTTTTCTTCAAATAAGTGGGCATATTTCCTAATAGCTTTTGTTGCTTTTGTGCATACAGTGTTTTTATGATGCTTTCCAATTATTTACTGTGGAGATGCAGAGAAGCTATTGGTTTTTACAAGTTGATACTGTAATTCTTACTAAATACTCTTAAGAGTTCTAATGTTTCAGTTGACTCTTTTGGATTTTTTAGACAGAACATACATATATACACACACACACAAACACACACACAATAAAGTCGTGCGCTGCATAATGATGTTTCTGTCGATGACGGATCACATATACCATGGTGGTCCCATGAGATTAGTACCATATAGCCTAGGTGTGTAGTAGGCTATACCATCTAGATTTGTGTAAGTACACTCTATGATGTTCGCACAACAACAAAATCATCTAACAACGCATTTCTCAGAACATATCCCCGTCATCAAGTGACGCATGACTGCACGCCTTGGGCAGCCGTACCTTTGCCAGACCTGCCAGGGTCCCATATATTTGTTCTGGTCCTGGCTGCAGCTTTGTACCTCCTGTCTACTGCACCCCCTGGGCCAGCATCATGATACCATCGGCTTTCATCAACTGTTATGTCCAGACTCCTTCTGTGAGGTGTAATAGCGCAACTGCTGAGGTCAATCGGCTGCTATTCCTGGAGGACCTAGAAGATGATACTCTCTCTGTGTCTTCTTTGGCTTCCACAGCTCCTGTGACTGAGTCATCCTTCACTGTGTCCTCTGCCTTCTCAGATGTCTCTCCAAGAGACCTAATACCAGCCCCTTTGCCTGAGCCTTCCCCACTCCCCTCCTCCAATCTCTCACCTAATCCCATGGCACCCTTAGCTGACTTTCTTTCACCCTCACAACCGGATTACTCTGCCACCAGAGCCTTTTCCTCCTTGGATTCCAAATTCCCAGCAGACAATTCCCCACCCCAACCCCTTGCCTTTCCCCGTCTCCTACCACATGACACACAGGCAGTGGATTCTGTTCTCCAACCAGAGGCCACTTTGTCTCTGCATACCATCCTCTCTCTTGATCTCGCCCTTTCCCAAGATATCAACCCTTTACCAAATTTGTCCCAGACAATGAATCCCACTGATTCATTGGCTTGTCATTACACACCACCAACCCTCTCTGTTTCACCACTGCTAAACTATCTGTTAACTGTGACTGAATCTAAATTTATTTCCATCTTATTGAAGACTGTTCCAGAGAACTCATCTCCAGATAGCCCTGGTTGGTTGTCCACTTGTGTCCCAACAATCAGAGGCACTGACCATTCAAGCCTGTCAACTTCAGAATTCTCTTTTTGGCAGGCTCATGCCAAGAACATGTTCTTCCCCACATTATCACACTCTGATTTTCAGCAAGAGCACGTTTCCCTCCATCTACCAGAGACCTGTCTCTGGGGAGACTCTGCTACTAAGCACAGGGCAGCCAGTAGCCATTCTTTCTTTGGCCTTAACCTACAGGCACTCTTGAAGAGACAAATGAAAAAGAGAATGGCTTTCCAGATTTTAAAGAAGAAAGAAAAGGAGGAGGGACTATTTTCAAAACAAACGTAGTCAGAAAACCAACAGACATTTTCAAGGAATTCAATGTAGCCACTTGATATGCAGGACACCACAGCCACCAAAACTGGCTGGAACATCAAAAGCAAACCAGAGCAGCTGTGCATTTGTCAGCAGCTACTGTATGTCAAGCTCTTCTGGGGTCTTCCCTTTCTGTACAGTGAGTCCCTAGCAGCCACTCTCCTGGTCTCTAGCAGTAGTTCCCCACTAGGGTCTTATTTTATCTTATTTAATGGAGTCTGTAATGCTTCAGCAGTCAAAATGTGGGACCACGAATCTCTACAACTTCCTCATTCCCGTCCTCTTCCCCTCTCCATGTACAACCCCAACCCTTGCCTCAAATCCCAGCCCTCACCTTTCACTCAGGTCTAGCCCCAGGCCCACCTTGCATTCCCACTCCCAATCCTACCGTCTTCTTCTCCGTCCTAGATTAGGGACTGTGGAGCGTATTTGTGGGGTTTAGTCCCTGTGTTCCAAACATCTCAAGGAGCCATTTGTCCTCAAACTCCCAGCCTTCCATGGGTCAGCCAGTCATCCCACACCTATGTACCAGTCTCCATCCTTCCTGGCCATTTTCATATCACCAGTGAACCCCAGGAGAAACCGGAGCTCCACGCTCCAAGGAGGCTAATCCCACACTGCTGCCTCCACACCTGTAGGAATCTAGAGTCTCTAGCTCTGATGGAGCCTCAGTGTAAATTCACAGAAACATCTCAGCAGAGGCAGACATGCTTCACAGCTTCTGAGCTTCAGGGCCAGAGTAGCAAGAATCTAGCAGAGGCTGAATTGAGTCTCCTAGGAAGCTTCCATGAGAGGATCCCAACAAAGTTTCAGCTAAGGAAGGACATGAGGAGGAATCTTGGGATATGTCCTAGAGAAGAGCCCAGAAGATAGCCCTCAAAGGGTCTCAGAATGCTACGTAGTGAAGGGTCTAAGGGCTGCCTTGGAGACAAAAAGTATCTGTGTGTGTCACTCAAGGAATCACTCAGGGAATGAATTCTTAAATGTCTCAGGGAAGGATATAGACCAGAATGAAATGAAACCATTCTTAGATTACATTTGAGCAAGAATTTTTGGCAGATCACTGTGGGGAGGATCCCTCTAGGAGTGTGTTGTTCATGGCTGGCTGAGGACAACCCATCCCCTCCTTCTGGGAGTTCCCAGACAAACATGAAAAACACAAATTCAAAAAACACAATGGTAGGGAGGGTGTACTGCCAGATGATCACTCTAGAGCTTTCTTTTCTTGATCCCAACACCCAACACGTGCTAGAAGCCTATATTATAATGTTTCATGTGAGTCAGAGGTGGGGCCTACCCCTCAAGGTTCTTGAATCCATAAAATTCTATAAGTTGCAAGAAACCAAAACATGGCTTCTTCCCCAATTTGACTTTCTCTCCTCAGCCACTCGTATTTCTGGGGTGGATTCCAAAGCTGAGGTTTCCAAGCCCCTTGAGGGAACCTCTAAAAGTTTTCAGGGAAACAAGGTGAGAACAACAAATTCAGTCCCCGTCCTGGATCATCCTCTCTCTGCTACCTCATCTGTGGGCAATGAAGGACAGGGGCCCTGAAATCATCCCACTCGGCTATGGACCATGAGCTTGCCGAGGACGTCCAGACAACTGAGCGTGGCAGACAGACTTTAGAGCCCCTCCCACACAGCATCATAGACAAAGTGAGTCAGAGTGAGACTGTACTAGACAAGAGATGCAGTCCAGAGGTGCCCACAAGGCAAGCTGGGGCTGGACATGAGCCAAGGGATGTGAATGTGAGTTCCAGTGATAGAGCAGAAATGATTCAGGGCCAAAGGATGGTGGAGAAGAAGTTAGAACATTTTTCCATGTCCACCATGAACTTCAGGGAGATATTCAAGGCTGAGGAGCTGTGTGCTCTTAAATCATAATCCTGTGACATCTTGACAACCAGCAAGTTGGGAAGCTCCCAAATGGTAAATGTCAACATGAGTAAAGTAGAAACTACTCTGACCACTGAATGTCCCTCACCAAAAATACCAGTTCTCCAAGATCCTAAACTATCAGACCTTGAAAAACAGCTCCTTAGTGAGTTAAAGTTTCAACTGGGGAGTGGAGAGCATAGCCAGGCTCAAGGCTGTCCCACTGACATGTCCCTTATTTCAGAGAGCTTGCCTTCCAAGTCCTCCCTCAGTCCCAGAGCATCTCCAGTGGGGACAAGGAGCTTCCCAGGTGCTGCATGTCCACTTGGAGGACACCCGGATCAGCATGGAGCAGGAGCAGGAGCCCTGGGTCTCTGAACGAGTCTCATGGAAATGCAAGGATAAGAATTTCCCACCAGCTGCAAAGAGAGTGAGGCCTCTGGGCTCCAAAACAGGAGAATGTAGAAGTAAAGATTCAGGAGCTGGGACACCTAAAGCCAGAAAGAAGAGCCACTCTGTGGAGGACAGAGAATTAGGAGGCACTTCCCTGTCTCTGTCACAGAATGAACAGTTTTCTCCTGAAAGTTACTTCAGAATAAAGACTAAGCAATTTTTTTTTCAGTGGATCAATTCCAAGAGAAAAATCACAGGGCAGGAAAGTCCCCAGCAAAAAGCCAAGTTCATGTCAACCTTTGAGCAGCACCAAGACCCCGCTGCAAGTGCAGCTCTCCTTCTGAGCTGTGGGCCTCCTGAAGCTCATGAGCTCACGACAGCCACTGGGAAGATCCTAGAGGAGAAACTGGCATGTAGGTACGTGCCTGAGGCCATGGAGTTAAGTCAGCAGGAGCAGGAACTGCAGGCTCAGGTAGAGGCTGACAAGGGGCATCCCTCCAACTATGGGGCTCTCTCTGACCCACAGCAAGGGGAATGGGCAAGTACCAAGTCCCACAGCCAAGATGCTGTCTCTGCTCACCAGAGTTGTCTTACAAGTGTTAGAACTGAGACGGGATCAGACATCTCCAGAGAGTTGTGGCCTTCAAGGACCAGCATTTATGCCAGAGTCAACCGGCTTCCCAGCCCTCCAGGGAGCCTGAGCCCCATCCAAGCCCCACCTGCATGCATTAGGTATGCCAGGTCCCTCTGGCCACCCACACCTGTGATGAAGGCACTGTGTTCAGAGATTTGACTCTTCTATTCAAACAGAAAACGCTTCTCCAAGAATCCCAGAGAAAAATGTCCCCAAAGAAATCATTCAGTCCTTGTTGAGAAAGGCTCGCAGTTTTCATGATAAAACATCTTCCGATGAGAACAACAGAGGATACTGATCCTTCTAATAAATGTTTCTGCTAACAGAGAGTGGTGTTCTGGGGGTGTGGGTTTGGGGTATCCTGGGGCTTGTGCTCAGGGAAAGGAAGGAGAGAGGTCAGCTCTGACTGATTTCCTCTTTTGGTTTCTACAAGATGACCAGTCCCTTGTAGGGGGCCCGACAGTGGTCTTCTCAGTTTTATCCTCGGTCCTTTATTTGACCCCACTCAGATGTCCTGTATTCAAAACACTATTTTTTCATAAAAAGTACAAAAGGTTCACTCTAAAAACTTCCAGGCCTTTTCAAAGAGAGAAAAACCCTTCAAGTCCAGAACTTGGCTCAAACTGTCTTTTCATCTGCTCCCTCACTGTCCTGAACTATACACAGCTGCAGGGTAGGATGAGTTCCTCTGGAAAAATACAGCCAGAATTCCCCCTTGTTGCCTCAGAAAGTTTTGGAATTGAAAGTGTGGGAGTGTTTAGGCCCTGAGGTGGGGGGTAGGGAGAAATCTTCCTCATGGATCTCTTGGTGAGGAATAAATGTCACCTGCTCCTAAGATCCCTTCTCTCCCTCATGAAGTCTGAGGTCATGAGCCATGTCCCCACCCCTCATAGGGTCACCTGACCCTAATGAAAATGGGTAGCAGTTCACCCTCCCACTTCCTCTACCCTTCCTGGAGCAGTAGGGAGGACAGAACTTGCAGCTCTGAAAAGGCCCAGGGATACAAATATTTCCCTGAAAACAGTGGCTTATTTTCATTTAGAGAAAGTTGCTGATTCCACAGTATCACAGGTGGGTGGTCAATGGGGGGTGGGATGTGTATGGATGGGTTTTGTGATTGTGGACACTGGAGTGGCCAAGGCGGGGTCTGGACACTGGGTGGGTCCAGCTGAAGAATCTGTTATACGTGGGAGTTAATCTGTCCAGAAGGCATATTTTGAGCTCGACAATGAGGTCTCCTGCTTGTGAGGGCACCCTGATGAATGGGAAGAGCCACTCCTCAGGGAAACCTCAGGATGCCTAGCTTTACAGCATTATTGCAAGACCAACAGATCACCCGGCCATCATTTGTAGGAAAGGGCATTGGGTAGACACCCAGAATTTGGAGGAAAAGGAGACACAGAGTAAAGAAAATGTAATGGTTGAGTGAGTGGGAAAGGAAGAAAAAAGTGAGGAGGAGAAGAATGACCTCATCATCACTCCTTGTGACTCCATCCTGGCCACCCACTCCACCCAACACTACCTAGGCCTCACCTCCTGGAGACTGATCAGGGCTTGGTAGAGCAGAATGATACCACTGCAGCATAAGAGGACATGGTATAGTCTTTGAGCATGAAGACAGTATCTGCAGGAATGTTGTCAGGGAGGGTGTCCTCCTATTTGGTGCCTGCCTTCCCAGCCACGCTACATCTCACACCAAGGTTACAGTAATTTAGGATTGTGTTAGTTATCTATTGCTGTGTAATGGATACCCCAAAATTTTGTGGCTTAAAAACACATATTTATTAACACAGTTTTTGTGGGTCAGGAATCCAGGCAAGGCCTACCTGGGTTCTCTGCTCAAGGGTCTCTCACAAGGCTGCAATTAAGGTGTCAGCTGGGGCTGGGGTCTCATCTGAAGGCTCGACTGGGCAGGACCCACTTCTGTGCTCACTTATATAGTTGTTGGCAGGATGAGGTTCCTCAAGGTCTGTTGGACTGAGATCCTCAATTCCTGGCTGGCTGTGGGCTGGAGTTGGCTGAAGGCTACCTCACTTCCTTGTCATGTGGGCCTCTCCAACATGGCAGCTTGCTTCATCAAAGCCAGGAAAAAGTCTGCTAGCAACACAGAAGTTACAATCTTTTGTAAACTAATATTGGAAATGACATCCCATCACGTTTCCCTTATTCTGTGAGTCAGAAGCAAATCACTAAGTCCAGCCTACACTCAAGGGGAGGGGTAATTACACAAAGGTGTGAATATCAGGAGGTGGGGATCATTGGAACCTTCTTAGAAGTCTTCCTCACACCAAGGTTTCTTCTTGGACACCCCATTCAGTTCACGGAAGCAAAAGTGGACAAAGGTGCCAAGTGGATCCTTGTCCTCATCCATCTCCATGTCATCAAGGTCAAAGCTGTTCAACAGCTAAGTGGAGCGGAGGCTGGTAAGAAAACATCAAAGAGGCTGCAGCATCCAAAGAAGGAGGGAAAGGTGGCATGGAGGTAAAGGTAGTGTGGGGTTCTCATGAACAGTAGAGTGAAAGGAACCCTTAGAACCACCTAACTCACCACTGCCAGTATTCAGACTTAGAGGGGAGGAAAAATTAGGTGCAATAGGGCTCACCCTGGCTCCACCACAGTCTCCCCACTCTGCTCTAGCTCCCAGACCACAGGCCTAAAGAAGCAACCTTCAGCTCCTGTAGAGATAGCCAGGCTTATAAAGAAAGCAAACACTACAGGTTGCAAGGTTTAATTTCTGCTCTTATTAATACATTAAAATAGCACACCCATCATTTCACATTTGATTCTCACAGCTTGAATATCAGAAAGAATGAGCCACACAATTGATGGCAAGCCAGTACTAAGGCATGTCACTCCCATTCTCGGATGTTTTCCACGTACCCCTGGCCCGAGGACTTCTACCCCAGGGAGAGGTGGTGACTTAAAGGGTCTGAGTTACTGGCTGGGGTGACATGACAAGTCACACCTGGTGCCCAGATATTTGCTTCCATTCAGAGAAACATTGGAGGAGGCAATGAGACATAATTTGCACACTTAGCACATCTAGGAAGTGGCCTGTCCAAATGAGGTGGCAGCACCATCCAGGAGTGATCCCGCACTCTTCTTCTGCTTCTAGGACTGCTTTCCTTTTTCCCAGACTCCTGTTCCTATGGGAAAGCAGGACTGTCATCAAAAGCAAGAAAGTGTATTAGCTGAACAATGATTGGAGAGATGAGGATCAATTTCTCTAGAAAAAGATTTCATGTGCTTTGTGCCCACACCCAGGGATCAGTGTTGTGCAAGTTCAGAGGCATCTCATTTACATCATACTTTGTGGTGCCCAAAGAATTGTCACTGACATAGAAGGTAATGGGAATGGGCTACCAGAATTTTTACAACCTCAAGCACACACTCCAAACCTAATGTTAGGGCAAATAAAATGCATGAATTGACTGACACCTTGATGTGCACTGGGCACAGGAACCCAAGATCTCAGCTTCAGGCATTGTGAATTTCTCTGGTGCCAGGTGCCAGGGGATCAGCTTCCCTGAGGCAGCCTTCATGGGGATTAAAACTGAGAAGTGTGCCCCAATCTGCAGTCACAATGAAGGTGCCCAGGCTATGAGAAGGGGCTCTTCTCTTGAGGCCTTTCTTCTAGAACTTCCTTTGGCCCTGGATCAGAGCCTAAATTAGGCTGATACTTTCCTGAGGTCACAAGGTCACGTTTGGTCTTCATTAGGGAGGCCAAGTGGCAGCTCACAGACTTGTGGAAGCTGCCTCCTCATCTCTCCCAGGAGACTCAGGGTCTGTTCCTTCCTGCTAGGGGGCCAGCGGGTAGGAAAGGAATGGATTATTACACAAGTTTAGCAATGCTTCACTGTGGGAGGGGGTTGGGCTGACAAGGACAAGACTGGGTACTTCTCTGCAGGGATTCTTGCCCAGCTTGAGGCAACCTTCATTTGAGGCAGGATAATTTACCAAGCTACTGATTGCTGTTTCTACTCCCTGCCAGAGGGGACTCCAGAAGAAATAAAAGTTAACTTTCTCGTTTTGTCTTACAGAAAGTTCTGGGCATCTGGTCTCAGCGGTTATCAATGGCTGTCATGTTTCCTGGCCCCAAACAGAAGTTGTGAGGCACCTGTTGTACAGTCCTGTCCAGACCCTCACGTGGGAGGAGAATTCAGCTGGGTGTCCCCAGGAGAGAGGAGACAGAGGTTGACACAAGTGCTGGGTTGAAAGAGAGAGAGTTGTCTAAAGGTAGCAGTGGCTCCAATGCCTGGAGAACAAGGATGTAGAGACGAGTCCCTTAAGTGGATACGTTCTGTGTGGAAGTCCTCTAGGAGACAGCACAATGTTTTACGGGATGAAGTGATGTTGCTGAGATGACTAATCAACAAGTCCCCTCATCTTGAGAGCCGCAGCAGACACTGCATGGCTCACACTTGGCACAGAGGCTGTGCGGCCACTCACTGGCCTTTTAACAGGCCGGATGGGCTTGGACAATGAACATCGCAGGGGCAACCAAGATGGACTCAAGATCACAGGCTCTTTCCTACATATTTGTTTGACAGTGAACACTAAACTAAATAGCCAAAAGGCCCCCAGTAATGACTAACGTTGGATATCTTCCCGCCCTTTAAAATGGGCGCTTTGAGCCAGATTTAATTTAATTTAGAAAAATTAAGTACTGCTTGTTGTACTTCAGTGTTCTGGAACAAACTTATGCTTTTATGCACATTATCCTGTTTAATCTTTACAACCCTTTGGAGTAGGTTTTTATCCTCCTTTACAGAAGGGCACAAGCTGAAGGACAGAGGAGGTAATACATATCCAGTGTGCTAGCTCAGCACAGGGAACCGGGGTGGAGAGCCTCCTTATAGTGGGAGGGATTCTTTGGACGTAAATGACAGCAAATACAAAGAGGATCTGTTGACTCAGGCACCTGAAAAAGTCTGGGAGTAAGGCTGCCCTCAGGCAGGAGGGCGCTGCTGGGGCTCGGTTGATGCCATCAAGACTCCATTTCTATCCATTTCTTGCCTCTATATTCTGGACTGGCTTCATTGTAACAGTTCCTGTCAGGCAAGTTCGTAGCTACATCTTCCAAGCATCAAGTGCAGCTAAAATGGGTTGTCTCTCCCACTAGTCCCTTCAAAAGTCCCACTGTGCCTTACTGTCTCCAGCTGGGTCACATGCCCATCCCTGACCAATCACTGTAGCCAAAAGCATGGACCGATCTTTTTGGCCAAGCCTGAGTTATATACCCATCGTGATAGTAAGAGTGTCAGGACAGACAACTCCACTTGCTCTTGGACTGAGACTGAGAATGGCGTTAGTTCCCCAGAGGGCAACAGAAAGACTATTTCCAAAACGTGAGTGAATGCTGGGTGTCAAAACAAAAGCAAAAACAAAAAGAAAACATATGTCTACTACAGCCCTCTCTCTCACCGCCCCGTTTCTGCCTTCTTGTCCAGAGTCATGCCATGGACTGAAGTTTAGAGTTGCAGGAAATGCCAATTCTGTGGAGACCTTGGGACAGGAGAGAGGCCCAGGACAGGAACTCAGTCAGAGTCCCCGACATCCATGTGGACAGACCAGCCAATAATCTGGCCTCTCACTGAATACCCCTCCTCATCTTAGAGCCCTTTACCTCCATTCCAGGTCAGTTATGGCCATATCCTAAGAACGTATCACCAGGAAATGCTTGTGCATTCTGAAAAAAGACTGACATTCCACCCTTTATCCTCTCAGCTTCTGCCCTCCGCATGCCAATTCCTCAACCTATTCAGGAACTACAAGCCACTTTACACTTCTCCCTGTCCATCTGACAACCTTCTGTCTCCATTTCCTCCCTCTCCAAGGAAAACTTCATGGTCCACCACCTAACCCCAAACCTACATAGCTGTACACTAAACAGTTTACCCCATTCTCCTTTCATTTGACCCGCCTGGCAAAATCCAGCTCTGCCTTTTTCAGACCTGCCTTGAATAAGGGGCTGATTCCTCTTGGATAAAATCACACAATTAAGTATGTTGGTGTCCCCATCAATTTCTGTTCTACAGCTACTGCTCAGCTCCACCAGTGCCTGAGAATCCTGTCCTTCCTCCCGTGTTACCATGTACCAGGCGCTCTTCTAAGCACTCGGGACACCCAGTGAAGGCAGCAAACAGAGCCCCTGCCTCGGCGGAGCTTCTGTGATTGTTTTCTCAGTCAACTCTCTTGCCTAAGCTCTCAGAACAATTCCACTTTCCTACAACTTCTCCACATTCCACACTCGTTGAGCACATGTGCTGGACCACCACAGGGGAATCAGAAGCCATCAGATGGGAACTGTTCATCACAAAAACTTCAAAACAACAACAAAACGAAAATGCGACCCCCCCATCCCTTCTTTCCTCTTTCCTTCCCATCATACTGAAAGGTTTCCCTCAACGCTTTCCTTGATCCTCCCAAGCTGGGATCTGTCCTCGCTTTCCAATGCTCAACACTTTTCACACGTGTGGAATATTTGGATTGATTATCTACCACAGAACCAAGACCACGTTTACCTCATCACAGCCAGGAACACCTAGCGGAGCTCAGAGACCTCTGGAGGAATGTATAAGCAACGGGAGGGATTTCTATGGGGAGGCCCCACCCAGCGTGTTCCAGGGGCAGGGTCACGTCCAGGGGCGGGGCCTGAGAGGCTGTGAGAGGTATGTTTGCCTTCTTTTTTGTTTGTTTGTTTATTTTTTGTTTATTGCAATAACATTGGTTTATAACATTGTAAAAATTTCAGGTGTACATCATTGTACTTCTATTTCTGCATAGATTACATCATGTTCACCACCAAAATACTAATTACAACCCATCACCACACACATGTACTGAATTATCCCTTTCACCCTCCTCCCTCCCCCTTCCCCTCTGGTAACCACCAATCCAATCTCTGTCCCTATGTGTTTGTTTATTGTTGTTATTATCTACTACTTAATGAAGGAAATCATACGGTATTTGACCTTCTCCCTCTGACTTATTTCACTTTGCATTATACCCTCAATGTCCATCCATGTTGTCACAAATGGCTGGATTTCATCGTTTCTTACGGCTGAGTAGTATTCCATTGTGTATATATACCACATCTTCTTTATCCATTCGTCCCTTGAGGGGCACTTAGGTTGCTTCCAAGTCTTGGCTATTGTGAATAACGCTGCAGTGAACACAGAGGTGCATGTACCTTTACAAATTGGTGTTTTCAAGTTCTTTGGATAAATACCCAACAGTGGAATAGTTGGATCATATGGTAGTTCTAGCCTTGATTTTTTGAGGAATCTCCATACTGTTTTCCATAGTGGCTGCACCAGTTTGCACTCCCACCAGCAGTGTATGAGAGTTCCCTTCTCTCCACATCCTCTCCAACACATGTTGTTTCCTGTCTTGTTAATTATAGCCATTCTGAAGGGCGTGAGGCGATATCTCATTGTAGTTTTGATTTGCATTTCCCTGATAGTTAGTGATTTTGAACATCTTTTCATGTGTCTGTTGGCCATCTGTATATCTTCTTTGGAGAAATGTCTGTTCAGGTCTTTTGCCCATTTTTTAATTGGGTTGTTAGTTTTTTTGTTGTTGAGATGCATGAGTTCTTTATATATTTTGGATATTAAGCCCTTATCAGAAGTATGGTTTGCAAATATCTTCTCCCAATTGTTAGGTTGTCTTTTCGTTTTGTTGATGGTTTCCTTTGCTGTGCAGAAGCTTTTTCCACAGCTAATATCATCCTCAATGGTGAAAAACTGAAAGCTATCCCTCTAAGAACAGGAACCAGACAAGGATGCCCACTCTCACCACTCCTATTTAACATAGTACTGGAAGTCCTAGCCAGAGCAATCAGGCAAGAGAAAGAAATAAAAGGGATCCAAATTGTAAAGGAAGAAGTGAAACTCTCACTATTTGCAGATGACATGATTTTATATATAGAAAACCCTAAAGAATCCACCAGAAAACTTTTAGAAGTAATAAACGAATATGGTAAAGTTGCAGGATACAAAATCAACATACAAAAATCAGTTGCATTTCTGTACACTAACAATGAAGTAGCAGAAAGAGAAATTAAGAATACCATCCCATTTACAATTGCAACAAAAAGAATAAAATACCTAGGAATAAACTTAACCAAAGAGGTGAAAGATCTGTACACCAAAAACTATAAAACATTGCTGAAAGAAATTGAAGAAGACACAAAGAAATGGAAAGATATTCCATGCTCTTGGATTGGAAGAATTAACATAGTTAAGATGTCCATACTTCCTAAAGCCATCTATAGATTCAATGCAATCCCTATCAAAGTTCCAACAACATTTTTCACAGAAATAGAACAAAGAATCCTAAAACTTATATGGAACAACAAAAGACCCCGAATAGCTAAAGGAATCCTGAGAAAAAAGAACAAAGCTGGAGGTATCACACTCCCTGGTTTCAAAATATACTACAAAGCTATAGTAACCAAAACAGCATGGTACTGGCACAAAAACAGACACACAGATCAATGGAATAGAATCGAAAGCCCAGAAATAAACCCACACATCTATGGACAGCTAATCTTTGACAAAGGAGCCAAGAACATACAATGGGGAAAAGAAAGTCTCTTCAACAAATGGTGTTGGGAAAACCGGATAGCCATATGCAATAAAATGAAAGTAGACCTTTACCTTACACCATACACAAAAATTAACTCCAAATGGATTAAAGACTTGAATGTAAGACCTGAAACTGTGAAACTTCTAGAAGAAAACATAGGCAGTACGCTCTTCGACATCGGTCTTAGCAACATCTTTTCAAACACCACGTCTGACCGGGCAAGAGAAACAATAGAAAAAATAAACAAATGGGACTACATGTTTGGCTTCTTAACAGCAGCAGGACAGGCCAGTGGCCAGATGTCTCACCTCAGGCTTCCGAATCTTGTTTTCATCGCTTCTGGAAAACAAGATTGAGATTTAACTTGAAGCAGGTTCTGACCAAGGTTTCTGGGTGCTCCAGTGAGCCTGAAAGATCCTTCCTTGTATCCGCTATTTTCATCTCTGCCTGGCCTCCTGGCCTCTCAGCCCTGGAACTCCCACTGAGGCCCGGCCTCAGAAGACACTCAGAGGCCTGGGGTCAGGGCTGTGCCTGCCAGATATGGCCCCCTTCACATGGGCACTCAAGAGACCTCTACTGACATGATGATAGTAATAAATGGAGTAACAACATTAACTGTTAAGGCTTCACCTTGCACTGGCTGCCTGGCCTTGCACAAGTAACCTAAGTCTCAGATCTCATCTCTGAGGTGCGGGGATACTAACATGTACTAATAGGGTTGGTCCTGAGAACTGGAATGAACCAGTAAAGAGCTTTGAACAGTGTTAAGGGCAACATTAAGGAATGGGGTGGGGGCCCTGATGCAGTTACCACATGGACCTTGCCAGCCCCCCGAGAGCCCAGCGCCTTGGAAGTGCCTGCACAGATCAGAAGGACAGTGAGACGTCAAGATGGCAGTCCATACACTAAATTAAGAAGTCATCATCTGTGATTCTCTGCAGGACCAGTGACTAGAAGCATGCTCACAGTCTGCTGGTTGTTGTTTTCAGAGGAGCAGCAAGAGCTTTAACTCCCCCTGGGACCCATCAGTGAGTCTAGTAGAACTGGTTCCTGGGAACCCCAGGTAAAGGCCCATCTAGACATTTGTGTCAGTGGACAGGGAGGGTAGAGGCAGAACCCTTTGTCACGCCCTGCAAGATCCAGGTCAGCAGGACACGAGGCTCTCCGGCAGGCAGGACTGCAGGCTTTTCATAGGGAAGAACACCTCAGGTGACTGCCTTCAGTTGCAGGAACTGATACATTCATCCCTGTATTGAGGGCCCACCATGTGTCCAGGTTCCATGTTAATTAGGAACTGTAACCATGGTTATCCTGGTAAGGGGTGGAAGAGAGTCCTTTCTGTGACGATTTCCCCTGTTAGAAAGTATTATTTAGCAAATTTGAAAGATACAGAAAAGTAGAAAGAAGAACCTCATAGATTCCAACCTTGAACAATTACTGTTACTTGTGATGTATCTCCCTCCAGATTTTGCTATGCCTATTACATTGCTTAAATATTATGTACTTTGAAAGAAAAACAGACACTATCATGAACATTTTATGTTATTATAAACTTTCATAAATAACATTTTTAATGATAACATCCTATGAGCAGTAGAATATTAAAGTCTACTTTTTGTTGACCTTTGGGCAGTTTCTAATTTTTTGAAATTTTAACCTTTTGCTTCCCATGTTTGGTCATAATTATACTTGCTTGTGAACTGCCCTATTCCAAACAGCATAAAAATTTTCCTGCATGTCTGACTAACCCAGGGTTTTAGATTCTGCCCTCGGCTGGATTCTTTTCTCTTTCTCCAGCCTCCTTAGATGAGTTCTCCACTCATGTGGTCAGCTATTTCACTGCTAGATTCTCGTAAGTTTAAAGCCAGTGAAACCAACTGCTTGCTAAACATCCGCAATGTGCAGTCTTCCAAACTTAACTTATTGTCTTCCTCTGCCCCCACCTTCTCTTCCTCTTCAAGAAACACAAGAGCCATCCTATACTCCTCCCTCTTCATTTTCCCCATAACTAGTCAGCTACTATGTAATGAGAGAAACATATGCTGGGAGAGAAATCCTAGAGTTCTCACAGTTCACTCCATTCCCCCCAAATAGACTGTAAGACTCTTTAGGTCATGAGCTATATTTTTGATGTTAAGTTTTTATTATATTAATAATATAGTCACATTATCTGAGTCAAAATTAAAACATTCCCATTAAGATGAAATATCTCATTCCACACCAAATTTTCAATTTATTTCTTAACTTATTTGCTGTTTATAGCAATGTAGATTCCTGATTTCCTACTTGATTCAAGTCAGTCTGTTATTATCACTATTTATTTGGTGCCCAAATTGTCACAGATTGAGCTAGTTACTTCAATCTGACTTCCGTGTTCTTCGGATTTTGCTCTATCATTTCTTACGTTCTGACACAATAGAGTGTTTCAATCTCATCGTATACTTTTCCCTGCAGCAGCCCTGGGTTCAGCCATTTCTCCAAGTGGCCCTGATTCCTTTAATTGAGAAGGGTATTTAGAAGCCAAGGGCAGGGGGCTAGATGTGCTCATTATTATTAGGATGTTGCTGCTTCTAGGCCCTCTCAGCGGACAGAGCTAGGGAATATGTCTGTGTCTATGTACACACACACATTCACACATTTAATCTTAATTTACTTCTCTATATATCTATATGTTGAAAATCGTAAGTTCACAGCAATATCTCCAAGTTGCAATGCAACACCACAGGGTTCATTCCAGGTGTCTCTCTTTCCATGTTATAATTTCTTTATCCAACAGTGAGAAATCTGGTTCCATTGTCCTTAATATATTTACACGATCAATCTGTATGTAAGCAATCTCTCATCTCCACCACTGTCCCCTCCACGTATGGCTGTCCTCTTCTACCACTTATGCTTAGACATCAATGTGCCTGGCAGCTGTGTTGTGTAGACACCAACACCTGCACCAGGCAACCAGTCTATGCCAAGCCCCTCTTCACCCTGCTTGGGCTCCGACACTCCACTCTGGGACACTGCAACACCTCTCTACCTGCCCCCTCCACCCTCTTTTGGTGTGGATGCCTGTTATCCTTGGCTCACCTAATGGCTGTAAGAATGAATTATTGAGGAGGAGAAAAGAAAGAGCAAAACTATATTCCCTTCCCCCCAGGTTTACTGAGGATAATTTACATGCAAAAAACTGCATGTATTTAAAGTGTGCAACTTAACGAGTTTTGATAATGAAATCATCACAATCAAGATAACAAACACATGCACATCCCCCATTCATTCTGAGTTTTTTAAAATTAAACTTTTTATTTTGAGATAAGTGTAGATTCACATGCAGTTGTAAGAAATAATAGAGAAATCTCAGGTATACTTTGTCGTTTCCTCCAATCATAACATCTTAGAATACTATAGTACAGTACCACAACTGAGATATTGACATTGATATAGTCAAGACAGAACATTTCTGTCACCTCAACTGTCCCTCATGTTGCCATGTTATACAAACATTCACTTCCCTCCTGCCTAAACCCCTCTCTAATCTGTTTTCCATTTTTATAATTTTGCCATTTCAATAATATTTTATATATATGGGATCATATACTACGTACCTTGCTGGGATTGGCTTTTTTTTACTCAGCTTAATTCTCTGGAGATCCATCTAGGCTGTTCTGCATATCAATAGTTCATTCTCTTTTATTGCTGAGTAGTATTCCATGGCATAGATGTACTACAGTTTGTTTAACCACCAGTTGAATAAAACTGGGTTATTTCTGGTTTTGGCTGCTACGAATAAAGCTTCTATGAACATTTGTGTCTACATTTTCCTATGAACATAAGCCTTCATTTCTTTGTGATAAATGCCCAGTAGTGTAATCACTGAGTTATATGGTAGTTGCATGGTTAGTTTTTAAGAATCTGTGAAACCGTGGCTGTACCATTTTACATTTCTATCAGCAACATATGAGTAATCCAGTTTCTCCTTATCCTTGCCAGCATTTGATGTTGTCATTGTTTAAAATTTCTTTTTAGCCATTCTGATAAGTATATAGTGATAGCTCATTGTGGTTTTAATTTGCATTTCCTGAATGACTGATGAGAGTGAACATTTTTCATGTCCTTATTGTGCCATCTGTATATCTTCTTGGGTGGAATGTCTCTTCATGTTTTTTGCTCATGCTTTAATTGGGTTGTTTGCTTTTTACTGTTGAGTTGCCAGAGTTCTTTATATGATGTCGATACTGGTCCTGTGGTGGATATGCGGTTTCAAAGATTTTCTCCCAGTCTGTCACTTGTCTTTTCATCCTCTTAACAGGGTCTTTTGCAGAGCAATAGTTTTAAAGTTTGATGAAGTTCAATATATCAGTTTTACCTTTTATATTCATGCTTTTGTTGTCACATCTAAAAACTTATTGCCTAGCCTTAGAGCCTGAAGACTTTCTCCTATTTTTTCCTAACAGTGTTATAGTTTTATGTTTTACATTGAAGTGTGTGATCCATTTTGAGTTAATTTCCATATAAGATGTGAGACTTAGGCTGAGGTTCTTTTTTTTTTTTGCTTATGGATGTGCACCTGCTCCAGCACTATTTATTGAAAGGCTATCTTTACTCCATTGACTTGCTGTTGTACTTTGTTAAACATTCATTGAACATATTTGTGTGGGTCTATTTCTGGGTTCTCTATTCTGTTCCATTGATGTTTGTATCTATCTCTCTGTTAACACCACATAACCTTGATTACTGTAGCTACAGTAAGCTAAGTCTTAAAATTAGGTAGACTGATTTTTCCCACTTTATTCTTCTTTTTCAAAATTCTTTTAGCTATTCCAATTCCTTTGCCTTTCCCAAATCTTATCTACAAAAAAATCTGCTGGGATTTTGATAGCAATTGTGTTAAATGTGTATATCAATTTGGGGAGAATTGATATCTTTAGTATGTTGAATCTTCCAACTCATGCACATGGTATAGCTCTCCATTTATTTAGGTCTTCTTGAATTTCTTTCCTCACATTGTGTAGTTTTCAGCATACAAGTCCTCTACATGTTTTGTGAGATTACAGCTAAGTATTTTATTTTCTTAGTGATAGTAAATGATACTGCATTTAAAATTTTTGTGTCTACATACTCATTGATAGTACATAGAAATACAATAGATTTTGTATGTTTATTTTATATTCTTTGACCTTGCTAAACTCACATATAAATTCTAGGAGATTTTTTTATAGATGCCTTGATATTTTCTATGTACCCAATCATGTCATCTACCAATAGGAACAGTTTGATTTCCTCCTTTCTGATCTCTATGCCTTATTGCATTGGCTAGGACTTCCAACATTATGCTGAATAAGAGTGGTAAGAGTAGCAGACATTCTTGCCTTGTTTCTGAACTGAGAGTAAAAGCATTCAGTCTTTCACCACAGATATCATGATAATTGTGGGGTTTTTTGTTTGTCTGTTTTCTTTATCAAGTCGAAGGAGTTCCCCTCTTTTGCTATTTTTCTCAGAGTTTTTATCCTGAATGAGTGTTTAATTTTGTCAGAATGTTTCTGCAATAATTGATAAGATCCTGTGATTTTTTTTCTTTAGTCTGTTAATAAGGTGAGTTACATTGTTTGATTTTCTAATATTGAACCAGCCTTGCATCCGTGGAGTAAATCCTACTTAGTTTTGGCATATAATTCTTTTGATATACTGCAAAATTCTGTTTGCTAATATTTTCTTATGAATATTTGCATATACATATATGAAGAATATTGGTCTGTAATTTTCTTATTTTTGTACTGACTTTGTCTTGTTTTGGTATCAAAGTCATACTCACTTTATAAAATAAATTGGCAAGTATTCCCTCCTCCTCTATTTTCTGGAATAGATTTTGTAAAATTGATGTTAATTCTTCTTGAAACATTTGGTTGAATTCTCCAGTGCAACTATCTGAGTCTAGAGATTTCTTTCTTGGGAGTTTTTAAAATAAAAATTCATTTCCTTTATAGTTATAGAATTACTCAAATTATCTATTTCATACTGGATGAGTTGTGATAGTTTTTGTTTTTTTAAGAAATGTATTTATCTCACCTAAGTTTTCAGACTTAGTGGGGAAAAGTTGAGAAGGTACCCTTATTATTCTTTACATGTCTGTAGGATTTGTAGCGACATCCCACCTCTCATTCCTGATATTGGCAATTTGTGTCTTCTTTAGTTGTTACCTAATTAGTCTGGCTAGAGGTTTATCAATTTTATTGATCTTTTCATAGAACTAGCTTTTAGTTTCCTTGATTTTTCTCTATATTTTGTGTTTTTTATTTCATTGATTTGTACTCATTTTTATTATTTCCTCTCTTTTACTTACTTTAGGTTTAATGTGTTCTTCTTTTAGTTGCTTAAGATAGAAGCTAAAGTCATTGATTTGAGACCTTTCTTTTCTAATATAGCCATCTACTGCTATAAATTTTTCTCTAAACACTTCTTTAACTGCATTTCAGAAATTTCAGTATGTTATGTTTTATTTTTACTCTATTCCAAATACTTTCTAATTTCTCTTTTGACTTCTTCTTTGATCCATGGGCTACTTAGAAGTGTTTTATTTAATTTCCAATTTTATTTGGGGATTTTCAGAGATTTTTCTGGTATTGATATAAAAAAATTTCCATTGTGGTAAAGTACCTACTTTGTCTAATTTGAATAGCTTAAATTTGTTTGGTCATTTGTGGTTTTGTGTGTGTGTGTGTGTGTGTGTGTGTGTGTGTGTGTGATTTATATTATAACCCAGAGTATGTTCTGTCTTGGTAAATCTTGTCTGTGCAATTGTATATTCTTCTGTTGCTCTGTGGAATGTTGCATAAATGTTAATTATGTCAAATTGGTTGATAGTGTGTTCAAGTCTTCTATGTCCTTACTGAGTTTTTATCTAACTGTTCTATCAATTATTGAAATTTTTGACTATATAGTGGATTTGTCGCCTTCTCTTTGGAGTGCTGATTTTCCTTCATTTATTATGAGACTCTGTTATTAGGTACAGCAATGTTTAGAACTATTATATCTTATTGATAAATGGACTCCTCTATGTTTATAAAATGACCCTCATTCTCTCATGTAATCTTTATCTATCTGTAACTTACTTTGTCTAGTAGGTACTCCTGCTTCCTTTTTCCTCTCACTCCTCAGACTACATATTTTGATTCATGTTATCTTCAAGGTTGCTGATTCTTATTTGAACCTGCCCAAATCAGCCAAATTTACCCAAATAAATTGCCTGATATCACTCATATATAAAGTAGATTTAATAATACCTAATTCACAGAGCTGCTGGGTGGTTTAAATGAAATCATGGGCATAAAGTAGTTACAACAGTACCCAGCACATAGTAAATGCATAGTAAACAGTGACACTAGTACCTTTTCTAGAGTCACCTAACAAGGTGAGCCTCCTCCTTTCACGACATTCACTTTTCCAGGTTTACCTAGGGTGTGACGCGCTATGAACTTGTTCCTCAAGGTACTGCAGTGGACCCAACAGACGGAAATATATTTAAAGTAGTGAACTTGTTCATTATCTTGCCAATGCTATGGGCCCATCAAACAGGATCCACACTAATCCTGAGAATGAAGAGATAAAGGCAGTGCCACTGAGCCCTGGTTTGTGGAGGCAACTCGTCCCATAAGATCCCTCTCCTAGACTCCCCTTTGCCTCCTTTGCTTTCTCCATTGCTGAGCACCAAGCCAGAGCTACATGTATTTTCATTCCCAGTGTTCTTGTATGTTCATTTTTGTTCACCTACTAAAATGTAGTGAGCTTAAGACAAGTTCAATTAAAATGAAACATAAATATTTTCTTACTTTCCGTGTCATTAGAAACTCTCCCTCCACTCCCCGACATTACTTGGCACCTGCCCAAAGGAAACATTTTCCCTCTTGGCCCCAGTGTTTAAAGCAGAGAGGAAACAGATCTGCTTAGTCTGTCTCGACAGGATCCTTACATGGGGAGAGGAGCAGAGGTTTCAAAGGACTAGAAAATAAAGTACAAGTAGAAAAGTAAACGAAGAGAAAAAGGATGGAGAATGGAAGCTAAAAGAGGAGAGAAGAAAATGATTTCATAGAACAAGCCTAGAATGGATGATTTCTGGAACATGACACCTTACCTTGGGTTTCTGCATAGAAGGTATAAAGCTCACTGTTAGGTGATGACCTCCCCCAGAAGAGAGTCCAGCATAGCATTATTCCTGGTTATTCCTGCTGGATCCCAACATTGTTCAGCATAGCTGGTAGTTGAGGTTTACGCTCTCAGGTGATAGAACATCTTCTCCAGCAGCAGTAGCACTAATGTTTGTTGAGCATTTACTATGTGCTATGAAGTGAACAAGCATTAGTTTCTTTAATCCTTAAAAAACAATCTTGTGAGCTAGATACAATTATAATCCCCATTTTAAAGATGGGAAATCTGAGGTTTAGAGAGGTTACAACTAGTGGACAATGGAGCCTGGATTTAAATTCCAGCAGTTGGACCCCAGAGCTTGTGCCCATGTCTTGTTCTACAGTGCAATCCATGTTCTTGGACACCTTTTCCTCCTAATTGTCTGCCTTCCCCTCTTGACATAGATCCCACCCATAGACTCAGGTCTATTTTTAAGTGATGGATCATCCAATTCTATTTCCTATCAGAGAGATAAGTTACTCCTATGGTCATCTTTCCAGTAGTCACTAATCCAGTAAAATCAGCATCAGTCTTCACAGAAAATTCAAGTAGAGGGAACTGCTCCATCTAGAGCTTCATTTCCAAACAAGTGATTTGTTCCTTCCATGTAGTTTCCTTCCTCCCTTCCTCCCTTTCCCAGAAGCCTCTGCCTTGTCTAAACATGAGGCTTTCTATTCCAGGTTAGGCCCCAACACACTGCCCCATGGGGACCTGCACAGCCCGTGGCCTCCTGGAGATACCTGGAGGGCATCACAGACCTTTGCCTCTTCTCTTTTCTAAACAACTATGTCTCTATTTCAATCTTTCTTCCTAGGAAACTGCTCTTCCCATACTCAGAACTCTCTCTTTTTCTCTTTCTTTCATCCAGTCATTTAGCATCTTCAATTTCTGTTCTGCTCACAATACAGTCAACAGTGAGGTGGGGGAGGGGTGGCTACTGCTTTACATGGTGCTCGTTTTTTTTTTTTTTTTTTTTTTTTGGTGAGGAAGATCAGACCTGAGCTAACATCCATTGCTAATCCTCCTCTTTTGGCTGAGGAAGATTGGCCCTGGACTAACATCCGTACCCATCTTGCTCTACTTTGTACGTGGCACACCTGCCACAGCATGGCTTGATAAGCAGTGTGTAGGTCTGCACCTGGGATCTGAACCTGCAAACCACGGGCGGCTGAAGCCAGGCACACAAACTCAACCACTACACCACCAAACTGGCCCCCATGGTGCTCCTTTCAATCGGCCCATCCTTACATTCATGTAGAAAAACTTCATCCTGAAAAGTGACACAGAGGCAGCTGAAATCCAGATTGGAGTTTCTCTGATCTTCATCTATGGAGGAGGCTAACACATTTGTAAAGAGGACAGAGTTTTCACTTTCAAAGTCCAATTCCAAAGAGATAAATCTCTGACCCATAAAAGCAGTAGTTGCTAAAACCCATAAAAGTAGTTGAGCCAAAGGTTCCCAGAGCAGACTGGCTCTGGCGGTTCATTTGATCATAGTGTCTCCCAGTTACGAGGTGGAGGACATTTGCTAGCTTATGATTTTCGGTAGTTGTTCTCTATGCAGCTCAACTTCCTCACCTATGAAATGAGGATAATAAGAATAACTACTCACAGGGTTGTCATGAAGAATATTATAAATAGATCTTAGAACTTTACCTAACATTGGAAGTCCAATATGCGTTACCTATTATTATCATTCCTTTAATACGCTAGACCTCCTCTTTCTTATTTTAGTAGTATCAATCTCCCACTCATCCTCCCTCCCTCCCTCCCTTCCTCCCTCCCTCCCTCCATCCCTTCAGAATGAATGTATTTACTTAGTACCCAATATGTGTCAGACACTGTGCTGGACTCTGGAATACAACGGTAAATAAAGTGATAGAGTCCCTGCCTTCATGGATCTTACAGTCTAGTGGGGAGACCAGGCAGAGATTAAACAATCATCCAAGATCATGTAAATGTCCTGTGTTACATTCTGTGAAGGGTTTATGAGCTGGTTGATGGTGCCAAGGGAGTTTAACACATGGGGATGTGGCCTCACAGGGGTCCCTCAGGAGCTGATATGGGCCAAGAGGTAAAAGGTGAGTAGGAGACAACTCGGCAAAGCAGGGAGGGAGGAGTGTTCCAGGCAGGGGAATCTGGGTGATGGGAGCAGAGAGTGAGGAGGGAGGAATGTGATGCAACAGGAAGAGGGAACAGCGAGGGAGGCACAGGCTATGCAGAGCTCTCTGGGCCAAATCAACTAGTTAAGTCTTTGGAGCAATAGGGAGCCAAGGCAAAATTTTAAGTTAGGATTTATGTGTATGTGTAGGGTATTCAGATTTTAGAAGCAGTGTTTGCGTTTCCAAATGATTAATGTGAATGAATCACTATGAACTAATACTGTGAATTAATTAGTTACTGTGAATTAATGTGAAGAATGGTTTGGAGGGGGCTAAAGAGGCTGTGAGACCAGTGAGAAGGCTACTGCAGTAATCTACAAGAGAGACAACGTCACGTGGACCGTGCTGCTCGTGGCCAAGGTGGAGTGATGTGGGTGGATATGGGTGGCATTTAACAAACTTTCTAACATTTGGAGATGGATGCGGTTGAGGATGGGGCAGCGAGAGCTGAGTGCCATGGCTGACTTCACTAATTCTAATGAGATGGAACATTTTTCCTTTTGTTTCCCTCCAGTGCCCAAGACGTCTAGGTTGGTGCAATATGTGGGGTCTTTTATAGAGTTGGAAGAGTCAGCAGACCCAACACATTTGAGAAAGGCCACTTGGGCTGCTGATTAGCCAAAATCAGAGGAAGTGGACCTTCAACCCTTGTCTTTGTTTTGTTCCAGCTGCAGAAGTCATTTTCCTTTGCTCTCTGACTTGGGTAAACAACACTCCCTGTCACCTTATCCCTTCAAGGGTCGGTTCCACTTCTATATTTTTTCTGGGACATGACTCTCACTGACAGTAGAAAGTTCGGCACCCAGACATGCAGCTGTGAAAATACTTGCTCCTCTCCAGAACTATTAGTACTTCTGGGAATCATGTCCTAGTGCCAACCACTCACTGGTCCTGAAGTGACCCTGTTATTTGGAGGTAGTAGAGGAAACGATATTTTCAAAACCCCAAGTGGTACTCTCTTTGGGCATCAAAATTTGTGAGTGATAAAATGCTCACTAGACTCAAAGACCAGGGAGTAAACAGGGGCTGGATGCTCCCCAGATTCTATGTGTCACCAAAACATATCAGAGCTCAGTGAATAACCCAGGACCAAGTGTTCTCCTCAGTGGAATAATCAGACAACAGAGGTGCTCAATTTACAAGAGCTAACTATCCTCCTCTCTCCCTGCTTTAGAATTTTTATTACAAACAAAACCCAATCCTTAAGCAGATTTAAGAGCACAGGACAATGATTGCCAGACGTTGAATTGCTGGGAGGGGAGCCCATGTTTTATGCGTCTTTGTATCCAAGCACATCCCTGGTTCTTGTCATGTGGCCAATTCTCAGTGAGTGTTGGTTGGATAAAGGATTCCTCTATGTTTTCTCGGGGTATTTCTACGGTATGGGGAGTTATCATTTTTTGCCCCCTCGGTAGAGAAGGATGCTTCCTGTACTCCATATTTATTTTGAATGCTATTTAGCTACAAGGATGTTCTAAAATGAAATAATAAGGAAATCAGTTTTAGCACGATTTTACATATACAGATAGATCCACTTGCTGACTAGTACAGATATGGATGCTCTCCCTGGAAGACACTTTTGCAACCTGAATTGCACCAGAATGAGGTATTGATGGGGAAGAAAGAGAAAGTAAGATAAAACTCACAGCTTATATTCTAGACAGATTGCTATTTTACAAATGGATTTCAGGTGCTTCTCCTGTAGCTGGCCCAAGCACTGGAGATTTAACGGTGGTTTGCCCAGAACATGGTCCAATGGTCCCCTGTCCTTTGAAGCACTTGGTCTGTTCCCTTGATCTCTGCTCTTTACTTTCCCACCATCAGCTCCCCGTCAGGGCCCCACTCCTTCTGCTCTGTCCTGGTGGAACAGTCCCTTGACCTCCATTTTCCTACTACTCTATTCTCGACTTCTCCTTGTTGCTAGATTACTCTGTTACCAGTTCTCAAATCATGCTTCTCAGAGCAGCATCATTAGCATTGCCTGGAACTTATTAGAAATGAAATCCTTGGGCCTCACCCTGGACATACTCAAGAAGAAATTCTGGCTGTGAGGTGGGGCCCAGCAATTTTGTTTCAACCAGCAGGTGATCTCCAAGGTGAGAACCACTGCTGTACATAGAGCTCAGTTCTCAGCACATCACCCCTCTGCCCAACACCCTTTCTTGCCTTCCTGCCAACAACCATGCAAGTGTGTGTGTGTGTCCTTCTATCCAAGGCCTTCTGCAATCGAGCACCAGCTCATGTGTCCCTATCTACGTAGGTGTGTTCCACATGATCCTCCTAGCGGGTTACTCGCCCTTCCCTCTGCTCTCCTGCCTCCTTTCTCTGTTAATGTTGGGTCCTCTGCTAGGAAAGCCCAATCCCCTCTTGTAGAAACCTTACTCATTCTTTAAAGACATTTAATAATTAATATTTACCTAAGGAATTCATACCTGTGCCTTTAAAATCAAATAGTACTGAAGGGTTTATAAAGAACCACAACAGGCCCTCTCCTACTTCACAACCCCAATCCTTCCTATCCCCTCAGTTCCATTCCCCACAGAAACCACTTTAGCCATTTCCATTGTAGTTCTTCTTGTGTTTACCTCTATTTATATAACTAATATGCAAATACTTCTGTTTAAAAGTAATTTAAGGGCCAGCCTAGTCACATAGTGGTTGGATTCACACAGTCTACTTTGGCAGCCCAGGGTTTGCAGGTTCAGATCCTGGGCCCAGACCTACGCACTGCTTATCAAGCCATACTGTGGCAGGCATCCCACATATAAAGTGGAGGAAGATGGGCATGGATGTTAGCCCAGGGCCAATCTTCCTCAGCAAAAAGAGGAAGATTGGCAGATGTTAGCTCAGGGCTAATCTTCCTTAAAAAAAAAAAAAAAGGAATTTAAAAATATTATGTACTAACTTCTTGCCATGGTAGATAAAATTTGAATAGATGAAATTTTAGGTGGATAAAGTTTGGTCAACACCCCATTGCGCTCTTCCCTCTTCTCAACCTGTCTTGGCATGAAAGGTGACCCCTTTCCTGGAATGTTCTCAGATGCTGCTCCTCCCCTGCCCCCACAGAGCTCTGTATCTCTCTTAGTGCACTATCCCCCCAGCCTTTGTATTATAGCCACATTTGTATGTGTGCATCTCCCATCCCCACCAGCTTGTAAGAGCCAGGGAAGTCTCACCTGTCTTTTACTTTCTCTGAATCCTCCCAGGGCAAAGCACAGGGCCTGTGATATAGGGCACACTGAGTAAATGTGGCCAATTTAACCATCAAATAAAATATTTGCCTGACCTTTGAAGCTTGGTGGTGTGACAGCAGTACTAGGAAGGAGTCTTCCCTTTCCAATGTGGTTTTCCAACATTCTTGTGGGGAAAATTAAACTGGAGTCAGGAGATTTGAGCCAGACTGTCTTCTTGGTGACTTATTCTAAGACCTTGGGAAGGGCACTTGATGGCTTTGCTTCCATTTTTCCATCTATAAAGTGGCAACAGTAATATCTATGGACAGAGTTGTAGAGGACCAAATGCAACAGCACATTGTCAAATATACAGAATTACATTGATTCCTTATCTTTAAAACAAAAAGACAACCCATTTTCCAGTTGCACATAGGGCTATACAGACATCAAAAATAATCTTTAAATAGAAAACTTCATTTTTAGATAATCCAGGGGGTCTTTCTACTAAGATCAGCCTAAGAAGTTTTTCAGGGGTAATTGTATTCTCATTGTCTGAAATCTGAAGCAAGAAAATTCAAACGTTTAGTACCATTTGCCTGTTCTTACCTGTTGATGAGAAATCAGCATTACTGCCAAACTTTCAGACTTTAAAGGGATTTCAAGCTTTATCTTGATTTGATGGTTGAAAAATATCAACCAAAGGCACATTTTCTAAACCCTTGTCCGGCCCTACCCATTAAAAAGTGTGAGCTACTGTTGTATCAAAACAAATGAAACCTTAAATGTACAACCAACTCTCAGTCACCAAGGTTAGTGGGACTACATGCATACATAAATATCTCTTACATTTATACAGTGCTTTTAACTTCTTCAAAGCACTTTTTACTATATTGCATATATAAAACTTTTTTTTTTAATCCACAAATAAGGTAAAAAGGAAATGTTGGAATCAATAATTTCGACTCTGTACCTTTCCAAAGCTATTAGAACTAGTAAAATTGTTGCCCTACTCTCTTCTTGACCCCACTCAACTTAAGGCGAGAAATGACTGAAAGATCTGGAGGAATCTCCAGAGAGGAAGCCAAGGAGGGAAGGAAGCCAAGGACCTGGATCATCCACAGACTAGATCAGTTGCTCCAGGGTAATCGAGAATAATTGACTACATGTGTGACTATGGCCAGGCAATCCAGAAAGAGATGAAAAGGCACAGGAAATGATGCGTGAGTAACAGTATTTACAGGGCTCTTGTCACTGTCATTCTCTCAACAAGCATTACTGAGCATTTACTGTATGCAAGGTGCCTTCAACAAAGAGGATGGACACAGCAATGAACCACCCAGGCAAGACTGCTACTGTCATGGAGATGACCTTCCTGAATGGTGCAGACCGACAACAAACAGGCCCATGAACACACAGACAAGATAACTTCAGGTAGCACTAAGCTCTGTAAAGTCCATAAACACAGGAATGTGATAGTCAGAGCCTTAGGGAGGGGATGTTATTGTAGATAAGGTGGCCAGGGAAGGCATCTCGGTATTTGAGCTGCAACCTGTGAGAGGAGCCCACCCTGTGTACGTCTGCTAACCTGGTAATGGAATGAGTGAACTCACCAAGTATGCTAGAGGGAGGGGGGTCCAGGCCAGTCACAGGGGTGTCCAGGACAGTCACAGCTCTGTGGTTATTCACTTTTGTGTCCTTTGGGGATATTCCTAAAACCTCTCCAGGACCCCTGAATTATTGCCTCCACAATGGGGGTTGCTAATACTGCTCACCTCAACAGGCGTGCTCTGAGGAATAATGGCTTGTTGTGAGGAGCTACACAAATGCTGAACAATGATCACAGTAAGTACCTTTTATTAACGTCAGCACCGTGATCAGCAGCTCAGACTCAGATGCCTCGGCAAATGTGGAAATCAACACGGCTGCTCCCTGTGCACACCAGCACCGTCCTTTAAAACAGGAAAAATGAGCGAGCCGCTGGTCCTGATATCCAAAGTGGTTAGTGATCAACTGTCTGGAGAGAAAGCTGGTGTGTGAAGCGTAAAATGGGAGCAGGAAGATAACGGCACATCACAGCCCAGCACAGGCAGAGGGTAACAGGTGAACCCACCGGATGCTTGCTGGTGCACACGGCACCCGCCACAGGGCGGTACTCTAACCTCGTCAGGACGGCGCTGCCACCACCAAAAGCCCGGGCAGACGGAAAGTGGGGTGACAAGGAGCCGGATCAGTAGCATCTCTGCCAGCAGCCCCCTCTGGCCCTCTTGGCCTTGGCAAGTCTCCCCTGAGGGGCACTGAGCAGCCAGCAGCAAGGGGCCCTACCTTGGAAAGGCACCAAGGAAGTGGAGAGGGAGAGACGGGGGATGGGCATTGCATTTTCTCCTTTCTAGAATAAAATATCCCAATGCCGGGAGATACTTCACTTGTCTTCATAGCTGAGCCTCCCCCACAGAGATACGAATCCACCCCCTAGCAGCTCCTCTTCCATCCCCCCAACCCCCCCCCCAAATATACCATTACCACCACAAAAAATGAATTCTTTTTTGTAGGTCCTACCATCTCTTTGATATAAATATGCACGTGCCTAAACGTTCTTTCCTGTCTCCCACCCCACATGGGCAATCACATTGTGTCACACACACACACACACACACACACACACACACACAAGCACATGCACACACCCTCAACTCTTTCATTAAGCCCTGGCTCAGCTATTCTAGAGTGCCTGTGGAGTGTAGGTCACATAGCAGAGAAGTTTAAATTATTGTTGCTTTTTCTCTGAAAAGCAGAAAGGAAGAAAAGACAATAAAAAAGAAAACGCTTCTTTTAAGGCTGATAGTAAACACTTTGCTCCACGTTGCTGAGCAGGTGACTTTCCCACTGTGGGACGGGGAGATTCGAGATGATCTCTGAGGCGCTAAGAACCCGCAGTGCAGACTTTACGTTTTGAGGTTTGACTAGAAATGACAGGGGTTAAAAAGAATATGGCAAGATAATCCTACTCTTCAGGAAATTATGGTTTAAATTGAGTGGGGGAGGATCAAGATCCTCCAAAAAATCTAATTGATTTTAACCAAATGGAGTAACTTTAAAATGTTAAATACACTCGGATATCATATTAAAGTCCTTTGGGCGAGCATGCTGCACGGGACACGGTAAGTGCTCAGCCAATTTCCGGCTGGAAAGTGAGGTATTTCCATCTGCCAGTGTCTCAACCTGCTCCAACCTGAACCGTTATTTATGTAGACCATTGGTTGAAGTGTTTTGTTTCCCGAAATAGTCAATGGAGGAATCTAGAGAGAACTGTCCTCAGAAGATGTGGTCATCATCACAGCCAAATCAGTCTGGAGTAAGTTGGTTCAGGACTGCCCAAATAGCTTCCAGATCTTGTTTAGTAAGTGTTTTTAATGCCTTGGGGGTAGTAGATTGTCAATCAAATGGGAGATAAAGTCATAAGGAGGGAAGGTACCTGCTCAGAGCCTGTGCTTTTAAATTAAGCTAACCATACTCAATGAAATGCAGTATCAAACCCCAAGGAATGTTCCCAATTATTGTCTTGGACTCTTCATTTCACTTTGCCTGGTTTTTTTATCATGTCTCTATTTCTGTTTTTACCTGGCATTGACTTTCTTGATTCCCCTCTCCTCCCAGCTTCTGGCTCTGTGCTCCCCCTTTAGACTTGATGAGTATTCTGGCTTTCCTGCTTTTCACCTCTGGCACTCCTTCTAAAACGGGTTAGGTTTCTCCTCTGGCTCCTTCTACTTCTGCTGCTCACAAGTTTTGACCCTACTCAGCCGAGTTTTGATCACAGGACCCTTCCCGGCCTTGACTCGACTCAGCGGCATCCGCGCTGGGCTTACCTCCTCCAGGCGGGGGCATGGGCAAGAGGAAGCAGCAAGCAAAGAGCAAGCAAGGAAACAGGAAGAATCTCTGGCTCAGCTTAAACTGTGCAGGGCACTGAGGCCTTGCTGGCTGTCCAGTCTCTGCCTCCTTCTTCCTCTGCTGTTCTTATTCCCTCCTGTCTGAATCTTTCCATTTTTATTGTCTCCACCTTCTAACTGGTCCATCCTCTTCTAGCATCCCCTTGTAAGACTTAAATGGGAGTGAGAGTAAGTGATATCCATTAGCCAAAATAAGTTTGATAGCCGGGAGAAACTGCTGAATCTCTAGTGTCTTTATAGCACTTATCAAACGCCATTTAACCATATTAGTTGGCAAACTGCTCTGGCTTCCCAGGGAGTCAGTTGGTAGGTAACTCAATAAATATCTGTCAAATGAATGAATGAATGCACACTAGTTGTGTAGCACTGCATCAGGTACTGTAAATAATACAAAGTGTAAGACTTCATCCTGGGCTGAAGAAGGACATCTTCTCATGTCCATTCACAAAAGGACTGTTTTGCAATATCACCAAGGGCCAGGCCCGGTTCACTATTTCTTCTAGAAAACAAGAAGTCATCTCTTAATGCACAACCGCTTCATGTGGGCAAAAGGGAACATGAGCAAAGCCCTGGTTATGGCATAACAGACGCACACAGGCTAATGAGCTGTCAAAGGTGAACAGCGCATTACTGTCAGTGGATTTTCTACATAACTGCTTCACAAACAGCAAAATACATAAAACATAAACGAGGAGAACGAAGTGAGCACCCGTACACCCACCACCCATGTCAAGTCATACAACATTGATATCACCCCAGAAGCCTCCACTCTCCTGTCTGATATAATAATCTTTTACTTACTTTTCTTTATAATTTCACCACCTTTATAAACTCCCCTAAAAAGTTTAGTTTTACCCAGTTTTAAAATAAAAATGGATTAAAAAAGAAAAACAACAACAGCCTGCACATTCAACATTGGACATGAAGAAGAAAACTAGTTTTTTTAATAAGATATTTTGAAGCATCCAGTTTTTGTTGGTGATCGAGACATTCACTCTTTAGTCCACTTGTATGTTTGCTGACTGCTAGTCACTCTACTCCTTAATACTTCACAAGTATTCTTCCCAAAGCTGCCTTTGGTCTTATACTAATGCTTTCCTGGACTCAATGGAACTTTGAAGGAGACTGAGCTCATCATGATGAAATGGATGTTGACATTCTGTGATCATCATTGTAATTATTCCTAATTTGTACTTTGCTTCAAAAAGTCTCTTCCCCTGCCCCCTAAAGTCTGTGCTTTCAAAATGGTACCTACAGCTTTAATTATACCTGACAACATACTTCTCTTACCACAAAATATGTTTGATCATGGACTATACCCATCATTATCTTCAAATATCCAATTTTTTGAAAAATCCCATTTATATCAGGCTCCCAGAGTTATAATATTAGCAATGGTGTTTTTAACTTTCTGTAATTACTGTTTGTAATTATTGCGAATCAAAGTTGTACAAATGATTGGATGCTGGTTGAATTATCTACCAAACTGGAGTGAAATGGTCCTTTAAAATACTGTACTGAACAAATCTACAGAGTAAAAACTGAAATGGAACTTGAGCAACTTGGTCTCCATAGAGAAGCCAATCACATGCTGTAGTGTTAACAAGGTACTTTGGGTCCAGAATAATCCTGCTATTCACACCTCTTCCAAATTAATCAGCTAATGTGAGTTTCCATGAAGAAGAGGTCTTCTTGTGGGTCCTAATGAGATAGGATTTGGGAAGGCAGAGAGCAGCAGGGAAAGCTCCTGGTGATAGGATCCATTAGAGGAATGGACAGAAGACAAAAAGGAGAAGGCTGTATTCATGAGAAGTGATCTGGACCATAAGTGCTGTAATTAGAAGCTTACAAGATCACCACATTGCTTTGTGAAACAAAATATTTTTGTTGTTTATTAATTATTTTCCTTGATTCAGGTTTCATATTTTTCATGATATAATACACACTGAGGTCTAGCCTCACTTTTCTGTGTATTTGGATAGAGTGAGTAGAATGCCCCTGCTGAGTCAGTAGTTTCATGCAGGGCAGACTTGAGAAACAAGATTGGCAAGGAAGGTTAGGTCACATTAGGAAAATCCTTAAAATGCTTATATTGGACTTGTTTTCTTTCAGAAGTCATTTAGTGTTTTGTTTTGTTTTGTTTTTAATTGGGAGCACCATGAGGAAAATGGTGTTTTTCATGGTTTCTACAAGGATAAAGACCCTAGGCGGGGAGATTGGGTAAAATGACATAGCAATAATTCTGGCATTAAGAAAGAAGTTTAGGGGCCAGCCCAGTGGCATAGCAGCAGTTAAGTTTGTGTGTTCGGCTTCAGCGGCCCAGGGTTCACTGGTTCGGATCCTGGGCACGGACATACTCACCGCTCATCAAGCCATGCTGAGGCAGCGTCCCACATAGAAGAGCTACAACTCTACAACTATGATACACAACTATGTACTGGGGCTTTGGGGAGAAAAAATAAAAAGAGGAAGATTGGCAACAGTTGTTAGTGCAGGGCCAATCATCCTCAAAAAAAAAAAAAAGAAAGAAAGAAGTTTAGACTAGACTGGTGATGGTGGCAATGGATTGGGAAGGAAGGAAGGATGGATGCAGCATTATAAGGGGAGAATTTGGCTTCTTTCCCTTTGTCTTTTCAGCCACTTGGGTTTAATACTATTTAGTTGTTTTGATTCTTCCCTTCCCATTTATATTTTCCTTCTTCCCTTGATTATCTACTTCTTCTTTCCCATTTTTCCCTTTCTTTCCTTTGCCTGCATTTAAAAAAATTCTCTTATTGCCTTCCCAAATAGGATGGTGACTGAATGAGTCAAGCAGATATCAAATGGGAGATTTGGGTAGAAACTAACCATAAGATTTACTAACTGATTAGAATATGTTGCTGCTTAAAAAAAAGATTTTTTTAAACCTTTATCTTCAGTTAGAAAGAAGGAAAGAAAAGAGAAGAAAGGTAATGAGGGAAAAAAAGAGTAGAATGGGAAAGGGAGAGACAGAGACTTTCATTCATTCACTCATTCAAGAAGTGCTGTGTTTCCAGAGAAAGAGACAGAGGCAAAGAGACACAGAAAATACCACACAATAATTTGTGTTATTATAATTGTATTGTATTTTTCCCCTTCTAACTCAGCTGGGTAAAGTAGAGATGCCACGATGGGAGGCTAACGACTAAGATGAGATGGACAATCTTCTTCTCTCCCTTTATGTTGTTTCGGTTCTCATATCAAAAGGGGGAGTCTACACCCCTCCCCCTAGGCCTCAGCGACTGGCTCAACAAATAGGATGCTGTGGGAGTGACTTTCTGGGACTTCTGAGGCTAGGCTGTAAGAAGTCTGGGTCTTTTGGAACACTTCCTCTTGGGATGCTTTCTTTTGGAACACAGCCACCACTTTGAGAGAAGCCCAAGTCACACAGAAGGGCCACATGTAAGCCCTCCAGTTGGCAGCCCCAAGTAAGATAATAGTCAGCATCCCCTGCCCTCCTAGGAGTGAACCATCTTGACGTCCAGCCCAATTGGGCCTATAGATGATTGCAGTCCCAGCTGACATCTGACTGCACTTCCTAGGAGACCCCAAGCAAGAACTGCCCAGCCAACCGCAGCCAATCCACAGAACAGTAACAGACAAGAATAAATTACTGTCTGACGGTACTACATTTTCGTGTGGTTGGTTATATAACAACAGATAACTTATTTCATCCTTACATGAGACATAAAGAATACTTTATCAAATGTTCAAAAGATTCATATGCTATCTAGAATGCACATATATTTTTTATGTATTTTTTTCCTTTTAAAGATCGCTTTATTACTCATTAGCCTTGAAGCTGGAATCTGAATTGACCTTGGTCAGAAATCTTAGGAAATGTTTAAGCGAATATTTTAAGCACTATCATATTTTGAGTACTGGTTCAGGATAAAGTGATATTGATGTGAAAAGAACAACTGATGTGTAATCAGAAGATGGAGTTTAAATCCTAGTTCTGTCATTTGTCACTGTGTGACCTAGGGCAAGTTATTTAACATCTCTGGTTCCTGGTTTCCAATGCCATAATGTATTTGAAAGTATTTAGTGATGCTGACAAAACATACATATTCAATAAACTTCCATTTCTTTCTTTCCTATGAAATCCTGTGCTCATAAGTGCAACCATGTCGAAGCTTATCTTATTGCTTCCTAAAACTGAGTATTTTTATTATTTATCAAATATTTCCCTTGATAATTATTTCATAAGCTTCCATAGTGTTGGCTTTACTAGTGTGATCTACCTCACTTTCCCTGTGGGATAGCTTGTTTAATAGATTTTGGGGACTCATTCTGTTACTAGAGTCTCACAAAGGCACTTTTGTGACAACCTGCTTTGGTTTTCAAGGACATGACCCTGTTTCACGTCTTGAATGTGGTTCCCTGCTTTAGTGCAAATGTTAACAAGTTAAGTGCATATCAAATAAGATTTTTAATTCAGTTCATCATATGTTTATGTATTTAAATTTAAGAGTCAAATTGATATAATTGATAACATTACCCATTTGCTCTGATTTGAGATGCCAAGTGATTGAAAAAATTTTTAATTTAGAAGCAAATTACCTTGCTTATTTGAATTTATCATTTTTGCATAATTAGGATGAACTAATTTAATTTGCAGTTATCCTTTTAAATGACTTACCTGATGTCTGCTGAGATACTCAAGGCCACATGATTAGTGGAGTCATCCTGAACATCACTCTGTCTCACAGGGTTGGAAAGTACACGTGCACCTTGTGAAGCTTGGAGATAGATGTTGCAAGCTTGATCTTTTCTCCATTAATGTTGTTTTTCTGTTTTGTTCCCCTACCCTCACTCTAGGCTGCTTTATGTTTTCCAGAGGGACACACATTGCATTTGTTGGTGGTCCTCCTTTTCCAACTCTGTTCTGATTTTATATCACTTTTACTTGGTCTTGAGCTCTCATCTCAGTTCTGCAAAGGGAAGGCTGGTTATTCGTTTGGTGACTTACGGTTGGAATCCCCAAGACAGTGCTTTTTATGCAGACTGAGGTTCCTTTAGCAAATACTGCTTTTTGATGATGCATTTTAATGAGCCTTTTAAAAATTTGGACATGAGACTACCAGCTAGAGTATCTGGAATCCATAATTTTAGAACAGCGTTTTTCAAACTACAGGTCTTGTTCCGTGAATGGACTATGAAATAATTCTAGGGGTTGTGACAAGCACTTAGAAAATAATGAAAAAAATGGAATAGATAATATTAGAGTACATCACATGAATAATGGGAAGTAAAGTTTTATAAAACTTTTGTATTAGTTTTGTGCATGTGTGTGTGTATACTGGTTTATATAAAAATTATGTCATATATTTTTTGTGAGCTGCTGTCAAAAGAGTTTGAAAGCCACTGCCTTGGATTTAAAGCTATTTGAAATAGTTTTACAATATAACATTTTGAAATGAAGCCCCAATAATATATTTAAAATATAAAAGTGTAGATACCTTTTAGTTACATATTTTAAGGGGATTGGAAAGTTACTTTTCCTGAGAAGCCTAGACCTGGGATTTCTGGGCATTTTCCAAAGGGCCAGGAACCAGTTATTCCAATAAAAGGTAGGAGCCCAAATGTTCTCTCCCTGGGAGGCTCCAAGGTAACAGGTTCCTCATCTCATCTGTGATGTTGCTGGTGCCCTGCTGCAGCGGCTGTTGGAAGTACCGTGTCTTCCCTAACCACATCAGAAGCACCCAGTTTTCCCAAGGTCTCAGGCTGCCAGAAAGATGGCATCGTACTTCTCCCCCATTCGTACGTGGGACCTGCACCTGGCTTGGAGAGCTGGAAAACTCCAACCCTTACCTACCCTCTCTGCTAGAGAACCACCCTTTTCCTTCGCACTGGGTCCTGGGAAGACGGTAGGCATCAGTAAAGTTACTTGTGTTTTATCCACACCAGAGGAGTCTGTATTTTTGTGTGAAGGTCTACTCATGTAGAGATACCATCCCTGGAATTAGAAAATTAATCCTAATCACAGTAATGCAGGGTCCCCCTTTCAATCTGCTAATGAGCTTTGGAGAGAGATGGCACATCTTTCTGCAGCTGATGGATGCCCCTTTTAGAGGATCTATGACATCCTCCCCAGGTCTTCACTCAGCTAGGCTAAAACACTTCAGAACCAAAAGAATCCTCAGGGCAGGAAGGGACTCCTTACTTTTCTGGCTCTTGCCCACGTGACATTTCCCAACTTCTCCTCACTTTGCAGTCTACTCTTTCTCCCATTAAAATGGTTGCCTATAAAACTCATTAGTAGAATCTGCTATACTGTGTCACTTAACTTTTTCCATCTATTTATAGAAAAACTTTTTCTTATCTGCTTTTAATTTTTTTTCCTTAGAAAGCCCTGACCTAAATCTTTTACTCTTCTTTTATAATAATTTTATTTTGACCTTACTGCTGCTGAAAATCAACCAAACTCCTTCATCACTCTTTCTCCCTCCACTCTCCATCAACATTTTCCTGTTACCAGGTTTTTTTATATACAATCAAGTGGTAGTCAACAAAGATGGAGTAAATGTTTACATGGGACGTTTTTTTTCCCCCACATGGGACATTTTCAAGAATGGGAGCTTTCAGGCAAATTAACAAAACAAGGTAGATAAATTTGTTACCAACATTAGAATCTCATTTTAAAATATTTTCTACAGCTCAAAACACGGCATAAGGCAGATCCCTATTTAAGAGAAAGGGTTTTATTACAAGTTGTCTTGAAGACCCTGAGATTGCCCTTAAGAGCAGTGCTATGGAAGGATATAAGGCACAATCTCTGTCACCCCCAAGAGTTAACTTAAATGGAGAAAGTGAGATGGTCTCCCAAATCGCCGGAATTGATTTTGCCCTCAGCCTCTCATTGGTTTTAAATTCTGATAATCACAGAATATAGAGGAGGAAGAAATTTGGTGTTCATTCTAACTGCCTCATTTTATAAACCAGGATATTGAGGTTCAGAGTCACGAGGTCATTAAGATAATTCAGTTATTTAGTTGGTTACTTGGACTAGGGTGGTTTCAGAAAGGATGCAGAAAAGTAGAAGTATTTGAGAGCTATTTAGGGACTGTAATAATCAGCACTGACTGACTGGTTGGTGGTGGGATGAGAGATGTGGTACCCAGGGAGAGGGAAGATTCAGAGATGTTGCTTGAGTCTTTAGCTTTAGCATCCAGGCAAATGGGGGGCACTCATTTTGAAGGAGGACATAGGAGGAAAAGCATCTGCAGAGAAAGATTGCAAGTTCAGTCTGGGAGTGTTGAGTTTGGGTGCGTTTGTAAAATCCAGGACAGTGTCTTACAATTGAATATGCACAGGAGGGAAACCACGAGACTACTGAGTCATGAAAGTTTAGTAAAGAGAGTGTCGCCAAGAGGAAGTTATGATCCACAGCCGCTGTGGGGCCAAGTGAGACAAACATGGAAGGTGTGGATTAGGTTTAGCCGTAAGGAAGTCACTGGAGACCTTGGCAAGTGATGTTTCAGTGGAGCGGTGGGGCGAGGAGCCAGACTGCATTGCGCTAAATGAGCGGGAGGTGAGGAAGCAGAAAAAGTGAATATAAACAAGTATCAAGAAGTTCGGGGCAGTCAGGGGAGGGAGAAGTAGGGCAGCACCTTCAGGGGGAGATGGAGAGGGAGGGTTTTATGTGATGTGGGAGAGAGCTGGGCATGTTTCAGTGCTGACAGTAAAAGGCCCATTTTCCTACTGAGGAAATTTTTCTCTTCTCTGGCTCCTGCCTCTGTCTAAACGTCTATGTGGTTCCTGGAAATCTCAGAGCAGATCCTTTAGGAGCATCAGAATTCTCGCTCACTAATCCATCATCAACTAACTCCTAACAATCAGCTTTTGTTGTCAGCTCATAAGCCACATTCCCCTCTGACGACTTTCTGGATGCTCACACTCACATTAGATCAAAACATCTCTCAAATTTGTTAATGGGAGTAAAGAGAGCAAAACTAATCTTCCCACATCTCAGATTGGCCTGTATATGAGGTCAAACTGAGAAATTAGCATTTCAGACCAATTTTTAAAGATTTGAAGAAATCATTATTTATGATTAATATTAATCACATATTTAGTTATTGACTCTCTTTATATTTACTTCACTATTATTTATTGATTGCCTACTATATAGCAAGTATTTGGCATGAAACACCTAAAGATGACCTGAAAGTCTTGATTTTTAAGTATTTTACATTTTGACGAGAAACTTCTGGGGTTCATGATGATTTTCTACATTTTTGGTACAATGTTCTCTGCTCTGTCAAAACAGTGCTCTTTAAGGCATAGCTGAAACTTTTTTTGATACCTACATCCAGATCCCTTTCTACTTCTAAAATAGCTCTGCTGCGTGATTCTTACTAGGAAAACAGGGCCCCACTTCCCACTGTGGGAGTTGATGCCTTCTCCCGATGACCACTGAAAGCTGAGATGTGGACGACTGGCCTGGAATCAGCCGGGGGGCCTCTCACCCAGGGTGTCACATCCTGAGGGAGGCGTAGGACACCCCAGGGACACTGAGAATCACTCTCGGTGTTGGCAGCGGTGCTGAGTGTCCAGTGGTGTCCACGGCATCGACCTGAGCAGCCTGCTCCTGGGAGCTGGCCCTGGTGTGTCCCCGGCTGCCCGGCCCCTCTGGGTCCCCACCTCTGCTCTGAGCCCGCTTCCTGTGGAGTCACTGAGCTCTCTGAGACTCTGCTAAGAAAATTCTCTTCTGCTTAGGTTAGCCAAGGCAGCTCCTGTTGTTTGCCATCAAGAACCCTGCCTGATTCGGAGGGTCACAATGGAATATGAAGCCACCAACAAAACCATTTACATTCCGCTAACATTTGTGGACTGCAGGCATTGTGCTAAATGCTTTAAGTAAACGATGTCACCAAGTCCTCCAAACAACAGGGTGAGGCAGGCATGTGGGTCTGTTCTTTCAAGTATCATCTTAAGGGCCTCCTCTTCTATGAGGGCTTTTCTGACCTCTTCTGCCTCTTGCAAGTGGAATTGATTCCTCCTTCGTGTCCATTCCGTATCATATAAAGAGGACAGAAAGTGTATATGTATATGTACATTCTTTCCTCTTTATATATATATAACATTACATATATAAAGTATGTGTATAATATCACAGTATATAATATATTCTATATAATATGTGATATATATATTTTCTATTTCCCTACACTTATTATGCTCTTACTATGTGTCAGATACTGGGCTTCGCAGTTCACTCACATTATCTCATGCCATTCCCACCAGAACTTTATGAGTTGGATTTATTATCTATTTTACAGAAGAGGAAATGAGAACAGGAAAGGTTAGGTAACTTTTCAAGGCCTTACCTGTGAGTCACATAGTAGAGATGTGCATGTGGTCCATTTGTTCTGTTCTGAATTCCGACCCTCTGCTCTTATGAACGGCCTGCACGGCCTCAACACATCCTAGGGTTAGTGCTCCCTCCTGCTCTGGACTGAGGCACAGTCTGCCTGTCACTTGTCTTTTTTTCTCACTGGCCTGGGAAGGAAGGCAGATCTCTGTTCCTTATGGCACGTCATCCATTCCTCTGCCTGTGACAGACACCATGAGCCCAGGATTGTACTCTATCCCAGTGAGCCATCTCAGGAACGCCTCCCCCCTTTCTACAGGAAGTCACTCCCAGGTGGTTAGAGATGAATCCTATTTGCCAGTCCTGGCCTGGATCAATGCCTCTCACACAAATGTGCTGAGCAAATTGTTGTTAGTGTGTTGCTATTTTCTTCAATTTACAGATGAAGAAATAATAATTAGAGAATTAAATAATAAGCCATTCAGCTGGGGATATTCACGCCCACATCATTGTGTTTTTGTGAGGATTAACTGAACTAATGCACATAAAACTCTTCAAATCGTGTCTTGGCACAAGGTGAGTTAGTTATTAGCACTACTCCTCAAAAGCCCACAGGTTGTATCCAGAATAGGCAAATCCAAAGAGAGAGAAAAACTATCAGGGGCTGCAGGGGCTGGGGAGAAAGAGGAATGGGGTGTGACTACTTAATGAGTACAAGGTTTCCTTTTGGGGTGATGAAAATGTTTGGAACTAGATAGAGGTGGTGGTTACACAGCATTGCGACTGTACTAAATATCACTGAATTGTACACTTCAAAATGGTTAATTTTATGGCTTACAAATTTTCCCTCAATTAAAAAAAAAAGCCACAGAGGTTGTAATGGATGGGGCAGGACCAGGGAGACCCTGGGAGTGAGTGCTGCCTTACATTGTGCTCTCTGGGCCCCTAGCTCACCTCACCTAGGCCCAGCCCTGGTGATGTAGCCAGAATTTGGACCCAAGCCTTTAGTTCTCTAAGTGTTCTTTCCACTTCAATATGTAGCATTAGAAATCAGGGGAAGTCCATCCTCATTGATGGATAGTTGTGATCTGAGTGCTGATAACTGCAGATGGAGAGGAGTGTCCCCACTGAAAACAAATGAATTTTTAAGGCCCTTGATAGTTTAGCAAGCAGCTTTACAGAACAATGGGTTGCAAGTAATAGGAACTTCCCGCCCCTGAGTAACCCACCTAATGTGCATAGTAAAGGGACTCAAGGGGAGGGGTGGGCCGGGAAGGAACTCCTGAAAGTTCACAGTCAGAAACTTCTCTTCCTGCACTTGGGTCTTTCTTACCGACTGCAAAGGAAACCCAAAGACTTCAGAACTGCATCTATCAAACACAAAGTGACATCGTTCTCCTCCCTGCTCTGTAAGCAGCTCCGCTGAACTTGCTGGGGCACTGACGGGGCTGCTGACGGCCACTGAGCATAGGCTACCTAGACCTTGTGGTACGGTCATGACTTGGCCATTATGCGTGAAGCGGCTGGGAGAGTCCTCGTGAAAACAAACAAATCTCAGATCTCCCATTGCTAATCTCCTTGCAGTTTGCTTTATTTATAACTGTCGATGTGTTGCAGCAACAACTCATTTTGTAAACACAACCACCTCACTGCTCATTAGTAAACAGGAAGATATTAATAAACAGCCACCTCTCATTTTAAGGCAACTTGACCTATAGAATTTGGCCAAGAATTAAGTGGCAAAAGGAGGTTTTAATTTGTTACATGTTGTTCTTGTATTGTTTTTAAAGGGATTCTGAGATGGCCTTGACCTGATTTCTGGGTCAAGTGGGAAGCCAATGTTCTAGTGGGCAGCCCAGATGTCCACCATCAATCTTGTGGCCTGGCCCTGATACACCAATGGAGCAGAGGAGAGGGCACAGGGCTTACTTCTATTGCTTACAAAAACTTTAAGACATCTTGAAAACCTTTTCAGATATTTTTTTCTTTCTTTCAGCATGCATTATGAACCTTCTGCCTCTGCCACTGGAGATACAGAGATAAACGGCACGGTTTCTGCCTCCAAGATCTAACAATCTAATGGGAAGATGGTCACTAGAAAAGCTAACTGTAATGTAGGTGATGAGGACCATTCTAAAGTTTGGGGCCTACGTACCAGGTGAACAGAGGAGAGGGGATGTTTAATTATGTTGGCCAGCCTGGGGATGGAGGGTGCAGTACGGGGCGAGATTAGTGAGGGGTTGAGAGAAGAGATGACATTTAAACTGGACCTTGAAGGACTTCCTTGGACAGTGAAGGGAGTGGGAGGGTGTGCATGTGGTGTGTGTGTGCGTGGTGTGTGTGTGTGTGTATGTGTATGTGTGTGTGTAGTGGGGACAGGGAAGAAAGTTTTCCCGAGCAATGGAGGAACACAGAACTCTGTGCTGAGCTGAATTTAGAAAGAGACAGAGACTTAGATGATTGGAATGTGGGAACCAACTGGAGGGCAGGTTGAGGAAAGAGTTAGTTGGACAAATCTCACTTCCCTATCTCATCGATGAGAAAGAATAAAGACGTGGAAAGTTTAGGTGGCCCACTTTAAATTCACAAAATAAGAATGCAGAGAGTAATGGAAAAATGATGCAAAGGGGAAAAATGATCCTTTGAGATGCTAAGAAGGACAACGCTTTCTGTTTTTCCTAGAGTAGAGATGATTTTGTCAGGAATTTAGATTGCAGATGTCAGAATATACATCATTGAGGGCCCGTCTTAGCAAAGATGTGAAAAGAGCTGGTTCTTTAATGTTCTGTGCAGACGTGTCCATGTGGGTGAAGCGGGCTGAGGCTGTGGCCTCCATTTGTGTGCTCACACAGGATCACTGTGTCTTCAGCTTTCCTTTTCAGCATTTTTATTTCCAGATTTGTTTTGGTGATTAATTTTTATCATATGATTCTCTATATTCATTTTGGGTGAATAACATTTGTGTTTAAATACATTTTTTATACACTTAAGGCTGATTTCATTGGCCTGAGATTAATTTTTTTCTCCTTAAAGAATATAATTCCATTTTTGCTGGGAGACTCAATGGGGAAATTCTACTTTATCATCAGTTTTCTGTAATTTGGGTCTTCTATATATCAATTACAATTATATTTGCCAGAATTTAGAAATTGAAATATACTGTATGTGCTGAACATCTGCCATTTGCCAATCCCAATGAGCTTTTCACCTGTCTCCATCCTGCTCTGTGTCCAGCACCTTCTTTGCCCATCGATGCCCAAGGCGCCAGCAAACCAGAGAGAAGCTCAGCTCCATCCCTCCCTGGGCTTGGGCAACCTTCCCTCCCCTGTCCTCCGGCAGGCCTAGGGGTGCTAGGGCTCCCCATTGTTGCGAGCTCAGGGATTCACCATCTGTTTGGCTTGCTTCCCTCAGTCCTGCCCACAGCTGTGCAAACTCCTCAGTTGCTCGCTTTGAACATTCCCCGTTTCCTGCAGGACACGACTGATGCTTTACTTATGTTCACAGAAAGTGTACTGAAGACATATACATGATGCTTTGTATTCATATAGTAAGTTTATTAAATAAACTGAATTCAGTGGGATACAATTAGGAAATGGCTTTTTTCTTTACATTAAAATGTAGTAAAACTTTAAAAAAAGTTCCCACGACTAACAATGTTGTTTAGGACTTTGTCTTCCTCACCTCTTGAAAACAGCTCAGGCAGAGTCATACTTGGCTATTGTTGCAGAGTTAGATTTTCAGGTATTAGAAAACCTAGTTCAACCTAAAAAACAAAAAGCCCAAACATTGCATCCTGCATACAATTTAGAAGTTTCCCCCAGCTCTCCACCCTCTCCTCAGCTCATTCTGACTCAAGGCTTGTGATTTAGCAGTGGGAAGGATGGGCAATATCTGTTCTTTCGCACTTTCCTTTCCTCCCTGTCCCCCCAAACTCTAACATTGTGGATTTTCATAAATAAAATAATATAATAAAATCCTATGGACTTTTCAGTTACAGGAGCCAGTAAAGTCCCTTAATTGTTTAAGCCAGTTGAATAGCTTTTCTGTTACTTGCCCCAGAAATAATCCCAACTGATAACACTTTTTTTGCATGTGAGTAATTTAAACTGATTTAAAGCAAACAGTCCTCTTTAAAAGACAACACATTTATGGCTTCTGAATACGAATACATTTTTAGTTTCTGTTATATACGGATCGTAAAGGGTCAAAACTAAAATCCCAAAAGCTGAACCTCACTGCCTCCTTCACACAAAATAAGGGCTACGGAATTTCAAGGAAATTAAAGTTTCTTGAAGATCAAGGAAAAGTTATAGGTGAGCCAGAGCTGAAATAGTCTGAAAGAACGGCAGCTACTTTTGACATAAACTTCTGCCAAGCTGGCAGAATAGAAATGAAGGAAAACTGATACCAGTTTAAGTCCACTACGAATTTGCCACTTTCATGTACATTATCACACTGAGTTCTTACAATAATCTTCCGAGGTTGCTATTATCCCCTCCCCCATCTCCCCTCATTTTACATTTGTGGAAACAGGCTCAGAAGGAAAAGTAATTTGTTCAAGATCATATAGTTCTTTAGTATCAGAGGCAGCATTTGAGTCCAGATTACGCTCTTTCTACAACCTAGCTGTTTCTTTATAGGATATAGCAGGAAACGACAGAGTCTGTGATGCCAGCCAGAGTTGGAGCAACTTAGCTGAAACCATCATACACTGGTGTCAGAACGCAGTTAGCAGTTGCTTCGTGTGCTGGAGGTCTGTTATGTCGCACACGCTAAGCTTTAGCTTCTCAGTATTTAATTTACAAACAGGGCCAGCCCCGTGGCTTAGCGGTTAAGTGCGCGCGCTCCGCTGCTGGCAGCCCGGGTTCGGATCCCAGGATCGCACCGACGCACCGCTTCTCCGGCCATGCTGAGGCCAGGTCCCACATACAGCAACTAGGAGGATGTGCAGCTATGACAGACAGCTATCTACTGGGGCATTGGGGGAAAAATAAATAAATAAAATCTTTAAAAAAAAAAAAAATTTACAAACAAGTCTGGCCTTCTGCCTTGGGAACAGCAAACACAAGGGAAGCATTGGATTCAGTGGTGGTTGCTTCCACAGAACCTAACCAAACATAGGATGCCCTACTCTGATGCGCTGCTTTCTTCTCGCTTTTTTAAAAAGATTCACGAACCCTCTGCCAATAAGATAAGTGTTGGGGAAGATGAGTTTCTGCATTGTCATTGTAGGATTGCCTTTTGCAGCTGAAACTTCACCACTTAGTCAAGCCCTCCCCTGCCATCTGCTTGGCTCCTCAACTGCTGCAGAGGTTGAGAGGAGCTGCTGAAATTACGGAGAGCCATATCTGTGACAGAAATTCCACGCCGTGAAATCTCCTCTCATTCTCCCAGCTGTCTCGCAGTGGCTCCAGAAGGCCACACCTTTAGGCTCACCAGGGGACTGTCGCAAGGTGCAGGTCTTCAAAGGCAGCCCATTCATCAACCCACCCCTGTTCACAAAAATTCATCCGAACCAACCTCATAACCCATCCTTGAAAACTCACGTCGTCCCCAGAATTTAAGGAAACCTCTATCAGGTTTGATGGCTCAGTATCATCTTAGTCCGTTGGTGTAGGTGACAGTGACTTGCTGGCGCACAGGGCACTGTTCTTCAGGTCTAATTGTTAGACTCTTCCCCAGTTTTTGTGAGCAAAGTCACTGTCTGGTGCTGCTGTTCTAGAATGACATCCCTCTCTGTTCTCACTGTGCTCAAGTCTTTTGTTTATCAAGGACTGAAGTGCTTTTATTATCGGTTCAGCCCTTGTAAAGGCCTGAGGAAGTCTTTGATACTTGCTTCCACGTCTCCCTAACATTTACTCCTTCATTTTTCATTCATTCATTCATTCAATATGTTTGGTCATTAGAGAATTTTTGCCAGGTGTTCCTGCTGGTCATGGAGATTCAGTGTCTTAGGTCATGCTCCCTAGATGCAGAGACTGAGATGGGAATTGTTATGCAAGTGGTACACTGAGGGAATGCCATAAAGGGAGGGGGGAAACAGCACAGGGCAGGGGAAGAGCTGGGCAATGGAGTGACTTCAGGGGCCACCTGGAGAGTGAGTTGTACATACAGGTTATTCTCCCCATCACACGGGGGCTGGGCGGTCAGACCCCTGCTACCACGCACTGATGGCTATGGACCCACTGGGGGTGGAATGGGTGGAGGCTGCTGTAAACCCCCAAGAGCCCTAGACAGTCCTGTCAGGCAAGGACAGTTCCTCTGGGGACTTGAGGTGTGAGGCAGTAGTGGCCAACCCGCTGACATCTGGGGGTGAGTGCACCCCAGTGACAAAGGATCTGGGTGGGGCGTAAAGAGCGTCTGCTGCACCATGATACCTGGTGCTTAGTCTCTGAGTGACTCCATAGAAATAGGTGGTGATAGCGCTCTGCACAGGAGGAGCAGATAAACCAAGCCAGGCGTGAGCACGTTGGGGGAGGGGGCGGAGGGGAAACAGGGGTGGTTGTCAAGGAACATTCCCCAAGGCAGTGACTCTTACACTGAGTCCTGAAGGGTGAGGCAGATGATGGGAGAGGAGGAAGTTTCAGGCAGAGAGCACGAGCATGAACATCGGTGCCCAGGGCTGCGTCATGACTTCTGTGTGCCCTGGGCGCTTTGGCCTCTGCTGGGCCCCTCCTCCACAAAAAAATACATAAAAAATTGCATTTTATGACTGCATTGGTATAAGTATGAATATAATCCAGGTTGGAGTTTCTTTAGATTTTGAAAGAGATTGAAACATTTTCATGGGCCCCTAAAAGTACCCTGGCCCTGTGCCTCTTGTGCCTCATGGACACATGGGCCCCGTTAGTGAAGGGAGGAACATGTGGGAAGGAACCCTGAGTGGTTCAGCGCTGCTGGATGCTAAGTGTGCGGCTGTTTCTGTCTCCCTGCCTTTCCTCCCTTCCCCTGCCTGCACTTCAGCTGACCCTTATCACCTTCTCCTAAGACATGCTCTGCTGAGACTGGACTGGGATGAACAGTGTCTCCCCCAAACTCATATCCACTTGGAACCTCAGAATGGCATTACTTAGAAATAGGGTCTTTGCAGACGTAATTAGTCAAGTTTAGGTGAACATCCTGGAGTAGAGTGAGCCTTAATCCAAGGACTGGTTTCCTTATGACAGAAGACATGGAGAGAAGAAGGCCATGTGATGATGGAGGCAGAGATCGGAGTGGTGCAGCTACAAGCCGGGGAATGCCAAGAATTGCCAGCATCCAGTAGAAGCGAGGAGAGATTATGGAACAGATTCTTCCCTAGAGCCTTTAGAGGGAGCACAGGCCTGCCGACACCTTGCTGTCGAATTTCTAGCCTCTAGAGCTGCAAAAGAATACATTTCTGTTGTTTAAGCCACCCAGTGTGTAGAACTTCATAATGGCAGCCCTGGGAACCTAGTCCAGACTCTGCAGAGCATCTCCTCTGAATCTCAGGTGTCCCTGGTTAGGACTCTCTGGGCGCTGTTGGGCCCACTCATTGACTCTTTGCTCTTTGCTTTCTGCAGCCGCTGTCCACTTCCCAGCACTGATAGTCCCTCAGTGCTGAAGAGCAAGCAGAGGAATGTATAGACCGGGGAGGTGGTAAGGTAGCTTTTATCTCACCAGAGTGCTGTCCTTCCTTCATTCATTGCATCCCACTTACGATCAGCGGTGCTGGATGCTAGAAGAAAATGGAGCAATGTCCTCAAAGTTCCAAAGAAAAATGTTTGCTTTGGGGGACAGGAGGAGGAGAGGACGCTAGGTGCATTTATTGTTTAATATCTTTCTTTTATCCCTGATTCAGAAAGAATAGCCATAAATACCCTGTCCATAAAACCAGACTTTTCCAGTTTCATAGCCGTTTAACGGAAAAATTGGTTAATGTGTAAATAATGTGTAAAACAATAGGTTGCATATGTACTACATGCAAATGTGAAGAAGATACACTGCAATATCTCATAAACTAGGTGCTACTGGAGGGGAAAGACCGTATCGTTTTCTTGTTAATGCTCAGCATCTGGTACAGGACCTGGAACATCATAATCTTCCAAGAAATGTTGCTGAATGAATTAATCTGCCATTGCATTGATGACCAAGGTGATTTAGCTCATCAGAGCCACTGGGCAGATGTCCCTCCCTGCATCAGTGCACGGGTCCTAAAGGGGCATCTTCTAGATGGCACCGCGATTTCATTGGTGGGGGTGTATGAATGAATAGCTATGTTCTCCAGGTGGTACCTCCAAACAAGTTCTCAAGATCAAATACTCTCCACTTATAGGTCAATACACTTAACAAAGCCACTGTCCTTTATATACAGTAACTTCAGTACAAGATTATAATTTTACAATTAAAAATTTTTGTTTGTGATTGAAAACACTTCATTTCTAGTAGGTTTGCTGGATATGGAGGGTAGTTTTAACATTCACTGAGTGTTTACTATGAACCAGGACTATGCTCAGCACTGTATACGTGATATCTCATTCAGTCATCACAACCTATGAGGTTCTTATTATCACCGCTTTGCTGATGAGAAAACTGACATTAGACAGATTGGTTAACTTGCCCATAAGTGGCAGAGCTGGGATTCAGATAGCTGTTTTCCTAACTGCAAAACACTCTGCTAGTGTTTTGCTAGTCTCCAGCTAGTCTCCAGCTTTAGTGTACCGAAAATCATCTAGGGGAGTTTGATAAAAATACAGATTCTTAGGTCTCACTGCTAGAGAATCAGCAAGTCTAAGGCAGGCTCAGGAATCTATATCTGTAAGGATCACCCAGGTGACTTAGATGCAAGTGGTCCACAGACTAGACTTTGAGAAGCACTGCTCTGGACTGTGAGATGTCAAATACACAGTGGGAATTACTTCTTATTTAACGTCTTTGATTCGACATGATTTTCTTCATTGTGGACACGCAGTTGTTCCAGCACTATTTGTTGTAATGATCATTCTTTCCCCACTTCTTATACTTTCAATTTTGTCATAAATCGTGTCCACATAGACATGGGTTCTTAACATGACTCTCTTATTTTATTTTTTCTATATAATTCTTATCAACATCCACTGTAAACACTCTTTGAGAAATTCCACTGTGGACCAAAGGGCAAGAAACCTTGGAAAACCCCATGGACCATTTTGTGACTGGACATGAAATCCGTTAAATATAGAGATGCCCATTCAGAAAGCAATGCCCAGCACTTCCTGGGATCCTCATTTAAATACATCTATTTGACCTACCAAATACAATTTCTGATATTTTTTAAAAAATCTGTCTACAGCTCAGTAACACCCAAGAATAACTCTTTTTTCCTCTCCACTTTCATAGCTCTCCTTCCCCAAAACCTCTTTCATCAAATCAGCAGTACAGCATTTTGGAAAACAAGTCATCTCTTATTAAGAGAATCTTATCTTACGTTCAGATGTCATTAGGAAAGAGAGAGAAAATACAGACATAGTAGCATTTACCTCTCAGGTGTCTTGCTTTTGAACAAACCTTCTCCCTTCCAGCAATTTGCTATTGCTCAATAGGGTTCCTATGGTAAATTTAGCTTGATTCAATCTCATTTTAAAAAATGATAAAAACAATAGATTATTACATATTTGCCCACTGGAACAAAAAACTTCCATTTAAATATAATTTGATGCCAACAAGAAACTTGGATATCCTGTCAAGCAAACTCTTAAAACTATCTTTTATTTTCATAGTATTATATGATACAGGTTAAAAAGGTAGCATTTGTGATGAATTGCAGATGAGGAAACTGAGGCACAGAGATATGAAATTACTTAGCTAAAACCATAAAGGAAACTGTATGAACAACCCGAGGTTCCACTGCATTGCTTCTCAATGAGTTCTGAGGTTGGGGGCAGTTACCCAGCTGGATTCCAAAGAAGGGGAAAGGCTTATCATTAGCAACGGTTCAGGCTCCTGACACCAAATTTCCAGTTATATCTGCATCGTGGACAGTGGAGTGGCGACCCAGCTGATCACAGGAAATGTGTGGGCTTTAGGGTTGCTATCCAAACGGTTACAGAATGGCCAACTCAAACTCTGAACACTAATTTCTCAACAGCACAGAAGGAGTGTTTCTCCAGTACAGGGGATGAGATGAACTCAGGCTGGGCTGTGCTGTGTGTTTACATCCTTTCTCCATTCTGTCAGTGAAAAGCCCCACACGTAAGTGTTGAAGGAATTTCAGTTGTTCTGGAGTCAGCCACGCAGCTCTTGGTCCTCAGCTGACGACTAATTGATAGTTACTCACCTGGGGAGAAGCAAATGGAGTTGGAGGCCTAAGGAATCACCCATAGCCACTCGGGGAAGAAGTTCACGGGCTTTCTTCCTTCTGCACAGAGTCTAGTTTCTCTATCTTTTGAGCATAATTGGCTGAAATTCTCCTCCAGTAACACGTGCAATTCTCCCAAAGATGTGCGGACCACTCTTGTATTTTCCTTGTACTAGCACAGTCGTATTTTATTGTTATATTGGGGGAAAAGGTCATTATGTTAATTGTTAACTGAAGTTGATATTTTCTTGGACAGCCACATCCCTGACAGGCCAACAGACAGTGCTGGGAAAAGGATGTGAGCTCACCTGAGGGTGGAATGGGAGTTCCCTTTGAAAATGTTTCTCAAGCTTCCCTGATAGTAAGAGTTACCTGGGGTGTTGGTTAAACATTCAGATTTCCGGGCTTCTCCTTGGGGATGCTGATGCAGGGGGGGTTGGGATCTGCCCCTGGAATATGTGTTTTAACAGCCATGATTGTTGTCCTTAGAGAATTGTGGGAAACACGGCCCTATGAAGTATGATTTTGAAAAGGAGATCAGACACAGGAAGTCCCTGATTCCCACATGTCTCCCATCATTCCTGTGAAGGCATTTCTCTCTCTCTGATTACTTTCCCAAACCTCTATTCTGTACGTCCCACTAACTGCCATTCAGTCCCACTTGAGTGTGTTGTTCTTACCTCAGACTTATCATGTCCTCCTCTCTTCACCTCAGCCTACAATTCCCACCCCATTTCACGTCATTCCCTTCCACACACTCTCAGTCACAGTGGTAGCAACTATCTGCCCTTCCAGGATGTACCAAGCTCGTCAAACCTTTTGCCTTTGTTCACGTTCCATTTCCTGCATAGGATGCCTTGTCTCCCTATTTTGCCCATTGCACTTTCATTTCTTCTTCAAGGGCTCAAAGGCCACCTCCTTAGATTCTGTCTTCTGTCGCTTCCCCAGGCGGAGTTAATTCTTGCCTCTGTTCTCAGCACTCTGGATTTCCCTCCCCTGTAATGTAGGTCGTGTTGTAATTATTTGTTCACTTGTCTGTCTCTCAGGAGGCAGCATGGACAGGGACGATGTCCTCGTGTCTGCATTACAGTGCCTAGCAGAGTGCCAGGTACGTGGTAGGGATTTTATCACTATTTGCTAAGTGAACTTTAGACTTTTAGTAACTATATATTAAATGATTATTATCAGATAAAAAGATATCAATTAATTTATTTCTATAAGTTCACATATTCACATTCATCCATTCATTGAAGCCTTATTATATGCTAAGCATTAGCAATTCAGTGATAAGCAAAAGATAGACATGATCCTTGCCTCATGGAGCTTTGAGTAGAGAGAAATATATTAATTAACTAATTATGTAATGATTAAAAGATTTGCTGCAGTGAAAAATACCAAGAAGAATGGGTATATGGGGGCAATGAAAGCATATAATGGGGGTGAGGGGTGACAAATGATCTGAGTTTTGGTTATGAAAAGGAATAATCCAGGGAGAAAGGGGAATGCAGAGCCTTCCAAGGTTTGGAAAAGGCCTGTTCAAAGGCCCTGGGGTGGTAGGGTGTATGGAAAGAACAAGGGACTGAACGATGGATAGTATGTCTGGAGCAGAGAGAGCAAGTGGACTTAACAACAGAGAAATGCTGTCACATAGGGCATATGGGTTTTCACAGCCCTGTGAGGAAGTTTTGTCTTTATTCTAAATGCAGCAAGAAACCAGTAAAAGACTGAGTGATTTTGGTGAGTGTGTTATTGCATTTGTGTGGAGATTTATACTGGCCAAATGATGATTTGCTTTACTATTTTTTTTTTAATTTTATTTATTTACTTTTTCCCCCAAAGCCCCAGTAGATAGTTGTACATCATAGTTGCACATCCTTCTAGTTGCTGTATGTGGGACGTGGCCTCAGCATGGCTGGAGATACGGTGCGTCGGTGCGCGCCCGGGATCCGAACCCGGGCCGCCAGCAGCGGAGCGCACGCACTTAACTGCTAAGCCACGGGGCCGGCCCTGCTTTACTATTTATTTTTGTTTTGATCATGCAAACTCCTTCAGGACAGGAACCATGTCTTATATTTCTTAGTGTTCCCAGCATCTAGCACCACACAGTAAACAGAGTGGGTGACCAACAGATGTGTGTTTCTTGTTTTATTTCAGATTCTTGAGAGTGAGGCTTTACATAAACCCACTTAGAAACTTAGTTAACCAAATCCATTGGATAAGCTTATAATGACATAACAATTTGTGTTACAATTGTGAGATACGTGTTTGATACGGTGAATGGACAGGCAGTAAGCCACTGTTATCTTAATCAAACAAGACTGTTTCTTAAGTCTTTGGGAAGCTAATAGTCAGGGTTAATTTCAGAAGAACCTGCTTCCCTTGTCCAATAAAGTTATTTGATCACTCATGATGCTTGAAGTTTTACTATTACAGAGTCATTACTAGGGCCTTAAAGACCTTTCGGTCTTTAACAGTCCTCTTTGAAAATGTAAATACCTAACTCTGGGTAAGAGATATATTAATATTTATCAACTGATGTCTTTGGGATATTTTGATGGGAATATATGTATTGGGGACAGAGCAGGGGCATGGGTGATGTGGACGTGAAGTTTGCCGGGTGGCCAGTTCCTCCGTTTTGCTTCTGTTGTCGCCTCTAAAATTTGATTTTGAGATGATGGCGATGATTGTGCTACTGACTGTAGCTGAATCTGTCTAGACTTTAGTTTCACAATGAAACAGAGTACTTTTCTCCCTACCCTCTAGGACACTGTGAAATTTAATGATATCATGAGGCTCAGTGCAGTGGACTTTGGGGAAGATGTTGCTCTGTCATACAAGCTGAGACAGTGGCACTATCTACCCAAAGCCTTTGTGTTTCAAGGACTTCTCAAATCAACTTTTCAGAAAGAAGTTTTTTTTGTAAGGCCAGGATTTCATTAGAGCATCAGTGTAATATTACCTAATATTAAATAGATTATTACTTAATTTAAGTTAAATATTACCTAATATTAAAATAGAGCTTTCTGATCTTCTCTACAATTTTCCAGACTTCTTTATTTGCCCCACTGCTCAAGAAATTTCTAGTTGCTGGAGGGAACATGAATGAGAAAGAGAGTCTTTGTTGAGGTTTTGGGGTGAGGGTGGTTTTCCAGAATATTCCATGATGATTTGAAAATTAAGAACTCTATGCATGACAGGGGCACGTTTGCACTGCACGTTTTCTATGAGACTTCTCTTATTTCCCTCTAGGGCTTTCTCCACTCTGCCCTGTGGATTTCTACAACATCATTTTCACATTTGGCAATTGTTCCTCATTGAATGAATGATGACTATGGCAAATCTTGTATTAAGAATATTTTTAAATGAATAAAGCCATTCTATTATTAAATGTAACTGCTTTATTTCTTCATATATTCACAAAAGATGCCATAGATCTTATTTGGAGTTTTAGTAAATTAGAAAAATCACCAGCAAGGAATAAGGTTCTGATTATTCAAGCGACCACACTAACCAAAGACTGATCCACCCATTTTTTTTTTTTTTTTTTTACCTCTTCCTCTGAAAGATGCTCATCTCAGTGCTAGTTTGTCTAATAGAGTCTAAATCAGGGATCAGCAAACTATAGGCCAAATCCAGCCAGCAGCCTTTTTCTGTGAGTAAATTCTTACTGGAAGGCAGCCCTGCCCATCCACGTGAGTCCTGTCCACGCTGCTTTTGTGCTACAGCAGCAGAGTTGAGTAGTTGCAGCAGAGAACACATGACCCCCTGAGGACATTTACGGTCTGGCCTTTCATAGGAAAAGTGTGCTGACCCTGGTCTACGATATGTTTCTATATATTCTTTGACTATCCGTTAAGCTCTGAGCTCCTTGAAAACACAGACCAAATACGATTTCTCTTTGTATCTTCACTGTTTATCACACTGTCTTGTTGGAAAGAAGTGCCCAAGTTCAGAAAGAATGAAAGTAACCTAATCCACCTGTATAAATAATCATGCTCCCCTCACCCCTACCCTTAAAGAATATGGGAAAGAACCATTGAAAACCGGGCATAGGGTGATTTCCTATCAGGACAATTTTGGGTTGATTTTCAGGAAAATCTGTATCAACAGGGCAAACTCTGACCTTGGTGGGCTGCAAAGAGTTGCTTCTGTTCTCATTCCAGCAATCCAGGGATGAGAAGGCAGGGATGTGAGGGAAGGACCGATGCAACCTTTCTGCCCCAAGAGCATTTTTATACCTAGTGATTCCCCACAAGTATTTGTAAGGATGTCCTGGTGTCAGGTGCTGGGCAGCTTGGCTGAGGACTAGCTAAGTGGGTATGCAGGGATATTCGTGTCCCCCACTCACTCATCCCAGCAGGAAAATTCTGGGTTTTTTTCTTTTTCCTTTGCTGAGGAAGATTGTCCTTGAGCTAACATCTGTCCCCATCTTCCTCTATTTTGTATGTGGGATGCCACCACAGCATGGCTTGATGAGCGGTGCGTTGGTTCACGCAAAGGATCCGAACCTGTGAACCCTTGGCCACTGAAGCACAGCACGTGAACTTAACCACTATGCCACCGGGCCGGCCCCAGCAAATTCTGTTTTGACATTTGGTAACAAATGAAAAAGGAGGTTTTGGGGAATAAAGTGTAGCCTGTTCTCTGTACTCTTTCTACCTTTGTTTGAATGCTGTTGGTTGACTTTCCCTACATATGTAAGTCTGGAAAATGACTGGAATGTAAATTAGTTTTTAAAAAGTTTCATAGATCTAATATTTTGTTTGAGTAGGAATTAGAAAGGCCTCAGGGAAATATTCTTGGCTTATTTCCTTAATAACCAAGCCAGAGGTGGCAAATCTGTACTAAGTTTATTACCACTCAGACCCCTTATCACCCTTCTGCTGTCAGGCATCACTAATAAATCACTGCGTTCTTCAGACAGAGCCTCAGAATCCTTCTTAACGTATTCCAAGTAGCTGCCACCAATTAGTCAGAATTGGCACATGAGATGAAACCTTACTTTCCAAAGCTGGTTTTACATATTTCTAAATGTGAGAATCTTATTCCACGTTTTCTTTCTTCCTTAGCTCCTCATGTGGTAATTGATCCAGGCCTGAAGGCAGGAACTGGGGAGGTCTGGCAAACCAAGGCATTTTCATCAGACAGCAGAGCACAGACAAGGTGTGAGGTGACCAGATGGAGTAAAGCAGAGTGTGCACTGGAACATCACAGGCAGTGAACTTGGAAGAGGAGGGAGGAGCCAGGTTAAGGTGGGCATTGGCGTTCAGACTGAGACATTTGAATGTGATTTGGAAAGTCAGTGTTCCCAAAGGCTGGTAAGGGTATTGGGGTTCGCCAGAGAAACAGAACCAATAGGATAGGATGCGTATACGCACACACGCACACAAGCACATAGACAAACACACACATACACAGACACACGCATAAAGACAGACAGACAGAGCAGTAGGAGTGGGGATTTATTTTGAGGAATTGGCTCCTGTGATTGTGGAAGCTGGCAAGTTCAGAATCTGCAGTCAGGCCAGCAGCCTGGAAATTCTGGCAGGAGTTGATGCTGCAGTCTCGAATCTGAAGGCAGTCTGGAGGCAGAACTTCTTCTTCAGGGGACCTCAGTCTTTTCTCTCAGGTCCTTCAACTGATTGGATGAGGCCCACACACATTGTAGAGGGTCACCTGCTTTACTCACAGTCGACTGATTTAAATGGTAATCGCATCTAAAAAACACCAGAACTGCAACATTGACTGGTGTTTGACCAAACGATGGGGCACCGTAGCCTAGCCAAGTTGACTCCTTAAAATTAACCATCACAGTCAGCACAGGTGATTTTCAGAGGCAGACAGATTAGTGTTTTTAAATCTGTATTATACACATTAATTTCATTCACATGAAACTTCTGATTTCACAGAAATTATCAGTTAGAACAAAGGTACATTTATTTAAGTAAAACAAAGTTGATTTAAAGAAAATAATTAAATAAATATTGGGCATAGACGGTCTATGGAATTTGATGAGTATATGAAGTTCGTATTGAAATGACCGAGATTAGAGAATGGTAAGCAACAGAGAAAGGCTATATTCCAACAAGGAAATGTCATAAGGAAGCAGGGTTTTAGGAAGATTAATTCTGCTGCCTTGAACAAAGACCACAGAGAGAAAATATTCATCAACAAATAATAAACGTGAAAATGTTCTCTCTTGCTATAGTTATAAAATAATGCATTTTCTTTTTTCTTTTTTTGTGAGGAAGATTGGCCCTGAGCCAACATCTGCCAATCCTGCTCTTTTTGCTGAGGAAGACTGGCTCTGGGATAACATCCATGCCCATCTTCCTCCACCCTACGTGGGACGCCGCCACAGCATGGCCTGACAAGCGGTGCATCGGTGCGCGCCCAGGATCCGAACCGGTGAAGCTTGGGCCACCGCAGTGGAGAGCACTCACTCAACCACTTGCGCCACCAGGCCGGCCCCAACGCATTTTCTAAAGATGCTAACTTTGCCATATTTTCTGAATGTAACTTTCCCAATTTGCTGTTGTTTTTTCAAAAAATTACTTATGCTACTATTTTTTTTTCTACAAATAGAAGTTTTAAATTTTATGTAATCTAGGCAGTTGGTCTTTTGTTTTATGACTTTTTAAAAGGATTTTTAAGCTTAAGAAGTCATCTTTGATTTTAAATTCACAGGTCTAATACCTTGTTTGAGTGGGCACTTGGAAAAAAATGTTTTCAAATATTTAACTTCTTAATGTATCTGGGATTTATTTTGTTAAATACTATGAGGGATGAGTCTAAATTAACTTTATTTCCCTCAAATTCCTACCCAGTTATTCCTGCACAAGTTAACAAATAGTTCTTCCTTTGTGATGATGTCACTTTTATTTTCTAACAAATTCTTAAATGGAACAAAATCAACTTCTGGACAATCTGTTCTGTGTTCTTTATCTATGTATTTTCTTCTTCTTTCAGTAGTGCCTTATTTTAATTATCATAGACTTACGATATGTTTAAATATCTAGTGTGGCTAGTCTCATCTCATAATCTTCATTCAAAATTTTCTTTGATAAACTTACTCATTTTTTCTTCCTGAGAACGTCACAATCTAGACTGTATAGCGAAATATTTTGCCTTTTCCTTCCCAATATTATACTCATTTCTTATTCTTACCTAAAAGCTTCAGCTAGGACCTTCATTATAATTTTGAGTAGGGGTAGTGAAAACAAGCCTTTCTGTCTTGCTCCTGCTTTCAGTGGTATGCTTCATTTTATCATAAAATTTTGTATTTGCTTTAGATACCCTCTATCAAGTAATAAAGGTTCCTTCTCTGACTAGCCTAGAAGTCATTTTGTTTTGCTTATTTTAAATCACAAATAGATGTTGACTTACATGTTTTTTAGCACTGTTGAGATGAACCAATGGTTTTTCCTCTAACTTTATAATGTAGTAAACTACATTAATAGATTTTCTAGCGTTCAACCATTATTGCATTCCTGGGATTAAGACTACTTGGTGATAATGAATTCAATCTGCTAATATTTTGCTTTGAGTTCTGTATTTATGTTCATAACACAGATTGGCCTATAGTTGTCATTTTGCCTGTGTGCAGCCAGTGTCAGTTTTGGTACCTCAACTATATAGAATGATAGCTGAGCTCGGATGATTTCCTTCTATTTGTTTACAGTAGGGATTAACTAGTTCTTAAGATTTGGAAGATTTAACATCCACAAAATAGTCCAGGCCTCGTATCTTCTGGAGGAGAGATTTTTTTGTTACCTTGTCCACTTCGTCTATGATTATAATTCTCCTTAGGGTTTCTACCACCTCTTGAAATGATGTTGGTAATTTATACTTTCCCTAGAAAAATTTCCCATTTCAAATAGATTTTGAATTTGTTATTTCAAGGTCAAAGATATTATACTTTTATAATTTTTTTCAGTATCCTCTGACCCTGCGGTTGAGTTCTCTCCCTTATTTCTAAAGTGTATTTGCATCTTTTCTCTTTTTTCTTGACCAGACTTACCAAAGGTTTCGTCTATTTCATATACTACTTCAAAGAAGTAGCTTTGGGTTTCATAGACAAAGTCCATTGTTTTGGTTTTTCTGTCTTTGTGTCATTAATTTATTATCTCTGTTCTTGTTTATTTTACTGCTTCTTTTCTCCATTACTGAGTTTTTAAATTTTTCCTATTTTCTAATAAGTGAATAGAGGCTATAATATTTCTTCTAAGTGTGGCTTTAGCCATAGTCAATAAATGTTCACTGTTAGAGCTTTCATCTTTGTTTATTTATAAATAGTTAATAGTTTCTGTCCTTATTTTCTCTTTAAACCAAGACTTATTTAGAAGAGTGTATCTTTTTTTTTGAAACAGCTATTAGGGCTAGAGGACTCTCCTTTTGTTGTTACTATTTAATTTTAGTGTATTTTGTTCAGAGAATATGAACTATGATTTCTGCTCTTTGGAATTTATGGAGGTTTTCCTAGTGGACTAAACAGGATCAAACTTTGTGTAAGTGTTCCATGCATATTTGAAAATAGTGTAAATTCCCTATTGATGAATATAAAGCTTATAAATATTTAAAATGTCTATATTATATATGTTATATCAGGATTATTAAATGTGTTTTACAATTCTGTCTCCGGATTTATTCATTTTTGAGAAAGTTGCATTAAATTCTCACACTATGATTATGGATTTATCCATTTCTCTTTGTAGTGCCATCATTTTTTTTCTTTATATTTCATAACTTTGTTCTTACATACAATTTCATGACTATTGAATGTTCTTGTCAAATTTTTTTGTATTAGTTTGCTGTGGGGATGTCACATGTTTTAACAGCATAAAGTTGGATTTTTTTTTTTATTTATCTACTCTGAAAGTCTTTTTCTTAAAGGGAGAATTTAAGCCATTTACATTTAGTGTGACTACTATGTGTTTGACTTATTTCTGGCAATCTATTTTTATGTTTTCTATTTATCATTCTTTTGCATTCAGTCTCTTTTTTGTTCTCTGCCTTTTATTGGATTAATCTAGTTGTTCCATTTTTTTACTCTTTTTTAAATGTTTAAAAATTTATGTGCCCTTTTTCTATTCTTAGGGATTTCTTTGACATTTTAATATTCACATTTAAATGTTTATATCTTATCAATGTCTAGAAATAATCAGTATCTCTATTATCCTGATCAAGGCAAGAATCTTAAGACATCTTCAGTTCTGCCCTCACCTTTGTTTCCTATTCTCTAATCCCTGTATTCCCACATTTATTACTTACAGGTTGGGATTTTAGTTCCATATTATTAACAATTGTTTCTATATTATGTGGCATAATTCTTTAGACTCAGCTATAACTTTAATGTTTTTTGGCCCACATCTTTCTCATTGCTGTATTCAATTTGTTTTTCTTACTGTTTTATAGCAATATGTTTGAGGATTACTTTCTTTCTTTTATTTATTTATTTTTTTTTGGCAAGGAAGATTAGCCCTGAGCTAAGATCTGTTGCCAATCCTCCTCTTTTTGCTGAGGAAGATTGGCCCTGGGCTAACATCTGTGCCTATCATCCTCTACTTTATATGTGGGATGGGATGCTGCCACAGCATGGCTTGATAAGTGGGGCATAGGTCTGTGCCTGGGATCCGAACCTATGAACCCCAGCCACCAAAGTGGAGCACTCAAAAATAATCACTATGCCACTGGGCTGGCCCTGATGATTACTTTCGAAGAGGGTCTGTGACCATGTCCCAAAATGTCTTTATTTTGTCCTCTCACTGGAACACAAATTTCATTGGATATAGAATTTGAGGGACAAAATTGTTTGCTTTCAGTAATGGATAATGGTTAGCATTTTGGCTTTATGTACTAGTTACTGCTTTTTAAAAAACGAAAGGAAAAGTTTGTTAAATTCTCCTTCTTAGAAAAAGTTACTGAAATTGCTGTTTAACACATATAGGCCAACACATCTATGGTCAGCTAATTTTCCACAAGGGAGCCAAGAACATACAATGGAGAAAGGAAAGTCTCTTCAATAAATGGTGTTGGGAAAACTGGACAGCCACATGCAAAAGAATGAACGTAGACCATTATCTTAGACCATACACAAAAGTTAACTCAAAATGAATTAAAAACGAATGTAAGACCTGCATCCATGAAACTTCTAGAAGAAAACATAGGCTCTTTGACATTGGTCTTAGCAGCATATTTTCAAGTACCATGTCTGACTGGGCAAAGGAAACAATAGAAAAAAATAAACAAACCCTCGAATACGTCAAACTAAAAACCTTCTGCACAGCAAAGCAAACGATCAACAAAACGAAAAGACAACCTAACAACTGGGAGAAGATATTTGCAAACCATATATCTGATAAGGGGTTAATATCCAAAATATATAAAGAACTCATACATCTCAACAAAAGAAAAACTAACAACCCAATTAAAAAATGGGCAAAAGACCTGAACAGACATGTCTCCAAAGAAGATATACAGATGGCCAACAGGCACATGAAAAGAAGATCAACATCATTAACTATCAGGGAAATGCAAATCAAAACTACAATGAGATACCACCTCTCTCCCATCAGAATGGCTATAATTAACAAGACAGGAAGTGTTGGAGAGGATGTGGAGAGAAGGGAACTCTCATTTACTGCTGGTGGGAGTGCAAACTGGTGCAGCCACTATGGAAAACAGTATGGAGATTCCTCAAAAAATTAAGAAAAGAACTATATGATCCAGGTATTCCACTGCTGGGTATTTATCCAAAGAACATGAAAACACGAATTCGTAAAGATACATGCACCCCTGTGTTCATTGCAGCATTATTCACAATAGCCAAGACTTGGAAGCAACCTAAGTGCCCATCAAGGGACGAATGGATAAAGAAGATGTGGTATATATACACAATGGAATACTACTCAGCAATAAGAAATGATGAAATCCAGCCATTTGTGACAACATGGATGGACATTGAGGGTACAATGCTAAGTGAAATAAGTCAGAGGGAGAAAGTCAAATACCGTATGATCTCACTCATAAGTAGAAGATAAAAACAACGACAAACAATCACATAGAGACAGAGATTGGATGGGTAGTTACCAGAGGGGAAGGGAGGAGGGAGGAGGGTGAAAGGGGTGATTAGGCACATGTGTGTGGTGATGGATTGTAATGAGTCTTTGGGTGGTGAACATGATGTAATCTACACAGAAATCAAAATATAGTGATATACACCTGAAATTTATATAACGTTATAAACCCATGTTACCACAATAAAAATAAAAACACATATAGGAATTGTCTTTTTTCTTCTAATTTTACATGGAGTGAAGAAGCAAACAAACTGAAACTGAAAATGGGATTCATTCTTACAAATTCTTCTGTAAAATGAGTTCTAAGTACCGTTTGCTAAAGTGAAGAGATTAACAATAGAAAGGAGACTGCAAGAGCTTGACATGCAACTCTGATCCCTTTCTAAAAGCCTGGGAACTATATTCACTTTAGAAGGGGTCTGATTCAGCCTAAGGTAAAAATTGTTTTCTACAATAGTACAGTTGCTCAAATAATTTGCTCTTGGTAATAGGTAATGCTAGTAATAAGAAAACCAGAGCATACCAATGCATTTGTATTTCTTAAATTTTGCTCTAAAGTACTCTGTTGTTAATACAATAATTTGCCACTAGAAATTGTCACACTTTAGCATTTTAAAGAGAGCATTTTTTTTAGCGAAACATCTATTTATATAGAATTTTACTGCAATCTATGTTTTTAGTTACTCTAGTCAATGGAAAACTTAGTTATTGAAGTCACAAAACTTAATCTAAAAAATACCATTCACCACATAAGTTTCATGGGCTATTGTAAAGAAGGAAATAAAATCTCTGAATGACTAGTTTTACACACTGAAATCTGTAAAATGAAAGAGAACATTTTTTTCCTCCCTCTACTCTTCTCACCACCATCTCCTTCCTCAAATTTCTCTCAGATTTCCTTAAATTTCCTTCTCATTGGAAAGGGAGAGAACTAACTTCACAGAATCTTATTCAAACCAAGGAGAAGAATTCATTACTCATATTTCAAATCTTCTGCTGAAAGCGTGTGCCTTTTAGATCACCCACACCATTCCTCACCAGCACAGCCTCTTGAATGACTAACAGAATCCAAAATAGAATGCACAAATCATAACTGCTATAAGGTCACAAAGAAGAAACTTTGTATGGCAAAATTTTATTAGACAAATTAATCAAGGAATGTTAATGTGGCTAGTTATCTTTGGCTACAAAAGGGGGTGAGTGGGAGGGGCAGCGAAGTTAAAGGGACTCTACAGCCATTTTCTGTATATTTTTGTATTATTAAAACTTTTACAATGAGAATATAATCATACATAATTTTGTAATATTAAAAAAATAAGGCAAATATCACAAACAAACAGAATATTAACGATGAAAGGACCATTAGAAATGACCTAGTCCCAAATCCCTCAGTTGGGATGAAACTGAAACTAGAGAACGTAAGTGATATACCCCAGGTCACAGGGTAACCCAGTTTCTATCTCCTAACCTCCATTTAAAGGAGGGAGGGGGGAACAGTGCAGAGCTGCTCTGACAACAGGCATCCTCCCTTGAGAAAACGAGATGCCAGGTCCTGAGTTAATCCAGAAACCATATAGGAAAGCTTTTGCTCATATACTGGGGGAAGTAAGAAAATACGCCCAAACCAGGGGAGATGGGTTGGGGAAAGGTACAGATTCAAGTCATAGAGTTGATCTAAAGATTTGGAATCTAGGCTATAGGAACCAGTCAAGACATCGGCATCAAATGGGACCAACTGGTTGCCTCCAATAACTCCAGAGACGGAGCTTTTCCTTAGTGAGTTTCTTTAGTGGATCACTTGCTTATAAACAGCAAGAGGGGTAGGGTGGCAGCTGACAGCAGAGCTGGCTAGAATACAAGAACTACATGTGGAATTCTAGTTTAAAGGTCTTTGCACTACTCCATCATATGTCAAATACCAGTGGTCAGAATTTCTTATGCCTAGCTGTGAGCGATGCAAAAGCAGATATAAAAAGTTACAGACCTGTGGGTAAAAACAGCTAAAATCCTTCAACGGGAGCTAAAAGCAAGCACTACCGGCTATATTTTCTTATATTCCTGCAACCTAGCAATATTATTTTCATGTGCCTGGTTCCCAGGCAATCTTTCAGTCCACTATTTGGCAGGGTCCAAAAAAACAGTGTGTTTCAGGGGAACTCAGAAGAGATGAAAAAATTTAAGGATCTTGGCACAAATTGTTCTGGTAACCATCATCACTTCTAGTCATGTACCCATACTCTTCTCAGACAGAAAAACAAAACGATGTCTTATAGGACAATAAAATAATACCATAAAATTATAAATACCAAAGTAAATTGAAATTCAAGTTTCACATTTACTGAAAGTCTAAACAAACTTCTCGATAATTAATCTCCGAAATGTATAAATCTGCTGCAGACATGTGCACATAAATTATAAAAAGAACGTTGGTATGCAATTTGATTCAAAGTGCTTTTTAGTAAAGTGCATAATGATGCATGCTGAGGAGATGCAGGTATATTTAATTGGATATAATTAAAATAATGATGTGTGTTTAAAATAATGATATATTAAAAAATTTTAAATGTAAGTGGCTGAAGAACCTGTAATAAAAAGTCAAAGCAGTAACTGCTTTTTGATTACCTGATTATTCACAGAGCTAATAATACTTTCATTTAACAAGTAATGCAGTAACGCTGTAATAATGCCACACTGGAGGGATTCAGGGAGCCCTGATGATGATGTGGGCCTTTGCTTCCCCTCTTTAGAGTGTGTTGCACCCTGCAGATACCTTCTCATGCCAACTCCCTTCGTCAAAAAGAATTTTCTCCAAGATAGGTAAAATGTTGACAATTGGTAAAGCTGGGCAATGGATACATGAGGTCCAGTGTATTTTTGCTCTCTCCTTCGGTATATGTTTAAATGTTCTTTTACTAATGAAGAAAACAGAAGTCTCTCTCTATGGTTAAATACAGGTTCTATAATGTTTGATAATTTTGCTTCTTCCCAATACAAAGGACATAACTTATTAATGTTCTGCTACATGAGGCCTAGAAATTCCCTTCAAATAAGTGCACAAATAGCAGATAAGTGTACATTTCTTAGCCCTGGTTAGGTAATGACCCCTGTAAAGATTGCTTTTTATCTCAGCTGTCTCCCACCACCTTGAGTTATTCTTTGGTCTCCTTCCTTGTCCTTCACCATTCTTCCCGCTTCAAGTTGAATTGATGAGTCATATCTGTCTCATCCATGCACCGGGATTTCTCAGATGAGCATCGGATGAGCTACTCTACTGCCCAAACATCTCGTTATCTTCCGTCTTCTACTGCCCTGCTGTGACCTCAAACCGAGCTCTGTTCAACTCCCTGCAGGGTTGTATGGGCAGTGTCCTTGAACTTCAAGCTCTATAACTCATGATCTCGAGAGAGGCAAATGGCTTGGTTGATTTCTTTTATTCCTGCTTATATGATTAAGCTTCTATGCTCAAAAGGGGAAACTAGGGTACATTTATAACATTTCTTAAGGATAAAAACCATATTATATAAACTCTGTATATTTCCTCCCTTACTTTTTATGTTTAACAATTGATAGATTGTAACCATGTTTTCACTAGTTTGACATAGATATTCTGGACTTTTGAACTATCACTCTCAAAATATGTCAATTCCTTACATCTAAAAAGTGATCATGAAGCAGGAGTATCTTCTTTGCAGAAACACACATAGAACATCCAGAAAACAACATACATTGGAAATAAAGATCAATATTTTTTTGGCATTATTTTGTTTTATATCAATTCAATTTCAACTAATATCGACTATGATACCAAGCTTTTGATTATTCAATGGTGATGATCCAGTTTATGAATTGCACCCATCTTCTATTCCTGTTTTTGTTCTGTCCATCTTTTCATTACTTTATTACTCTATAGCAATATCAACTTTAATAAACAAGAGGCAAAGAAATAAAGGTAGAAAAAATTCAGGCTAATCTATTGTACTCATTTTAGCATCTCTCCAATAAGACTGTTTGGAGGGAAACCTGAAACTATTGACCAAAATGAAATCTCTGGAATTCGAAGACCCCTGCAGTTACTCTTCTCCCAGTGCTAAAAGCAATGAGGAATTTGTTTTCGTATCCCAACTTTAGCAAGATAACCATGAAATCCAATTCTCAAATATTGTGACTGAGTTTTTATAAGATTTTCCAGCTAACACGGTTTATATAAACAAGTACACTGCGAGTATCTAGCACTCAGCTGGATGTCTGACAGATCATAGTCTATATCCCACAAGAGTGTCTGTATTTGAATCCTTACATGTTATGTCTCAAAAGGCAGTTGAAAATATAATTAATTAAAAATTTAAAAATTTAGAAATAATCTTAAACAATAAAAATAAATTTTAAAAAGATAGTTAAGTCTTTTCTCAGCAAGTTTCAACATTGACAGATTAGTTTCCTTAACATTTCTCCCTGCTCCTTCTCATTTCCTTCTCGCTCACCCGCTATCACTGACCCAGATCTCCACCACCAGATTGTACATGGCAGAGAATGGGGAAACACATGGCGAACAAGGAAGGGTGAGGAAGGATGAAAAGAGCCAACAGAAACTCTTACCGGGGCCAGGGTTTGGAGACTGTGCCGCCAGCTAAACACAAAGCAGCCAAATTATTTGTTTTGCAGTTAGTGGAATTTTCTTCTTCAACGTCAAGAGGCGGGAGCCAAACTTTAGAAAGTCACAGTTTTCCCAAGACTTAAAAGAAAGATAGCCTTGATCATGCACATATTCTTGGAATGCTTCTAGGTTAGAACTGATATTCTTCCACTGGAGGGATTTATAGGCCAAAATGCAATCAAGCTTAGGAGCTCCTGGCTCCAGCTAGCACTGCAAATGAGGTAAATACAAATTTCCAAATTACATCTTCAACCTGCCAATACATTCTCTGCAACTGACCTCCCCCACTGCCCCCACACTGAGATGCAAATAACTACTCCATATTCCTTGAGGTATTGTAATCTAAGATTCTCTAAATTTCTAAAGGAAAAGGAAAGGTATGTAGAGGTCAAAATATGTAAGGTGTTACATGTCATGCCAAAAAATATGACTTTCCCTTTAGGGAGAGCTATGAAAGGTTTTTAAGAAGCATAAAGATAAGACTAGATTTATTTTAGAAAGATAGTTCTGAAGATGCCAATTTCTTCCAATTAATATATAAATTTAATAAAATCAGCATAAAAATCTCAATAATTTTTTTTGAAACAATAAAATGACGCTAATTTTTTTTCTTTTGCTTTTGGCCTAATTAACTTTTTTTTAAATTATTTTATTGAGGTCATATTGGTTATATGTAATTTCAGGTGTACATTATTATATATTAGTTTCTGTATAGGCTGCATCATGCTCACCACCAATACTCCAGTTTTTCTCTTTTTTTCAATTATTTTATTGAGGTCATAATGATTTATAACATTGTGTAATTTCAGGTGTACATTATTATTTATCAGTTTCTGTATAGACTGCATCATGCTCACCACTAATAGTCTAATTTTTATCCGTCACCATACATGTGCCCCCTTACCCCTTTCGCCCACTCCTCAACCCCCTTCCCCTCTGGTATCCACTAATCTGTTCTCTTTATACACGTGTTTGTTTATCTTCCACATATGAGTGAAATTACGTGGTGTTTGTCTTTCTATGTCTGGCTTATTTCACTTAACAACATACCCTCAAGGTCCATCTATGTTGTTGCAAATTGGACGATTTTGTCTTTTTCTATGGCTGAGTAGTATTCCATTGTGTGTGTGTGTATATATATATATATATATATATATATATATATACACACACACATATTTCACATCTTCTTTATCCATTCATCAGTTGCTGGGCACTTGGGTTGCTTCCACGTCTTGGCTGTTGTGAATAAGGCTGCAATGGACATAGGGGTACATAAGTCTCTTTGAATTGTTGATTTCAATTTCTTTTGATAAATACCCAGTAGTGAGATAGCTGGATCATGTGGTATTTCTACTTTTAATTTTTTGAGAAATCTCCCTACTCTTTTCCATAGTGGCTGTACCAGTTTGCATTCCCACCAGCCGTACATGAGAGTTCCCTTTTCTCCACATCCTCTCCAACATTTGTTATTTTTTATCTTGGTAATTATAGCCATTCTGACAGGTGTAAGGTGATATCTCGTTGTAGTTTTGATTTGCATTTCCCTGATGATTAGTGATGTTGAATACCTTTTCATTTGCCCAATGGCCATCTGTATATCTTCTTTGGAAAAATGTCTGTTCATATCCTCTGCCCATTTGTTGATCTGGTTGTTTCTTTTTTTTGTTGTTGAGTTATCTGAGTTTTTAAATATATTTTGGAAATTAACACCTTGCTGGATATATGATTTGCAACTATCTTCTCTCAGTTGGTGCGTCGTCTTTTCGTTTTGTTCCTGGTATCCTTTCCCTTGCAGAAGCTCTTTAGTCTGATGTAGTCACATATTTTTTCTGTTTCCCCTGCCTAAGTAGCTATGGTATTCAAAAAGATACTGCTAAGACCAATGTCAAAGAGTGTACTGCCTATATTTTCTTCTAGGAGTTTTATGGTTTCAGGTCTTACATTCAAGTCTTTAATCCATTTTGAGTTAATTTTTGTGTATGGTGTAAGACAATGGTCTACTTTCATTCTTTTGCAAGTGGCTGTCCAATTTTCCTAACACCATTTATTGAGGAGACTTTCCATTCTCCATTGTATGTTCCTGGCTCCTTTGTCAAAGATTAGCTGTCCATAGATGTGTGGTTGTATTTCTGGGCTTTCAATTCTGTTCCATTGATCTGTGTGTCTGTTTTTTGTGCCAGCACCATACTGTTTTGATTACTATAGTGTTGTAGTATATTTTGAAGTCAGGGATTGTGATGCCTCCAGCTTTGTTCTTTTTTCTCAGAATTGCTTTGGCTATTCGGGGTCTTTTGTTGTTCCATATAAATTTTAGGATTCTTTGTTCTACTTCGGTGAAGAATGTCATTGGGATTATGATTGGGATTGCATTGAATCTGTAGATTTCTTTAGGTAGTATGGACATTTTAACCATGTTTATTCTTCCAATCCATGTGCACAGGATATCTTTCCATTTCTTTATGTCATCTTCGATTTCCTTCAATGATGTCTTATAGTTTTCAGTGTATAGGTCTTCTACCTCCTTGGTTAAATTTATTCCTGGATATTTTATCCTTTTTGTTGTGATTGTAAATGGGACTGTATTCTTGACTTCTCTTTCTGCTAGTTCGTTACTATAGAAATGCAACTGATTTTTCTATGTTGATTTTGTACCCTGCAACTTTGCTGTAGTTGTTGATTATTTCTAATAGTTTTCTGGTGGATTCTTCAGGGTTTTCTATATATAGAATCATGTCATCTGCAAACAGTGAGAGTTTCACTTCTTCCTTTCCAATTTGGATACATTTTGTTTAATTTTCTTGCCTAATTGCTCTGGCCAAAACTTCCCGTACTATGTTGAATAGAAGTGGTGAGAGTGGGCACCCTTGTCTTGTTCTTGTTCTCAGAGGGATGCCTTTCAGTTTTTTACCATTAAGTATGATATTGGCTGTGGGTTTGTCATATATGACCTTTATTATGTTGGAGTACTTTCCTTCTACATACATTTTATTGGGAGTTTTTATCATAAATGGATGTTGGATTTTGTCAAATGCTTTCTCTGCATCTATTGAGATGATTATGTGATTTTGACTCCTTATTTTTTTAATGTGTTGTATCACATTGATTGATTTGCGGATGTTGAACCATTCCTGCGTCCCTGGAATAAATCCTACTTGATCATGGTGTATGATTATTTTAATGTATTGCTGTATTCAATTTGCTAATATTTTGTTGAGGATTTTTGCATCTATGTTCATCAGCAATATTGGCCTGTAATTTTCCTTTTTTGTGTTGTCCTTGTCTGGTTTTTGTATCAGGGTAATGTTGGCCTTGTAGAATGAGTTAGGAAGCGTTCCATCTTCTTCAATTTTTTAGAATAGTTTGAGAAGGAAAGACATTAAATCTTCTTTGAATGTTTGGCAGAATTCTCCAGAGAAGCCATATGGTCCTGGACTTTTGTTTTTTGGAGGTTTTTGATTACTGTCTCAATCTCTTTACTTGTGATTGGTCTATTCAGATTCTCTATTTCTTCTTGATTCAGTTTTGGGAGGTTGTATGATCCTAAGAATTTATCCATTTCTTCTAGGTTATTTAATTTGTTGCTGTATAACTTTTCATAGTATACTCTTATAATCTTTTGCATTTCTGTGGTATCTGTTGTAATTTCTCCTCTTTCATTTCTAATTTTATTTACTTGAGCCTTCTATCTCTCTCTCTCTCTTTTCTTTCTAATGTTGAGGAAGATTCGCTCTGAACTAACATCTGTGCCCATCTTCCTCTGTTTTGTATGTGGGTTGCCACCACAGCATGGCTGACAAGTGGTGTAGGTCCAAGCCTGGGATCTGAAAACCCACGAACCTGGGCTGCTGAAGCAGAGCGTGTCAAGCTTAACCACTATGCCATGGGGCAGACCCCCCTTCTCTCTTTTTTGATTAGTGAGTCGGGCTGAGCGTTTGTCAATTTTCTTTATCTTCTCAAAGAACCAGCTCTCAGTTTCATTGATCCTTTCTACTATTTTTTTAGTCTTTATTTCATTTATTTCTGCTCTAATTCCTATTATTTCTTTCCTTATACTGACTTTGGGCTTTGTTTGTTCTTCATTTTCTAATTCTTTTTGGTGTAATTTAAGATTACTTATTTTAAATTTTTCTTGTTTCTTGAGGTGGGCCTGTTTGCTATAAATTTCCCTCTTAGTACTTCTTTTGCTGCATCCTGTAAGAATTGGTACGTTATGTTTTCATCTTCACTTGTCTCCAGGTATTTGTGTGTGTGTGTGTGTGTGTGAGGGAGATCAGCCCTGAGCTAACATCCATGCTAATCCTCCTCTTTTTGCTGAGGAAGACCAGCTCTGAGCTAACATCTATTGCCAATCCTCCTCCATTTTTTCTTCCCCAAAGCCCCAGTAGATATTTGTATGTCATAGTTGCACATCCTTCTAGTTGCTGTATGTGGGACGCAGCCTCAGCATGGCCGGAGAAGCAGTGCGTTGGTGTGCACCCAGGATCTGAACCCGGGCTGCCAGTAGCAGAGTGTGTGCACTTAACAGCTAAGCCACCAGGCCAGCCCACTCCAGGTATTTTTTGATGTCTTCAGTGATCCAGTGGTTGTTCAGTAGCATGTTGTTTAGTCTCCACATATTTATGACTTTCTCAGCTTTTTTCTTGTAGTTGATTTCTAGTTTCATAGCATTATGGTCAGAAAAGATGCTTGATATGATTTCAATCAAAGTTATTGAGGCTTTCCTTGTTTCCCAACATATGGTCTATCTTAGAGAATGTTCCACGTGCAGTTGAGAAGAATGTGTATTCTGCTGTTTCGGGATGAACTATTCTATATATATCTATTAAGTCCATCTGTTCTAGTGTTTCATTTAAGTCCACTGTTTCCTTGTTGACCTTCTGCCTGGATGATCTATCCATTGATGTAAGTGGGATGTTGAGGTCCCCTACTATTATTAGGTTACTGTCAATTTCTCCCTTTAGGTCTGTCAATAGTTTTTTTATATACTTTGGTGCTTCTGTGCTAGGTGCCTATATATTAATAAGTGTTATGTCCTCTTTGTGGAATGTCCCTCTTTTCATGATATACTGCCCCTCTTTGTCCCTCATTATCTTTTATATCTTCAAGTCTGCTTTGTCTGATATAAATATGGCTACTCTTGCTTTCTTTTGCTTGCCATTTGCTTGGAGTGGCATATTCCATCCCTTGACTCTGAGCCTATGTTTGTCTTTAGAGCTGAGATGTGTTTCCTGGAGACAGCATATTGTTGGGTCTTGTTTTTTAATCCATCCAGTCACTCTGTCTCTTTTGATTGGTGAATTCAATCCATTTATATTTAGAGTGATTATTGATATATGAGGGCTTAATACTGCCATTTTATCTCTTGTTTTCCAGTTGTTCTATATTTCCATTCTTTCTTTTTCCTTGTATTTCTGACTTTCATTTCAGTTTCATGGTTTTCTCTGATGGACTTCTCAGTTTTCTCTTTATTTGTTATTTGCAACTCTGCTCTGATTTTCTGTTTAGTGGTTACCATTAGGTTCATATAAAGCATCTCATAGATGAGACAGTCCATTTTCTGATAGTCTCTTATCTCCATTAGACTGAGCCTGTTCCATCCCTTTCCTCTTCCCATTCTGTGTTACTGTTGTCATAAATTATTCTTTTTTGTGTTGTGAGTTTGTGACTAAATTGAAGTGTTTATACTTATTTTGGGTGCTTTCTTTCCCTTTATCTTGTATGTTTTAATTGTTTGCTAACCTATTCTGACACAGGGCTGTAATTTTCTGATTTTGTCTGTCTATTTATCTCCTTACTCAAAGCTTTGTAAATCTTTGCCTTTCTGTTTCAGGTAGGAGTGCTTCCTTCATCATTTCTTGTAAGAGATGTCTAGTGGTGATGATCTCCCTCAGCTTTTGTTTATCTGGGAAATCTCTTATTTCTCCATCACACCTGAAGGATAATTTCACTGGATAGAGTATTCTTGGCTCATAGTTTTCATCTTTCAGTATTTTGAATATATCATTCCATTCTCTCTTAGCCTGTAAGATTTCTGCTGAGAAATCTGCTGAAAGCCTGATAGGGGTTCTTTTGTAGGTTATTTTCTTCTGCCTTGCTGCCCTTAATATTTTTTGTCATTGACTTTTGACAGTTTTAATATTATATGCCTTGGGGGAGGTCTTTTTGCACTGATGTAATTTAGGAGTTCTACTGGCTTTGTGTACTTGTATGTCTAGTTCCTTGCTCAGGTTTGGGAAGTTCTCAGCTATTATTTCTTTGAACAAGCTCTCTGCTCCTTTCCCCACTTTCTTCTCCCTCTGGGATACCTATAATCATTATGATACTTTTCCCAATTGAGTTGGATAGTTCTTGAAAAATTTCTTCATTCTTTTGAAATCTTAGTTCTCTTTCCTCCTCTACCTGAAACATTTCTAGATCTCTATCTTCTAGGTCACTTATTCTCAGCTCCATAAGGTCTGCTCTATTTTATATGGTTTCTACATTATTTTTTATCTCATAAATTGTGTTATTCATATGCATATTTTCTGTATAGTTGTTTTTAAGGGCTTCAATCTCTTTGGTGAGGTATTCCTTCTGTTCATTAATTTTGTTCATGATCTTATTGAACTGTCTATCTGTGTTTGCTTGTAATTCATTGAGTTTTTTGTTTTTGTTTTTGTTTTTGTTTTTTGGTGAGGAAGTCTAGCCCTGAGCTATCATCCATCACCAATCCTCCTCTTCTTGCTGAGGAAGATTGGCCCTGGGCTAACAAACATGCCCATCTTCCTCTACTTTATATGTGGGATGCCTGCCACAGCATGGCTTGATAAGTGGTGCATAGGTGTGCGCCTGGGATGCGAACTTGCAAACCCAGCCTGCTGAAGTGGAGCATGCAGACTTAACCATTACGCCAACAGGCCAGCCCTCTCGTTGAATATCTTAATGACAACTATTATGTATTCTCTGTCATTTAGATTGTAGTCTTCTGTGACTTCAGATTTGGTTTCTGAAGACTTGTCATTTTCCTTCTGTTCTGCAGTGTTACTATAGTTCTTCATGGTGTTTGATGACTTGATGCTCTGCCAGTGCCTTTGTGGTAGTATCTGGTCACAGATTCCACCTACCATTGCTGAGGGGGGGAAGTCAGGGGCTGTTTTTTCTGTTTCCACCCCATCAGCTTCTAGTTGTGCCGATTGGGCTACTCTGCATTTGTTTGGGCTGGCTGCAGCAGCTTGGTGGGTCACGGTCACATGGGCAAGGCTGCTGCATTCAGTCGGTTGGTCATGCTAGCACAGGCAGGGCACCTTCGTGAGGGCCAGCCACTGCATTTGGCAGGTGGGAGTGTTGTCCTCTCGAGTGGGGATGCTGTGCTCAGTGGGCAGGTGGATTGTTCTCCCTCATTTGCGTGGGGCCATAGCCGCTCAGCAGGTCATGCTCAAAAGGGCGGGGAGACTTCATGCAGGCTGGGCACTGCACTCAGCGGGCGGGATGCCTTCTTAGGATCTGAGCCACCACCACTTGGTAGGGAGTATTCACATAGGCATGGCCACTGTGGCACTGTGGACATGACCACAGGCCTGGCTACCACTCAAAAAGTGTTCATATGTGGACCACACTGTCCCCACCTCCACTCACAGTAGCACCTGCTGCTGTGTGAGTATCCATGTCCTGGATTGTTGCTGCCAGGGAGGAGGAGGGGTCCGCTCCTTTAGTTTTACTGCTTCCCGGGGCTCCAGTACACCCACCTTCAGATGTATAGCTGCATGGGTCTCTCAGGCATCCTATTGTGTTGTGTAGGGAATCTTCTTTTGGTTAATGGATGTCCATTTGGATGTAACTTAGAGGGTAGGGACAAAGGGAACGACTCACTCCGCCATGATGCTGACATCACTCCCTCAAAATGATGCTAAGTTTTATTTGAAAAACAAAATGTGGGGAAAAAAGTAAATCTATGCCACACACACACAAAAAAAGTAAATAAATAAATAAGGAGCAAAGAGGAAGACTTGGCCTATCAAATATTAAAACCTATTAGAAAGGTACTAGATTCAAAACAACAGAGTATTTTTGCTAGAATTTATAGCCAGGTTGATGGAATAGAATAGAAATCCCAAAAATAGACCCAAAGTTATATGAGTTTAGTGTATGACAGAGTACTGGCACCTCAAATCATTGGAGAAAAGTAGGATTAAACTATAAATAATATTGGGAAAGATGGCCAAACATTTTAGGAAAAATGAAGTTCATTTTTCACCGTTGTCTCATATCTCATGCCCCAAAATTTCCAATTAGAAACAATTATAAATAGCGAAGCCACAAAAATATTAAAAGAAATTACATGTGATCAAGAGTTCCATTTCAAGTAAATTTTTCCTAAGAAAGTGAGACAGAAAGAGATATAAGTAGATAAATATACAAAGATGTTCAATACAATATCATTCATAAAAGCAAAATAACCTGAATGGCTTTCAAAAGGAAATTATTTGAGGAAATTATAGTACATCCATAAAATGGAATAATATAAAGCCACAAAAAATGATGTATATGTGTATTTATTCATTTAGAAAAATATTCACAATCTATTAAATGAAAAGGCAGATCACCAAACAGAATTATAATCTAATTTGTGTATATGTGTGTATAATCAGACAAGAAAGTCTAGAAGGATACATGCTGGGTTTTCACTAGGTGATAGGATTTGGCTGTATAACAATAAGAAAGTATTACTTTTGTAGTGGAGATAAAACATAAAATAGTTTGTATTTTGGGAAAAAAAATAAGATTAGGTCTGGCAGTAGTCTGAAATGAGGCTGGAGTAAGAAGACTAATGATAAGTTGGGAGGCTGCTGCAAAAGTCCTGGTGATAGCAGATGAGAACCTGATGAGAGACAAGGACAATGAATTGGAATCTGAGAAATATTTGAGTGGTAGAAACAGCAGGACTTGGCGATCAGCTGGGCTTTTGTTACTGGGTTGTCACTTAGTATGCCTATAACTTAAATGAATAAGTGAATCATTAATAAAGAAGGAGCATACCACTGCAGGGTACGGCAGGTGGGCAAGCCAATAGATTTACCCATAGATGTAAACTGCAGGACATTATGGAAGAGCTGTCCAGCAGACAACTGGAAAAAAGAGGCTGCAAATTGAGACATGGAGTTTATTAGTAGGAAGGGATTGGTGGAAACCATAATCACGGTTTATACAAGCATCTGTAATTCTCCAGGGAAAATGACCACTGGGTTCACACTGGTTCTAGAGCTTTTATCCCACTAGACTACATTTTCCAAATAACATGGGATTTTATTTCCTGAAATCCTAATCATCGAAAGCTCCTGTATCATTAGGACTCCTGCTCTATCATAGTCTGGATTAAGTAACTGCCAGTCCCTGCTTTAAATCTTCCAGTGGTTTCCCATTTCATTTAGAACAAAATCCAAACTTTTAGCCAAGATCTACCAGCCCTACATGATCTAGACTGATGTTATCTGACAGCATTTCCTGTCACTTTCCCCATTACTTACTGTGATCTTGCCATTCTGGTCTTCTTTCTGATCCTTGAACACTTTCTCATTTCAGGGCTTTGCACGTGCTCTTCCCTTTGCCACAAAGTTTCTTCCTGGGCTTGTCTCATGACTGGCTCCTTCTTATCTTTCAGATCTCAGCTCAAATGTCACCCTCATCAAAGGGCGTTCCCTAAATCCCATTTTTAGGAATGACTCTCCCCTATATACTGCCACTCTGTCACATCACACATCATATTTCCTTCACAGAACTTAACTCTACTCAACATTATTTTGTTGTTTATTGTCAACAAATAAGAATGTAATTCTTCTAGAATGTAAGCTCCATAAGAGAGACCATGTCAATCCAGCACCTATAATAGAGCCCAACACACAGCAGGCTTTCAAATATTTGTGGAATGATATACTGTGGAATGAATGAAGGATTGAGGTATTGACGTATACTACAGTAAACAGCACTAGATTTGCAATCAGAAGACCCAAATGCAATATAACCTTGGCTAAGTCAACCTAGATTTCCATATTTCTAAAATGTGGCCAAAAATGTTTACCTTGTCTTTTTATTAGAGTTTTCATGAGACTTCAGTTCTTTATTCGTTCATTCATCAATAAATGTTTCCCAAGTATTTTCTCTGGGCTAGGCACTGGGTTAGTTGCTGTGTTCAGAGCTATGAATGAGTCTAGTCTAATGGCTGAAACAGCCACATTTAGAGGCAGTTACGAATGGTACAGCTGTTATCAAAAAGATGAAGCACAGGGTCCCATAAGAGCATGTAGGCCAGGTACCAAATCTGTCCTCAGGGGATCAAGGAAGAGTGACTAGCAGTAGAAATCAACCTGGCAAGGAGAAGGCTGGGGAGGTGGGTAGGTAGAGAAAGAGAACGTAGTCTAGACAGAGGGAACAATATGTGGAAAGGCCCAGAGGCAAACAAGGACAAGGCATATGGATGAACTGCATGTCATTCAGTACAGCTGACATTAGAAAAAGGGAGTGGTGGCAAAATTCAAGGCTAGAGCTCTAAAGAGAATCCAGGTCATGATGGGCCTATGCATCAGCATGGACAGTTTAGAGAATTTTGGCAGGACCAAAGCAAAGGAGGCAGTGGTGAACTGGGGAGGTTGATTAGGGCAGCCAGAGGTGAGTCTAGAAACAAGGAGAAGCCTAGAGGGGGCTTTTGATGTCATGTTAAGGGGTCAGACCCTACACTTAGGGTGATAGAGAGAGCTACTAAAAAGCTTTAAGCTTGGGCAATGGCCACTCCAGCACGGAGAAAAATTGGAGGGACACAAAATAAAGGATTCGGAATTGTTCATTAAACCAAGAGAGAAGTAATGGGTAGTTTGAATTAAAAGTGATGAGGGGGGCTGGGGCCGGCCCCAAGGCCTAGTGGTTAAGTTCAGCACTCTCTGCTTTGGCGGCCTGGGTTTGGTTCCTGGGCGCAGACCTATAACACTCATTGGCGGCCATGCTGTGGTGGCGACCCAAATGCAAAACAGAGGAAGATGGGCACAGATGTTAGCTCAGGACAAATTTTCCTTAAGCAAAAAGAGGAAGATTGGCAACAGACGTTAGCTCAGGGTGAATCTTCCTCAGCAAAAAAAAAAAAAGGGAGGCGAGTGATGGATCAAAGAGACAAGTTCAAGATATACTTAGGAGACAGATTTGATGTGACTGTCAAACCTCGTTTCTGGGGGCATCAGGATGTTGAGGGATTCCACTGATAAATCTTTCACAATGTCCGTCTTTTCCTAACTCAGTGAAAAGATAATAATTATTGCATAGGATTTCCTTAATATTAAGCTTTTCTATAAATTTTTCTTAAATTTTAGATTCTGTTTCTGCTTATTTATAACCACCTGGCTCAAGCGAGATTTCTGTGCTTAATAATTGTTTGATACTGGGGTCTCCAGGAGGTAGACTCTAAGATAGAGTTTAGCATGCAGGATGTTCAGTAAGGACTGTCTTTGGATCAACACTAGTGGAAAGGAAGTGGAAGCAGAATCAGGTGAGGCAGAGATGAAGTGCAATAAGGGCCCAATGACAGCCTTGGACAACCCCACAAGGAGCTCCGGAGCTAAAACGCCTGCCAGAGTTGTCCCGTGCTGGACTGCAAGGGCCAGGCAGGCCTTTACATCCATCTCAATTAGTGGTCGGATGTGAGGCACCCCGAGAAGGGTGTAACCTTGGGCAAGGCAGTTTTCTGCAGGTGAGGCAACAACTAAAGGTTGTCTGCAGACCGCATATCCAGCAGCTGGGTCAATAACTTCTTAAGGATGGATCTGAGCAGTGCACCTCCATGTCACAAAGTGATTATAAGTGTGTTACTTCAATATATAAAGACCCTTGGAAGACACCTTGACAGCCAAGAAATATGCCACTCTGAGCAAGTGTGAGACCTTCTTCCCTCCCCACCCCACCAATTTTTTTTTTTTTTTTTTTTTTGGTGAGGAAGATTTGCCCTGAGATAACATCTGTGCAAATCTTCCTCTATTTTGTGTTTGGGTCACTGCCACAGCATGGCTGACAGGTGGTGTAGGTCTGCACCTGGGATCTGAACCCATGAACCTGGGCCACCGAAGTGGAGCACACCGAACTTAACCACTACACCATGGGGCCAGCCCCCTCTTCCCTTCTTTTTTTAACAAACATTAATTGAGCACATTTTTTGTGTCAGGCACAGTGTTAGGCATTGGGTTAAAGGTGAACAACACAGAAATGGCTGTCATGGAAATTATAACATAATGAGAAAAATGGTTTTTAAAAAAAGAAAAATATTGTACAATTAAACAAAGTACTTTCCCATAGAGATAAGCGTGCTAAAGAAAATGAATGGGGTGAGTAACTGAGAGGAGTCTCATTATACAGAGTGCCCAGGGAAAGCCCTTCAAGAGACCACCTACATTCCTTGGCTCGTGGCTCCTGCATCTTCAAAGTCTGCATCACGGCATCTTCTCTCTTCTCTGACCTCTGCTTTCATCTTATGTCTTCTCACTCTAACTCTACTCTTCCTGCCCCCTTCATAAAAAGAGCCTGTGATTTACATCAGGCCCACACAGATAATCCAGGATTATCTCCCTATTGCAAAATCCTTAACCTAATTACATCTGCAAAGTTCCTTTTGCTATGTAATACAACATAGTCACAGGTTCTGGGCATTAGAGTGTAGACAGCCTTGGGGGTCACTATTCAGCCTTCCACACTCAATTTCCTCATCTTTAAAATGAGTATAAGGGAGAAGTCAAGATGGCGGCGTAGGCAGACTCTGAACTCACCTCATCCCACGGACACAGCCCATTTACAACTACTCATGGAAAAATTACCCCTGAGACAGAACTGAAAACTGGATAAGAGGAGCTCCTGCAATAACGGACAATCCTAACTGAGGTAGAAGAGGCAGAAACTCCCTTCTAGAAAGGAAAAACGCTGTCTTCACAAGCCACAGCACCTCACAGCCGCCCAGGAGCAGCCCACAGGTCCGCAGCCCTCCCTGGAGGTGCAGAGCCCTGAGCCAGGAGCGCCCCGCTGTGGGCATTTTTGGACCCAGCACAATCGAGACGAGTGGCATAATATCTGACTTTGCCTGCTACTAAAACATTGGGGAATACCCCCAGAAAAGCTGGTTCACAAAGACATTAAAACCTGCTCTTAAAGGGCCCACACGCAAACTCACCCGTTTCAGAAAGCAACCTAAAATCACCAGAAAGAAAGGTGTACAGTGCTTTGGTGAAAAGAGACTCACCTAACAGGCCCTGTGTGCATCTCGGTGAGAGGTGAGACCTCTCCAGGGACTGGGACATTGGCGGCGGCCATTGTTGTGGCCTGGTGTGGGCGAGCTGACGCAAACGCCATTGGAGTTCTCCCTGGGGCCTGCTAGCCCAGGGTCTGCCCCACCCGCTAGAGCACCGATTTAATCCAGCTCAGTCAGAGTAGGCAGCCCACCCTAGAGACTGGCCCCACCCAACAACAAGCCCTCAGGCAACTTGTGGGCCTGCATAGATTGGTGACTGGACTCTCTGCAGCCTGGCAACTGAGCTGACTTCAGTGGGGCAGGGCATGCACAAGGAGCGGGTGGAGAGTGTGGGGCAGTGGTGGAGTGTGTGGGGCTCCCGCCATGGAAAGACTGGGTCCACTACGGGAGGTCGGGGCACACACATGGGGCAGGACTGTGTTGACTGTGTGTGTGGACCTGTGGGCAGCAGGGCTTGTCAGCTGCAGAAGACTTGTGCTTCTCAAAGACCCACATAGGGGGTTTGCCCCACCTTCCATAGCCTGAAACAATTGGGTGCTCCCGTGCCTGAGGCCAGCCCCACCCAGCTGCAATCCTCAGAGAACTGACAAGAGACCTAAAGGCTGGAGGCTTATAGCAATTGTAAGGCCCTGAGACTAACCTGCCACGCTGTGGGCCTACTCAATTAAAAGAAAGACTGCAACACATATGTGGTATTAGAACTTCGAGCCAACTGTGCTGGGGCTCCCCACACCTGATAAACAGACTGAAGGGCCCACAACAACTACAAACAGCTGAGCATTACAACAGCTGGCCAGGAGCATAACTCAGCCTCCCCGGGCACCTACAGGGAGAGCAAACAGGCCACAACAGAAGGACACATGTAGCCCATATAGGGGTCACCCCTGGAACATTGAGAAGTGAAAGAAGCACACGGCAGGCCTCCTAAGCCATCACTTACATAAGGTCACCTATCCAAGAGCAGGAGACATAGCTGACCTACCTAATACGTAGACACAAGCACAGGGAAAGAGGCAAAATGAGGAGGCAAAGGAATACATTCCAAGTAAGGGAACAGGACAAAACCCCAGAAAAGGAACTAAGTGAAACAGAAATGAGCAACCTACCTGACAGAGAGTTCAAACTAAGAGTGTTAAGGATGCTCACTGATGTGGGGAGAAGAATAGATGAACTCACTGAGAATGTCAACAAAGAAATGGAAGAGATAAAAAAGAACCAATCAGAAATGAAGAATACCATACTGGAAATGAGAAATTCACTAGAGGGACTCAAAAGCAGAGTAGAGAATACAGAAGAACGGATCCGCGAGCTGGATGAAAGACTAGAAGAAATTACCCAAGCTGAACAGGTAAAAGAGAAAAGAATTAAAAAGAGTGAGGACAGTCTAAGGGACCTCTGGGACAACATCAAGCACACTAACATCCATCTTATAGGTATCCTGGAAGGAGAAGAGCGAGACAAAGGGGCAGAGAATCTATTTCAAGAAATAATAGATGAAAACTTCCCTAACCTAAGGAAGGAAACAGACATCCAGGTACAGGAAGCAGAGAGAGCCCCAAACAAGATAAAGCCAAAGAGGCCCACACCAAGACACATCATAATCAAAATGTCCAGAATTAAAGACAAAGAGAGAATCCTAAAAGCCGCAAGAGAAAGTCAAGTTACATACAAAGGAAACCCCATAACGCTATCAGCTGACTTCTCAGCAGAAACCTTACAGGCTAGAAGAGAATGGCATGATATATTTAAAGTGCTAAAGGGAAAAACCTTACAGCCAAGAATACTCTACCCAGCAAGGTTATCATTCAAAATGGAAGGAGAGATCAAAAATTTCCCAGACAAGCAAAAATTAGAGGAGTTTGTCACCAAGAAACCAGTGCTACAAGAAATGTTAAAGGGACTGATTTGAGGGGAAAAGAGAAGACCACAAATAGGAAAAATTATCTATTTCCATGATAAGAGGGTAATGGATACAAATGCACAAAAAAGAGGTTAGATATGATATCAAAAACATAAAATGAGGGAGGAGGGGAGGTAAAGAGTAGAGCTTTCAGACAGAGGTCAAACTAAAGAGACCATCAATTCTGTATAGAAGAAGGAAGGAACAGAGAAGGACTACTAAAACACAGAGAAAAAAAAGTTAAAAAATGGCAGTAAGTGCATACTTATCAATAGCTACTTTAAACGTCAATGGACGAAATGCTCCAATTAAAAGGCATAGGGTGGCTGATTAGATAAAAAAAAACAAGACCCATATATATGCTGCATACAAGAGACACACTTCAGACCTAACGACACTCACAAACTGAAAGTGAAGGGATGGAAAAAGATACTCCATGCAAATGGCAATGAAAAGAAAGCTGGGGTAGCAGTACTCATATCAGACAAAATAGACTTTAAAACAAAAACTGAAAAAGGGACAAAGAAGGTCATTACATAATGATCAAGGGAACAATCCAACAAGAGGATATAACACTTGTAAGTATCTACACACCCAATGTAGGTGCACCTAAATATATAAAGCAGTTATTAACAGACATAAAAACAGAAATAGACAGTGACACAATAATAGTAGGGGACTTTAACACTCCACCTACACCAACGGATAGATCATCCAAACAGAAGATCAACAAGGAAACATTGGCCTTAAATTATACACTAGAACAGATGGACCTAGTAGATATATACAGAGCATTCCATCCAAAAACTTAAGAATACACATTCTTTTCAAATGCACAGGGAACATTCTCCAGGATTGATCACATATTAGGCCACAAAACAAGTCTCCATAAATTTAAGAAGATTGAAATAATACCAACCATCTTTTCTGACCACAACAATATGAAACTAGAAATCAACGATAGAAAGAAAATCAGAAAAACCACAAATACGTGGAGCTTAAACAAAATGCTACTGAACAACGACTGGGTCAATGAAGAAATCAAAGAAGAAATCAAAAAATACCTGGAGACAAATGAAAATGAAAATGCGACATGCCAGAATTTATGGGATACAGCAAAAGCGGTTCTAAGAGGGAAGTTTATAGCAATACAGGCCTATCTAAACAAACAAGAAAAATCTCAAATAAACAATCTAATAATGCACCTAAAGGAACTGGAAAAAGAAGGACAAACTAAGCCCAAAATCAGTAGAAGAAGGGAAATAATAAAAATCAGAGCAGAAATAAATGAAATAGAGACCAAAAAAACAATAGAAAAAAATAATAAAACCAAGAGCTGGTTCTTTCAAAAGATCAACAAAATTGACAAACCTTTAGCTAGACTCACCAAGAAAAAAAGAGAGAAGGCATAAATAAGTAAAATCAGAAATGAAAGAGGAGAAATTACAACAGACACCTCAGAAATACAAAAGATTATAAGAGAATACTATGAAAAGCTATATGCCAACCAATTCGACAATCTGGAAGAAATGGATAAATTCTTAGAATCATACAACCTTCCAAAACTGGATCAAGAAGAAGTAGAGAATTCGAATAGACCAATCACCAGTAAGGAGATTGAAACAGTAATCAAAAACCTCCCCAAAAATAAAAGTCCAGGACCAGATGGCTTCCCTGGTGAATTCTACCAAACATTCAAAGAAGACTTAATACCTATCCTTCTCAAACTCTTCCAAAATATTGAGGTGGGGGTGAAGCTCCCTAACTCATTCTATGAAGCCTACATTACCCTGCTACCAAAACCAGACAAAGACAACACAAAAAAAAGAAAACTACAGGCCAATATCACTGATGAACATATATGGAAAAATCCTCAACAAAATACTAGCAAATCGCATACAACAATACGTTAAAAAGATTATACACCATGATCAAGTGGGATTTATTCAGGTATGCAGAGGTGGTTTAACATTCGCAAATCAATCAACGTGATACACCACATTAATAAAGTGAAGAATAAAAATCACATGATCATCTCAATAGATGCAGAGAAAGCATTTGACAAGATACAGCATCCATTTATGATAAAAACTCTGAAGAAAATGGGTATAGAAGGAAAGTACCTCAACATAATAAAGACCATATATGAGAAACCCACAGCTAATATCATCCTCAATGGTGAAAAACTGAAAGCTATCCCTTTAAGAACAGGAACCAGACAAGGATGCCCACTCTCACCGCTCCTATTTAACATAGTACTAGAAGTCCTAGCCAGAGCAATTAGGCAAGACAAAGACATAAAAGGGATCCAAATTGGAAAGGAAGAAGTGAAACTGTCACTATTTGCAGATGACATGATTTTATATATAGAAAACCCTAAAGAATCCACCAGAAAACTTTTAGAAGTAATAAACGAATATGGTAAAGTTGCAGGATACAAAATCAACGTACAAAAATCAGTTGCATTTCTATACACTAATAACGAAGTAGCAGAAAGAGAAATTAAGAATACCATCCCATTTACAATTTCAACAAAAAGAATAAAATACCTAGGAATAAACTTAACCAAAGAGGTGAAAGAGCTGTACACGGAAAACTATAAAACATTGCTGAAAGAAATTGAAGAAGACACAAAGAAATGGAAAGATATTCCATGCTCTTGGATTGGAAGAATTAACATAGTTAAGATGTCCATACTTCCTAAAGCAATCTATAGATTCAATGCAATCTCTATCAAAGTTCCAACAACATTTTTCACAGAAATAGAACAAAGAATCCTAAAATTTATTTGGAACAACAAAAGACCCCAAATAAGTAAAGGAATCCTGAGAAAAAAGAACAAAGCTGGAGGTATCACACTTCCTGATTTCAAAATATACTACAAAGCTATAGTAACCAAAACAGCATGGTACTGGCACAAAAACAGACACACAGATCAATGGAATAGAATCGAAAGCCCAGAAATAAACCCACACGTCTATGGACAGCTAATCTTTGACAAAGGAGCCAAGAATGTACAATGGAGAAAAGAAAGTCTCTTCAACAAATGGTGTTGGGAAAACTGGACAGCTACATGCAAAAAAATGAAAGTAGACCCTTACCTTACACCATACACAAAAATTAACTCCAAGTGGATTAAAGACTTGAATGTAAGACCTGAAACTATGAAACTTCTAGAAGAAAGCATAGGCAGTACGCACTTCGACATCAGTCTTAGCAACATATTTTCAAGCACCATGTCTGACCGGGCAAGAGAAACAATAGAAAAAATAAACAAATGGGACTACATCAAACTAAAAAGCTTCTGCACAGCAAAGGAAACCATCAACAAAACAAAAAGACAACCTAACAATTGGGAGAAGATATTTGCAAACCATACATCTGAAAAGGGCTTAATCTCCAAAATATACAAAGAACTGATGCATCTCAACAACAAAAAAACTAACAACCCAATTAAAAAATGGGCAAAAGACCTGAACAGACATTTCTCCAAAGAAGATATACAGATGGCCAACAGGCATATGAAAAGATGTTCAAAATCATTAACTATCAGGGAAATGCAAATCAAAACTACAATGAGATATCACCTCATTCCCGTCAGAATGGCTATAGTTAACAAGTCAGGAAACAACATGTGTTGGAGAGGATGTGGAGAGAAGGGAACTCTCATACACTGCTGGTGGGAGTGCAAACTGGTGCAGCCACTATGGAAAACAGTATGGAGATTCCTCAAAAAATCAAGGATAGAACTACCATATGATCCAGCTATTCCACTGCTGGGTATTTATCCAAAGAACTTGAAAACACCACTGCATAAAGATACATGCACCCCTGTGTTCATTGCAGTGTTATTCACAATAGCCAAGACTTGGAAGCAACCTAAGTGCTCATCAAGGGACAAATGGATAAAGAAGACGTGGTATATATACACAATGGAATACTACTCAGCCATAAGAAACAATGAAATCCAGCCATTTGTGACAACATGGATGGACATTGAGGGTATTATGCAAAGTGAAATAAGTCAGAGGGAGAAGGTCAAATACCGTATGATTTCCTTCATTAAGTAGTAGGTAACAACAACAATAAACAAACACATAGAGACAGAGATTGGATTGGTGGTTACCAGAGGCGAAGGGGGGAGAGAGGAGGGCAAAATGGATAATTCGGCACAGGTGTGTGGTGATGGGTTGTAGTTAGTATTTGGGTGGTGAACATGATGTAATCTATGCAGAAATAGAAGTATAATGATGTACACCTGAAATGTATACAATGTTATAAACCAATGTTACTGCAATAAACAAAAAATTTAAAAATAAATAAATAAATAAATAAAAGACGAGTTTCAATAGTACATCAAAAAATAAATAAATAAAACGAATATATTAATAGGACCACCTCTTACGGTTGTTGAGAAAATTAAATTCATATCAAGTGATAAGAGTGTTGCCTGGCACAAAGAAAACCCTCAATAAATGTTAGCAGCTATTTTTCTCATATGGACTTTCTTATCTATGCCCTCCTCTTCATCCCTGGTGTTTCTGCCTTAGTTCAGTCCCTAATCACTGTTGTCTTCAGCTTTGCCTTTGTATACACATATCCCTACACCCCCACACTCCCCACCCTCCATTCTACCACCAGAGTAGAACCACAATGATCACATTTCATTCAATCATTCACTCAGTAAAGATGTATGGGGTACTGTAAGCCATGCACCTGCAATCATTGTCTCCATAGCCAATTCCTGTGCCAGCTGGACTTCTTGAGCGATGTGTTGGGTCTTGTTTATCTCTTTACCTCAGCATTTTACAGTCCCTGGACTACAGAAGGTGCTCAATAATGCCTACTAGATGAGTTAATGAATGGATGAATCTAGTCATAACATTCTATAGTTCTATGATTCTATAAGGGTGAGAGCCCTATTAAATTCTCATCAGCAGGCCGCCCTGGTGGCCTAGTGGTTAAGTTCGGTGTGCTCTGCTTCAGTGGCCTGCGTTTGGTTCCCAGGCACAGACCCCACCACTTGTCTGTCAGTGGCCATGCTGTGGTGGCGGCTCACATACAAAAAGAGGAAGATTGGCAGCAGATGTTAGCTCAAGGTGAATCTTCCTCAGCAAAAAAAATAATAATAAATAAATTCTCATCAGAAGAACATATTTGGATTATTTTTATAACAGTTGAGGTGTAAAAATGTATGACAGTAGCTCAGTGCATCCCCGAGAAGCATTTCTGTGCCTCCACACCTCCAAAGGCCTCCTTGGCCACGACTGTACAGAGACACTGTGTGGAGAGGGCATCTAGGTGAACAGTCAAAGAGGCAGGCTTTAGAGCAGACACTTCTTTGCAGCTTTTAGAAAAGAGAATCAAGTGACCCTGTGATGTGTCTGCCATTTTGGTTAAGATATATGTTCTCACTTTCAATGTAATCTCATTTCCTCTCCACCACCAAAAAACAAAAAAAAAAAGCAAGATACTGAGAAGGGCCCTTCTCTGTGCTCCCCATTCAAGAGTGCCTGCCAAACCAATTAATACCTCCTGAATGTTATCTCTCTGCTATGTTAATGTTATGTTAATAAATGCAATTAAGATAACATTCAAGAGGTGTTAATTGGTTTGGCAGATGTACATGAATAAGAAGCACAGATATTTCGCTTTCCCTATTTATGGAGGCAGGAAGTGACACAAAGTTGGACAAAAGGAAACTTAATTTGCCTCCAGTCTCTTTTGATACCACTTAGGCCTTTTCTGTTAAGTAATATATGGGATTCTTAAAAATGCTAATTTAGATGGTATTACAAAGATAAAGTGATTGTCAAATGTTGCAAAAACACTGAAATTGTCTTTTGCCACAGGAATTAACTACATGGTGTTTACTCCCTTTAAAATGCTGTATATGCCATATATGCTATATATACATACATACACATACACTCTTCTCTCTTTCAAATATGTCTATAGCATATGTGCAAATAAGGTCTCATGCTAATCTATGAAGCAGATTGTTCCAGAGGACTAATTTCTAGACTATTCTTGATGTAATTATTTATTTAATATATTCCAGTGATTTAAGAGTTACTGTTCTTTTATTCTAATTTACAACAAGATGGTGGCTTTCACTTTTTGTGTTTAGAAACTATATATATAAATATATAGTAAGTAAGGTACACTGATATATATATACCTTACTTTGAAAAACAGGTTTTCTTTGAAATTTAGATTTATACAAATTTAAATTTTTATATATCTATAAATTTGTACAGACTTGAAACAAAGAGATGTTACATTGCATTGCCATCAAGGTCACTGTGTTCATTTCTGGAATTTGGCATTTGCCAGTACATCACATGGCCTTTGGCAGGCTTAGTCTTCTCAGGACCTTATTAGGGCACACTTCTGGTAAGAGCCCCACTAAGATCTGAGATCGGAGAGGATGTCAGAGCACAGACCGACTGAGGTTCCTTCCAATCCTAGAGAACAAATTATCAGCGTCTACTCTGTGAACCAAATGGGGAGAACGAAACTGAAACATTAGTCTTACACCTGGACTTCAAACAAATTGGAAGTTCATTACCTCAATTCTAAGACACCATTTTCTGTAAGATGCATCAGCTCTTTAATAAGATTTTTCCCAGGGGGAAAAAGGAGAAGAGGAAAAAGAGGGTGAAGAGAAGGAGGAGAAAGACTCTATTAAATTAAATTTATTAATAAATTTATTAATTTATTGCAAGATTGAAGCCTAGTTCCAGAAATGCTAAAACATGCTTCTCACATTAGAGAATATTACGTATTGCTTAGAAAAAAAGGTAACAGTAGATAGATAGAAAATAGCCACTGCTTTGTTTCCAGTGGATTGTTTTAAGCCAATATCTGTTGCATAATTCCAGAGAATTCACCAATCCTTGAGAAATATCTGCATGTTTCTTTGCCAAATGCCCATCTGCAGCCCTTAACTGTCCCTTCATCACTTTCTCAGTGTAATTTCCTTGGATCTTACACATAGAAGAATGGGACTGTTCCTAGCTTTCAATCTGTGAGTGTGGGTAATTCCTTAAGCCATAAAGGGTCATTGTTGCTCTCCAGTGACAACAGCTGTTAACTGAAGATTGTTATGAAATACTCTTCTTATCTGTGTGCATGTGTGGGCAAATGTGCTCGCAATATTTTCCGGTGAGATAGGATCACTGTGGCTCAAGTTCTTTAGGTTTTACAAGCTTGGCTCCCCTCTAGGCTAAGGAGGTGGAGGAACACTGCCAAGTGCAGTGACACTGACTCAGTGTTTTGGGGCAGTCCCTGCTGCGGCTCTCGGCTTTGCTCGGCTCTGGAGTAGCACTGAAGCCTTGACACAGATTCCATTGAGAAACCATTTCCAGACAATCCTGCGGTACCCCTGAGGGGAGTGTTGCTCACAGTGGGCACCTCCTGCACCCTGCCCCAGGTGGTCAGGAGGCCGCCTGAAGATGGGATCATGCAATAAAATCTCATTCTCAAAGTACTGTACTCCGGTCCAGGGGTTGGCAAATATTTCAGTTAAAAAAGAAAAAAAAAGTAGGTTATACTCACTTTAAATTATTCCTGGGTAAAACTATTGCATTTACACTCTGTGGCAGAGAGAGCAAAATAGATTACAACTGAGTGTAATAGGTTGAATGGTGTCCTTCCAAAATTCACATGTTGAAGCCCTAACCCCCAGTACCTCAGAATGTGACAGTATTTGGAGACAGGGCCTTTAAAGAGGTGATTAAGCTAAAATGAGGCCTTTAGGGTCGGCCCCAATCCAACCTGACTACAGTGCTTATAAGAAGAGGAAATTTGAACACACAAAAGAGACACTAGGGAGGTGTATGCACAGATGAAAGACCACCTGAGCACACAGCAAGAAGGTGGCCATCTGCAAACCAAGGAGAGAGCTCTCAGAAGAAACCAAACATGTGGACACCTTGATCTTGGACTTCCACTCTCCAGAACTGTGAGAAATAAATTTCTGGGCTTAAGCCAGGCAGTCAGTGGTATTTTGTTATGGCAGTGCTAGCAAACTAATACAATGAGTGACTGCTATTGGCTGCCTAAAGCACTATTTAAAAGGATTCCGGGACGGGCCCCGTGGCATAGCGGTTAAGTGCGCATGCTCCGCTGCTGGTGGCCCGGGTTCGGATCCTGGGTGCGCACCAATGCAGCACTTGTTAGGCCACACTGTGGCGGTGTCCCATATAAAGTGGAGGAAGATGGGCACAGATGTTAGCCCAGGGCCAGTCTTCCTCAGCAAAAAGAAGAGGATTGGCATGGATGTTAGCTCAGGGCTGATCTTCCTCACAAAATAAAAAGGATTCCGGCATGGCAAACACAGGCATGGGAAGGGGAGTAGTGGAACACAGGCCAGATGTCAGTCATCCTTACTCCATGGGGTGGAGCTGAGAAGATTTGACTACCTATATATACACCTGCATACAAGAACAAACCCAAAAGTACTTCAGTAGGAAAATCTTGGTCTTACTCAAACGTATTTATACATTCTACCTATAGTTAGAAACAGATGGAATGTATGCGTCTTTGTCAGTTTCCTTAACTTTCACAAAAGAATGGAATGTCCATCTTACCCCAACCTTGCTAATTAGAAACCATTACACTGCACTGAATTGAATCAACAACCCAGAACAAAAGCTTTTCCTGTCAGAAAGAAAAGCCTGAAACTAATTGATGTTCTTTGTCAGTTTCCTCAACTTTCACAAAAGAATGTCCATTTTACCCCCAGCCTTGCTAATTAGTGACAATTACACCTGCCTTGAATTGACTCAACAACCCAGCATAGAAGCTTTTCCTGTCAGAAAAAAAAGCCTGAAACTTAATTGATTTTCAATATTAGTAGGAAATCAGTAAATATTTCTTTATGAATAAGTGAATCTTATTTGATAACTTTCTTTCTTATTTTTATTTTTTGAGAACATCCATTTTTAGCTTCATTTCTCCCTCCAAAAGACTTTGCATAACTAGCATGCCTTCGCTGAAGAAGTTATGACCAAAAGCCATACGTCATGTTTTTATGAAATTAAGGCCTCTGAAATATTTCAGAGGGTTGCTTGATTTTCATTTCATTGATCTTCTAATTCTTGTGTTCTTTATGTTGGGTATCTTTTTAAAATTTAACATATACTTTTGGTTCTAACCTTTACCTCAAAATTGGATAATTGGGTATTGGGCTTTTTTGTTTGTTTGCTATAGTTTAATGTGTCCATAACAAATAAGCACATTAATTTGGAAATGTCCCAGTGGGTGCATTGCTGTCAGAGTGGCTGAATGTCTTAGAGAGATCTTTGCGTGGAAAGACCAAACACTAACCGCCTGATGGACCCAGCCTCCCATAGTCATGAACAAAGAAGACAGTAAGGGCATGTGGTTATGCAATGCTAGGACTTCAGAAAAACTTTTATTCCACTGAGTATAGACCTGACCAAGGGAACTAGCTAGCCACTGTCACCAACACAAGCAAACCCAATTTGGGCAATTCGGGAAAGTCCATTGCCATGCACTAAATGTTTGTGTCCCTGCCCCCCCCACCCCGAAATTCTTGTGTTGAAACCCTAATCCCCAGTGTGATAGTATTTGGAGATGCAGCTTTTGGGAGATAATTAGGCCATGAAAGTAGAGCCCTTATGATGGGATTAGTGCCCTTATAAGAAGAGCCTTACTCTCTCTGCCATGTGAGGATACTGAGAGAGCTCCCATCAGACACTGAATCTGCTGGCACCCTGATCTTGGACTTTCCAGCCTCCACAACCATGAGAAATAAATTTCTGTTGTTTAAGCCACCCAGTCTATGATAGCTGGTTATAGCACCTAGAAATGGACTAAGATATCCATCAAGCAAACCACTTTACCCTTTCACACATGTGAGTCCTCCCTAACTAATCCACTCTAATTATTCAATGCTTTCTGTAGCCCAGACCCTTTAATGATCTGCTAATATCTAATCCTTCCATCAGCACAGACCTGATTACCTATCTACATACTTTTCTAAAATAATTTAAGTCCCCATTGGGGGAGGGGCACAGAGGTTAGATCTTCTCCTGCAAACTTATGATTTCTAACCTGAGGCCATGTTGTTACTTTTTAATTTTTTATTTTTTAATCTACATATAATAAAATTCACTCTTTTGATGTGCAAGTCTAAGAGTTTTGACAAATGCATAGAGTCATATAACCACCACCATAATCAAGACACAGAACAGTTCCATCACACCCCCAAATTCCTTCAGGCTGCCTGTTTTTAGTCAAAAATTCCACCACTAACCATGGAAAACCACTGATTTGTTCTCTTCCATCCCTATAGCGACAGCTTAACCAGAATGACATATAAATGAAATCCCATAGTATGTAACTTTTTGAATTTGGCTTCTTTCTCTTAGCAGAATGGCTTTAAGACTCATCCAAGCTGTTGCATATATCAAATAGTTCATTCTTTTCATTGCTGAATAGTATTCCATTGCATGGATATACCACAGTTTGATTATCCATTCACTCATTAAAGGACATTTGGGTTGTTTCAGATTTGGGCAATTTTGTATAAAGCTGCTATAAGCATTTCTGTACAGGTTTTTGTGTGAACACAGTCTTCAGTTCTCTAGGGTAAATACCCAGGTGTGGGATAGCAGGATCATATGGTAAAGATGCGTTTAATTTTATAAGAAACTGACAAACTATTTTTCAGAGTGGCTGTACCATTTTGCATTCTCATAGCAATGTATGATAGTTCCAGTTGTTCTGCAACTTCATCAGGACTTGGTATTGCCAGTTGTTTGTTTTTAATTTTAGTAATTCTAATAGGTGTGCAGTTTACCTTGTGATTTTGTCTTCCCATAGTGACTAATGCCTAATGATGTTGAAAATCTTTCCATGCACTTACTTTCCAACTATATGTCTCCTTTGATAAAGCGTCTGTTGAAATTTTTTGCTTTTTAAAAAATTGGGTTGTTTTCTTATTATTGACTTTGGAAAGTTCTTTATATATTCTAAGTACATGGCCTTTGTCAAATTTGTGATTTGCAAATATTTTCTCCCAACCTGTGACTTGTCTTTTCATTCTCTTAACAGCAACTTTCACAATATGAAAGTCTTTAATTGTGATACAGTCTAATTTATCAATTTTTCTTAAATAAATCTTGCTTTTAGTGTCATATTTAAGAATTCTTCACCTAATTCAAGCCTATGAAAATTTTTTCTTAGGTTTTCTTCAAAAGTTTTATAGTTTTATGTTTTGAATTTAGTTTTATTATCCATTTAGAGTTAATTTTGCATAAATGTTAAGTATAGGTCAAGGTTCTCTTTTTTTGCACATGGATATCCAGTTGTTCAAGCACCATGTTTTGAAGAGGCTATCCTTACTCTATGGGATTACCTTCGCCTTTGTATCTTTTTCAAAAGTCAACTGACCATAATTTTGTGAGTCCATTTCTAAAGTCTCTATTACATTATCTCTCTTCCATTCCCTTGCTCAATACCTCATTACCTTGATGACTGTAGCTTTATAGTAAGTCTTGATATCAGATAATATGTCTTCCAACTTTGTTTATTTTCCAAATTTTATTGGATATTCTACTTTGCCTTTCCATATAAATTTTAAAATGAGTTTGCCAATAAATACAAACACACCTGCTGGGATTTTTTTATTGAAATTGCATCAAATATATGGATAAAATTGGGGAGAACTGACATCTTTTTTTTTTTTTTCCCCATAAGAAGCCTTGCAAGGTCATCCATTTATTTTAGGTCGGAGAAGAGAGAAGGGCCAGCCACCCTTCTGTAGCTGGTGAATGACATGCCCAAGTTCCCCTCACTCAGAGGACGCATTTGTTTCAGTATCATTAAACCAGACAAGACAGTCCCCCAGAACTCCTGGGATTTAGCAGTTGAAGGCACTTTCATAGGCAGAGCCACAACCACTGAAACATGGGTGTCTTTCAAAGTAACGCCTGCCAGGACCACTTCCTGCCCCGGGACAATGGCTGCCTTTCTGCTTTGGAGGAAGAGAGAACATTTTTCTGCTTCTTTTGCTGAGGTATCTTTTGACCACCAATAGGGAAATTGTAGTTTCCAAGATCAAACTCTGGAATTCCATCAGCCCTAAGTGAGGAAAATTGTAAAAAAGATAAGAACACACAATGGGGAAAGGACAAGGCCAGAGGAAGATTATTAGCAGATGAACTGAGGGCAGGCAGGACCTTCCATTCTCAGTCCTCCTGCAAGCACCCAAACCTAGATTTGAATCCTCCTGGGATCCTGTCTGTGACCTCATAAGTCCTTTTCCTGCTTATTTCTTATCCAGGGGAAAGACTTGTGACGCAGAGTTTAGGGCTACAGCTGGGCGTCGCTCCACGAGCATTCCTGCTGCCCACGACGACGATGTCCAGCTTCCCTGCAATGCCTTGTTTTAACCCAGAAGTGCCCTAGATGGCCCCCAGCCCCCAGCCAGGTACACCGTGGTCACTCCTCTCTAGCTGGAGCCTGATGAATGTCATGGGGGTGTGAACGTTTCCCATGGGAAGGGCTGGAAGATGCAGCCTGATGGGCAGGGGAGGAGGGGTGCCATCAGGACTGACGATGCATGGGCAGCACGGACACAGCATTACCAATTAAATACTGGAGTGCTTCTAGTCCGGGTGGGAAATACACACTGCCCTGAGCTCATCGAGTGCCCTCCCAGGGCTTCTCCCAGGATCGGGAACTGAAGGGCTGACATCAGGCAGAGCAGAGAGCCTCCAGGACCCTACACAGTCTCCAGCCTACATCCCGTTCAGTGTTTTCAACAGGCCCCCTGAGTATATGGCCTGTAAAGGTAAGAGCCAGATGAACTGTGGGGCAATTCTGAGTTGTCCCTCTCCTCCTCAATGGCTACAAGTGTCACCCAGACACACAGCAAGGCTCACCTTTGCCAGGCCCAGAGGGATTGTGCAAGGAGATATTGTTGAATGCAAGTGAGTGTGCAAGAAGTGAACATAGGATAGAGAAAATGGAGCAAGTGGTTGTTGGATCACATGTTGTGATTGTGAAGAAGTTGATCATTGATGGCTGAGTGGTGCAGAATTAATGTGCAAGGGAAGAGTGATGACTTGACATAGTGTGCAAAGAGTGGTTATTGATTTGCACAGTGAGTGTGCAAGAACTGTCAAATGGCACACCCTCTGGCTATGCAAGAGGGTGAGCTGGAAGGAGCAGAATGGTAAAAAGAGTGGTTGCTAACCTGGCCCCATTGAGTGTTCTGAGTGACTCTTGCACAGTGAGTGTGCAACAAGACATTGTTGAAGAGTGCACAGTGGGTGTGTGAGAATCGAAAGTTTGACAATGAGCATGGGAGGAGCAGCTGTTTAAATGCAACAGAAGGCATGCTGGAGTGAAAGCTGGATGGAGCAAAATGCACATGCATAGATCGGTTGTTGAATTGCACATGGCCAGTGTGTAAACAGTGACTTTGGCAAATAATGGGTGTGCAAAGTGTGAAGTTGAAGAATGAGGTAGACATTGGCTTTTGAACTATACACAGCAAGTCTGCAAGGAGTGATTGAATGGCAGAGTGGGCATGCAAATTATGGAAGTCGGATGGCACAGAACATGTGCAAAGGGTGGTTGCCCAATAACCGAGTGAGTGTGAAAAGAGTAGTTTAATCACACACCGTGCCGAAACAGTGGTTGAAAAACACTCAGGGAAGTGTGCAAAGAGCAACTGTAAAAGGGCAGGTGTGGAAGTTGATGGTGCAGCATGAGTGCACAAGAGTGGTTATTGAATCGCCCACAGCAACTGTGCAAGGAGACGTTGCTGGATGGCGGAGAGGTGCTGGATGGAGCTGAGTGACTGCTGAATCCCAGAGAACGCGTGCGGAGTGATGATGACAGTCAATTATATATGCCAACTTGGCCAGGCCACGGTGCCCAGTTGCTTGGTCAATGCCAGTCTGTATGTTGCTGTGAAGGCATTTTTTAGATGTAATTAACATTTAACTTCACAGACTCTGGGTAAAGCAGATTGCCTTTCATGATGTGGGTGGGCTTCATCCAATCGGTTGAAAGCCTTAGAGCAAGGTTTCCCAAAGAAGCAGCAATTCTGCCTCTACACTGCACATAGAAACCTTGCCTGAGTGTCCAGCCTTCAGTCCCACGACTGCACATCAGCTCTTCTCTGGATCTCCAGCCTGCCCTGCAGATCTCACACTCACCAGCTCCCAACACCTCTCTACATATATCCTATTGGTTCCACTTCTCTAAAACCATGACTACTGAGTGGCACTAGGTGTGCAAGTAGTGGGAACCAGATGGTGCAGAAAAGCATGCAGAGTTTAAAAAATACGACACTGTGCAATGATTGATTTTTGCTAGTCACAGAGGTGATGTGCAAGGTTTGGAACTTGGATGAGGCAGAATGAGTGTGCAAAGAGTGGTTGTTGAATCAAACACCACTTGCAAAGTGACCCTGGATGGCAAATAGTGGGTGTGGCCAACCCGCCCCAGCATGCTCCCAGCCTCCTGTCTGCAGGTCCCCAGCCAACCCCTCACTGGATCCAGAGTTCCCAGTCCTGGCTGGGCCTCACGAGGACATGGAGCCTGGACCCTCCGGCCAGGCATCAGCATCCCAAGGATGCCAACGGACAGCCAGGACAGTATCAGACCCCATAAGAGCAGGAACTGTGCCTGGGACGCTGAGGCGACAAGGCTCAACCAGCAAGTGACGTGGCCCAGGCCACACGGGAGGACGGAGCTGTATTTCCAGAAAGGACCCTGGAGCAGGGCGACTGCCTTCCACGCTGGTGCCTTGAGGGTCCCGTCAGGACATGTCTTGCTGATCCTCGCAGCATGCACTAAAGGGACGCAGTGGTGGCCACGACCTCCTCCAGCTGTTGCAGGAGCTCCTCTGCCGTGCTGAGAACGTGCTGGTGTCCATCTTCTGGAAGTCGAGGTGGGCCACCACGGACGCCAGCCCCTCGGCAAACCGTCTGACTTCGAAAGCTGCCTCCTGGGGGCCCAGCCCGAGCCCACAGCCTGTCCCCTTCACTAGAAGGTGGAGCCTCTTTCAGCAATGACTTGGAGGAAACGGTGAAATTCTTCGCAACTGATCCCAGAGCAGGACTTCATGATGACCTGGCAGTGCTGGTGCCAGCCGGGCACGGTGTCCCTCCACTCGGTGACCTCCTGCTGTGCGGCGCAGAGCTCCTGCTGCAGGAAGTGTCACGTGTTGGCCAGGTTACAGCCGCTAACCAGTTGTGGCTGATGGAGATGGTGTCCTCCAGGTTGTGAACTTGGTGGTGCCACCCGCTGGGCACAATGACCAGCTCGCCTGCCTCCTGCTGACCTCCAGCCGTGGGCTGCAGTGCCCGCTCACTGCACTGGGGCGCGGGCGGCTGTGGAGGAGTGCGGGAGAGGTCACGTCATAGGCGAGGCCGCCGTAGCAATCCCGCAGGGTTTCCTCTCCCCCGGGGAAGAAGAACCGCTTTTTTCTCCCGCAGATGTTGACGGACCAGCTGAAGGAGCGAAGACGTCGGCATGGAACGGCGACCAGGTGCCGGCGGGCCCCATGCAGATGAAGCGGTAGGCGTCCCCATCCAGGGCGTCCCAGTCCTCGTTGAGCCAGTCGGCCGAGAGGTACACGGGCAGAGTGAGCACGTGGGGGGCTCTCCACCGGTGAGGCCCTGCACAGGGGCCAGTCTCTGAGGGGGAGAGGAGTAGTCCCCCTCGATGTACTCTTTCCAGTAGCTGGTGTAGTCTCTGAGGGGCACGTGTTCTTTGGAGTTCGAGTTGTATTGCTGGACCCCGCAGTTTGCAACACGTACAACCCGGTCTCCGTAATTCCGAAGCAGATAATCGAAGTCGGGCTTCCCTCCCGGGTGTTAGCCAGCGCCGCCTGCTGCCCCAGCGCCCACTTCTGAATGCGCTGGAGAAAACGCACGGCATGCGGGGAGCAGGTAGCCCTTGAAGAAGTCGCGTAGGAAAAGGAGTCTGGCTTCTTGATGAAGTCCACGCGGTCCCGGGTTGGGGCCACCCTGCCGGCGAGACACCCCCCGAGGCCTTGGAAGTGGCTCTTGGTGAATACATGTCTCCCTGTCCATCCGGGGCCAGGCTCCGTGTCCGTGGGCTGCGGGACTGCCCAGGTCGGAGGGGCTGCAGGGGGACTGGGGTCTGCTGGGGTGGGGAGGGCTGTGGGGGACAGATGGTCGCCATGGTCAGGGGGTCTGCGGGGGACGGGAGGGACAGGAGTGAAGGGCTGCCAGGTCGAGAGGCCATCCCCACCCCAGCCTGTCTTCCCAGACACCGCAGCCCTCAGACTCCTCCAGGCAGCAACCCAGTGGAGCGGGAAATGGAACCCGGCCTCCAGACTACCACTTTCTCCCTCTTTAAACTGGGAGGTTTGACATGTAATTATATAGAATCTTCCAATCCATGAACATGGTTTTCTTTTTATTTATTTCATCAGTGTTTTGTAGTTTTAAGCATACAGATCCTGATAAATTTATACATAATTATTTATTTATTTAGCTATTGTAAATGGTACTAATTTTCAATTTTGGTTTCCAATTGTTTATTGTTATTATATAGGAATACAACTGCCTTTTGTATTTTAATCTCATAGCTTGAGACCTTGCCAAACTCACTTTTAAGTTCTAGGAGCCTTTTGTAGATTCTTTGAGATCTTCTACTTAGGCAATAATGTCATCTACAAAGTTTTATTTTCCAATATGAATGCCTTTTATTTCATTTTCTTGCCTTATTGCACTGGCTAGGACTTCCATTGTGAATGTTGAGTAGCAGTGGTAGAGCAGACATCCTCACCTTGTTCCTTGTCTTAGGGGAAAACTTTCAGTCTTTCATCATTAAGTATGATGTTAGCTACAGTTGTTTATATACATCCTTAATCATGTAAAAGAAGTTTCCTTTATTACTAGAGTGCTGAGAATTTTATGATGAATAAATGTGGAATTTTATCAAAAATTTTTTATGCAACTATTAAAATAATCAAGTGGTTTTTCTTCTTTTGTCTGTTAATGCAGGTAAATTACATGTAGTAAATTACATTGATACATTGAAACAACCTTACATTCCCAGGATAAATCCTATTTTGCTGTGATGTAGTACATTGTTATATATTACTGGATTTCATTTGCTAATATTTTGTTGAGGATTTGGGGCATCTATTTCATGAGAGTCTGTAGTTCTTTTGTACTGTCTTTGTTTTGGTATTAGTTAATGCTGACTTCATAAAATGAGTGTGGAAGTATTCTGTCCTCTTATTTTCTGGAAGAGATTGTGTAGAATTGGTATAATTTCTTCCATAAATGTTTGGAAGAATTCACCAGTTAAATGACTTGGGCCTGGAGTTTTCTTTGTGAGAAGGTTTGTAACTACAAATTAAATTTCTTTCATAAAAGTAGAACTATTCAGGTAATTTACTTCTTTAGTTTTGTAGTTTGCATTTTTCAAGGAATTGGTACATTTCGTCTAAGTTGTCATATTTATAGACATAGAGTTGTTCATAGTATTTCCTTATTGTACCATCAGTGTCTATAGGGTTTGTAGTGATATCCTCTCCTTCATTCCCGATATTTGTAATTTGTGTCATCTCTCTCTCTTTCCTTTTCTTGGTCAGTCTGGCCAGATGTTTATCCATTTCTTAAAATTTTTTCAAAGAACTAGATTTTAATTTTATTAATTTTCTTTAATGTTTGTTTTTGGTTTCATTGATTTTTGTTCTTATCTTTCTTTACAGTTTTCTTTTTCTGCTAGCTTTGGGGTTAGTTTGTCCTTTTTTAGTTTCTTAAAGTGAAAACTTAGATTGATTTGAGACCTTTCTTCTTTTCTAATGTAAGCATTTTAGTGCTACAAATTTTCCTCTAAGCACTCTTTTAGCTGCATTCCACAGGATTCTATATGTTGTATTTTCATTTTCATTCACTTCAAAATATTTTATAATTTCCTAGCTTTCTTTGATCCATGAATTATTTAGAAGTATATTTTTAACTTCCAAGTATTTGGGAGCTTTCCAGATAGCTTAATTCTGTTATGATCAGAAAACATAGTTTGTATGATTTCAATTCTTTTAAATTTGTTAAGGCTTGTTTTATGGCCCAGTATATAGCATACCCATGTTCCATGTCCACTTGAAAAGAATATTGTTTTCTGCTGTTGTTGTGTAGAGAGTTCTATAAATGTCAGATAGTCGATAGTGTTGTTCAGATCTTCTATATACTTGCTGGTTTTCTGTCTACTAGCTCTGTTGATTACTGAGAGAGGAGTTTCAAGGTCTCTAAGTATCATGAATTTGTATATTTCTCCATTCGGTTTTATAGGTTTTTATCAAGTGTTTTGAAGCTTTGTTTTTAGGTGCATACACATTTAGGATTGTTATATCTTCTTGGTGAATTGATGCTTTTTTATCAGTATGTAATGTCCCTGGTATTTTTCTTTGTTCTGAAATCGATGTCTGATATTAATAAAGCGACTCCAGCTTCCTTTTTATTCATATTTTCATTGTATATCTGTTTGCATCACTTTGTTTTTAACTTGTCCATATTATTATATTTAAAGTGAGTTTTTTGCAGATATCCTATAGTTGGGTCCTGTATTTTTTTTTTAGCCTTTTCTTTTAATTGATATGTTTAGAGAATTTACATTTAATGAAATTATTGATTTATTTGGATTTAGGTCTACCATTTGCTTTCTGTTGTCTCCTCTGTGTTTTTATTCCTGTCTCCCCTTTTCTGCCTTTTACTGGATTTAAAATATATTTTTAGTATTTTATTTTATCTATTGTCTTTTTACTATATCTTTTTCTATAAATATTTTAGAGTTTGGCTTTGAGATTACAATATATGTCCCTGACTTTTCAGCTTACTTAGAATTCACATTTTACCACTTCAAGTGAAATGTAGAAATCTTACAACCATATAGGTCCCTTTACTCTTCCCCTTTATCTTGCAATTGTCATATGTATTATATCTGCTTACACTGAAAATTAGACGATGTTATCATTTTTGCCTTTAATAGTCATAAGTATTTTAAAGAAATTAAGAAGGAAAAAATATTCTATTCTACTTTTCCAGATATTTACCATGTGTATTGCTCTTTCTGTCATAGTTTTCTGCATCTCAATTACCATTCATTTGGGCTCAGGCCCAAAACTTTGGTGTCATCTTTTATTCTTCTCTTGCCCTCACACTCCATGTCCAATTCATCAGCAAGCTAGCTCTACCTGCAAAATATGTCTTGAATGTGTCCACTTCTCTCCTCTGAATTCTTGGCATCCTAGTCCAGGCAGTCATCATTTCTCACCTGCACAATGGAGATAGTCTCCCCACTGGTCTCTCCTTCCACTCAGTCCCTGTTTACACCATTTCCTGTCCACCGGCCAAAGTGGTTTCTTTGTTTTTTGTTTTTTCAAATAAGCATTTTGGTAGAAATGGGATCCATGTTTATTTTTAAAACTTTGAAATGTTTTGGATCCCCATATGTACCCATCTTCTATTCTATCCCTCTCCCTTGACCCCAGAGTTAAGCCCTATCTTAAATTTCGTGTTTACCACCCCCATACACATCTTCCCACTTTTACTATAAGTTGTGTATATATTAGTCTTCTCAGGCTGCCATAACAAAATATCACAGACTGGGTGGCTTAAACAACAAAAATTTATATTCTCAAAGTTCTGGAGGCTGGAAGTCCAAGATTAAGGTGCCAAAAGAGTTGGGTTTTGTTGTTCTTCTCTTCCTGGCTTGCAGACAGCCCCCTTCTTGCTGTGTCCTCATATAGCCTTTCTTTTGTGCTTGTGCAGATTGTGTGCACATGCATGAGAGAGGGAGAAAGAGAGAGAGGGAGAGAGAGAGAGATAGAAAGAAAGAGAACGAGAGAGAGAGATCTCTGGTGTCTTTTCCTCTTCTTATAAGGACACCAGTCCTTTCAAAGTAGGACTCTACCTTTAAGATCTCATTTAACCTTAATCACCTCCTTAAGGGTCCTGTCTTCAAATACAGTCACATTGGGGATTAGGGCTTCAACATATGAATTGAGGGGGGGGGCATAATTCAATCCATAACAGTATGTATCTCTAAGAGATAGAGAGAGAGAGAGAAAGAAAGAAAGGTAGAAAGAAAGATAGACATACACTGTAGTAAAAGATGATTTTAGTGTATGTATTTACCTCAACTAATGAAACCTAAGGAAACTGCTATTGGTAATTTTCCATTTAATAGTTGTGCCTACCTCAACCAAAAACCCTAATTTTATCAATCATGTTTTCAAAAACTAATGTTTTCAAACTTTAAGAAAAATCTGTATGAGTCTAAATTACAAAGTAGAAAAGTCACCTGAGACTTCATAACATGATTTACACAATGTGATGGAAATGATGATTATATGTTTTTTATATTCCTCATCTTTATAGCCATATATCTTAAGTCTCTCCTGTCTGAAACAGTATTCTTTAATTGTAAAAATTAAACTGTGAAATGTTCTTTTTTGAGATGAAGACAAGAATTTTATCTCCCAGCTTTTTAATAAAAAGCAAGGTTCTCTTTAAAAAATAAAATCCTTTATTTAAAATTATGTAGAGAAGAAAAATGTTATTTCCAAGGCTTTTTGACTAGTCAAGTTTAGTGTAATAAAAAAAGTTCTAATCCATATTTGGCACTGGAGCCACCATACTTTCATTTTATAGTCAATTGGATAAATTTTCTTTCATTTTGCCTCTCAGAATTTTGTCCTTTGGAGGCAGGCAAACACCTCAGCCTCAGCAATACTGTCTCTCATTTATCCATCTATTCCAGTCTTATTCTCGACAGTTAACATGACCTCGCACTGCTGGCACCTTTTCAGGGTGTGTGGCTGTGTATGAAATGTTGCTGTTTTCCTACACTGCTCTCCCCTTTGATCATCGACCTCGTCCTGTCTCCTACTCTCCCTTGCAGCTCTAATTGATTTTACTCCTTTGAAACCATCTGAGAAAAGAAGGCCCTCAAAAAATACTCTCCTTTTCCAGTTCTTGCTGCCAGCTTAGAAATTTTCCAGTTTCTTTCTCCCTGAATATTTCTGGTTTTGTTAAGACATTTTATTTTAGTCAAGACCTCTGTCCGCCCAATCTTCTTCCGGCAGTAACATCCCAAGGCCCTCAGGTGCCACAGTGGAAGAGCATGAGGTTTTAAATCAGAACGCTTGATACAAGTCATAATCCAACCACTTCCTGTCTAGAGACCTTGGGCAAACCACTGAGCCATCTGGGACTCAGGTTCCTCATCTGTAAAATGATCATCTCGGGAATGATCATTATTTCTGACTTTAGGGTTGTTTCAAATGTATATGAATGTTCTTGAAAAGGGTAATGCAGTGATATTGATTTTTGTTCAGTTCAATAAACATTCATTAGTAACTAACAGAGCCGACAAACTCAAAGGACCACAGGTAATGTAAACACATGCAGCAGACAGGGTTCCGTGCATTAGGGAGTGGGGAGGGAGTGTGTCTGGAGAACTAGAGATCACAAGCCTGTCTGAGGAGGACAACTGCTGCTCAGCTCCAGCCCACAGTTTGCATCTGCCACATAGTATGGCAGGCCCTAGGAATGCAAAGAAAAATATCTGGTCTGTGGTGAGACTGCAATGCACTGTCCCATCCCCCTTCAGGAAAGGATGTGCTGTCCCAGCTGCAGGGAGTGCTGTCAGCAGATGGCCCCCAGCTGTCAGCCTTTTCAGGGACTGCTTCAGTTGCAGAGCTGCCTCACCCAACATCATGCCCCTTCCTGGGGTGGCCCACACCTAATGACTGATCAGGGAGGGGATGCCTGGCAAGCCCACTCCAATTTGGAACAATTCTGAAAGGCCATTCTAGCTCCAGAGCTCTTAATGGTGTCAGAGGAGGCAGTTGGATTTGCATCAGGGCTTGACTGCTCCCTCATCCCACTCCTGCTGCTTTCTCCTTCCCACAGGTGTTGATCCTAAGGGTGCTCTTGAATAAACATCTTGTACGCTAAACTCCGTCTCAGAATCTGCTTCCTGGGGAATTCAACCTGCAACACAGTTCTTGAACTCATGCAACAATCTTGATGATAGTCTAGGTAGACAGATGATTTCGATACCATGTGATAAGTGCTAGGACAGATATACAAACAAAAGCTATGGGAAGGAAGGAGGAGGCATCCAGCTCAACCAAGGGGACTCAAGTTAAGTCTTCCCAGAGCAGATGATCTTGAAATGACTTTTGAAGGCTAATTATGCTGTAACCAGATAAAGAAGGGGGAACAGGTATTCCAGGCAGAGAAAGAAAACACTAAAAGCAAATAGCAGATAGATATCTAAGGAATAGAGATGTAGGTATACATGGAGAACCATCAGCAGCTTTGTACTGCTGGAACTTAAAAGCACTAATAGAACTAAGAGAACTGATAGAACTTAAAAATGTAAATTGGGGATTGGCATGAGATAAATTGGGAGAGAAAAGTTCAATATAAGAGTTTGGCCTTGATCCAGTAGATAATGGAGACTGAAGATTTTTCCTCCTAACTCTTTGAACACTTGTTCTCTCTTTCATCCAATAAGCTTCACGTGTTGGTCCTTCATAGAGCCTATTTTCATTCAATAGGCCTGCCTTGAGAAACCTCATCTGTTGTCATAATTCAAAATCTAGATATGAACATCCCACTCAACATCTCTACCCGAATGGCCCACAAGAACCACAAACTCAGTGTGTCCAAAATCAAGTTCATTACCTGACCTTCCTACAACCTCATCTTTCTGAATTCCTTTACCCTGGTGAATATTAATTAGCACCAGTTGCCCAAGCCAGAGTCCTAGTCATCAGTCTTGATTCCTTTCTCTCCTTCACCATCCAAGTTCAGTCCTTCAATATATGCTATAAGTAATCCCACCTTAATATATTTTGGATCATTCCATGCCTACCGCTACTTCCTGAGCTCAGTGAAAGCTCTTAGCAACTGGCTAATCTGCCTCTGGTCTTACCCCTTTCAAATCTATTTGCCAAACAACTACAAGAGTAATCCTTACAAAATACAAATCTAATCATGCCAACCCTCAGCTTAAAGTCTCCTCCAAGGGTCCCCATAATCTTTGAGATAAAGTTCTTAACAAAACTCTTCATCATCTGACCACTGATTTCACACTTTCTGCTTCACCCACACTATATTACTTCAAATCCTTCCAGCTGTTGATGCTCTCGCTTGCTTTCAGAACATGCCCCAGGTTACACTCATAGCCTGAAATATCTTTCCCTGCCTCTGCCTCCTCCTCTCCTTCCTTTTATCTGGTTAACCCTTATTAGTCTTTCAGGGCTAAATTTAGGTGTTAATTTCTCCAGGGAGTTTTCTTCATCACCTTACTCCAATTATAAACTAAGTGCCTTATTTAAAATTCTATCAATCTATACTTCTCTCGATCATGAGATTACAACTGAGGGCAGAGAACATGTCTTATTCATTTCTGAATTTCCAACACTTAGCATAATATTTTGCACATAATAGTTTTCAATAAATATTCTCTAAATGAGTGAATGAGGGGCCGGCCCCGTGGCTTAGCAGTTAAGTGCTCGCACTCCGCTGCTGGTGGCTCGAGTTCGGATCCTGGGCGTGCACCAACGCACCGCTTCTCTGGCCATGCTGAGGCTGCGTCCCACATACAGCAACTAGAAGGATGTGCAACTATGACATACAACTATCTACTGGGGCTTTGGGGGAAAAATAAATAAATAAATAAAATTATAAAAATAAATAAATAAATAAATGAGTGAATGAAACAGAATTTGATTTCTAAATACACACTCTGATGGCAATGTGGGTCACAGTTTTAAGGGGGAACTTACTGGAGGCCAGAACACAGGTTAAAAGAGGTAATAATGACCTAAATCAGAAAACTGGCAGTAGAAATGGAGAAAAAAGGAGCTAGATGAAGAAATACCTTGGAGCTAAAATCAGCAGAATGGGTGATTGGCTGTTGGGTGTGAAGAAAAGATTGTGGTATAAAATTATTCCCGGATTTCTGACTTGGGCACCAGGGTAGTGATGCCTTAACTATGACAGAATACAAGAGGAGGAGCAGGTTGGATAAAGGACATAAAGATGATGAGTGTGATGAGTTCATTCAGGGTATGTGAGGTGCCTATGGGATATTCAGGTGGCGTTATTTGGCTATCAGCATATACGATGAAGGGAGGAGTAAAACCATAAATGGATGGCCTACAGGAACAGTTAAGGTAGGAAGGAGGTCAAGCACAGTTGGGAATACCAACTTTGCTACATATTGTCTTAGGTCTCTTCCTTTCGCCCCTCCAGATCTGCTCTCCACCCTGCCCCAGAGAATGACCTATGTGGACTACACCAATGGACTTCCTGGCCCTCTGGTTTTGTTTGGGTTTAGTTCATGTGGGAGACCATCAGTGGATACAAGGAGAGAGGAGAGTGAAGTCAGGATGTTTATTCTCCAGCTTGCTCCCTGCTTCATCCCTCCACCAAATGTCACAGCAACTTGCAGGTAGCCTCTTCCTACAACTTACCATCAGGCCTAGGTGTGGTAACGAAGCCCCAGTGTTACTAGCCTGGACTGTTCCTAAGCCACACACACTTTGTAAATAGCCACTTCATGAAACTCTCCTCAATTACCCAGCTTGAATATGCCATCTGTTTCCTAAAGAGACCCTGAGAGATACACAGAGGATCCTAGGAAAGAAAAGATAGGCAAACTAATCTGATAAACTAACTCTACTGAAGTGGTTTAGTGGATTACTTTTCCTGAATAGTCTTCTCTGAAAACTAAAGGAATAACTCTGATAATGGAAATTTCAGGCACCTAGGACAAACAAGTAAGTGGTGTTAGCTAGGATGACTGTAATTGGGAAATTAACTTGGGAATCCCCAAAATTAAATGTCCATGAAGCACCTTCCAAACTGCACAGATGAGTCACTTGTAGGTATCTATGGTGACATGGTCTCATATTATAATGAACTTTGTAAGACTTAATAATGGCAGGAATTACAAATAACTGGGTATACAATACTGGTGGGTTGGGGGAGTGGATTTAAAAGTATTGCACTCTTGCCAACTCAGTGACATCCACCCCAGCTGGGTCCAATAGCTGGCATCAAAATAGAACAAAGAAATGAAGGAATATCAGAGGAAATTCAGCTGTCTATTCCACTATAACCACAAATTAGTAATATTTATATATTTTGTTGTATTAAAGATAGGATTTTGACATACATGCATGACTTCAACATTATTATTTTTGTGTGTGTGTGAGGAAGATCAGCCCTGAGCTAACATCTGTGCCCATCTTCCTCTACTTTATATGGCACGCCGCCACAGCATGGCTTGACAAGTGGTGTGTCGGTGCGCACCCGGAACCCGAACTGGTGAACCCCAGGGCCTGAAGCAGAGGGCGTGCACTTAACCGCTGTGCCACCGGGCCGGCCCCTCAGCATTATTTTTGAACACATTAAAGCTGGATAATGGCTTTTCTTTAGGCTCTTCAAATATATAGGCCACTGCCAACTCTGCCCTAGTCTGTGAGATCTCCTTCCATGTCTGTATCCTCCTGGTCATCTTTACTGCTCCACAGTTTGACTCACTTTCTAAATAAATCCTCTAAATCAATTCCACTAATTCAAGGTGGCTACTGTTGTAGCTACAACCCCTCAGGACCCTTATATTGCCAGCTTGTTTACAGAAAATGGCTAGATTGCAAATTTAATTGGCTTTTCTATGATTTATCCAATCAATCCTGCCAAAATGCAGGGGAAAAAAATAATGGCGGCCACTCAAAAACAATTAAAATGTCAACTTGTTTAGAAAGAGACCTATTAGTAATGCAAAAATGAAATACTTTTGATGTTGATATTCAGATCATTAGAACTTAGTGTTAATCAGGCCATTGGAACTTGGCACTGACTTACCAGTTAAGCAAAGAAAGGCAGCAGACCCACGGCTGTGCGTGGTTTGCCCTGCTTATCTCAAGTCAACGATCTAAACTAAATCAAAGAAAAATCCCAAAGTTGGAAATAACCCTAGAGTTCATCTCTTCTAACTTGATTCTCAATTCACTAATTTCTTGCACGATGTCCCTGACAAAGCACTTGTTCATGCATTCAACAGACACTAATTGAGCACCTGTCCCCCTGCCAAGCATCATTTAACCCCAAAGATGAAAGCACTTCGGTTGCTATTTCCAAGGAATTCACACCAAGCCTGCCCTTAAATGCTGACTTCATGACATAAATCATTATCACCAAGTTCTCTTGAACCAAAATCTGCACCCACACAACTTCCAGAAGCGAAAACTCTGTTCTGTCTTCAAATATTTTTAAGGAGTGATTATACTCTTGTGCTGTCCATCTCAACCCAAGTCTATTTTAGGCAAAATATACCAAATTCATTCCATCACTCCTCATATGATTTGGTGTCCGGGTCATCCATGACGATGGTCACACTCCTATATGCACATTCGAGTTTGCCAAAGCCCCTCTTAATATGAAGAGCCCAAAATGGAAGATGCACCCAAGATGTGTTCTATAATGACCTGGACACTATTTTTACTAACGCAGCTATAATTCCTTGGCTTTTTAAAAACACTCCTGTCATTCTGTTACACGAGTATGGGCTTGAGCGTCAGACCCAAATTTGTATTGATAGATAATTTTGTAATCTTGGGTAAGTTACTTCACATCTCTAAACCCTAAATTCATCTGTGAAACAGATATAATCATTATTTCCTTATGAATTTTTTGAGGGTGAAAATATGTGACTTGTAAAGCCCCTAGCACACAGTAGATGCTCAAAAATTGTTAATTGATGTCTTTAATATCACTTCTACTTTCACAGACACATCCATTGCTTTCTTTTGTTTGTTTGTTTTTCACGTAAACCGACATCAAATCTAGTACCATCTGTCCTGTATTTAGTTGATTTTCTCCCCGAAATCTAAGACTTCACATTTACTACTATAATAGTTCATGTGCTTTCATCTTATCTCCCCAGTTTATTAACATTTTCTCTAATTTTTTATCCTATTGTGTCACCTGCAGATTTGATAAACCAGACCGTTAAGTCCTCATCCAAGTCACTGATAATGCTGTGACTAAGAAAGGACCAAGGACAAAAAGCCCCGTGACACACCAGGAAGGCTCCATTCAGGTTTACATCTATTTCCACTTTTCATCAGTTGTTTAATGAGTTGTGAATAGAGCTTACTGCATCGACATCTTACACCCACTCCTTCATCTTTCCACAAGAACATCCTAAGAGAAAAAACAGCCTGATAAATTTGTCCCTGGCATTCCCCACATCTATTTGCCCAGTAACTCTGTTAAATAAGAAAATGATATTTGCTATGACTTAGTGAATTTATACTGGTTCTTGATGCTCATTTTCTTTCCTAATTATCTATAAATCGTCTCTCTAATGATCCATAGTATTTCTTTTCCTCCTCCTTCTTCTTTGTAGTACACAAAACAATGGCCCCCCCCAAACATGCCCATGTCCTAATTCCGGAACCTGTGAATTTGTTACTTTATATGGCAAAGGAATTTACAGATGTGATTAAGGTTAAGGATCTTGAGATAAGGAGATAATCCTGGATTAGCCGGGTGGGCCCAATCTAATCACATGAGTCCTTGAAAGCAGAGAACCTTTCCTGGCTGTGGTCGGAGGGAGATAAGTCTCCAGTGACTAGAGAAAGGGTCAGAGAGGTGCACTATTGCTGGCTTTCAATATGGAGGAACAAGGCCAGAAGCCAAAGAATGTGGGAGGCCTCCAGAAGCTGGAAAAGTCAGGAAACAGATAATTCTCTAGAGCCTTCAGAAAGAAACCTAGCTCCGCCAACACCTTGATTTTAGCTAAGTGAGACCTGTGTTGGACTTCTGACCTTGAGAACTGTAAGATAATAGACTTGTGTTGTTTTAAGCCACTAAGTATGTGGTAATTTGTTACAGATGCCATACGAAACTAATATCTTTTTGCCATCCTCCTCCTCCTCTATTGTAAATGTATACTTTGAGTTGACATAGATTTTTCTTCAAATTCACTTTTCCTTTTTTTTTTTGCTGAGGAAGATTTGCCCTGAGCTAACATCTGTTGCCAATCTTTCTCTTTTTGCTTGAGGAAGAGCTGCTCTGAGCTAACATCCGTGCCAATCTTCCTCTATTTTGTACATGGGTAGCCACCACAGCACAGCCGCCGATGAGTGGTGTAGGTCCGCGCCCAGGAACTGAACCCAGGCCACCAAAGCAGAACATGCTGAATTTAACCACTAGGCCATGGGGCCAGCCCCTTCAAATTCACTTTTGGTCAGTTGGGGCTTAATCTGGCCAAGGCAAAGGAGACAAGTGTAAGATAAGTCTGGTGAATTGCAGGAAATCATCAGTTATTCTCCTAATAACAAATTATCCTTATCTCTTCATTAATGCAGGTTGTAATGAAATGTCTCCATAGCAAAACTTTGTTAGAATTGTTGTAATCACCATAGCTACATAAGTATATTTCTTTTTTAAAAAAATCTAAAGTTCTCCTGATTTTTACTCCCTTGCACATCTGATGTAATTCAATAAAATCAGGTGCAGTGTTACTGAACATATTCTGTCCTTACAACATGTACAATAATGTTATTGTGGAAGCTACATTTGTGAGCCAGAGCCCGACTCTCACTTATGAGCTTTGTGACTTTCAAGAGTCACTTCCATCCTCTGCACCTCAGTTTTCATACCTAGAAAAATAAGGACATTAGATGAGATAATCTCTAAGGTCTCTTTCTTCCTCTAAATTGCTGCGTTCTATCAGAGTATAGAAGCAAAGGGGCAAAAAAAAAAGAAGTCCCTGTTTCTGTGCTGAAGGATAAAGTGACTGAAGTACAGTACTTCAGTCCTTTGTTCATGCCAGTCCCCCTACATGAAATGTACTCTTCTTCTCCTTTATTTTCTCTTACCACTTGTATCTCCAGCTAGTAAAATCCTACTCTGCTTTCAAGTTCCAAATCAATGCCACTTCTTGTGAAAACTGCCTTGATCACAGCATCAGGAGTTAATCTTGCTCTTCTCTGAAATGCTACAGCACTCACTGCGTATAGGCTTATCACAGACTGAGTTGTTATTCTTTTTTGTTGCAACGTCTTGCCACTCCAACTGGACTACAGCTTCTCGAGGCCGGGGACCATGTTCCTTGTTGTTTGCAATAGCAGGTGTTGAGTAAATATCCTGCCTTCCCTCCCACCACAATGGAAGTGGTGCCCTACTCAATTTAAAGCCTGCCTCTTCTTGTCTTCTGATTCCATCCCTCCTGCCTCTCACAGACTTGGTGACATCCATTATCCCCTATCTCTCCTTTTTCTTCAACTTCAACTTCTCCAGCCTCAGCGTGTCAGCTCAACTATCTCCCATTGAAAAAAGTCCTCCCTCAGCCCCATGTCCAACTCTAGCTACATCCTTGGATCTCCGACTGGCAAATTTCATGATGGAGTTGAGTTGAGTTGTTCACACTTACTGCCTCAACTTCTTCATCCTTCGTGCTTCTGTCCACTCCAGTCTGGTTTCCACCCTGTCACTCCAACAAAACATACTTCCCCCAAGGTTACCAATGTCCTCCAAGTCACCACAGCCAAGGGACTCTTACTATATTTATCTTCTAGGCAGTGGTCTATACCATTGACTCTGACCTCCTTTTTTTGAAACACTGGCTTCCATTGGCTTCCATGATATTAACTCCTCTCTCTGCCTAGTTGTTCCTTTACTCTCCATTGCCAGCTCACCCTCTATTATTCACCTCTTGAATACTTAACTTCCTTGGAGTCATATCCTAGACCCTCTTCTGCACTAGTTCTACAAGGTCTTCCTAGATTCTTTCCATCCCCAAGGCTCCAATTGTCATGCAAAAGAGCAAATTAGACAAGTAAGGCCTTTGCTTTCCAGATGTTTATATCCTAATGTAAAAAAACAGATAATAGATAAGCAAACAAATAAATCATAAGGTAATTTCACATGGTAAAAAACTAGACATAAAGAATGTTTGCATATAGATATTATACAACAATAAAATTAAAACAAAGTTGCAGATCAACAAATATAGGGCTCATAAAATTCAAATTAACAATTCTGATTTACTGGGACACGGGCAGATGGCCACTCCACCCCACGACCTGAATGTGGTGCTCCCTGCAATGTGCAGGCTCTTCTGAGTCCAGCATGCCAACCACGGGTGGTGCGTACAGTGACTCAATGCTCCCACCTCTTGTCTCCATTTAAATTACACAGAACCTTCCTTCGTACATCCTGTGATGAAGTCAGTTGGCCTTCACTTAGTGAGAACACAACCTTCACGTATTAAGTGCCTGTGTGTTCTTTTTTTTAATTCCAAATCATTTATCTCTAACATTGAAGTGGCACTCTCTGGCACCAACAAATCCTTAAACACAGACAAAAATGGAGGCCCCCAAAGCACATAGCAGCTCTCTGCTACCTTGATCATCCCAGGGAACCAAAATATGTTGATAGTCATTTATTATTATTACCAAAATGAAAACACCAAATTAAATTCTCACAGAGAACTCGAGGCCCCTTGAGAATATAACTGCAGACTTTCAAAGATCCTCAGGCCCTAATTTGAGAAATATGAATGAAGTAAGAAAGGTCCTTGGCTTAAAATCAAAAATTGTGGGTACACAACCCAGCCCTGACATTTACAACGAGTGGGCCTAGGACATTTACTTTATAGATTTGTTAGAAAGATTAAATGAAATCATAGTAATAAAATTATTTGTGAAGTCATCTCTACAGCATGTTAGAAGATGCCTTGCCCAGCTTTCCTAGAAACAGAGGATGAGAGTAGGCAATGCGCTCACACTTACTGGGGAGTGCTGTCCCAGGAGGCAGGACGAAAGAAAAGCAGAATGGTCTGTTGTTCAGGAATCATCCTGGGTAGAAATACCGCAACCCTCCTTTGCCCCTGCCTGTGTGTTCAGGTTACTAATACAATTAGAAAAATACTAACCTACAATTTTGCATTTAAATTATATACTCAATTATACGGTTTTTAAAATAAAGCCAAATCCTCCTCCCTCCCCCTGAATTCTTCCTATACATAGAAAACGAAATCTTTTATTTCTAAAGACCATTTTGGGGGTTTGTTTTAATATATAATCTTATGCCCCGATTATAGTCACGTGTACATGGAAATATATTTGCTGAAACTGGTTACCTGATTTGAAATGCAAAACTTTAGAAATGCAAACTTGATGGCAAAGCGTCTTATACGAATGGCCACAATCAAGGCCAAGTCCTGTTAAATTAAATAAATAAAACAGAATTCTGGAATAGGCTAAGAAGTAAGTAAAACATCTGAAGTGGCTAATTGCCCTTGGTTCACCAAGAATATTAATCTTATTTAACCTGTAAAATAACCACAGGGAAAAATATCAAAAGGCCTGCTCTGTGTCCCATCATTTTTTCCACTCAGCCATTTTGCAACTTTCACTTCTCACTTCCAGGCTCTGTGCCTATTTTTAGACATTCAATAACACCTCGTATAAGCCACTGCATGTTAGGCATGAATTAATGAACAGTAATATCTAGGTTGCTGGCAACATATTGTGGCAGGGAGTCAGGGTGAGATGGGTGGTGGAGAGAAGGAGCGGTTCATGATCTTACATAACACCATGGAGTTGAGTAAAGGAACAATTTCTTTATGTGCTCTTCAGACACCACTCAGGAGAAGTTTCATCCGCTGAGGGGGCTTTGAACATTCCACCCACCACCAGCACCCGGAGAGGCAGCCACCCCAGCAGACTGACACTGGACCCCCTTGAGAGAGTGCAGATGAACTCATCATGGTCGGGGACCACAGTGAACAGGGCTGTTCCAGTGGATTGGCAGGGGCAACACTAAGAAAGAAGGGCCCCAAGGTAAAGAGTGGGCATCTTGAGCCAGCCCTGAGGGCCCAGTGGTTAAAGTTCAGCGCTCTCACCGCCTCGGCAGCTCAGGTTCGTTTCCCGGTTGAAGAACTACATCACCTGTCCATCAGGTGCCATGCTGTGGTGGCAGCTCACATAGAAGAACTAGAAGGACTTACAACTAGGATATACAACCATGCACTGGGGCTTTGGGGAGGGAAAAAAAAAAGAGGAAGATTGGCAACAATATTTAGCTCAAGGCCAATATCACCCAGCAACAACAAAAAAAAGTGGGCATCTCAGCTCAGACCAAACCAAATAAGACAAAAACAATGAAGGGCATGTAGCAGAGAATCCAGTCCAAACAAGCATAGAAAATCCCCTTAGCCACATGAATTTGAAGCAGTCACTGCTTCTTTCAAGAGGAGGAACTAGAGATGAATATAAGAACTCACTAAAGTCCCTTACACAATGGTATGTGTAAATATGAGTATAAACTGCTATGTATTTGGTTTTCTTTAGAGTGGGAGTCCAGTCATTCTCAATATATTTTGTCTTCTTTGGAGTTCCAAGTTAAAATAAATGAATGAATGAATGAATCCTATAGGTCTTGCCATATATACATGTCTGAATTAGGTTTTTGATTTCTGACTTTTATCAAGACTCTGGTTGCCAAGATGGCCAAAATCAGATAAGAAACATTTCTCAGGTCTATGTGCAAGTATTTTATATATTTTTATAGTGGGTATCTGCCATTAGTTTGACTAGAACCCCTCCCTCCTTCCAAGAAAGAAACTCCCTTCTTGGAACAGCTCCTTTCTACTCTCCAAACATGTGGTTCGAGGCGGTTGGGTCCACGTTCTTAGATGACACCACCCCACTGACACAATTGACTAGACCAGGCTGGGGCCCCTGCCTAAATCAGGACAATCAGGGCCTTCCCCAAGATTTTTCTATCTGGAATTAAGAAATAAGTCAGTCTCTTTCGTGTTCTAACCTACAATATGTGAAACTCAAGATCTACACTGAGAGAAAATGACTTGGACAACAAAGAGGAGCAGAGATGAAGACAGAGGGAGAGAATCCTGGTAGCACTTTGGCTCTCAGTTCCTGTTTTACTTTATTTTGTATTAAATTTCTGGCTATTTCCTTGTCTTTCCAATAGATTGACTTTTAAAATATCCCAATATCTTCTCAATAAATTCCTCCTTTTTTCCTAAACAAATTCAATTTGGATTTCAGTTGCCAGCAACCAAGGGGATCCTGAATAATAAAACAATATATTTTTATTATCTTACTCCTCAAAGAATGAACATGGAAGCATACAATAGCTCAAGGACTAGATGGTGATTCCCATTACAATTTATTTTAGGTAACCTTGATAGGTAGCCTGCCTTAAGTTTAATCTCAAGGCTTGGGCTGATAGCAAAGTAGAAAAAAAAAATCTCCCCACTGTTGCACCACACTAATGGAAGGGCAATCACTGTAGGAGACAGCAGGAAATAGTAAGGATTTTCAAAGGGTTCTCTTGCTTTCTTTTTTTATTATTGTATTTTTAAAAATCCTTTGCTTCAGAACCCTTTGCTCCACAGGCACTGCAGCTGGGAGGCCATGGGTGGTCCCCCCGTCACTCCACCAGGACAGGACGGCCCTAGACGACTTGTCTCCTGGTCAGTGCCCCTAACTAAGCAGGGTCCAAGGCTGGGAGAAATCAAACGAGTTATTTTTACAAAACAGGTTTATTCTGCATGCTGTGTAGGGACGTTGTAGGACTGTCTGGCTAGAAGCTGGGACATCTGACACAACTGTGGCAGGAAGGGAAAGGCACAGAAGACCCCTCTGCTTAGCTCTTTCCTGCCTCCCACACCAAACCCCCACTTGAATGAGGGCAGAAACATCAGTGCCCGGCTGGTTCTGAACAGCCTTTGAATCTTCCCTCAGGGGACCGATTTGGGAAGTAGAAAATTTTTGTTTGGTTGGTTGGTTTGGTTTGGTTTTTTTTTAAGGAGACCTTAAGACAACATAGCACCAACATCAACCTCTCCCACCACATCAACAATCAGGAGGTAAAGAGGACAGAGCACCACCCAAGGTGAGTGAAGACAAACTACAACTTGATCAGCTCAGCAACCCCCTGCCCCAGCCCCCACCCAGGCTCCCAACGACACAGAGACAAGCCCACAGTGAACGGGTCTGTGGGACCAGCCTTCCAGCAGGTCAGGCACCGCTCTACCACCTGCTGTTGCCATGAGGCCAACTATTATTTTAAAAGAGAAAATCTGAAATCTTCACCACCTCCCCAGCCCAACCGCACGGCCCCTCCCACAATCTCCTACACAATAGTGCCTCCCTCACTGCTTCATGGGGAGGAAGTGTAAGAGCATTGCAATTATGGGATTGTTCCCCTTCTTTCCCCTTTCACATGGGCATTAGCATCAGTCTGAAGACTGGCCTGCTGTTAGCTGAAAATCTAACCCTCTAGATTTCATTTGGCTATTATGTGTGTGTGTGGTCCTTAACAAATACACATTAAGAATCACGGAAAGAAATGCCCAGAAACAAACCCTTCACAAGTGGGCTTGCTCTTCTGCACCTTGGCATAAAGGACAGTGCCCACACAGAGAGAGCAGCTTCATTTAAGTTTACACAGCTAGGCTAATTTTTCAATGTGTCATTGAGTTAGTAGAGTGAGGATTATTATTTTTCTTTAATCATTAAAAATATTTCTGCCGAGTATGAAAATCAGTGAAGGTGTTTTATTACTTGAGTTGTAGTCAGATCTACTGTTTATTACTTTTCACTGTTTTTAAGCCCTTAATCAAAGATTTCACAGCATTTGGGCAGAACCTGTGGGTTATTTTACTAATGGGCTTCTATATACGTTAACTGTGACTTTTAAAATCTAGAACTTATAGAGTCAGATGTACATTGTTCCCTTTAGAGCAGTCTCCAGAGGAGACAACAGTAATGCTGGCGTTGATTCAAGCATTTCTGGATCCTCCCTAAGCACTGCCGACAGAAAGAGCACGTGCTCTAGAGTGAACCGGATCTGGGTTTGAACACTTGCTTTACCACTTATTTGCCTTCTTATCTGATAATTAACTTAGCCTGTGCTTTCCTCCGTAAAACAAGGTTACTAATACCTACCTTTCAGGGTTGTTGAAGGATTTAAAGAAAATGGTTGATGCGAAGCACTGGTATAACTTTGGAAACACATAAAGTCTAAATAGTTATTTTAAAGACTGCCTTTCTAGCTGGAAATGTTTTTTAAATATCTCTGGTCATTACAATCTTGGTTTTCTGGATTTTTGAAACGGCCAAAATTTATTTAAATTTTAAAATAATTCCAAGCCCATCCCCATGGGAAAGGTGACCAAGCTGAGGCAATACTGGTTTGGTCGGACACAAAGTTCACCTCTTACGTAATGAGGCTGCTTCGGTTGTGTTACTTGAAAATTGCCCAAGAGAACTGCCAAAAGTAGTTGCATGGCCTTCCATGGTGATTGTTGGCTTCCATTCAAGTCTATACAGCTTCATCTGCTACTGCCCCTTTATCCCACCTAGAGTCTCAGCTCCACAGTCCGTCCCAACCAAGGCTGCTTGGCTCACCATCCATTCGGAGGCTTATCATTTAGTCACCTTCCCAGACGTGGTTTCCATTGTCACATTTGCAAGGGCTGGACTCGCGACTCAGCCCCAGAATCACTCTGCTAACAACCAGATCAGGTGCCCAAGAATGATAAATGTTACCTTCATAAGAAGCTGCTCTTACCTTCAGCTTCCAATATTGACACAGTTCATCCAATCAGACTCATCCCAACTCCCAGGCCTGACATGTTACCTTGCCAAGCCCTCTCTATTCCCCTAGATCTCCCTCATTCATGCCAATTCTCCTGTTATCTTATCTAGGTCCTGCTACACATGGGGAGAATCCCTGCATGGAAATTTAGTCAGATTCTTTTTTTTTTTGTGAGGAAGATCGGCCCTGGGCTAACATCTGCCAATCCTCCTCTTTTTGATGAGGAGGACTGGCCCTGGGCTAACATCCATGCCCATCTTCCTCCACTTTATATGGGATGCCGCCACAGCATGGCTTGCCAAGTGGTGCGTCAGTGCGCGCCCGGGATCCGAACCGGCGAACCCTGGGCCACTGCAGTGGAGTGTGCGCACCCAACCGCTTGTGCCACCGGGCCAACCCCAGTCAGATTCTTTTTTGTAAGCAATAGACTCAAACTCTGGCTGGTTTCAATAGAGAAGTAATTCATTAAACGATATTGAGTCTTGACAGAGGATCGGGGGAGGCTGGACAACCAGGCTCAGTAAATGGGAAAGAATAAGAGACAATAGACGACGGCCAGGGCCAGAGCCAAAATTATGCCAGCGCCCTTCTAGTGAGGACACTGCTGCCACCACCACCAAATGCTGGACCTCATGGCTACCACTTTCGCTCTGTACATCAGATGCTGCCTCACTCACAGCTGTGGCCACTACATCCTCCAGATGGACTTTCCATGGTGCTTGCTTCTCTGCACAAACACCTTCAGCCTCAAAATCTGGAGAGGGCCAGTTGGACTGGTCTATCCCAGGTCACATGCTGACGCATAGCTTTGAGGGAGCTTGGAAAGTATCTGGCACTTTCAGCTTCTAAAACAGGTGGGCAAACAACAAGTATCCACAATAGGTGTGTGGTAACTAATTATCCATAATAACTAAATATCCATATAACTAATTATCCATGCTGTGTCCTCGTTGAAGAGGACAACCATTCTAATGCAGTAAGCTTTGCCATATTGGAATTTTTAAAATATGGAACACTTTTCTGGAAAGCCTTAAAAGAGGTTACACCTTTGGCCTCAGAAGTTTCACTTAGCCTCTATAATGAGGATATAATGTGCAACAGACTAAGATATCTTCAAAAATAGGTTTATAGGGGCCGGCCCGGTGGCGCAAGCAGTTAAGTGAGCGCGCTCCGCTGCGGCGGCCCGGGGTTCGCTGGTTCGGATCCCGGGCGCGCACCGACGCACTGCTTGGCAAGCCATGCTGTGGCGGCGTCCCATATAAAGTGGAGGAAGATGGGCACAGATGTTAGCCCAGGGCCGTCTTCCTCAGCAAAAAAAGAGGAGGATTGGCGGATGTTAGCACAGGGCTGATCTCCTCACAAAAAAAAAAAAAAAAAAAATAGGTTTATAGCATTACTATTAACTATATAAACAACTGGAAAAAACCTAAATGTCCAAGAGAAGATGATTGTTTGCAAAATTATGGTACATTCACTTAATGGTGCATTATGCAGCCATTAAAAATCAAAATTACTTTAATTTTAAAGAGTAAAAAGATACAAAGCAGGATATAAAATTGCCTACATTAAAGGAAAAATTATATACAGAATACTGTCAACCATGTAAAAATATTGACAAATAGGTAGGTAGGTAGATAGAAATAGATAAATATACCAGGGAGGTTGTCATGCTCACAATTGGTGGAAGATATAAAAGTACTTGTTATTTTCTTATTTCTACTTTTTGCATTTTTCAGATTATTTTTACAAACAAGATGTACTGACTGTATGTCCCATATATATATTGAGTGATTTTTTTTTTTGAGGAAGATTGGCTCTGAGCTAACATCTGTTGCCAATCTTCATGCTTTTTTCCTTTTTTCTCCCCAAAGTCCCAGTAAGATAGTTGTATGTCATAGTTGTACATCCTTCTAGTTGTTCTCTGTGGGATGCCACCTCAGCCTGGCTTGATAAGTGGTCTTTAATTTGTCCAATGCTACACAATCTGAAGAAGGAAATCAGTCCAGCGAAGAAGTTTGAATGCATTTTTAATATGCAGGTGACGGTGTTAATTCAGGTTCATTAACCAGTACTTCTCTCTGTTAGAGCAGAGAGCAAGAAATAACTAAAGCCTTATGGCTGACTGACAGCACACGACAGTACAGGAAATGTCACCCAACGCAGATAAAACATGACAGATGAGGAGTTGCAAGTCTGAAATAGACTCAATGAGCTTTAACTAACCATTTCAGTACCCTACACCATAAGGAAAGAGAGTCCCTTGGTCAGGAATTTAGAAAGGAGACATTTGGTTTCTGTTCCAGGCTATACATTTTCAGCAAAAGGAGTCTGTTCTACAATCAGAACTCCTAATTTGAGCTCTGCCACTGATTATTTTCTGTCCTTGGGCAAAGCACTAAGCACATCTGATCTCCAACAAAAAGCATATATCAAACACTATAATGAATGTGGATATGCTTTGTAAACTGTAAAGGGCTGCAGAAATGTTAATAATCATTGTGTCATAGCACTTTCCCAGCTGAACATTTATTGAGGCCATAGCATTAGCACAAACACTCTTAGAAGGTTTCTGAAGTAACCACTTAGAAATGGAATATTCTTCTCTACTATACCATATCACTTCCTTATCCCTTTTCAAGCTCTCTTTTGTTTTGTTTTGTTCACAAATACTGCTGTAATAAGAATAACAGTGGTAGTGTGTTGAGCATATAATATGTTGCAGACCCTGTGCTGCCATATTATACATAGTATTATTAAACTCCAATTCTTACAACAACACTTCAAGGTACAGATTTTTCAAATTTCTCAGATGAGGACACTGGGCACAGAGAATTGGTGGTGTTTAAGCCTGGGGTGGGGGTGATAAGTATGAGGGGTAGTATAAAAGAGCCCACCTGTTAAAAAATACTAGAGTGGAGTGGAGGGAGCATGCCCTGGGATGATTCTGTCTTCTCTGGTCTTTTGTGGAGAGGGAAACTACTAGGTTAGTTAATTTCGTCAAGCTGCTAGAGAGTATAGAACGTGCATTCAAATCCCAGGCCTCTGCTAGCAAAACTCATGCTTTTTCCACTATATATCAATGATGTATTATGTAATATAAATATAAATTTATTTCTATTTCTTAACCAAAAGTACTAAATGATCTTTGTAGAAAACTTAAACTAGATAGCAGAACTTCACCTATAAAATATTTTTGCCAAGAACTTTTAACACGAATCTAATCAAACCTTTAGACCTAACTTCTAGATTACAGTAAATAAGGGGAATGCAGAAACAAGTTCAATGACACCACAAGGAAACAGTCAGACAAATCCAGAATTTTGTATGTTCTACAAGACAGTTAGCCTGAACTCTTCAAAAAGTCAATGCTGTTAAAAAGAATAAAATGTAGGGAACAGTTCTATATTAAAAGAGACTATAGAGGCATAAAAACCAAATGTAGTGTGTGAACCTTGACTGATGAACCAGGATTTGAGCGGGGAGGGCAATGAAAGACGTTCTTGGGATAATTAAGGAAATCACAATATGGAATAAACATTATGCAATTCTACAGGGTTGGTGCTAATTTGGGGGGTTACCTAAGTTAGGTGTGACAGTGGTATTATGGTTACTTATCAGAGTGTGCTGATTCTTGGAGATGTCTGTTAAGTTACTTAGGGGTAAAGCATGGTGTCGGCAACTTTCAAATGATTCAGAAAAACAGTGTATACATACAGAAAGCGAATAAAAAATGTGAACAGTTGGTGAATCTAGGGGATACAGATGTTCATGGTACTATTCTTTCAGTTTCTCTATGTGTTTGACATTTTTTTAGGGAAAAAAAAGATATGGATAAAAAAGACTGTAGGCTCCATGTATGCAGGACTGAGACATTCTTGTTCACTCTTGTATCCCAGGCCCAGGGTATAGTGCCTGGCTCATGGAAGGTGCTATAAATAACTGCCATAAGAAGAAATGAGACAGGGAAGGAAGGAGAGAAGGGAAGAAGAGAGGGAGGGAGGGAGGGAGGAAGGAAACAAGGTCATCCCTTACTCCATCACCCAACGAGAATGAGCACGTTGTTGTACATCTCCCAGGATTTTTCCTACCACAGAGATAAATCCATTTTTAGAAGTGCTACATTTTTAGAACCATCAGTTTTAGAACCAAAAGCACCCTGGAGATCACCCACACCCTAAGACAGCTAGAGAAACTGAAGCCCCAAAGCAAGGTGACTAAGGTCACCTGGGGCGTTAGTGACTGAGTTGCAATCCCATGCTTCAGGACCAAGGCTCCTTCCTTCATACTATATTGTCTTGCTTCCACCTTTGTTAAAACTATTAACCCTACTGTAATTAAATGTAACCCCTAAAAGATCTGTGCTTAGATTCCAATCATTTTACTGAAAGTAAAATTTTGCCCAGCACAACAGTTTTGATGACCTGTCAAACTTGTCAAAGTAAGATTCCTTAAAGGACAAAAAAAAGTAAAAGCAAATAAGGGATGTCATGAGTTGTGCTAGGAGCTTCCATATCCATTATTTTATTTAGTTCTCCCAACAGCCCTGTGAGGCAGGCATCATATTTTCCAGACAAAGTCTATTCCCTACGACCTGCCTCCTAAGGTTAACAGGTAAAGACAATTTCAAGAAAGAAAAGTGAAGGGAAGGGAAGAGCAAGGAAGGAAAGAATAGCAAACACCCTGTGAGCATTTAATAACTGTTTCTTGATGAAACAGAATAACTATGCATACAGTCTTGTGATGATGAAAATTAATAAAAAGAGAGGAAAATTCACATGTCCAATAATAAACTGGCTTAGTAAAGTGACAAATCCAATGATAAATTATTTGATAAGGAAAAAAATCCAAACAATTATTAGAATATAAGTGTCCACAAGTTAAGACATTGCAATAGGAAAGTATATATATGAACTATACTTTATTAGATAGAAGATACTGATGCTAACGCAATTCATTTCAGGCTCCGTAGTAATATGTGATGCTTCCATTTTCATTCATTATGTCTAGTATTTCCTTAAAAAAAACAAAAAAAAAAAAACTCTCCTCTCCCAAAATGAGAAAAAGGGAATAATGACAGAATAAAAAGTGAAAGGAATGCTAATGTCTAAAATTTAAGAAAATAATCCACAAAAGGTTAAAGTAATGCTTCCTTCAAGAACAACCTAGCATTTACCAATAGTGAATTAAAGTTGATCCTAGATTGTAAATGAGCAACGTTTTAGATCGAGTTTGCAAAGACTGAATTGAATGCTTCCTGGCCTCTCAGTCCTCTCTTAAGCATCGAAGGATGTTAGAAGAAATCAGAAGTGTTAATATTTAACACGCATTTTCAAAATATTTTTCGTCTTAAAAACTGGGACAAATATTATTTCTACCTTTACTAAACAGGAAAAAATGAAGTGGACAATTGAACATAAATCACTTTTGTTTGAAAGACAAAAGAGATGCAGAATTTAGACTGGCTTTGACAGAGTATTCAGATAACTCCCGTTTTAAGTTTTGTGTAGAAAAAGCCTAAAAGTTTAAAAACAGCTTAAGAAAAGTTTAAATAGGCAGGAGTTTGTCAGCTGTTAATTGTTATACTGTAATAAAACTAGAGGTTGTAGTAGAATACAACATTGACTAAAACGGTTGTCTTTAAAACAATTTATGATATCTATATAATGATTTATAATAGATCTTGCCATTTTTCTTTAAAGTATATAAATTTTAACTGGAGAAATTAAAAACTTTATCATAGTAAAAGGATGATTTCACCAGAATGGAAAAGGAAATACTCTTTGATATTCTGTCAATTAACAAAAAAACTTCCAGCAGTTTTAAGAATTATACTTGAAAAATTTACTGATATATTCATTAGAAATAATATCTCCTTATGGATGAAAGTATCATTTGTGTGTGTGTGTGTGTGAGGAAGATCAGCCCTGAGCTAACATCTGTCGCCAATCCTCCTCTTTTTGCTGAGGAAGACTGGCCCTGGGCTAACATCCATGCCCATCTTCCTCTACTTTATATGGGATGCCACCACAGCATGGCTTGACAAGCTGTGTGTCGGTCCTCGCCCAGGATCTGAACCCGCGACCCCCAGGCCACCAAAGCGGAGCGCGAGAACTTAACCGATACGCCACCAGGCCAGCCCGAAAGTATCCTTTTAACATGCCAATCAAGGACTAAATTGTCTGATCACCTGATTTTTCTACCTACATATTCATTCACATGTTCAATTTACAGAGCTCTAGAATCAGGGTGGATATTTGTCTTCAGAGATGGAGGGCTGTGTACTTCCTGTCAACCAGGGACACCCTTACTCAGAGATGGTCTGTTGTGTATGTGGTATGACATTAGGACATTAGGACAACCTACTCCACTGGCACCTGATTTTCCACCATTAGATCAGCAACTTGGCAAAGGGAAAAGGTGTGGACCAGGCATTGGAAGACCAGGGTTTTAGGCTTAATTCTGCCAGTAACAATCATGGTAATACTGGTTATCCCCGGATGGCCTGGGTCTGCTTACATGCAAGATGAGAGGGCTGGACTACATCAATGATTTTTGAACTTGTTTGCAGATCCGCAGATCCACAGATCCCTTCCTTCAAACAGAATCTCACACAGTGCCTATCACATCAAATGGGTAACAAGGAAGCGACTCTGGCTGAAGAGCTGGGAGGTCAAGAGTGGATTCGTCCACAGCCTTCCCATTGCCCTCAAGAAAGTTCCATAAAGCATCTTGGCGGTTCCTCCAAGCACAGTGCTAAGACCACTAGTTTAGTTTTACTCTAACATCAAAGTCATTAACAGGAGGCTCTCTGGTAAATAAGGATTGTAAACAAGTTTTGCTTGGTTGGCCCAGTGTTTATTTATTTATTTTAAGTTAAATGTCATTAGGTGGGCTTGCACCTTCCAGATCAGCCCAGTCTGTACCACTCTCTGTTGCTGACACCAATGACCTTTTGGCACACACATTCGTGCTAACTGCCAGGGTCCTGAAGGTGGCCAAATTTGTGACCCTGTGATCTAAATTCTCCTCCATGGGCCGGCCTGGTGGTGCAGCAGTTAAGTGCGTGCGCTCTGCTTCGGTGGCCCGGTGTTTGCAGGCTCACCCGGCATGCACCAGCGCACCGCTTGTCAAGCCGTGCTGCGGCAGCTCCCACGTAAAGCAGAGGAAGATGGGCACGGATATTAGCCCAGGGCTAATCTTCCTCATTAAAAAAATAAATAAATAAAATAAAGTCTCCATCGCCAGTAACATTCTGTGGTTAATATCTTTTACTGAGCATTGCTTTCTAACTGGTTTCCTCTTTTAAAATGCAAACAATTCAAAGAAGGGTAATGCAATCCATTCCAAAACAGTTGTAAGGTAAATGAATTTATCAGAATTTACTCTCTAAATAGAGATACTGAAAATCATGGTCACAGCAGGGACTCATGGGACAGGTTACTGAAAGGTGAAGAGAAAAGTGAGGGGCAGGCATAAAAGATAAACTCAATTTTCTTACCCAAGTTTAGCTGGGGGGTCACTGGAGAAATGGCTAATTCCAGGGATGGGACAGAGAAAATACAAGATGAGGCAGCTGCTATAGAAAGTAAGGTGGTGCTTTGAAGCATCATGGAAACATGTCAAAAAGACAAGCAAGTCAGATTGAAGGGGCCACCCACTGGCCAAATTTGGGAAATTTTGAGCATCAAAATGAGAAATGACAGTAATAGATTATAACCCACCAAATAACATAAGAATCCATAAGAATCCATGAATTCATACTCAAATAAATAAGTAAAGGGAGAAGGACACACTCTTACGGCAAAATGCCAACTAATAAATCTAGAAGGAATGATGGAGTTAGAACATCATCAATGGGTGCTAAAGTAGTCAGAAAAAATTTTAGAAACAGGATATTGACATATATATATGTGTCAGGGTATTGACAAAATATCTCCCCACAGATCACTTGTAATTTACGAAGAGAGAAGCTGTAACTGGACGGTGGAGGAAGCACCTTAACCGCGTGATCAAAGCTAACATCACCCATATTGGGACAAACGGACATCAGGTGCCTCCTGATATGGTACATTGACACGGACATGACATCAGCTCAACAGTATCTCTGCCAAAAAATATATAACCCAAGTCTAAATATGAGGAAACCACAGTCAAACCCAGAACGAAGGGCTTTCTACAAACAAAAAAGGGGAGAATTGATCTGCTCTCTTTCAAAAATGTCAAGTTAAGAAGACAAAGGCTGAGAAAATTTTCTAGATTAAAAGAACAAAGGAGACATGACAACTCAACATGATGCATGATCCTGGACTAGATCCTGGTCTGGGGAAAAAATGAGCTTATAACTAATTATTAGGACATCGCTAGAACAATTGAGGAAATCGGAATTTAAATTTGGACTGTGGCATATATTATATCAATGTTAAAATATCTGATTTTGATAACAATCATGGTTACTAAAGAGAATGTTGTTCTTAGGAAAATACCAAAATATTTCAGGGTAAAGGGGCATAACGTCTCCAACTTACTCTCAAATGGTTCAGGAAAGAAAGAGTGTGTGCCATACAGATTACATAGAAAGAGAGGGAATGGGGCAAGATATAAATATGAATCTCAGTAAAGGGTATATGCGAGTTTCTTGCACAATTCTTGAAACTTTTATATAAATTTGAAATTATGCCAAAATAAAAAGTTACCAAAATGCTTGGGGCCAGCCCGGTGGTTTGGCTGTCAAGTTTGCGCTCTGCTTCTACAGCCCAGGGTTCGCCGGTTAGAATCCTGGGCGCGGACCTACTCACCGCTCATCAAGCCATGCTGAGGCGGTGTCCCACATAGAGCAACCAGAAGTATGTACAACTATGACAGACAACTATCTACTGGGTCTTTGGGGAGAAAAAAAGGAGGAAGATTGGGAACAGATGTTAGCTCAGGGCCAATCTTCCTCACCAAAAGAAAAAAAAAAGTTACCAAAATGCCAAAAGGAAAAGTTTTCTGAAACTGACTAGGTAATCCACAATGCTCTAAACCCCAATTAGAGAAACTGATCAGTGCTGAGTGGGAAATATAGGATGTAAAAATGTATTACCTGCCAAACAAAATGGTGTTTGCCAGATGAGGTAAAGCAGATGCTAACAGAAAGAAATGTGACCCAGGAAATACTTAAGGTTAAAAGTGCTTTTAAGGTAAAAGTTCTGTACTAAGTTTTATGTGTGTGTGTGAGGAAGATCAGCCCTGAGCTAACATCCATGCCCATCTTCCTCCACTTTATGTGGGACGCCGCCACAGCATGGCCTGACAAGCGGTGCGTCGGTGCGCGCCGGGGATCCAAACCGGAGCCGCCAGCAGCGGAGCGCACGCACTGAATTAACCACTACGCCACCGGGCGGCCCTGTACTAATTTTTTAGACCCGACTTTCCTTGACATGAGAGGGAATAACTGCCTTTGAACCACCTCACTGGAGTGGGTAGGAACAAACCCAGCTGTGCTTCCTTTTGGCCTTCTAATTTGAAGTCAATATTTTAATAATCTCTGACTCTCCAGTTGGTTGCTCTCCAGCTACAAATGGACCACTACCACTATATAATTAAAGGAGAATAACAAATAATTAGAATATAGATTACACAGGTGCTGATTTACAAAGGCAAACGTTGTAGCAGAAGAGTAAGCGCCCAGGAGGCTGGAGGTGTGTGTCTCTGCTTATTGCCATCATAATTCATTAATGGTCAAAGTAACGCTGAGATCAATATTCCTGCAGTCATGGGAATGAAAGAGAATGATCAGCATCAAAATAAGATACAAAGATAGTCTCAAAATGTTTCTCCCTATGTAACTGAGAAACCGGTCATTGTCATGAATTTTAAAACTTAGATTTTCTTAGCTGTTCTACGTTCAAGAGATGGCACAGTTTAAAGGATCTCGAAAAGAATTCTTATTCCCCTAGATAAACCATATGCACAAGGAGAGAGAGGTCTCTTTTTTTTTTCCCATCTTGGTGGTAAAGAAATACAAGGAAGGAGGCTGGGGGCTGGGATATGGTAAACACTACAGAAGGCAATACAGCATGTGATGGTCTGACAAGCAGCTCGATCCTGAAACACACTTGAAGAGGATGTATAAATGAGCCTGTAACGAGATTCGTGCCTTAACCAGTGGTTCCAGTGCAGACTCCTGGGCCCCAGTAGAGAGCATCAAATTCAATAGGCCTGTGTTTAGAAACAGGGATTCTGCATTTTTAAAAAGTATGACATGGGGGCTGGCCCAGTGACGTAGTGGTTAAGTTCATATGCTCTGCTTTGGTGGCCTGGGGTTCGCCAGTTCGAATCCAGGACACGGGCCTACGCACCACTTACCAAACTGTGCTGTGGCAGGCGGCCCACATAAGTGGACGAAGATGGGCACAAATGTTAGCTCAGGGCTAATCTTTCTCACCAAAAAAAAAAAAAAGTATGACATAGACCACTCTTTAAGAAATATTGAGAGGTTTTTATGAATTTAATTACTATAATACAATACTGTGTTATAGTAGTAAATGCACCTTACAGTAAATTAAAGTTTGGATGAAATGGCACAAAGAAGCTTATGATGATTCCTCCTCAAACCCAGTCCCATCTCCTATGAACACTGTCGTAAACATTTCTGCTTTTAGTTCTTTTGGTTGTAAACAGCACCCAGACCCCCATTTCCCCCAATTTTTAAAAATAAATACTGCTCTTTTACAATATACTCATATTTTAGAAAAATTAGAATAATGAATATCTGAAACAGTGTAATTGGCCTCTTAGGTAAGTATCAGTTTTGTGCAAAATCTGAAATAGTTTAACTCCTGCCAAGAGGAATCAAGAATTGCATAATTTAAGACTAGGAGGCAGGGGCCGACCCGTGGTTTAGCGGTTAAGTGTGCGCGCTCCGCTACTGGCGGCCCGGGTTCGGATCCCGGGCGCGCACCGACGCACTGCTTCTCCGGCCATGCTAGGCCGCGTCCCACATACAGCAACTAGCAGGATGTACAGCTGTGACATACAACTATCTACTGGGGCTTTGGGGAGAAAAAGGGGAAAAAAAGGAGGAGGATTGGCAATAGATGTCAGCTCAGAGCCGGTCTTCCTCAGCAAAAAGAGGAGGATTGGCATGGATGTTAGCTCAGGACTGATCTTCCTCACAAAAAAAAAAGACTAGGAGGCAGTGTGCATGGCAGCTATGTCTATCTGCGTGGCTATGTGGCATGCCACTGAGCCAGTAGTCAGAAGTACAAAGGAGCCTGTGCTTACACACTCCTAGATAATGGGAATTTGGATACGAGTTTGGGGACTGGCTCCTGTCCTCTTGCAGCCAGCTCATTTTGGTCATTTCATTAACTTTGCACCAAATTGGCTCCAAATGTTATGCGATTGAGGTTTTCGGACCTCGCTTATGAGGTTATGGCAGAGTTTTACTTGCACCTGCCATGATTTAACAGTAGCTTGCGAACCATGCTGTTATTTAAGAGCACAGGAACGTCTAGAAATGATTCAAGTGACTTTTATGTTATTTTAATTTTTAGCGTTATAATTTTAAAATAGTTTTTATCCTATAACAAGGTCATCTAAGCTTTCATTCAGCGGAAGCAAAAACTCAATTCTAAGAATATATTCTTTTGGAACAGAAGTTAGATGTAATAAAACACTATAAAGAAGGCACATGTACCATGTACCATGCTATTAAGTACTCTGTGAAATATTAGAGATAATTCTGAGAAAATTTAAGAGAGCATTAAAGCAGATATAACTTTAAGTTTGCAAATAACTGGCCATGGATAATAGAATGGAAAAAAATGCCATGTCTTCAAGATCAACAGCACCATGATGTGTCCTTCAACTACAGAGTTTGTTGATACCTGTGTTCTCAGATAGCACCCCCATGACCATACATGTATGCCTATGGAAAATCACTTATGAATTATGCATACTTTGAATACATGAAGTGTTTGGAAAATTATTCCTCTTTTCAATTTCTTGGTTATTTCCAGTTACAAAAGATAAGAATTTAGCTCATTTATGTTATCTTCTTCCTCCCAACTCCTCCCAGTGTTGGGTAGATAAATCATTATTTTTTCCAAGTTTTGTTGTGGCTACCCTTGTAACTTTAAACAGTATGTTATGCCTCAATTTCTCATTCTAAAACCTTGAGTCACTATCTTAACTTCCCATTATAGAAGTTGCACGTATCAGTGATACTATCCTTCTCTTCATATTTCCTTCACTTTTCACTTCCTACTTTCTGTTGGCTGCACTTTTATATTATGAAGTTTAATGTTTGCTGATTTTTCCTGCAACACAACCAAGATTTTCCTTACTTTGTCCTTAGGTTGACTGTACGAGTTTAAAACCAATCAGAGTACTTACATTATTCAGACCACATCAATATTGTGCATTGCTGAGCTAAAAGCATGCTAGGATTGCCATTTCCTTTTCTATGAGGGCAATATCGTAACCCCTCATCTACTCAAAGAAGAATGTTTTACCACCGTGTACTAGTCTTTCTCTTATACTCCATACATTATTAAAATCATAATACATTTTATTATTCTTCAAAATTGGACTATAACATTCGCAATTAGCTTTTCGTTTTTTCTGGAATTCTTAATTGCCTATACTTTATCTTATACTCAAGTACTTTTGTTTTTTGTTTTGTTCTCTCAATCACACTATGAACTCCATGGAGTTCTTTTTTTGTCCTGGAGTCCTTCCCTTTGGAGCTCTTCATTCTCCTGCTCCAAAATGGATGATTTTTGTATCATACTCTACTTCCCTTTCCTGTGTGAGATCTCTTGCCGCCTTCTTTCTCAGATAACTTCCTCATTCTGCTGGATTATATATTCAAGTAACTTCTTAAGAAAGGGGTCTTGGAAAGTAAACTTTCTGAGTGATGGTTTCTATGAAATGCCTATATTCTATTCTCACGGGTGATTGATAGGTTGGCTGAATATGGAAATTAGTTTCAAACTCAATTTCCCCAGAACTAAAAGGACTACTCTATTACCTCCTAGCAGCCAGAGATGTTAATGAGAATTTGGGTGCTTAATTTTCATTCCTCTGTAGGTGGCCTAATTTTTCTCTCTGGAAGGTTTTAGAAAGTTTTATTTATTCTTAGAGTTCTAAAATTTTACAAAGTTGTGTCTAACTGGGTTATTTTCCCCATTTATTGTAGTCGGCCCTTAGGGGAGCTCTTTTAATGTAAACACGTATGTTCTTTTCTGGGAAATTTTCTTATATAATTTCTCTTTTACTATTTTCTCTGTTCTCCCTTTCTGGATCTCATATTACTTAGCCGTTGGACTTCTTAGATTGTTTTTATATCTCCTCTTTTCTCTCATATTTCCCACCAGTGGTAGAGAATGCTATTTGCACCTCGACATATTCTTCTCTTCTGTCATCTTGTCCCCATCAATTGATTAAAATAATATTATCAATAACTGCATCAGCCTGGAGCAGAATCTTTGTTCTTACCACTCTGAGCGCCTCATCCAGAGTCACACCCACTCAACTGTTGTTCTAGGTAGCATCCTCTCAGAGAGTTGATACTGAAGATGTCAGGGGATGGAATTAAAAAACAAAAGAAAACAAAACAAACCCCTAGTGAAGTCTAACTGTAGATATTGCTTTCCCCTCTTCTGCCAGGCTCATCACTCTCTCACAGATAAAATTAAATTGGTCTGGCATAATTTGTACTTCACAAAATCACGTTGATTACTACCCAGTACCTTGTGCTCTTCTAGGTGGTTGCAAATTGATTGTTTGATGATTTGTTCTTGTATCTTCCCAGGTAGCCAAGATAAGCTGAGAAGTCTATAATTACTACAGTTGTGCTTTTCCCTGTTTTAAAAAAACAGGTACTTCATCTGCTGATTCCACTTGTCATGACCCTCTCCTGTCCAACCTTCCTTTTCTAAAGTAAAGGCTGGTCGTCTTACAATTACACTTGCCAATTCCTTAAGTGCTCTGGCATGCGAGTAATCAGGCCCTGCTGATTTGAATGTACCAAGCTTTCTGAAGTGCTCTTCAATCACTTCTTTCCCCTTGTTTGCCTTTGTACCTCCAAACAGATAGCACTTAATCTGGTTTAGTTTCCTTATCATTGCTGATTAAAAAGAAAAAATAAAAGGGGATAAAAACACATTGAAAGCCTCTGCTATTACAGTTATTTGTGAATAGTTTCTGTTCAGCAGGACTTGTTGATAGTTTTGTTTTGTTAATGGTTTTAGTGGTCATATTTTACATCCTATAAATTCCTTCTGGTGTTCTTCCTTCCCTCCCTCCCTCCCGGCTTGCTTCCACCTGTCTTTCCTTCCTTCATTCCTTCCCTCTTTCCTCCCCACTCCACTCGCTCTCTTTTTCTTAAATTTCTCATAGAGGGGAAGGGGAAGGGAGGAAAAACAAAAGCGACAAAGAGCTCCACATAACTTTATGGAGAGACATTTAGTAATAACCAAATATCCACGTGCTCCCCCAGATTTCCCTGCCTGCTTACAGGTGGGGCAAGGGGCACATGACTAGTTCTGGCCAATAAGCATTTAAGAGCTACAAGTTCCCCTTATCCTCTTTCCTCCAGCCCCAGTCAGCTGGAAGCCACACTGCAGCTGGTGTAACAACACAACGCAAGCAGCCTGGACCCCTGAGTCACCATTGCAAGGCGGCAGTCCTGGAGAGCCATCAGACCCCCAGAGGACCATGTGTTAAGCCACTAAGATTTTGAGGCATGTTTTTACAGCGTAGCCTACCTTATCTTCACTAATATAGTACCAATTTCTGGATTAGTCAGATTATGCTAGGTTTTGCCAAGGGGACAAATTAACCCTGAAATCTAAGTGGCTTAACATAACAAAGGTTTATTTCTTACTTGTGGTATGGTAGCTAATCTTCAAAGAGGGCTCCCAGTGACTCTTACCTCCTGGTAGTCACATCCTTGTATGGTCACCTCCCTCTCTGTCTCTGCATTGATCCCATGACTCACTTTAACCAAGAAATGTGGCAGAAGTGACACTGTGACAGTTCCCAGACTAAGCCTTAGGAAATCCTCACAGCCTCTGCATCTGAAGTCACTTGTGATATACGAAGTCTGACATCCAACTGCAAAGAGAAGCCATGTGGAGATGCCCAGAGATGGAGATTCCATGTGGAGGAGCACTGAGGTGACAGACCTGAGCAAAGCAGCCATCCTCAGTTCAGTCCTAATCAAGCTTCCCAAGGACTCCAGCCTCAGGCATCTCTGAGTACAACCACATGAAACCCTAAGTGAGCCCAGCCAACTCACAGAACTGTGAGAGATTAACAATAAATGATGGTTTTAAGCCATCCTGTGTGGGATAGCTTGTTAGGCAGCAATCCCTAACTGAAGCATGGTACATGTCCAGTGCTGGTGGATGGGGGTTGGGTGCCACACAGACATTTATGGAACCATGTTGATACAGGTTCCACCATCTCGTATCCACACCACTGGAAACACGTGACCTCCTTCTTGCACTGTCAAGGGAAGAGAGGGCTTGGGGGTTGCATACCAACTTTTAAATGTTTCCATCTCTCCTCCCAGTCCATTGGCCAATGAGAAATGTAGGGGAGTGAATGGAGATTCAAGGAACACTAAATGTCTCTGCCACAGAACTTGCCACCTAAAATTTGTCTTGTTTTCCCCTGGTATTATAACAAGGTTTATCCAGGAATCATCCAACTAGCTTTCCAAAAATCGTCAACAGTAGAGTGAAGGACTGGTTCATAAAGCTCACAAGAGCCAACTGAGCATATCTCCCCTCAATTCTACATTCTGTGACGCCAGGTTGGATATGTGAAATTAACTATAGTGGAAATATTTACACCACAGAAATTGGCAAATGCTTTAAGTCAGGGCTTTTCCCCCGCTGGAGAGCTGGTTGTTAAACATTTACCTGACCACTATTTGTACAGGATTCAAAATATACCTATTATTCAGGCAGTCCCTATATCCAGGCATTTTCCTTTATTATAGGTAGGATTTTAAAAACTCGCCATCAATGGTCTTATCTTTCTATTCCATATTTCAAATAACAGGCTGAACTTATGAATTGAAGATGTTTGCATAAACCTGAGTAACCTTTTATTAATAATAAAAAGATGACAATTTGAAATTTTCTATGTGTAATCAGAAGGTGCATATTTTAATAGTTAACTTTACTTTAATACAGTATTAGAAACATTGCTATACAGTAGGCATAGAACACACTATTTTCAGGCAGCATTGACAAGGATTTTATCCATCCAGTAATTATTACATCTAATAACACTACCTTAGCTACTGATTTATTCTGAAAGCTTCAGTATCTTTTGGGCTTTAGAGTTTATAAGACTAAAATCTTCTCTTTTAAGCCTTGCTGAAAGAGTTCACTCAGCTTCCTGTTCGAGTTCACCAACTCTTCCTCTCCCAGCCTTCACCCCAACACACATGCACAATCAAGAGAAAGGCCATCAATAAGGTTCAAGCTTCTATTATGGGATATGAAGCAATAACACTTTAAATAGCACCTTGGAGGCCTGAAGGAGTTAATACATCTTTCGGCAGTGCCTACTTTACAGCTCAGGAGTATTTTAGACCCTGAAAACCTGGATCATTATTTATTAAAAGCTTGAGTAGGGTCCAGTTGGAGGGAAAACCGCATTCACCAAGCAAGAAAGGATATGCTTACAAATGACATTTAAAAATAAGATGACCAGAAACCTTTTGCAACAAACAACAAGGGATTTGAACTTGATCCGTGGCTAATTATATGGTAAAATGAAGTCTAAGACAGTTCTGGAATCAAGGAGACAAGTCATCTTTAAAATGCTGCTTCCTGGTGGAACTCAGTGAGCCACCTACGAATAAATCTGATGTTCATTAATTCAGAGCGGGAAGAAAAATAAAGAATTCTCATCATACCCACGAACCAACGCATTTTCCATCACAACATTGATAATTTTCTGGGAACCCTAACACCTTTCTGAGTTTTAGGGATTATTGCAAGTGTTAACAAGGTTCTTTTGTTTACAAGTATGACTGATTCTATTTTCTAAAGATGTCCACACTAGTAAACATTCTGGCCACATGCTCTTCTCACAATGTGATGGTGACATTCCTTCATCAAGAGGTAGGGTCCCCGTGAACCCGCGTAGATCTTTGTAACTGCCTCCCTAAACAGGATGAGGTGGAAATAACACTGCATGACTTCTGAGGCTAGGTCATAAAAGGTCATATGGCTTCCACATGGCCCTGTCTCCTTGGGACCTGTGCCTATGGAGCCTTGAGCCTCCAAGTGAAAGCCCATCTACCTTGAAGCCAGCAGGATGAAGACACCACAGAGAGACAGAGAGATTTCCATGCTGCCCAACTCTTCCAGCCACCAGCTGTCTGAGTCTTTCCAGCTCAAGTACCAGGCATACATAAGAGTTCAGACAATTTTAGCCCCTGGTCTTCAAATTGCCACAGGTGAAACCATGTTGGAGTAGAAACAAGGTGACCACAAGTCCTGTTCAGATCGCAGATCTGTAAACAAAATAAATGTTGTTTTAAACTACTAAATTTTGGGGTGATTTGTTACATAGCCACTGTAGCTGGAACAGCACGTAACAGAAGCCCTTCAAGTTAGCATTATCAAAATAGTGGAGAAGGTTATAGTACAAAGATTTAAGAGTATCTAATGGAGCCCCAGGAGGAGAGGCACAGCTAGGTCTCATGATGGGTTGAAGAGGAACTAAATCAGAAAACCCACAGCAGCCAGTCAGCTACTTTGCTCCAGCATCACCTCTTTTTCTCCTTCTGTCTTCTTCTCCAGTCTCTTGCTTCACGGCCCTCATCTCTGTCTTTCAGCACATCTACTTCCTTCTCTCTGCAGTCACAGAGTTTGTATGCCCTGGTTTAAGAGAGCAGACCACACTAACTAGCACCCTTTCATTGCAGTGATACATTCCTGGGAGAGAGGATCTAATTGGCTGGCCATGGGTCAGACGTCTGCTTCTGGTCCAATCAGTTAACACGAGGAAGGGCCAACATGGCTGCCACTCCCACCCCCCAACTTCCTGGAGAATTCTTAGAAAAGGGGCTCAGAGGCTTCCAAACATGACAACGTATCTAATTTGTCAATGTTAGAAGGTATTTTGGATATTTTTATCTGCACATAAAACTGTACTATAGACTCTCCTTTACAATAGTGCCCCCTTATCCATGGGGCTTTGTTCCAACACCCCCAGTAGTTGCCTAAAATGTTGGATAGTACTGAACCCTATATATACTGTGCTTTTTCCTATATATACATACATATGATAAAGTTTAATTTATAAATTAGGCACAGTAAGAGATTAATAACAATAACTAATAATCAACAGGAAAATTATCATAATATACTGTAATAAAAGTTACTGTAGATCTTTGCAACCTCAGCATACGTTTTTTTTCTTTCCTTATTAAGTTGAGAACTTTCATCTTTTCACTTAAGTGAGTCACTTTTCGGCTTCTCTTTGGCATATCCAAATTGCCTCATCACTACTCTTGAACTTTGGGGCCACTATTAAGTAAAATAAGGGTTACTTGAACACAAATACTGCAATACCGTAACAGTTGATCTGATAACCAAGACAGCTACTAAGTGACTCACAGGCGGGCAGTGTATACAGAGTGGATGTGCTGGACAAAGGATGATTCACATCCCAGAAGGGAAGAAGCAGGACGGTGCAAGATTTCATCACACTACTCAGAACAGTGCGCAATTTAAAACTTAAGAATTGTTTATTTCTGGAATTTTTCATGTACTATTTTCAGACCACAGTTGACCATGCATAACTGAAACCGTGGAAAGCAAAATCTTGGGAGGGGGGACTACTGTAATTGGCTTGTCGTTTTGTTTACAAATCTGCTTAGATAGGTGCATACCAACCTCCTTCTCACTCCCATCCCATTCTCATTTTATTTTATTATTTGAAAGGGTGCTTCTGCATCTCTACAACAACAAAGGAAGTGGATCTGGATTGACGTGAGCTCAAGGAGACTGAACTCAATGATTCACCTTTTGACTTTTTTTGAAGTCTATCTTCTGATGTGAACTTGACTCCTTACTTTATTATCTCTTAGCTGTTTAGAGCCTCTGAGCAACTGGGCCAACTAGAGATCACAGATGTCCTCAGGGAAACTGAGGATTCTTGATGAACTTTTTTTTTTTTTTAATATTTTATTTTATTATTTTGTGAGGAAGATCAGCCCTGAGCTAACATCCATGCCAATCCTCCTATTTTTGCTGAGAAAGACTGGCTCTGAGCTAACATCCCTGCCCATCTTCCTCCACTTTATGTGGGACGCCGCCACAGTGTGGCCTGATAAGCGGTGCGTTGGTGCGCGCCCGGGATCCGAACCCGGGCCACCAGCAGCGGAACGCGCGCTCCTAACTGCTACACCATGGGGCCGGCCCCTTACAAACTTTGATAATTTTCCCACTATGAACAATTTCCCTTTGCTAACTAATCTATGGTGTTAGAACTCAGGACAGAGGTTACCCCTAGGGGACAGAGAGATTGGATAGCATCTCTTGGGAGCTGGTAATGTTTTGGTTCTTGTTCTGAGAGGTGGATTCATGAGTTTTCAGTTTGTGAAAGTTCATGAAGCTGTACACGTATGATACGTACTTTTTTTTGCATGTATGTTACCTTGAAAATGTTTAAAAATACTTCACTAATTATAAGACATTGTTCAAACTAGCCTCATTATATGTTGCTGATCAATCTGTAGAAATATATGCAATTATATATGATTTAATGACAGAATATCCTTTGTAATAAAAATATATATTATAATATATAGAATATATGAAATATAATCTATAAAATATAATATATACGTCTGTTAGGGTGAAAACTCCATTGTAACATTTCTTCAGGATGCTACATAGATACACCTCTCATAGAAAATTAGGCTCCTAAAATATTCAATTTCAGAGGGAGTGGAGTGGTAAATGGCTTGAGAGTCAGACTGTGTAGGTTCCAGTTCTATCACACGCTAGCTTTATCACCTTGGGAAAGTTATTCAACCTCAGCTTCCTTATCTATAAAATGGAAATATTAAAAATACCTACCTTGGGGGATATAAATAGGTGGTGAACAGAGGATTCTTAGGGTTGTGAAAACACTCTGTATGATACCGTGATAGACATATGTCATTAGACATTTGTCCAGACCCACAGAACGTACAACACCAACAGTGAACCCTACAGTAAACTATGGATTCTGGGTTATAATGATGCATCAATTAGAACAAATGTACCACTCTGGTGGGGGATGTTGCTGATGGGGAAGACTATGCACATGTGGGGACTGAAGGGTATTTGGGAAATCTCTGTATCTTCCTCCCAATTTTGCTGTGAACCTAAAACTGCTCTAAAAAGAATCAAGTCCTTTAAAAAAAAAATCTACCTCATGGGAATGTTGTGAGAATTAAAAGAAATAATGGAAGAAAAGTGCTTAGGACAGGGCCTGGCCCACAGTAAACACTTAAGGTTAATTATTATCATTAGACTATCTCAAAATAAAAGGAGAAAGCATCTATTTCTACCTACTATTCCACCCACTCCAACTCAACAGAACCCACTGCAATTCAGCATACGTTGCTTGAACGCCTCTATGTGCCAGGTACAGGCAGAGCAGATACTTAAAAGCATATTTCTGGCTGTTTAGAGCCCCCCACTGCAGAGACCTAAACCCCTGGGAGGATTTCTGTGCTGGCAGCATTCCCTGAAAGGTTCTGTGGTTCATTTCTTCCCTAGTTCACCGCTGGTGCTGTTCGAAGTTGTACACATCTCACTGCTGAGCCAGTGTGAACAAAGTCACATCCTCTGGCAGGGTTTCCCTAAGAGGAACCTGGCAGGGTAGGAAGGTGACGCAGGATGCATTCGCTGCCGTTGTTTGTTTTTTGCTGTGGTGGTTGTGTTTTGTTTCACCCCAGCACCAGGTGACTTTACCTAAACAGAATCACCTTGTGTAGTCTTTTGTAACACCAGTATTATTTTAAGGAAACCTACGGAGGTGGGACAAAAGAAAATGGCTATTCATCAGAACTTGGGTCCTGAGTAGCGCTCTCCATGACGAGGTGCCTTCAGAACCATCCAAGTTGAGCAGCTGTTTGGAGGTCATTTGTAACCAAGGCGATCTGCAGTGGACAGGAGCAAAAATGATTAGTTATCTCCTTCAGAATTCACCGTCTCCGGGAACTCCTGGCACGGCACCAAGGGATGGGCTGGGAACCCGCTGACATGGAATTGGTGGAGGATGGAAGGGAAACACTGCTTCTAATGAGGCAAGCCTAATGCTCTAACCATTGTCAAAAACAAAAATAAAAACAAAACAGAAAAACAAATCCCCAAAGCAGTGTTTTCTCATTTCTTCCCCTCCTGCCCTTCCTGAATAAGCAAATTCCTGAGACCACCCTGCTATATATTCCTCTTCCCTTTCAGATACAGAACTGGGTGCTTTGCAGGAGTCTGGTTTCTCTCCTGTCCTCAGCCAGGCAGCACACAGCGAGCGAGGGGAGAGGGAAGGACTGGGGGAAAGGAGAGCGGTAACCCAGCAGAGTGGCCTTCCAGCGCAGGCAGCCCCACGCCCTGCAGCCTCTGCGTGTGGGGTGAGGAATCTTACCCACCTGGTTATTTCCAGGCGGGGTCATCCAGCGGGTAAGGGCATGGGCTCCTGGCCAAAATGCGTGGGCTTGAATCCCGGCTCAGCCACTTACCTTTCAGTTTCACCCCTCTATGCCCTCAGCTCTCCCATCTGTAAAATGGGGACAATAATAGCATCTACCTCCTGGAGTTGTGGTGAGATTAAGTGAGTTAATATCTGCAAAACACTTAAAACACGGCCACGCACATATTAACCACCCAATAATGTTAGGTATTATTATTATTATTATCACCTCGGGATATCACCAAATCATAATTACAATGCAACATCATTATATTATATTGTCCTCCAGCTGCATACCACGAAACCACTGTATAGGCAAAAATTAGCCAAGCCTTTTGCTATTTTAGTTACTAAACACTGTATGAGATACAAGATGAAACACATTGGGCTGACTAAAGTCAGTAAAGACTAAAATGAGGTTCCAGGAATCTATTTTGCCAGTAATCCTCCTTCTAGGAATACCTTCTATGGGAATTTTCAGATATGCAAGAATAACGTACAAAGAAGCTTACTGTAGCACTATTTAGATGGTGAAAAACTGGACACAGCCGAGTGTGTGGAACAATCTGAGAATGATTAAGCTGGTTCGGGCACAGCGATACCACAAATATTATGCAGCCACTAAGAGGGGTGCTTCCGAAGAATTTTTAATAACTAGGAAATGCTCATGAAATAAACGAAAGTAGAAAAGCAGGCTTCAAAACTATGTGTACAATAGGCTCACATTTGGTAACTATGTATGTACATTTGCAGAGAACACAAAACTCAAGGGAAATGCATCAAGATGTTAACTGCAGGGTTTCTGAGGAAGGAAGGAGTTCATGCATGGTTTTTGTTTACATTTCTTTATATTTTTTGGTGTCACAAATTATTTTTATATTTGGGGAAAACAATGTCATAAAACCAAAACATTTAATGAAGAATCTTTCAGAAGACACACAGGAGACTAACAGGAACTAAAGCTATGTTTCCTAAACTCCTAGTTTTTTTTAGCCCCAGTAAATGCCACATAACAGAGACAGGTGTTACCACTCTTCAATTCATCTTTGCTTTGGAAAGAAAAGCTATGAGAAATCCCTCGATTAAAAAAAAAATAAGAGAGTGATATGGGTGGGGGCAGTTGGGGAGGATAGCAGGGGCCTCTGAAGGTATCAGGATACAATTTGGCACTGACTAATCACAACCATGTTTTCACAACATTGGGGAGAAACATCCTTGGCCCACAGCAAAATGGAAGAGAGCCATCTATCAGCTCTTTGGGAAGAAGTTAAAAAAAACATTCTGTGGTTAAAAAAAAGGAAAAGAATACTAACGCAAACAGGCCATCAGACAAGCGCAAGTAGACAAGTCACAGAATTCCCGCCGGCCAACGACCTCCCGCTGAGTCCTACCCTGAGGAAGGATTACTAAAAAGAGCCCAGATCTGAAAGGGTCTGGAAAACAGCAGGGAATGCCAGTTTAAACTGCAGGCCACCTAATACCATTCAGGCCCGGGCTCCAGTGCTCCCCCTTCAGCTTCGTGCTCGGGAGAGGGAGGTTTGCAGGAGCTGCGCCTTGGCCTGAAAGGCAAGATTAATAAAATTAGGATTATTTATGATGCTGGAGTGATTTAATAATATTTTTCAAGAACCTGAAGGATTTATGTAGAGGAACTGCTGTTTTAGTAACTAAACCCTTTTGGATGGACTCCAAGATAAACCAGACTTGTCTGGCTTCCGCCCTGGGCCCCTCCACTGCTTCCAGTTTCCCTTGGCAAATAATCTCTTCTACTTTACGGGAGGGCGATGGTCAAGGAGATGACCTGCCTGGCTGCATTATCTACCCTCATCCCCACCTCAAAATATCTCTCAGCTTCACTCGTTGTTCCTTCAAATCTCAAAGGAAGAATCAAGCAGGGGAGGGAAGCAACCTTGATTGAATGTCTTCCACATGCCAGGAGCCGGTGGATGCATTACCTCATTTAATTTCCACAAACACCTTGTGAGGTAGGCTTAATTATCCCTATTTTGCTTGTTAGGGGATAGAGGAAATTTATTCTTTTAGCAGCTGGTAGGAGAATTCCTCTTGGAGACAGAACCATCTTTGTGGGAAAATGCATTGACCAGCCTCTTTGGGCTGTAAGGGGGGGATATGGGGAAATGTGTGTAGAGAGGGAGGGGGACTGTGGGCTCCTCACTAAGAAGAGAGGTAGAGGCAACAGGAGAGAGGAGGTTTGGAAAAAGACTGTGTGGGGCACAATATGCTTCCCCCCCAAAAGTGTTTAACTCTTCACTTCTCCAATAAATGTATTAAACTTGTGAAATGCTTGCTGAAAGAGAATTTTCTGAATGGGTTTGTTGGCCTAGGGTGAAACAGAAGCCCCATATGTTTCACCTGAGATGGTGACAGGTAGTACCATAAGGAAATGTTTCCTAAATCAAAGAGTAGGAAGGCCGCACTTGACATATGAGTTACATAAGGGAAGGGGGGATGACATTGAGGCTCAGAAAAGTTAATCAACTTTACTAAGATCACACAGCAGTGATGCATACATGCATCACTTTCAGAGACAGAATTGAACCCGAGTCTGTTTATCTCCAGTGTCTGTTGTTTTTTACTCTACCCCACACACTACACTAAGTGAAATGACTTTCTCCTCTCCAAAGCCTACTCTTCTACTGGTATACTCCATCCAATCGTAGTCATAGTAGTGAATATTTATTGAGTGTCTACTCTATGCCAGGCATTGTTGTGTGCATTAGCTCATTCCATCCTTACAACACCACAATATATTTCACAGTATAATTATTCAGATTTTAAAATATGAGAAATGCGGCTGAGAGAAGTTTAGACGTTAGCTCGAGGTCCCACTGCTGTAAGTGGTGAAACTAGCATTTGAACAAGACTGTCGTGTTGTCTCATCCCCTTCCGCCTCCTCGACAAATGAGGAATGATTCCTCTAATTAAGCCATCCAATTAACGCCTTCTCTCCCTGCTGCACCCTGAGTCGGGGCCTGGTTTGCAGAGGTCCTGCAACACTGAACCCAGAAGCTGCTCTGATGGGCTCAGGTCAAAGTCACTGTCACAGCTGAGGCTCCTAGTGTAACTTGGGGGTTGGCAAATTTTTTTTCTAAAGGGCAAGACAGTAAATATTTTCAGCTTTATGGACCATATCATCTGTGATGCCGACTACTGAACTGCGCTGTTGTAACAGGAAGGCAGCAAAGACGTGATGAATGAGCATGGCTGTGCTCCAATAACACCTTATTTCTGAACACAAACTTGAATTTCATATAATCTTTACATGTCACAAATTATTCCTCTTTTGATTTTTTCCCCCAACCATTTAAAAAGGTAAAGACCATTCTTCCTGTGAGAGGCACAGGAAAACGGGAGGCAAGCTGGATTTGGCCCATAGGTCACAGTTTGTGGACCCCTGGTTTTACTAAACCCTCCCTCCTTTTGGATTCTGCACCAGCGAGGCCGGCGTCCTGGCTGCACAGCCTTCGGGCTGGGCTTTGATCCCTCCTTCCTCTCGCCTATAAAACCACACAGGTTCAGTTCCTTGAGCCTCTGCTCACTGCTCTCTCATTAGGAGCTCTCCTCCAATCTTACAGCTTCTCTTGTTGAACCAGAAGAAAAGAAATTTTCTACTGTCCCGAAGGAGGTGGCCATAAAATAGGATGGAACTTCCACCATTTAGATGACCCTGGTGAAGCTAAGCCCCAGGGACAGGTTAAAGGAGTGTCACCCTAAGGCTATGACACAGTTTGAGAATAATATGCTTCAAATAGACTGAAGATCCTAGAAGGAAATCTCTAGGAAGGGTGAAGACATTGCTAAGAATCTGAGTCCAAGGAAGGAATCCTAGAGCCCAAAATGGAAATAAATGCCTTTCTCACCCAGGAGGCCAAGGCCAGAGGACAAGGGACGGGAGGACAGGTGAAGGACAGGAACGCCACTCAGCCCCGTGCCAGGGGACAGTTTAGGTCCAGACCCAGAGAGGAGACTAAACTGCACTAAGGACCAACCGAAATAATAAAAACCACTAACATTTATTAACCATCTGCTATGTTCCTGGCATTACACTGCTGGGTTCTTTACACATCTTATTTAACCCTTTCAACACTTTGGTAAAATAGGCATTTAAAAAATGTCCTTCCATTTATTTAAAAAAAACAAATATTCACCGTGCATCTTCTGTGTAGCAGACACTGTGCTAGATGCTGAAGATAGGCGAGTAAGCAAAAACAGACCTTGTACCTGCTCTCATAGAGACTGTAGTCTGGTACAGGAGTTGGCAAATTTTTTCTGTAAAGGGCGAGATATGAAATACTTTAGGTTTTGTGGGCCACAAAGTCTCTGCTGTAACTGCTCAACTCTGCCACCTTCGTACAAAAGGGGCCATAGATAACGTGCAGATAAGTGGGATTGGCTGTGTTCAATATCACTTTGTTCACAAAGACAGGCTGCAGGCCAAAGCTGGCTATAGTTTGCTGACCCCTGGTCTAGTAGAAGAGACAAACATTAAGCAAATAATGACACAAATAACAACTATGAAATGCTAACAAGCAAAAGTTCCTGATACTAAGAAAGCCTTTAATAGGAGGGATTTTACCTATTCAGGGAGATGAGAGATTTCCTAGAGGGAGTGGGCCTTAGATCTAACTGTAATAATTACTGAAGAGGGAGGCAAGAGTATTCCAGACAGAAGAATCAGCACATGTAATGGCCCTGTGGTAGAAAGGAGCATGACAGACACAAGATTGAAAGGTTTCTATAGATGGAGCAAAAGAGTGAGGATCGGTGGATATAAGATGAGGCTGAAAAGGCAGGTAGGGACCAGACCATGTAAACTCTTGTGGATCTTGTTAGGGAATTAGGTCTCTATTTAAATACAGAAACTATGGCCCAAGAAGTTAAGTAACATGCTCAAGGCTGTATAGATAGTAAAAGATGGAGCTAGAGGCCTAGTCTGTTTACTTCCAGACCCAACTTCTGTACTCTCTTTGTTCACTTTGGTTTTGTGTTTGCCTAGTGTCTTTACAAATTTCCCTTTATGAAATTCCAAAATCTCTCAACTAACCTAAAATGAAAGAGAATTTTGTCCACACCTAGACTAGAAGGCTCATAAGGCCCTGACAACAGCTGGAAACCAGAGGAAACCCAGTAGAGGACGCCTAGGTACAGAGAAGGAAGGACAAGGATTGGGGATAGCTGTGTTCTCTATTCTCATTCCATCTCTGATGTCCCCTTACATGGAGCCTTATTAAATTGTTCTTTATACCTCATGTCAAATAACAATCTTCAGAAAATGGCCGAACTCCTTAAACCTGCTCTGGCATTCCTTCTTATCTAGCCCCTGCCTACCTCTGCAGCTCTGTCATCACCACCTCCTTTGCCACTTTCCCCTTTGGGAAAATTGGATGACTTGCTGTTCCATGACAACTCCACATCTCCTCTTTAATGCCACACAGTTCGCTCTGCTGGAAGAGCCCTGCCCCTCTGTCTGGATATCTTCCCTTCTTTAAGAACCAACTCAGGGGGCCGGCCCCGTGGCTTAGCGGTTAAGTGCACGCGCTCTGCTGCTGGCGGCCCAGGGTTCAGATCCCGGGCGCCCACCGACGCACAGCTTCTCCGGCCATGCTGAGGCCACGTCCCACGTACAGCAACTAGAAGGATGTGCAGCTATGACATACAACTATCTACTGGGGCTTTGGGGGGAAAAAATAAATAAAATAAAAATCTTAAAAAAAAAAAAAAAGAACCAACTCAGGAATTACTCCTCAGGCTTCCAGTTCTGCAGGAAGCCTACTGGGCCCCTTCGCCACCTAGCCTGAACACTGTTTTCCTCTTCTGTGCTCACAGTTCTCTGTGTTAACGGCTAACAACCTAAGCTTCTGTGTGTGGTCTGCCTCCCACGGGACTCGGAGCTTGTGAGCTCTGTGACAGCAAGGAACCTCTCTGATAGGCACTTAGCATCTTCTAAGTGGAGGTTAGCTCAGTTAACTCCCCTTTCCATATGGAGGTTAACTTGTTTAACTTGTGAATCTACTTGTTTCTGCCTCTTAATTATCCTTATATTTCTCTTTTAGAGTTCCTAGCCCTGGGCCTCATATCAGCAGTTCTCAAAAATGGGGTCCCTGGTCCAACAGGAACAGTATCGCCTGATAACTTGCTAGAAATGCAAATTCTCAAGCCTTTCTCCATCTCTGTAATCAGAAACTCTGGGGGGTTGGGGTCCAGCAATCTGTGTTTTTAATAAGCCCCAGGTGATTGTGATGTGCACTCAAGTTTGAGAACCACTGCCTTACAGGAAGTTACTGCTCATTAAATTGTTGATTCCCTGAGGAGGGTAGCCGGTTATTTTCAATCTGGAAAAGAAAAAGTAATTGAGGAAATGACAATTAAAGCTTTTATAGGCTGGATTTTTAAAAAGGAATTTTCTGACATGGTTTTTCAAATATATGACTGGTTCAGAGAAGGCTCTCCTTTGTACGCCTTGAAAAACAGGCCTACTTCTCCTCTGTCTGGCTCAGTCTGGCTTGGGTGTGGTCCTGCCGAAGGTTAGGGGTTTGGAGATAACCTCACTAGGTGCCTTCCAGTGCTCAGGTTCTCTGCTTCTAGGATATTCTATATACTATGAAAGAAATGTAAGTTAGGGAGTGGGCCATTATTGCTAGGGGACTTTGGGCTTTCAACCCACAAGGAAGTATATGCTTTTTTTGCCCTGGTAAGGTGAGTCTTTCCCAGTCTATACTCATAAAAAGAGATGACCAGGGCCTTTCAAGAAAGGTAATTGTTTGTTTTTAGGTCGTAAAAATGAATCTTTGCTTTGTTTTCAAAGGAACATGCTCTTCATGCAATCTATACAAATCGAATGACAAGTAGGTGAGGTCCAAGATTGGAAAGATAAAACTTTATTTGTTGATTTTGGGCCTAGAGCTGAAACAATGGGACAAAGGAGTGGCTTGTTGGTATAAGCTCTATAAAACACAATAATATTAGTCATGTAAACAGAAGAAAATAGGAGAGGCTTAATGAGATAAATTACACCAAGTCACCACAGTAGGGATTAAAATATTCTGATAAAGCAAACACTAAAAGATCCTAAAGAAAGGATAAAGGGAAGAGTGATAACTTCAGATTTAGAAAACAATGGGTCTTTCTCTCTAGGGTGCTGACAAGAGGCGCTTTCAGAGGCTGCCTAAGCCGACTATGAGTGCCCATTAAGATCCCACTTTTCATCCAAAAAAGAAAAAAAAATCACCCTCTACGCAAACCACTGGCAGACAAAGCCAACACATTCTTTTCTTCTTTTCTTCCCTATTCTTGTATCCCCTTCACAATTGCAAAGCAATCTATTCGGCGATATAGGTCTGCGAAAGGAATAAAGGATAAAGGCGTTCACAGGTTTCCAACGCTCTATTTGCATTCTCTAGATTTGTTGGCCTGACTTCCAAAGTATGAATCGGCCACTGTTCTCAAGCTCAGGGGAAAAACAGCCAACTTATCCATGTTTAAGATACCTGTGTGAACAGCAACCTTTCCATAACTGTTTTCATAAGGACGTTTGAACAACTGAAGTATAGCACGTGGATTTGGGCTATTTAAACTAACAGTGCTGCCAGGTCTTGAGTCGATATTATATATTTATTTATATAGTTGTCTTTATTAAAGTATGTATCTATAACTATAAAGAGGTGGAACTTTTTCAAAACTCGCACTGGCTCACACTTCCATAAACTTCGTGGCAATGGTGATGAGCACAAGGTTGCCAAAAGCCAGTAAGCATTTAAAAAACAACACAATAATAAATTTAAAAATAATAAAAATAACCAGGCTACCAGACTTGGCTCCACGTTAAAAGCTGACAATGCTCCTGCTAGAGTGGACTCCATCCGGTTTTCAGGAACATTCTTCCTGGGTGAAAATTGAGCCTAGGTGTTTTCAAAATAAACTTTTGTGATTTGTTTGCTTGCTTTTAAAAGGAGTATGTATGTATTTTCCACTTGTTATGGAAAATATTAAAAATGCAGAGAATATTGAAGAAAAAAATTAAAATAGCCTGTGATCATAAGACCTACATAAAGCCACATTTTGGTTTACTTCCTTTCAGGCTTTTTTCCTGTGCATATATTAAGATGTGCACACACACAAATATACACAAATATTAACCAACTCAATATCATATTATGACATACTACAATCACATACAATTACATAACCTATTTTTTTCACTTAATAATTATAAACATTTTCTTGCTAATAAAAATTTTAAAGCAAAGGTTGTAAATTGGTAACCAACAAATAGGTTTGATTGGTTCACATAGTGTTCAACTGCTTAGAGCTAAAGAATAAGCTGATTCGGTGAAACAGGGTCTGTGCTCTCCACTTCACCGCAGTCCCCACCATTCCTTATTGTCCTCCATCTGAGATTATCAGTTGCTATTTATAATTTCACTTGCACTCTTTTTTATTATTTTTTAATGGTAGAATTAAGAGAAAGGGAAATAATTCTTCTTTTCTCCATGTCTCTACTTTCAGACTACTTCACTTGTTTCTATTACTGCTTAGAACCCAGGTTTGGGATCCTTTTACTAAAGCATGTTTTGTAAAGACTTTAGAAAGTATAGCGTTATCTGATTTCCATAATTTATTGAATCAAATCACTACTGTTGGACATTTAAGTTGTTTCCAGTTTGTTGATATTACCAATAATACTGGAAGGAACATCTTTTTTACATAAATGTGAAAGTTACGTTCCTAGAAGTAGCATTGTTTTCGAAGGGTAGGAATATCTTTATATTTTTGATATATACTTCCAAATGCCTTTCAGAAAAGTTGCACCAAATACATTTCTACTGACAGTGGATGACTTTGCTTATTGCCCTGATTCTCTATGGCAGACAGAGCATTACTATACTTTTTGGTAAAAGTATTTGCCAATTTGAGGAGTTAAAAATGGCATTTCGGGGCCGGGCCCGTGGCTTGGCGGTTAAGTGCGTGCGCTCCGCTGCTGGCGGCCCGGGTTCGGATCCCGGGTGTGCACCGACACACCGCTTCTCCTGCCATGCTGAGGCCACGTCCCACATACAGCAACTAGAAGGATGTGCAGCTATGACGTACAACTATCTACTGGGGCTTTGGGGGAACAAATAAATAAATAAAATTTTTAAAAAAATGGCATTTCAGGCATTATGCTAAGCGAAATAAATCAGCCAGCGAAAGATAAATACTATATGATCTCACTTACATGTGAAACCCACAAAAAAGGCTTTTCATTTTTAATATGTATTTCATATTCATTTTTCATATATATTGACAATTGTATTTCCTTTGGGAATTGCCTATTCATGTGTTTGCTCATTTTTCTACTAGAATATTCATAGTTTTCTGAATGGATTATAAAAGTTTCATATACTAACGATATTACTTTACTTGACCACATATGCTACAGGATTTCCCAATTTCTCATTTTAATTTTTTTGGTGACTTTTTTGACATGCTGAAGTATTTTTTTTTTCTTTTTTGTGAGGAATATTGGCCCTGAGCTAACATCTGCCAATCCTCCTCTTTTTTGCTGAGGAAGACTGGCCCTGGGCTAACATGCATGCCCATCTTCCTCCACCTTATATGGGACGCCACCACAGCATGGCCTGACAACCAGTGTGTCGGTGCGCGCCCGGGATCTGAACTGGCGAACCCCGGGCCGCAGCAGAGCAGAGCGCGAGCTTAACCGCTTGCGCCACCGGGCCGGCCCCTTGACATGCTGAAGTATTTAACATTGATGTGGTCAAACCTGGCAATACTTTGTTTTCTCTCTTCGCTTTTATGCTTACAAAGTTCTCTATCTTATGATCAGATAAAATTTTCCCTCTGTTTTGCTCTGTTCTTTTCTGGCCTCCCCTCTTTACATACACGCTGTGAGGATCTCTCCTGCCCTCTCAGCAGCACTGCCAGGGCTCCGTACTCACGCTCGTTTCTTGGCTGTGTGGGGTACAGTACTCTCCCGGGTCACCGCTTACTCCTCTACCTGTCCTCAATTTCCCATAATGACCCCTTGCATTTTCACAATCCTTTAAATAAATCACAATCCTTTATTTTTATTATTTTTTTGGTGTGTGAGCAAGATCAGCCCTGAGCTATCATCCATGCCAATCCTCCTCTTTTTTTGCTGAGGAAGACTGGCTCTGAGCTAACATCTATTGCCAATCCTCCTCCTTTTTTTTTCCCCAAAGCCCCAGTAGATAGTTGTATGTTATAGTTGCACATCCTTCTAGTTGCTGTATGTGGGACCACGCCTCAGCATGGCTGGACAAGCGGTGTGTCGGTGCGCGCCCCGGGTCTGAACCCAGGCCGCCAGTAGCAGAGCGCGTGCACTTAACCGCTAAGCCACGGGCCAGCCCCACAATCCTTTAAATAAATACCTCTTAGACTGACAGGTGCTTAAAAATGCAGTTGTCCTGTCCCGTCAGGTGGGACCCAGAAATAAGCATTTTCACCAAGCATCTGAGAGAATTTTTGTGCAAAGTGCTGCAAGGAACGATTCGGGCCTATTACCCATCTGCACCACGTCTCTCTATATCTGTACGTACACAGATCTACATCCACACCCGCGTCTGTGTAGTACTGCTGAACATCTCCAGCTGTGGATCTGCCAGGTGCCTCAAACTCAATCCAAAGCAGAATTCACTACCTCTTCATTCAAAACTCTTCTTCCTCTCAGCACCATTTTACTTTCTGACAACGAGAGGTTTCCTGCCCCGGACCTGAATCAGCCATTTCTCCAGGCTCTCTGGTACCTTTTAGTGGATAATGGTATTTAGAAACTAAGATCTGAGCACCAGGTATACTTATAATTATCTTGTCTTACTGTGAACTGTTTCCTCAGGACACAGTTCCAGCAGCAGGATTACTGGATTAGAGGAGATGAAATATTTTATGGCTCTTGATTCAATATTGACAAAGGTACAACCACTCCATTCGTGGGCTCTGCAGGGACTCGATACCTTTGCCTCTCCTCCCCCGGCTAGTGTCAGTTGCTAATATTAAAGCAGTATTACCCAACATTCTCCTCCTGACATTAGAAGTTCAGGGAAGAGTTCTGACGTACAGCTCCTGTCGCTCCCCTCTCTAGTCCTCCAGGGATCTTTGCTGATGCAGAGAACAGACACACTCTGAACAAGAGCCAAATAGGGAAGAAAGCATTACCTGGGCAAGTCCATAGCCAGTTCCCACTCCCATTCCCTCGCCAAATCACTGCATCTCTGGTTCATTTGTAGAGGAAGATGGAGCCAAGGCCAGAACTCCAAAGCAAGGCCTCCCACTTCTGTTTACCTCATCTAAGCATCCTCAGAATGTACCAGGAAGGCTAGCCCGGCCCTTCAGGATGGCAGGAAGTGAAAAAGAGAAAGATGGGACGTGGTTTCTGAACTTTAATGAACAAGGACGATACCCACCAAAAATGTGGCCCCGATGAGCATACTGGGGGAATGGAGGATGGAGAGGTAGGTGGCCAAGAGGAAGGTAGGAAGGCGGCAGAAGTGTGAGCTCAAAAAGGACTCTCCTAGAGCGAATCTGTGATGAGAGGGAGTTGAAATTCCCTCTCCTAGAAGCGCTACCAGGCTCACCCTCCAACCATGTCTATGCTCCCTTCCCTGCAGTAGAGCCCACAATGCCCACCCAAACTAATCCACACGAGACCGAGAGGCCCGGGGAAAGAACGAGCCTTCTACAAGTTGTTTCCAATTCCTTAAGGGCTAGAAGTGAAGAAAAAGACGCCAGCCAAGAATCAGAGCAGACATTATTTGTCTTGACAAATCTTGTACCTGTCCAAAAACATGATGCTACTGTGTCGCCGCTACTGTCTGTAAGCTCAAGAGGGATCTCTTCTTTGAGGGCTTTTCTGATGCTCTTGGGTCACAGGAACTCCAGCCATCTCCCAACTGGACTTCTCTAAGTCCAGCTCCTTCAGTTAAACTCAGAGGTTAGGCAGGCCTTAGCTCAGAGGGGTGATCAGTAATCTACCGAAGAGGCAGCAGGCATCCTGGGAAGAGCGCTGACCGCAGAGCGCCTCTGCCACTCACTAGCTGCGAGAACTGGGGCAAGCCAGTAACTCTCTGTGCCTCAGTTTTGCCACATGTGAAATGGAGGCGTATTAGTTGGGGGTCTCTAGAGAAACAGAACCAGTAAGACGTACATATATATATGAGGAGACCTACAGGAATGATATATAGATCATGTGATTAAGGCTGAGAAGTCCCATGATCTTCCGTCTGCAAGCTGGAGGCCCAGGAAAGCCAGTGTGTGGTTCAGTCTGAGTCCAAAGGCCTGAGAACCAGGGAAGCTGATGGCGTAACTTCTGAAGCCGAAGACCCAAGAAGCCAGTAGGCGAGGCCACGGTGCAAATCCCAGTCCCAGTCTGAAGGCCCAAGAAGCAGGGGCACTGTCAGGGGGAGCAGAAGATGGATGTCTCAGCTCAAGCAAAGAGAGCCAATCCGCCTTTCCTCTACCTTTTTGTTCTATTCCAGCCCTTAGTGGATTGGATGATGCCCACCTGCACTGGTGAGGGTAGTCTTCTTTACTTCTTTACACAGTCTACTGATTCAAATGCTAATTCCCTCCTGACACCACCTCACCCCCTGCCACACACAGACACACAAAGACACACACACACACGCATGCGCACTGCAAACGGCACACCTAGAAATAACATATTACCAGCTATCTGGGCATCTCTGAGCCATGTCAAGTTGACACATAAAATGAGGATAATTAGGCACATGTGTGTGGTGACGGATTGTAATTAGTATTTGGGTGGTGAACATGAGAACATAATGTAAACCACGCAAAAACACAAGTATAATGATGTACACCTGACATTTATACAATGTTATAACCCAATGTTACCGCAATAAACAAACAAAAAGTGAACCATCAACGGAAGTGATACTAGTACTGACTTCAAAGTCATTGTGAGGAATAAATGAATCCATACGTAAAGTACTTAGAGCAGTGAACTCAGGAACAATGGTTAGAAAATAATGATGATGATGACGACGACGACGACAATGACTATCAAGGTGCCAAAAGGCATCTTCCTTCAATCTGCCTGAACAGTACCTGAAATTCCCCCTCTGACCACTCCTATAGTTTGAAAATGATCCCCAAACTATGCTTCAGGGGATGTGTTTCAGGAGCTGAGCCAAAGTAATTTATTGTTAAAAGTGTACAATGACAGCCTTCCCTGCCCCCGTTCTCCACTAACTGCAGATCAAATTAAGGTAATTGACAGATTTCTTAAATTTAAATTTTTATCCCGTAAGTTTTTACACCTTCAGTGCTAATGAGTATTTGGAAGGAATTAATGAGCAGAAAACAAATATATTTGGAAAAGCTCAGAAACAGTTGTCCAGGCCTAACTTAATGGCCAGATTAATTTTCATGAAGATGTATTCATGATATTTTAGACTGCATAGATATAAGAGCCATTTTCTGTTGGTAAAATTAGTCTTTATTTGTATGAGTGAATGACATATGTCAGCATTTGGTTTTGCCCTACCAAAAGCATAGCATCAAGGCTCAGTGCCACCTGAACGAATCCGAGTCCCTTGGTGAAGTCTTGAAGGCCTTCATGACGCCATCTCTAGGCACACGGCTCCACTAATTCTTACAGGGCTCCTTGAATGTAACACACATTTGATGTTAGCATGTACTGTCTTAGAGTTTTTTTACTATTACTCACGACTTAAAGTATAAATTTTGATTTCCTGGTTATACTGCATGCTCTCCGAAAGATGAATTAACTTTTATATAGTTCCTGATGTTCTCAATGCCTAGAAGAGAACTATATTTTTGGTATATGCAGATAAACACATTAGTTAATAACTTGTTATCTGGAATGGATTACGCCTCAAAACTTTTTTTTTTATTATTTGAAACAATTTTCTTTTCTTTTTTATTTTTTTCCCCCTTTTTCTCCCCAAAGCCCCAGTAGACAGCTGTATGTTATAGTTGCACATCCTGCCAGTTGCTGTATGTGGGACGCCGCCTCAGCATGGCCGGACAAGCGGTGCGACTGTGCGCGCCCAGGATCCGAACTCAGGCCACCAGTAGCGGAGCGCACGCACTTAACCGCTAAGCCACGGGGCCAGCCCACCTCAAAACTTTTAAGCTCTATTAACCAGCCCCAAAATGAGACATGGAGCAGCTAAGTCTTAATGAGTAAGGGATTAGAAAATGTCCACCTACGCAAGTGGTTAAGTGCCCGGGGTTTGCCGGTTCAGATCCCGGCGTGCACCGATGCACTGTTTGTCAAGCCATGCTGCAGTGGCGTCCCATATAAAGTGGAGGAAGATGGGCACAGATGTTAGCCCAGGGCCAGTCTTCCTCAGCAAAAAAAAAAACAAAACAAAACAAAAAACGAAGAGGATTGGCAGGTGTTAGCTCAGGGCTGATCTTCCTCACAAAAAAATAAATAAATAAATAAATAAAAACGAAAAAAAGAAAAAGAAAATGTCCACCTACTAAGGACCAACAGCTCAGGCGAATGAATGCATTCTAGACAGAGCGTGTCAGGTCTACAGCTATAGCTTCATGAGTCAGGCGTTAGCCCTAAAAGAGTTGTGGCTGGAAAAAAACCCGCTTCACCAAAGAAATTCCATGCAATTTAAAGGCGTGCTGGAGGCCACCACTAGCAAATTGCAAACGATTTGTCCTTTTCTGGGTCCTAAAGTCAATATTTGAAGAGGCTGTTTCCCTATTGATTCCTTTTACATATGGAAGAACTGTTGCTTTTGTTTCTGCACAGACCACTGAGCTAAACTCAGTGAAACTAAATCCAGCTTGAGATTCTTACTGGGTGTCGTGTTGAGACTGTAGAATTATGCTGTATCCTATCAGAACGTTTTTCAAGAAATGTGAATCATTGAGATTCACAGAAAGAACATTTGCACTGGAAATAAAAATTCCCAACATTAGCATCTCTTCCAAACACAACCAACACCCCCCTACCCAACCTTTCCCCCAAACCATCTTGGCTTCTATACTCAACCCAAAAGGATGATGGAAATGAGAATACTTCATTCCTAGAAAAGAATCTCCTAATTCTAGCCCAGTGCAATTGTGGACCTTCTAGTCCAAGTTGGTTCTAACGCCTGCTAATGTATTATTATGCAAACATGCTTATTGAAATAGAGGGGTGTGTTTCCAAGGATTTGTTTGAAGACTGTGGATAACAGTTGACAGACTGCAAATTCTAGATATGCCTCCCCATTCGACACTGAAGGAATTCTTATCGAGTGACATTTAAGAAGAACTAAGTACCACCTTCTCCTCCTTGTTCACTATTCCTTCCTCTTCCCTATTCCAACCCTGGGGGCTGGGCTCTGGTCACAGCATAAAGACAGGCTTTGTTCTATCTTCCCAAATAGAACTTTTCCTTAAATGGCTGTAGTGGGGGAGGGGACTAACACAATGTAAAAGCTGACAGAACTGGTCTATGTATACAGCAACGCTAAGCATACTATGTTTTATAAATCATGAGTTGTTTTTTTTGTTAAAGCCTGTTCTGAGTAGCCAAGATTGTTTACCTGATGGTCTCATTTTTCCTTACTGGAAAAAGCCAAATCTAGACAGAAAAATCCCTTCTCTTTTTCTCTCCCTCATCAATGGAGGTTTTGTATTTCAATTTTTTTCGTCTTTTTAAAGTAGGCCTGATTTCAAACAAACGATTTCAAATGAAAAAAGACACACAGAAGAGGTCCTAAAGAGTCTCTCGGTAGACAGAGAATTGTTGAGTTTAAAGATAATTGAGTTTGACTTCTACCTCAGAACAGCAACCCACAGCCATGAGGATTCTGATTTAGCCAGGGCACATCAATTCTCACTAAACCTTATTCACAGATTTGAGAGACCTTGGCCATAGCTGATAAAATAGATGATGCAAAAGGAAAGTCACGGGGAGGAACCTGGAAGTTCCCAGTTGAAAAACAATCCTAGACTGGATCACATTCCTAAAAAGAGTTCAGTTAATATCTAATTGACTATCTAATTTCTGTATGTGTTTCTCAAGGTCTTTCCAATGCACAGCTTCATACTCATTGGGTGAGATGGCATGACATTCAAGAAGAGCATATTCGAGACCTAATTCCATTAACCTCTCGCTGGTTAGCCACCTTTTTTTCTTATTATATTATCTAAATGGGTAACTCAGGGCATTTAGCCACCAAAGATAGCTGTTGTATGTTGTTCATTATTTGTTTTCATACTCTCCCACCCCAAATTGCATTTTTACTTCCAAAAAGATATGTGTACTAGTGTTGTTTCTTTCCTGAGTATGAAACAGCCTATGAGTGGGTGGGGGGTGAAGGGCATTCCAGGTCAGTGGCTCCTGCCTCTTCTGGAGATCCATTTATCCTGTCCCTGAGAACACCACGATGTATGTCTTGAGCCCCAGAGGACTGAGCCATGATTGGACTAGACTTCCATAGAAAATACTTTCCGAATCCACGCTGCCATCTGATTTTCCAGATGCAGAGCAGCAGGGGTGGTCCTTCCCCAGCTCCTGGTGACCTAGGGTAGGGCCTTCATCAAGCCCCAGGCAAAAAAAGGAAAGGGAACAAGGTTGTCAGGGCCAGCCACTGTGTTAAGTACTACACTATGTTATCTCAGCTCATCTCTTTCCATTCAACAACCACCTTGAGAGACCTGTGCTATTATCCTAATATTATAGGTGAGGAAACTGATGCCCACAAAGGGGAAGTGGGTTGCCAAAGGTCATATAGTAAGAGACAGATAGGAATTCCATCTCTGGACCATCTGTCTCTGAGCCTGGTACTTTTTTTGTTACTCCAATCTAAGCCAGGGTCTGTGTGTGGGAGGGAGGCTGATGAGGGATGCCACGGGATGTAGGGGGATGGGATGGGGATCCTGAGAGGGAAGATGGAAACTGGAGGCAGAAAAGGGCCAGCAGACAAGGGAGTGACAAAAGAATTATGCAGGAAATTCTCGGAGGAGCTTTGAATCTTACTGATTTGGAACTTAGACTGTAACTTCCTTTAAGGTAGGCATTATGATTTATCACTGAAAAAAGTGTAAAGGAAAGAACAATCTGTCTTAAAGTTATGAAGTAGACTTGTGTTGCCATTTTTCATGAATATGGTTTTGGGGTTAATAACTTTCAATAAGCCAGAGGTATTAATAATCGAATTGAAAAATTCTATAGCTATGATAGTTGATTTTATGTGTCAACTTGATTGGGCTAAGGGATGCTCAGATAGCTGGTAAAACATTATTTCTGGGCGTGTCTGTGGGTGTGTTTCCAGAGATTAGCATTTGAGTCAGGAGACTGAGTCAAGATCTCCCTTACCAATGCGGGTGGGCATCATCCAATCCGTTGGGGCCCCCCAAACAGAACAAAAAGGAGGAAGAGGGGTGAATTCTCCTCTCTTCTCCAGCTGGGATGTCAAGCTCCTTGGTTCTCAGGCCTTCGGACTTGGACTGAATTACACAATGGGCTTTCCTGGTTCTCCAGCTTGCAGATGGCAAACTGTGGGCCTCTGTGGCCTCCATGACCTCGTGAGCCAATTCCTATAATAAGTGTCTCTCTCTATCTCCTATTGGTTCAGTTTCTCTGGAGAACCCTGACTAATACAATAGCATAACTTAAAGCAGTGTTTTTAAATTGTGTGTTGCAATCTGTGTATGTGACCTGTGTGTATACGAGAAAGAGAGAGAACTGGACTGATTTAAAAAATGTATTTCTTAGTATGGTTCATGGTCAAAGATATTTGAAAGCCATTGATTTTAAGAGGGCTTTGGAGGATAGAAACAAATCCATTTACACTCAACAGGTCAAACGTTTCCAAACATGTTATCAGGACCCAGACTACACGTCTACTGTCATCAGGACATCCCAAACCATTAGTAATCACAGAACTCATTTATTTATTTATTTATTTAATTAATTTCATCATCTGCAAAGTGGTAAATAAGGACAGCTGCTTTGCTGCCCTAGTTGAAATGAAGACTTGCAGTCTCCCTCATTCTTCTGCTTCAGCTGGCTACTGAGCCCGCCTTTATTTGCTGAACTGCAATTCTGGGTATGGATTGGCCGACTACCAGAAAGCACACAACTCAAGGTGGCTGCATTTCTCTTCTTTTTTTTTTTTTTTTTTTTTTTGTGAGGAGATCAGCCCTGAGCTAACATCCGCCAATCCTCCTCTTTTTTTTTTGCTGAGGAAGACGGCCCTGGGCTAACATCGGTGCCCATCTTCCTCCACTTTATATGGGACGCCGCCACAGCATGGCTTACCAGGCAGTGCGTCGGTGCGCGCCCGGGATCTGAACCAGCGAACCCCGGGCCGCCGCAGCGGAGCGCGTGCACTTAACCGCTTGCGCCACCGGGCCGGCCCCTGCATTTCTCTTCTGGCGGACACAATTCCAGAGCCCTGGGGCAGCTGTTAGCTCTGTTTGCAGGAATATAAATTCTTCAAGTATCAATCTCACCTCAAAAGTACCAAAAGAAATTCTACCCTTCTTGTGGGCAAAATACATATAAATGTTTTTTATCAGATCAATGAGGGATGTGATCTAGCAAGAGCAGCGAGAAACGGCACCCTGAACAGTAGCGAAGTACTCAGCAGGGGCTAGTGGCTGCTGGCGAGCTCTCGGGAGCGCCAGGGCTCAAAACACAGCTCTCCCGAGTGTGACTCTGGGAAAGTACTGGGCCTCAGGTTTCTTGTCAGAAAACGAGGGAAGATAATAGTACTTGCCTAATAGAAATGATGTGAGAGTCAAATGAGGTAATACAAACAAGTAACGCACTCAGAACAGTGTCTGACACAGAGTAAGTGCTCAATAAACAAACAATGGTAAGCACAAATTTAGGAAATGAATAGATAAGAATCCACTGTAAAAATGTCACCCAGAAGTCCCTAAAACATTTTCCACGTCTAATGCTTTGTTCTTTTGTTTTTTTTGGTGAGGAAGACTGCCCTGAGCTAACATCTGTGCCCATCTTCCCCTGTTTTGTACATGGGATGCTGCCACAGCGTGGCTTGATGAGTGGTGCGCTGGTCCATGCCCAGGATTCGAACCTGTGAACCAGGGCCAACGAAGCAGAGCATGCAAACTTAACCACTATGCAACCAGGCCGGCCGCCAACGTTTTTAAGTTGTACTTGCTTATAGGAATCAAGGGAGAACATTGCCAGATGGCCAAAACTCAGAACCAGTCCAAACCAGAAAGGTCCAAGATGGCGATGGGGTGCCCTGCGCAAAAAGAAATGTGGCAAAACTTGCGTACAAGAAGGGACGATCTGCGCGGGCCCCAAATGCCCCCACCCTGAGCGATCAGGTGGAGACCCCTCCCCCTTCACATCCCATAAGAACCTGCTCACCTTGCCTTTGGGGAGAACGTGTTTTAGAGCCGAGCTCTGTCTCCTCCATTCCTTGATCAATGAATCAAGTTTCTGCTCTGTTATTCTATTGCCTCAAGCAGTTCCCGGCAAAAGGACACACTTGTGGGTCACCCGTACTTTAGGGCTCGGTAACAAAACTGGTGCAAGACCAAAAAAAAAAAGGAATCCTATTGACGTAAGAAAAAAACCCACTGGTAACATACACATAACATAAAATTTATCATCTTAACCATTTTTTTTTTTTGAGGAGGACTAGTCCTGAGCTAACATCCGTTGCCAATCCTCCTCTTTTTGCTGAGGAAGATTGGCCCTGGGCTAACATCCGTGCCCATCTTCCTCTACTTTACACCGGACATGGCCGCAGCATGGCTTAATAAGCAGTGCGTCGGTCCACACGGGGGATCTGAACCTGCGAACCCCAGGACGCCACCAAAGTGGAGCGAGAGAACTTAACGGATAAGCCACTGGGCTGGCCCTCATCTTAACTATTTTTAAATGCACAGTTCAGTGTCATTAAGTACAATCACACTGTTGTGGTGCCTTCACCACCATCCATTCATAGAACTCTTTCCATCTTGCAAAACTGCGACCTTGTACCTATTAAGCAATAATGACCCACTCCTTCCTCTCCCCAACCCCTGATAACCTCAAATCTTTATGAATTTGCTTCCTCTAGGTACTTCACATAAATGGAATCATACACTATTTGTCTGTTCGTGTCTGGCTTATTTCACTTAGCATAATGTCCTCCAGGTTTGTCCGTGTTACAGCATATATCAGGATTTCCTCCCTTTTTAAGGCTACTGACTTTTTAACCTATCAGATTTTTCTTTTCAAATTTTCAGAAATTAAAGATGTAGATATGATAACACCCCTCCTCTCCAGCAAAGGCAAATAATTTCTTGAAACACTCCCTGGAGTTACCTGAAGATACTTGTCTCCATAGAAATGCTAATCGGAAAACTAGTTTTCTTAAGAAAGGTGTTATTCCTTGAGGCAGGCTGTTTACATTAATCAACCTTTCTCTAACACTTGTTAGTGTTTTGTAACACTTTTTCAAGTGCCGATTGTAGCTTGCCAGTTCTTCTGAAGTGTGGAGGCTGTGAATGGGGGAAACCAGACCAGTAACTCTGTCCCCTCGGGGCTTTTTCTGTCATGGTGAAGCAGTTCTTTTTTTAATCATTTTCATTTTACATAATCATTGCTTATGTGGATGGTGGCTAGAAATACTGGATGGATTGTTTAGTCACTGTGTGTGAGAAGTCCTGGTTTCCTGGTATTTTTGCATTTGCCTCCCCTTGAGGCATTGAAGTTTTTCACTGGAAGTTGTGGGTTTAATCTGTTCACACATAACCCAGAGTCTGCTTACCACTGTCACAGAAATTTTTCCTTTCAATAAACATAATGGTGATAGGAAAAAAAAATCACGCCAAATAGCTACCATTAAAGAAAAAAAATGATGGATGGGGCATTCCAACTGTCAACTCTCAGATTATGCCTTGTCATTTCTCACGACTTTTCTGGAAAACTATTTATTTATTAGCACATCATAAATATGTGCCTGTGATTCTAGATGAGCATTGCGTCAGCGTCCAAGATTTACTGCTATTTTCAAGATTAATATTTAAAGCTCAGTGCACAGAGCAATCATCTGCTTCAGCATTATATTTCAAAATATCAAGGAAATTTCAAAATCAAACTAACAGTTTATAAATTTCACTGCTAGGCTCCAGTGATGAAAAGGCCAGCAGAACAACTATTTATAATGGGAATTAAGAAATTAAAATAAAATTTATTTGCTACTATCTTACTCTTAATCTATAAAGTTTTCTTCTTTATTACTATATATCTATAGTAGATTTTCTGGTGATTCTGAGCTTGACGGTCCACAAAAACGACCCATTAGAGGATTGCTAATGTAATGCCCTAATTTATTTACAGATTTCCATTTTATACTAATTATAGCTAAGGGATGTTTGAGACTGCAGAACAAACAAAAATAAAACAGCATAAATAATAGAATAAGAAGTAAAAGATCCAGAGCAAAAACAGTGGGTAATACTTGAGTTATCAGTACAACAGCTTTTCTGTGATAAGAAAAAAAATAAGATCACCACTTTTTTCGTGGTTTTAAAACTAGAAACATCATAAGCCAATCTTCTAACTACGAAGAGAATTTCCATTTAACATCTGAAGAAAAAGATGTAGACAATGAACCTAAAATTGTTTTCCCAGATTTTTTATCACGAAAAATTTCAAACATACAGAAAAGTTGTGAGTAAACTTTATAGTAAAATGCATAGCTGCAAACTCTATCCCTAAATTCTACAACTGTAGACTTTTTGCCAAATTTGCTTTCTCTTTCTCCCCACAGGCTTTTTATTCGCAGCTGCAGACATTGTCTGAAGGTGCATGCTTCACCAGGCCTCTTCTCACAGGAACATCCTCCTATACAACCACAATAGTCCTACATCAAAAAACTTAACCCTAATTCCATATTACCTACATCCAGTCCACATGAAAACTGCCCAGGAACATCTTTCATAGTTGCTGGGTTTTTTTTAACCAGAAGCCAATAAAAATTTGCATCGTTCTTTGTTTTTAGGGAATAGTCCTCATGTTTTTTCCCCTCTCATGACACTGACTTTTTAAAGATCCCAGGCCAGCTCTATAGAATGTCCGAGCATTCTGTATCTGTGTCACTTAACGTGTTCATCTAGGCCTAGATTTCCATTCCAGGGCGCCTGAAGGTATCTGGAATATACACTTCCCTTCTAGCCTCTTTCCCATCCCCGAGCTCACTTGCCTTCAACTATGAAGAACACACAGAGATCAGAGATTAGCTCAACTCAAGCCTTAACCCTTCAAAGAAATTGCTAGCTTCGGGACGAAAAGTTAGTTAAATGACACTGTCAAAGCATAAGCTTTTAAGGTCAAAGGAAAGGTGTCTGGTTTAATGTTGATTTCCTAGCAAGCTCAGGGCCTGCAGCAAGGTGGCTCTGCTCTTGTTATTCCAACATGTACGAAGGGGCATCAAAGGTGCTTCCTTTAACTACTTTTTTCTTTTGTCTACCAAATGCCCTTCAGCTTCTGTTGAGCTAAATGCTAAACTGAAAGAATAAAAAAGTGAATTATCCCAACTTTTATCAGACTTGAGAAAGTCTGATTAAAAGTCTGGGCTAAAAAGCGGGGGGTGGAGGTAGCTAACTTCACTGAGACCCATTATTATGGTCTGAGCTCCCGGAAGTATCTGATCTTGCCCCCAAATACTGTCCTTGCTTTTCAAGGGCATCCTCCTAGTGGACTTGGAAACTTCTCACAGAAAGGCTCTCTCTTGAACTATTTCAAGAAAAACTAATCATGAATCTATTCTATTGGTGTGAAAATCCCAAATGCATCAGCCTCCATTAACACATAGGAGTGTGCCATACATGTGCACAAGACGGAAACAGGCCTAGAAGGGGCATGCATGTGCAGAAGAACATGCTACAATGGCATTTGTGTCTGCACTTCTGTGACGGCTTATAAACACAGGCTATTTTGGACTGAGACCTCTCTAGAAATACAGACTTAAATAAACAAAAGTTAGCTCCGGCTGAGGTGGTGTTCTTCTGCAGGCTGAGTGTTTTTTAAAATGTGATTGGCCAGCTAAGAAGTTTATCCGCCTGGTGCCTCAAATTCTCAAACAGTTTATTTGAATATCGTGTGAATGGCTAATCTCCTACAAGTTTTGGGGCTTTAACAAGGTAAACAAATGGGCAGGCTGTGAAAGTAAACACTGCATTTCCTCCCAGGCTCATCCTCCTTTCCAAAATTCAGCTCCCTCACTTCTCTCACTAGTCCCAGCCTTTCCCTTCGCAAGCTTGGTCTCCTGTACCCTGTAAAAGTACTGAAATTGCAAAGGAGACATTTTTAATTATAAGTACTACAGTAATGAATTCAAGTACACTCGTTTATCATAAAGGGCTTTCCCATCTGTCTCTAAAGTATACTTAAAAAGGCTGTGTATTTGATAACATTAGCACCAAGCATCTTCCCACATGTTAATGTTCAGCGCTTTAGATGTTCGCTCCCCTCTCCCCCAAAGACAGCATGGTGGTGGTTCCAGAAAGAGCACATTTATCTCCGTGTTTGGGAGCGCCTGTGTGGTCTCTGCCTAATTTATTTGCACTCCAGTCCTCAGGGATAGCATCGAAATCCCCACAAGCAAAGGGGGATTAGGGAGTGGGACTGTCTGCTTCTCTCCACCCCAAGGAGAAGGGAAAACAACTTCCCCACTCCCACAAGTTCTTCGGGCCACTGTACAAATTGTTCTTGAGCATGGAGGGTTTCCAAAAGCCCTAATTAGCAACTCACAGCAAACATTTCTTTGCATTAGCTAATGATCCGGCTACACTTGTAAGCAAACAGAACCAACATATCTAATCAATGGTGGAAAACCAACCAAATGCCTATTAAACATCTGGATGTAATTTTCTAGTTAGGACAAAATGAAAACATATGCAGGTTCCTTTGATCTGCATCTTAACAAAGAAATTGTTGATAAAAAAGCATACCGGTCAGTCAATGTGTCATTTTCATAAAGTCTGCTCGTTTCTCTTCAAATGCTCCCAGTTTAATTTAGTTGGTTTCCTGCAATCTCTAATTTTACCATATTGTGTGAAACCGCAAGAGATTCTTTGGATGTGATTTTATTTGAGGTTTTACTGCTGCATGGATCTGCTACCGATTTTTTTTTTTCCTTCTCTGCTTTCTCCCTTCCACTCCCCACACCTATCCTGCCCTTTTCTTTGGTAAAGGGATGGGGGGAAAAGGTTATAAAGCAATGCTAGGAAAATTTCTTCTGGACCCTACATTCTTAGGTTTAAGAAAATTCCCAGGTTAAAAAAAAGTCCAGTGAGGAAACGCATAAGCAATAACTCACAGCTAAAAGCAAAAGAAAATGACTAAAGTGATCCTTTAAAAATTAACATTATTATTTCAAATAAAAAATAGATTTAAAAGATGCATAATTTCCATGACCAGCATCCATGATTTTTCTGATTGTGTCTAGTACCTATATTATATGTGACATCTAGTTTTTGTAATTACTTCTGCTATTGCTGATTGAAAATTTGATAGTCAGCAACAAATGAATGGAAATATACCCACATATGCATCAATGATAAAATAAACAATCTGGCAATCTTTTCCTTTCTTTTGCAGAAGATAAAAAGAGAACTTTTTTCAGAGACAATTTCCTATAGAAGCAGAGTACTTAATATTATTTCATGTAAAAACATCATCAACATATGAATATCTTAAAGGTAAAGAAGATTATGGTTAACAGACTTTAAATAGAAGACCAAAATTATAGATTTCATGAGTAGGACTATTTTCTTTTAAACAGGCTGTAGGCAATCTGCACATATATTTATTTAAAACATAAGATTAAAGCTACTTGATTGTTTAAACACCATCATTTGTAATGCAGTTTGATGAGAGTTTTGTAGTATAATTATTACAGCATGACAATCATAGAGAAAATATGACCTTGAAAAGGGACACAGCCTTCTCCCTCTCTCAAGGAGGATGCGCTGTATGAGAAAGAAACCATTGAAAACCAACTGTCTTTATGCACACAATTAAAGGCCTTGCAATTTTAAAATCATCATTCTGTCTTTGCTCCAGATACTACATTATAGGGAAATCAGAAGGCCTAGTGTTTCAAACTCTGCTGGGAAGAAAGCACTAGTTAAGAGTATTTCCAGTTTTTATCCATGGCAAATGGGAAATACGGTGAGTAGATGTTGGCTGTGAAAAGCTGTATTAGAGAACATTTAAAGACAATGTGTTAGAACTGATTTTGAAGAGGATAGGGAGGGGAGAGAAGAGGAGAAGTAGCAACACTTTTGCTCCCGTCTCAACATATACCATTTTAATTTCTCAGTTTAAACTTAATTACCCACGTGTGCCCGTAAATCAAAGTAAAGCTTGGGTAACCCAGGGAGAAGTCTCAGTGGCCCCACTTGTCCTGGCACCCCCGGGCATCATTTGTGGCATCCAAGCACTTTCTACACAGTCCTGGAGCTGATTATGGGATGAACTGACCACAGACTGGCATACGTGGCCCAATTACTAGATGAAGATTTCAAGGAACAGAGGCTGCCAGAGGACAAAGCTGAGTTGCCCATGGATCACGTAATTTCAAAACAGTCCCGTACGCAGAGGAGCAAGCCTGCTCTTGTCGTGACCAAACTTAACCAAGGAAAGAGGGTCAGTGCTTCCTTCCTTTTCATTCTCTGTGATAGCATAATGAATAATATAAGCCTTTCCCCATCCCACTTAATGAGAACACTGCAAAGCCACAATGCTGAACTTGTTTAAGAAATTACTATCGCCTTGTACAGACTGGCTAAAATCACCCCTTTAATTTTTCATTTATAATTGATATTTGGGATTGATGCAATTATAGACAAATCAATATCATACATATTTAAGAATGACTCCCACAGTGAAATACATTATCTAAAATGATTCTTTTAATATTTCAAGAAAAAGATCTCTGTAAAAGCAAATCTTCAAATAGCATATATTTCTGTTTAAATAAGTGCCTCTCCGTAAGTCTCTTGAAAGTAAAATAATGGGAAAAGTGGAGGTTAATACCAAAAACTTGTTAAGTAGCTGCCAATATAAGATGAACGCTTGTCAAAGATGTGTCCTCTCATGGAAGAATTCACCACCATTCGCCTAAAAGAGCATTAGTCACTCACCAATCATGTGGAAACAGCTCAACTGAATTGTTGTTTAAACAAAAGTATAAAAGCGGCAATATTGAAGGCTTTCTGCTGTGTGGTGTATTTAGAGAAACAGAAACTGAAGACTTACACAGTATGCTCCGTTTATTTAAGATCTCAAAATGTCTTTTAAGTCAAGGTCCACCCCATAAGAATGTTAGCCATGTCATTTACCCAACGCTTCCCATCTAGCTCCTTACGCAGCTCTGCCTGAGGTACCACCCAAACTATGGGGGTGGGGTGGGCAGGACAGGTTTTTCAGGTCTCAATGCTGGTTTATCCCATTGTCTCCCTTTGTTTCCAGGAATTGGAAACAGACTCGCGGTCATGCTGCTGAGAGGCCCCTAAGACTCTCAGCAGCCCTCTACCCCCCTACACAGCGAAATCCAGACTTTTAAGACAAGGACCTGAGATTTCGCGCCGCGGGCAAAGCATCGCATCTGCGACTGGGGCACGCGTGCCTGACCCTGGCAGCACCTTGGTATCCTTCCCGCCAAACGAAGGCAGGCCGAACTTATTGCAAAGTGGGTTGAAATCCTTCAATAAAACCCAAATCCTACCACCTTGGGTGCAGAGGAGGTGTAGGCATTAAAAGCCTAGTCTTACGCGGCTGGTGTACGTACACCAGCCAATACGTTGCCCACTTATGCATTTTCCACCAAGAGCACAGTCCACTCCTTCTTGTGCATCCGCGAAAAGGCAGCTCAAGGGAAAACAAACCTCAGAGAAATTTTTGAATGGGACCTCACTTTCAGGGGTAGCATCAAACAAGGGGTCAGCACCGAAAGAAGCATTCCGCTCGAACTACCAAAAAAGCCCCCTCACCCCTTTAAGAAACTACTCTGTTAGTCTATCAGTTACTTTCACTGAGATCTGAGAATTTTCATGAAAGGGAAAAGTGAACAAGTGGCAGGATTTTTGCAAACTCGAGCCCCCACCTTCCGCGACTGCACGCTCGCCGGTCGGTCCCTCCCGCCCGCGCGCATCCGCGCGCTCCCTCGCCAGCCCCACGTTACTTTGATTGACAGCCCGGGCCCGCCGCTCTCCTTCCCACCGACCTTCCCATCCACGGTGCCAATCTCCGCGGCACGCCGCTTCCCATTGGCTGGTTTCGGCGTCCCGCGGCTCCTCCAGGAACAGTGCCTCACCGAGCCCGGGAGGACGCGGCTGGCGGAGGAGTGGTGGGGGTGGGGTGGGAGGGGAGACGGGGGAGACGGCGGAGATGGAAGCGAGTGGGGTGGGAGAGGAGGGGGGGAAACGGCCCGTCCGGTGCTGCGCTGCCATAGGCTCTGGGGAGGCGTCACGTCAACACCCCACGTTGGGCGCAGCGCACGCGATTGGCTGACGCGGGCCTCCCCGTGCCCCCCCCCAACGCCTCGGCCCACGTCCCCCGCCGGCTCCGCACTCGCGCCCCCCGCCCGCGCCGGGCTGGGCGGGGCCCGCGCTGGTTAGCTCTGGAGTGTGAAACCGCGTGTTAATGTAACCGGCGCGAGAGGCGCGGGCGGCGGCGGCGGGAGCGGCGGCTGCAGGAGCAGCAGCAGCAGCGGATACCCTGTGCCCCGCGTCCCCGAGGCAGCCGATTGCGCCACCCCACCCTCTCACGGCCGGGCGGGACCCGCGCCACCAGCCCGGACCTCTGTCGGCCCGCGGCGACTTAAACCCCGCCGGCTGCCGCCGCCGCGACTATTCCGGACTCGCCCGCGGAGTTTGCCCGCCGGGGAGGGAGGCCGAGCGGCGGAGTGCACTCTTGCTCCTCTCCCCACCATCTCGTGGATGTCGTCCCCCGGGTCGTGAGAGAACTTTGCAGCGGGCTGGAGCGCCCTTCGCGGAGAGGCAGACGAAGGGGAGGAAAGAAAGAGGACCGAGGAGGGGGCTCGGAGGAAGGGTCCAGGGCGGCCGAGGCAGTCGTGCGGGGCGAGTGCGCGCGGGGCGTGGCGCCCGGATGCGCCCCGGGCTGGAGGAGCGGCGTGCGGCTACGGGACTGCCCTCCGCCGATTAGCCCCGTCGGGCCAGGAAGGTTTGTGCAAGCGCCGAGAACACCGAGTACCGGTGGCGCGGGGCGTGCCGAGCCGCCTCCCGGCGCGCCCTCCGCACTTTCCCCGCCTCGGCGTCATCCCGCGCTCCTCGGCTCCCGCTGAGGCTGCGGAGCGCCGGGCGCGGAGCCTCCGTCGCGGCCCGGACCTCGCTCTCGCCGCCTCCCGGGGCCCCGCGAGCGCTCGGCCCAAGGCGCTGCCCGGCCCCTCAGGGGTCGGCCTCGAACGGCGTCAGGTTTGTTTTTGTGGGTTAGCCGTGGGCGTCGCGCCACCTGCACCTCGCCCGCGGCCGGCGCCGTGGGGAAAACTCGGAGGAGGCGGATCGGGAGAAAAGCGAAGGAAGGCGGCCCGCTTGGATCTGTTTGCTCGGGACGGCGACGCGCACGCGGATCTCGGAGGGGAGCGCGGCCGGAGTCACCCCCACCTCCCCGCCCGGGCGGCCGAGGCCGCGGCTTGGAGCGCAGCCCCCGCGCCGTCTTCCTGGGCGCCGGCGTCGCCGCACCGAGTCTGGTGCCCCGGGGCGCCCCGCGATGTGGCCCTGAGCGCGGGAGCCCGCACCGGCGGGAGCAGGAGCAGCCGGGCGCCGAGTGGCCGGTGCGCCCCGCCGAGCGCGCCTGCGTGCGCGGCCAGCGCGTCCCCCGCGCTCCCGGTTTCTGCCTGGCTTCCCGGCTTAATTTTCCTCGGCGGGATTAAAGTTGGAAATTGAGCGGAGAATTGAGTTGCCCGGGAACAGAGCTGCGGCCGCCGCCAGAGCGATGTTCCCGCAGAGCCGGCACCCGGTGAGGCGCGGCCGAGGGGCTCATGGGGGGCAGGGTAGTGAGGGGGGGGGCGCTGGTTTTTTGACGTGTGTAAACGGGTGGCTGCTACATTCTGGCAGACCCTGTCCCCCAGGAGTGCAAGGCTGCGGAGGTCCCGGGCCCTTCCCTCCTGGGGTGGGGAGTGGGCTGAAGCCCTCAATTTCCATGCTTTTCTCTGGGCTCCTTCCCACTTGACGTCTAGACAGGGCGGGCGGGTGCGCCCGGGGAGGCTGGGGTTTCTCTCCCGCAGCCACATCCTCCCCCTTCCCTGAGGCGAGTAGGGCGCCCCCCCTTTGTTTCTCGTCTCGCTTATTTGCATGTCAATGCGGCCCCCGTTCCGGCGCGCCTGGAGGTGGCCCCGGTGACTCTGGGAACCGGGAACGTAAGGGAGTTGTTTTTCTTTTCTGGTCCCCGGGGTCATTATCGTCCCCGTGGGGGGAGGGGGCGGCGACGAGGAAGACAGTCTCGCCTCGTCCTCCGCGGCCGCCCGGGAGCCCCTTTCCCTCCAGCCAGGAGACCCGGGCGCACTCACCGCGACCCGCTGTGGATGCCGGAAGAGGCTCCGAGCCACCTTTAGGAGCCGGGGGTCGGGGGAGGGTCCGCTTTCCCGCTCCCCAAAGTGAAGCGCAAACTCGAGTTCCCGACTGCGTTTTCCTCCACTTCTAACTTTATTTTTTGTTTATGTCCCACCCACTCCACTGCCCGCTGACTTACTGCTTTATCCATCCGCCCGCATCCCGTCCCTCGTCCCCCTCGCTGGTCGCCCCCAGACGCCGCACCAGGCTGCAGGCCAGCCCTTCAAGTTTACTATCCCGGAGTCCCTGGACCGGATTAAAGAGGAATTCCAGTTCCTGCAGGCGCAGTATCACAGGTGCGTGTCCGGCCGCGCGGGGCGAGTGGTCGCACGGGCAGCCCCGCGGCGCTCTGCGCCCAGCCTGGTGGCGGCGGCGGCTGTACTTAGTGCTTGCGTCCAGGCGGTGGCGTGTGGAGTCGCAGTTAAGACCTGTCATTCACGCTACCCCCTTTCCTGGCTCTTCCCGGGCCGCCTCTTCTCTTGTCTCCACCTCCTCCCATTGTTTCCCTTTTGCGCGTTTGCTGCTCTTCCAGGGAGTCTATTTTCGTCTATTTAGGAGTTGCATGAGAATCGTCAATATTTGCACTTCATTTATTTATTTTGCAACAGGCTGAGCTGAAACCTTCGTTCCAGCGATGCCCCAGCCCTGGAGTGCGGGTTCAGGGAGGCAAAGCCAGTGTTGAAATCGCTGTTTGCCATACTAGAGAATTGGGTTGTCTGAGGCAAAGTCCTTTATGGAGGGCTAGATGCTTTTCGCTGTCCCCTTCGTTGGTGGTGATGAGGGGAGTGATAGTGTGTAGGGGAAAGCTATCTGCTTTGGTGTTATTCTGGACTGGTTTGGGTAGGACAAGGGATTGGAGTCACATTTACATTCATCTCAGCTTTAGTTTCTTCATCTAATAACACCTACTTAAAAAGATTTATAAATGAAAACTATGTGTAAAGTACCCTGTCTGTCTAGTGGACTTTGGGAAACGTTAGTTTCTTCCTTTGCTCCTTTGAAATCTTAGCTTATTAGAGCTAAGAAATAACTGTGTAATGACAGTTTTTATTTTTGTCATGCTTAAGAAAAAGCACAGATGTTTGAGTGTGAATTTTCTTATTTTGGTGGAGGCTTTCTGATTATTGACCTTTTGTCTACTTGAAGATAATACTCTCTAGATAGAGCTTGAGGCGTACCTGCCCACACCATTTACCAAGCAGGGAAGACTTCAGCCCACTTAATTGCAGTAGCTACTTGCCATATTTTGGCAGGGATTTAAAAACCGACAATTTAAAAGGTTTTAAAAAGGACTAACAATTGTAGAAGTAACTTCACAGGAACAATTTTCAAACCCAGAGACTGAGTTGGCAAAGGTAGACTAGCCTGTGTCTGAGCCTGAAGATTGTGCAAAGGCCAGGTTTTAGTGGAGTCCAGAGAAACAAACTTCTATGCAGAGAAGTAGGAGTGAGCAGATGACCCTGAGGAGGAGTCAGTCTTCTGGGAACATCAGAGGTTTTGACAGATTTCTCATTCTTGGCATCCGCCCAGGTATGCACCAAGAAGAAAAAGAAGAGGAGCTGAATGGATACCTTGCACTGTTCACCTTATTCCTTTTCCCTCTTAAATGCAAGGACAAAGCTTTTGGGTGTTTACCTAGACAGTTTATGGCTTTTCCAAATTGGTCCGTGTTTTTACTTGAAGTGCAAATATGTGAGGCAGATGTTAAAACAAGTGACATAATGTTTACATTAAGTTGCCTGTTTTGTTTTCGTAGCCTTAAATTGGAATGTGAGAAACTGGCAAGTGAAAAGACAGAAATGCAGAGGCACTATGTGATGGTAGGTATCAAAGATTAGACTTTTTCCCTTTTCATGTAATATTAGCAAATGTACGTTCTTAGCGTTACAAAACATGAGTTAATGAAATGCCTGATTCTCTTCTCTTTACAGTATTATGAAATGTCATATGGATTAAACATAGAAATGCATAAACAGGTAAGCTTTAGTTAAATCTCAAGCTGAAACGAGAAATCAGTCATTAAGATTTTATAATACTGGCTTTGTCTTCAGTAGTGGGGGGTTTGTACGCCATTTTCTGGCCTTGGTTTCTCTTCCTATGAATTGGTGGTAGTATCCGGCAACAAGGGTTGCTTCTTGACAATTACAGAATGTTTAAATGACTGAGAGGTGCTTTGGAAATGTAAACTAGCCTGTTTACAGGCAGATAGGAATTGAGACTCTGAGTTTACTTTTCCACCTGGATAGATTTATTCTCCTCTTGAAAGATCTGCGTGTCCTGTAGAGTTGCTGAAGTTCAGAATAGCTAATGTTTTTGTTCTGGTTTGGAAAGAAATGTGGACCTATGGGGGAAAGAGGGGTATTTGGGATTGTCTTTAAATCAGGTTAAACGAGGTATATGACTAACTATGGAGTTTTCTTTATGCTTTGGGGCTGCATAAAGTGACATTCAGGATTAGTGGCCTATTAGCAAACATAGTCTTAAAAGATTTCTCAGTTGATGCAGGTTTGGAAGTGAAAAAAGCGTTCTTTTATGGCCCCGGCATATGTCAGGAGTTGCTTCAGTCCTAGTGGTTTTAAAAGCATGAAAAGATTAGTGACTGGAAACCTCTAGCTATGACTATGAGTTTGCAAGTTCCCATAAAATTCACACTTATGGCTACTATAATGGTGTATAAAAAGAGTATTGAGCTGGAACAAGGCACTAAGGACCTCATAAGAGAAGAAAAGCTAAATGATTGCTCAGCCCAGAGGACCCTCGATTGAGTAGTCATTGTCTGCCAAAGAAAGCATTAATGGCAGGGTGTAAGTATTCTGGAGATATGCTGACATTCACTTTTTCATCAAGACGCTGGTACAATAAGTCTTTTAGAAATCGATTGCCTCTTAAAAAATTATCATCAGATGAAGTTGCACAGTTGGACACATTTCAAAGTGCAACAATACAATTCTTACTTGATGTATATGTGCTATTTCATCTCAGACCCTTGTTTCATTAAATTAAAGAGCATGGCTGACTGGCTGGGGCACAGTGGAGAAATTGATTAGTTCAGCCTTCAGATCTTCCTTATATTCAAAGACTTTCATTAAGCAAGTGTGTTTCAGAGTTGAATCCTGCTTTTGTAACTCTGCAGTCTTTGATTTTTAATTCATCATAGATTTCATAATGTTAAGTTATCGTTGTGTACATTAGATCTGTTCTCAGATTTGTGTTTGGAAAGAGATAGTGAGTTCGGGGCCTTTCATTAATAATATAATTGGGCCTTTTAAAATGCTGATTTTATTCTGATTTGCAAAGCTGGTAGCCTAGTTTATGTTGAGTTTGTGCCTTTGTTTTTGTGTGTTTAAATGGCTAGTGCCTGATTGAGGCAATTGGTAACTTGTTGATAGTGATTGGTCAGAAGATCTATGGTTATTTGAATGAATTATGCAGATAAACTTGGTCAAGGAGTTCTAACCTGCCACTTTTTTTTTAAGCTAATCCTAAAGGCACATTTTTTTTTTTCCCTGCTAACAAATATTCTGGAAGAGTAAGAGGAAACTGAGCCTTTTCTTAAACTCATAAACTCAAAAAGGATTTAATAACTTCACCGACCATTTTACAAGGGAATGCCACGTCTGTGTGATGTTGGATGCTGGTGCTGGATTTATTGGGGGACCTAAGGAGGTGTGTAATTCTTCCGGGTTCCTGTGGGTTACATGGTCGAGTGACCTCTTCTTTATCGTCTAGGAAGCAGGGGTGAAAATGGTCAGGAATCCCATGGTGTGAAAATAGTTTTCTAATGAGTTTCAGTGTTTCATTGGGCATTTGTGGGTCCATACTGTCCGTCCGTGAGCCAGTATTTATTAATAATATGTTGTATGTAATTGGCTCAGTAATTTAAAAAATGTGAAAAGCTGAGAGATGCCATATTTTTCATAGGAGGGTATTAAGCCCCCTGAAATTTAGTTTATATCGTAAATGCTGACAGACCCTTAACTAAAGTGGTATGGAAAACAGTGCTATAATTCAGTTTAAAGTGGCCTTACATTTGAAAACATCCTTCTGAATGTCACACATTAATAATAAGTTCTGAGGAGGCTTTTGGTGCAGCTAGTAATCATAATTCTTATTAAAACTGGTGACGTCTGGCCCCCAGGGTGTAGCCAGGCTCAAATTGATGCTTTTGGCCGCCTGATCACCAGCGCAGCCTAAGTGCTCATTATATTGTAGAGAGGGCCTTTGGAGCTCTCATTAGATTTGACAGAAATTCTCTCTAGGGGGAAACTGGGCATTAGCGAGACTCCTGACAGGCTGAAATTAGTCCTGCTTTATGGCTTATAACCAAATGCTAGCAAGGCATCATCAGGGGACACAAAAAATTGTCATTTCTGACAACATCTTTGTTACTGAAAAAAATGCAGTGATGGGGAAACTTTTCTGCGGAGGGAGCTTTAATGTTGTTAAGATTCCTCTCCAGTGTGACGACTGCTCTCCCTTCCACCTTTCAGCGGCTTTGTCAGAGGAGGGAGTTTGAGAGCTTTCTTGTCAAATCTCACCACTGCCTCTTCCGTTGGGAACTGTTAAAGTGGAAGTGCGTCCAAATCGAGAATGGTATAATTGTGGTTTCCTTACTTGGTGTGGTGCCCGCAGTCCGTGTTTATGTTGTGTCAACACTTCCTGATAAGCCTTCCCCTGACTTTCTCTGCTCACAGTTGGAGCTGGTTACCGAAAAGTCTGCAGAGCAGGGGTGTCATGGATGCTTGCATCTTTTATTGTAGCATTAAGACTTTTTTTTCCCCTTTGAGCCTCCTATAGATCTTTGCCTGTCCATCTCTCTGTGGGTAGATCTTAAATTCTAGATGTCTTTATACAACAGAGGCGAAGACTTCTTATGAAAAATTGAGGCAGTTCTGATACCACCAAAGTGTTAGGGTGCAATAAAAAATAGCAAGTTAATGTGAGTCTTGTTGTTTTGAGGTCTGTGCCTACTGTGTTTGGCAGTGTGATCTTTAAATTTTTTTTTTGATCATGTGGCAGAGTATGACCTCATTTGATATTTTTGGGAACAAGATGCACTGTAAATACATACATAAGGTTTATTTATCTCACTTGTGTGTCTTTTCAGCATGTTGATGAAGCCATGCCATAAGTTGTCATTAGTGGCTTGAATTTGTACAGCACTTAGTTTTCAAAAGTGATTTGCCTCGTCCTGTGAAGGAGACTGGGGAGTTGTTTTCCTCTGCTTACAGCTGTGGGTATGTGTTCAGAGTCTGGGACTTATCAAAGCTGAGCATCTAGTGTTTCTTCCCTGTACCCACCCTGCTGCCATTGGAGGGTGACGCCAGCGGTGGAATCACCCTTGGGCCTCTGTGTAGTGACCCCAGTCTGCCTAGCTCCATGTCTCTCCTGTTCTTTTCCTTCGTCTATGCTGACCAACTTTGTGATTTACAAGACATGTCAGGGCTAGGTGCGTGTTCTAAAAGTTACGAAAATCAGCAGAACTGACTGGTCTGTGGGGACCACAGCCATGGGTAGGTAGAAAGTTGTAGCCAACCAAGCAATACTCCTGTAGGTTAAAATACACCTAAGGAAAAAAGAAAATTTAAAACATGTTGTCAAGACTCCTGGTTGAGAGCCAGTGATGCAGTGGGTTGATCTGTCACTTTGTCCCTCTGTGCCTCTATTCTTCTGAGGAGCAGGCAGAGGGAGCACCTGGGGCGCTCCAGGGCTGTGAAGAATTTAAAAATAAATGAAAGGACTAGCTCTGGCAGGAAAGATGTATTCTGCAGTCCTGGTTGTGGGATGGAGAAGGAGAGGAGAAAGAAAAAACCAGATGAGAGTTTAACATTTTCTGAGTTCCATGCACTGTTTGAGCAAACAGTGTCTCAGACCATGTAAATTGTGGAGTAAATCCGCATTCACAATTTTGATGTGTGCTTTAGAGTTTCTCTTAAAAAAATAAATTGTTCCTTAGTAATGTTTTTTTTTCCTGAGGAAGATTTACCCTGAGCCTACATCCGCTGCCAGTCTTCCTCTTTTTGTATGTGAGCTGTCGCCGTAGCATGACCACCAACAGACAAGTGGTGTAGGTCCGCACCTGGGAACCAAACCCGTGCCACCGAAGCAGAGCGCACCAAACTTGACCACTAGGCCACCGGGACTGGCCCCTTAGTAGTGTTTTAAAAGTGTTTAGGTGGAACTGTTAGGGATTCACTTTTGGGTTAATTCCTTAGATGGGACTCTTTTTGTCTCCAGGTTTTTACCTTGCTTCCTTTTTTTTAACCGTGTATGTTTTCTGTCCACAGTTGCTGACTTTGAAATTCTTTTTCTAAGTCAGCGTCTCAGGATAGGAAATGACCAGCAGGAGTATGGGCACTTAGAGTTGAGCTCCACCAGGTGTTAATAACCTTGTAATACAAAGAGAGTAGCTGTCATCAGGGTTGGAGTGGTCCCTGACTTCATTTTCATTAGCCAGGCCTGTCCTTTACAAGCCTAAGTTAAAAGAGATAAAGCTCCTTGTGTATTTAGAGCCCAGATTCCGAGATGCAAGATTAGCCTTTGTTTTTATCAGCAAGCAGGGTGGAGTCCTTACTGCTTAACTGGCACTTATCCAACCGCTTCAACAGTTGGGCTAGTTGCTGGTTGTTGTCCAGGGCCTGGACTAGGGTGAGGCTGGTGAGGCACTTGCCTCGGGCATAGAATTTAAGGGGGATGTCAAAAAACGTAGTCCTCAAGGTAAACAATATTTTTAAAATTCAAAATTCCAAAAAACTCCAAGAGGAACAAAATACCAAAATTTTTTATAAAGTCAGGATTTGACAGGGTGGGGAATAGGGTGAGGTGAGGGAGGCACGTGTGGGATTAGAGAGCAGAGAAGAGGTCAGATGTCCCATTGGGAGCTGCTGTGATCTGTAGGATCTGCCTTGGTGGAAGATAGTTCATTGAGGTCCCTTAATTAGGGACTTTGATTAGTGACTGGGCAAGTCATTAACAAGTTACCTGGGCCTCAGTTTTCCTCTCTGTAAAATGAGGGGTTAGACTGGGCAGGTTGTCAAGTCTGGTTCATCTTACGATAGGGGAGTCACTCCTCCACGCACTACCTGCACTACCCCTGCTGGTGTTTGGAACCCAGCACCTCGGGTTTGTCAGTTGAGCAGAGTCTTTGGCTAGAGGGCCAAAGATGTTCCTCCAAATAGTGTTTATTAGGAAACACAGAAAGAAAATCTATTCTTTTAGCAGATATTTAAATAAATCATCTTGTGTTAAACTGAAGACATATTCAGTTACTGGCTCATTGGACCATTTTAAGTTTCGATAGATCTGAGTCTTTGCTCTTGTATTATTGAAACTTTTGTGGTCTTCAGAAGTGGATTAAATTGGAGGAAGCTAAGAAATTGACTAGGCTCTCTTTAAGGCTATGATTGACTCAGTTGCCTCCTCCCCCCCATTGCTTACTGTTGCTTCAGATTTTTTAAATTTGAAATTCTCAGAACCAGTATCTTTAATGTGGAATGCTTGGTATGATGGTTTTTAATTAAATTTTAAACAACTGTTTTTATTGTTTGGCTTATTTGACAAGATTAGGCATTTATGCCTTTAAAATAGTCCTCACTAATGGACTATTGGTGAGTTCTGTAATAGGAAATGTGCCGTAGAGTTGTTCCAAGAGTACGGTCTGGTGTTTCAAGTACAGCTTGTGTGTGTGTGTGTGTGTGTGTGTGTGTGTGTGCGCGTAGGTAGGTAAGTAGGTAGGTGTGAGCACACAGGTGTGGGAGAGATTTTTCTAATTATTTTCTGAGGCATGGTTTGATCTGAAAAATGGAAAAAATTTACGTTAAAATTCTAACGTAAATTAAGATTTGCATGTATTGCCGTTCACTTTTAAAGAAAAAATGGTTTCTGAAATTGTTTGTAAAACTATGTTGATGACAGAATTGCTCAGTTTGGAGACCACCCAGTCACCGTAATGGTTTTTATGAAACTCCAAGAAATGTTGACACAAAGTTTTATCAAGTAGCCTGTGATTTTGCACAAATCCATATTTTATTTTACATTTAAATTTTTAATAATTATTAATAAACTTAGTAATTCTATTTGCCTGCTTTGAAGCGTCATGAAATCCTAACCGTGAGCACATTGTTTCCGCCTTTCCCCCACGCGTTCTCAAACTAGGTATAACAAACAGATTTTTTAAGTTTTTCTTGTAGTGTTATTTGCTACTTAGTCATTCTTTGACTGCAAAATATGTTAGCTGCAAAAGGGTAGGGTAAGGGTCGTTTTGGGTATAAGGAAAAAACTGGGAGGAAAAAACAAACAGAGAATTCTGTCCATTGAATTAATTTTTTTATCTGCCAACTAGAGAAAAACTGCTATTAAGTGTGTTGGATGTACATGACCGTGCATGCCGGAAGGGGGAGAGTTGTATATACAGCTATTCCCAGTGTACTGGGAGATATTCATTAGATATTCGTTTTTCACTTGATGAAGTGGAATCAGTTGTTTTTGAGAATGTAGGTGCATTTGAACTTGCCTGTCCAAATCATGCAACTTGGTAAACTGCTGAGCTACACGCAATACTAGGCTGGGTTTCATGTTAGTGCCGTTGCTGATCTAACTAGATTGTTAGTCTACAGTATTTTGTGCAACCTGTCAGTAAAAAGTTTGAAAACATAACTTGTTTACTTATAAATCTGTAAGTTATATAAATATATTATGGTACTAATATATTGATTACATTTATAATCAATGGAAGTTTTAAAAGGAGGAATTAGAATAAAAGTTCTCATATTCTCAGTGTACCCCATTGGCTTGCCTTGTGTGTCCCCCAGGGGATGCCCACTCTACTTTAGAGACCACCACCCTGCATTTCAAACACTTGGAACTCTAGCCCTGGAAAGCATTTGCTTCTTCAAGATAGTGCATGTAAAACACTTTTGGGGGCTTGTGTCTTTTGGTCTCCTCGGTAAATCTGTTCTCTCTAATTTTGACTTCCCACTCCCTCACTGCTTCTTGGCTGTCACTCACAGCCTTCAGCGTAGGCCCCTGGTTACTGTCCCCTCCAGTCTTACTTGGCCACGTCCTTCCTCTTCCCTCCAGGTCCTTTATTCCAGCCAAATGGATCTCCTCTTCGTGCTTAAAATATGTTTTTGTGTTTTTCTCTTTTCTTTATAAAAAGTCCAAGCCTTTTTGTCAAACTTCACGTAGCCTTTCTCAGTATTCTTCAAGGTCCAGTTCAAATAACAACACTGCCTGTTTACTTCAAGGCCTTCCATGACTGCTGCACCCAGAGCTGTCACACCAGTTACTTCTGCTCTGTTTCTGTAATAGTGTGTTTTCACGGTCCTCTGTTGTTACTCCAGCTAGGTTGCATTTTGCCTCTAGAGTGAGTTTGAGACTCACATCTGCCCTTCCCAATGAGTGGGCTCTTGTTAACTAGCATGTTTAATCTGCTGCTTATGTAGAGTGGTGGCTGTAACCGTTTGGGATCCTGAACTCATCTGAAAATCAGGTGAAAGCTATTTGGCAAGAAGTCGTATGCATTTTTATACACAAGATAGCTCTGCCCAACAATTTTGGCTGTTGGTGGACATGTTAGGATTCTTCAGCAAGTCCGTGGAACCCAGATTAAAAACTTAAGTCGAGAGCACCAGGATGAGTCCTTATGCTAAAATTAAGAAGAAAATCTGTTTGATTTCACTAGATGTTTTACAGGACCTCAATTCTAATAATCTCATCTAATCACTTTTGCTCAGTTGTTTCGCTTTTGGAAAAGTGATTTATGGTCAGAATATCCTCTGAGGCTTCCTAATGGGTAGTACATATATATATACACGTATATATATATATATACGTGTATATATATATATGTATATATATATGTATATATATATATATGTATATATATATGTATATTTGGGTTTGTACTAAAAAAAACAGAGAGAGAAAACAGAAGTAGTGTGTTGCTGAGGCCTGTGTGACTTGTGCACACATCTCTGCCCCCGGAACCACCGCTTATCTCCTGAGGACCACCATAGCCACTAACAGAGTTGTGGATAAATTGCGTTACAAGCTTCTCCCAAGGCATTAAACTTGACTTAGATGTATACCTATTGATTATTTACTTATAGTCTTTACATAGTCCCTGCACCCTCCAAACATTTTATTATGAAGAATTTCAAATATACAGAAAAGGAGAAAGAAATAATACAGTGAACACGTATTTTATACCCACCTATATGATACAAGGAGTCTATGAATTAACATTTTGTAATATCTGCCTGTCACCTATCTTACATAGAACTTTCATGCCCCTCTCCCCAATAGATAAATAAGAAATAATTCTGGAAAACTTGGAAGGGTTTGTTAGAGAGCCAGGCGTTTCTTTAGCTACCAACCCCGTTTTAGACTGACATGTGAAGGAGGAGTTTTCTCCAAGTACATTTTAAGAATTCTGTCTTAGCAGGTGCTTATAGCATAACGTTTTCCTTCTAGTCTTGCCCTTTGTGGTTTTGGCATGGTTGTGTTAGGTGATCCAGCATTATATGATGTTAGCGTGCTTTCTTTTTCATCTGTCGCCTGAAAGCCGAGATTTGTACTTAAGCAGAAAAGCCACACTCCCCTTCCCAAGCCTCCTGCCTACCTTTTGGCCCTTTATAATGCCCCTTTAAGATGCCATCAGCATATTTGCTGGGGGACATAGCTTTAGTGTTGGTAGGTAGAAACCCAGGAAATAGTTGTGCAAAAGGACTCTGATTTTGAACTTCATGTGTCTGGAGGCTGTCCTGATGGAGAATTTAAGTTGGCCTCAGAGGCAGTGGTGGTACAGGGGTGTGAAGTGCCAGAAAACAAAACCTCTTTGAGGACCCCAGTGTGTGGACGAGGCTCTCCAGGGCTGGGGCCTCCAGGAGCACAGCCTTTGTCCCTCCTCAGCACTCTCTTGATGCCTTGAGCAAACAGCCGGTCAGAGCCTCTTACAAGTAAGGTGACCAGCCAGTGTATTGACACGCAGAGACACAATAGAAAACTGCATTAGGAGGCGAGCCATTGGGATTTGCAGTAAATATATTACAGAACACAAGTGACTTGCCGATACTGCTTGTTTAGCAGTTTGCAAGGGCAATGACAGTATGGATTTTTGAATTAGAAGGGAAGGGCTGTTCTTTCTCTGTGCGGGAACATCTAGTTGATGGCTGGGGAGAAAATTGATTTAGAGAACAAAATGCAGCCGCCTTTATTTGTGCCATTTGAAAGGCTTCTATGGATTAGTGAGTGAAAATAAAAAGGTCGCTTTTGGTTTGGGGAAGGGAGTCTTAACATGAATCTGCATCTTGGTCTGGTTTGGAGAGAATAAAGGATGGGCCGCCGGGATCTAGGAAGGGTGTTGGGTCCCCGTGCAGCCTGCAGCGACAGGTGTCTGCTCAGTTCCCGACAGTTGTCTTTTTCAGCTCTTTGGCTTTCAAAAGTCAGTTTCTTGGGTTTATTATTGCAGAGTAAACTCATTCGGGACATTGGAGTGAATAGTCATAGACCCCATCCATTGAGTTCCCACGTGCCCTAGGAATTGTGCTGTGGGAGCTCTCTGTAAATCCTTGCAGCCTCACTTTGTGTGGATATTAATTGTTTCTTCTTACAAAAGAGAAAACAGGCCAGTAGGTTAGGGGACTACAGTAGCACCTACCCCGTAGGGTAGTTATCAGGATTAAGTCAGTTTCCATATAGAGGAACAGTTACATTGGTGCCTGGCACTTGGGCATTCTGAGGGATAGCTGTTCTCGAAATCTGTTATCTAAATCTGTTATTGATCCCTTTAAAACTATGCTGCTATTGGAATTCTAGGCCAGTCCCCCCCATCTTGTTTTTCCAAGCCCAGCTTCGTTTTTCCCTATATCTGAATTATTCACTTTTCATGATTTCTCCTCAATTACAAAGCTTTTTATTTGTTTTCTTCTATGATCAGAAGCATTTATCTTTAGACTCAAAAGGAAACCTTATTTTTTGGTCTTGTTTTAAATCCCCCATTGGCAGCCTCTGTTGTCTAAGGAATCTGGAGGAATTAAAATGCTTTATTTAGGACAAACAGCAAAATGTGCCCTTGGAAGGCAGTGGCCTTAAGTAGTTAATACAACTACCAGTGAGAATCAAGTTGTGTTGTTTTTTTATTTAAGGGGATGGATGAACAACAAAGAGGATGTGGTTCATTTTATTGAAGTGAGTTTTGGCAAAATAAAGGATTGGAAGTGCATTTTCCTTTTTTTTTTTTTTTTCCTTTTTAATGTAATGTGGAAAATCCAACTCTTAATTTGAGGAGAGAATTTGTCATCCTGGAAAAAAAGGTGGGGGTGCAGAATTACAAGGTCAAGTTGTTGCTTGGTTAGAGAAAGAAAGAATCACCAGCCTTGATGAGGTGTATACACATACATACAGTTTTTTTTTTTTTTTGCTATGAAAACTTGTGAAGTGCAATGCAGAAGTTTGAGTAGATAATTGTGTTATATTCTCCAAGTGCTCTATGGGCTTGAGATTTTTGTGGACTGTCACATTCACAGCTGCTGCGTATGTGCTAATATTTGAGGAAGCAGAAAAAGAAAAAGAATCACACAAGGGAGAAAAGGGCCATTGGGATTGTCCATACTGGAAGTTTAGGCTGTTGATTCTTTTTGCCAAGCATGATGCAGTAGAAACTTCCTGGGTGTCTTTGTAAGTATTTGGGGTAAAGGAGGGCATAGCTCAGACAAACTGTGTTAAAATTGTGCCAGTACCTGCTCTTACACTTGCTTCAGAGCTCGGCGGCCTGTTGACATCGGTGTGCTGAGAAGCTCCACGTTGCTGGCTCTGTGTTTAGCTTGAGAAGTGGTCCTGAATTCCTGAGTATCTGTAGGGAAGCACCAGGTTCTTGACAACCCCCTCAGCCTGCCAGTTGGCCTGGGTTCTGGAGCCTTTTCCATTTGTAAGCCGGCTGGCGCTTTCACAGTGCCTGGGCCGTGAGCTCCCACGGAGCCAATCTCCTTGCACAGCTACTGAGAAGATTGGAATTGGACCATTGAAATGTATCCAACTTCTGTACTTTTTAGCTGACCAGAGGCCAAAATCATACCACTAACTCAAGAGGGGAACTGCTGACTTTTGAATCTTATAAGAAATCTGTATTTCATAATGGACTACCCTGGATGCTGTGATATTCGTGAATTAAATGAAGTAGAAGGAGGTGTCACATTTTGACTACATGGATTTCTCTGAGGGTACAGAGATTTTTGAACTGGTTGTTAAATCTATGTTCATTCATATTTCTTGACTAATGCATCAAATATGGCTTACCCACCTAAAGAGCCCCAGAGAAATCAGGGTCAGCGCACTACGATAATCTTGTGCAGCCGTTGTTTTGGTCGTTATTTTATCACAAAGTCAAATGCCCAAAAACTGCGATTTTTATTTTATTTTTCTGATTAGTTTGTGGAATTACTTGTCGGTTTCCGGCAAAGTACTGAAATTGCTCATGATCTATCTGGAATGAGCACCAATTGTTGCTCTCAAATTAAAACAATACAGAAGAGAAGGGGCTTTTGAGTAGACTTTGCGCTGTGAGGATATTGGTGTCGACACGATTTGTAATTTGGAGTATAGTTTGAAGACCAGATTCTGCTGTTAGCCGCATACTGGTTAATATGGCTGTGAAGAGAAGATGAATGTGGCTGCTTTTCCAAGGCTATTACTCAGGAGGACTGTAAATTTGATTGGCTGTTACAATTCTAGCAGAATCATTCGATTTGAGAGCAATAGAAAGATAAGATATCCAATTACCCAAATGATTTGCAGGGTTAGCCAACGTTGTCATGGAGACACGAGTTGGAACAAATTAAATTTTAAGCAATAAAATAATCTTAAAGCCCGTCTGGGAACAAGAAAATTTGGCAGTGGCACTTACCTGAATTGAATCTGAGCTTGACACGATGTTGTTTGACATTGATATACTGTGGGGGCCTAAACTCATATATGGCACAACATTACCTTACAGAAGTAGCTGTGCCAAACCAGTAAAGAGCTTTAGGATAAGGTCGGGATATTAACGTTTATTCTATGGCTTAAATGATAATTAGGCTCTGGGTTCCCAGGAATATTTTGTATTTAAGGATTGAAATGCCTTAATAATGATTAAGCAGCATTAATTGGACACTTGGAAAAAAAAAGACTTATTTTGCAGCAGCATACAGCTTTTGGAACTGCCGTTGCTCTTTGTGTGTGTGTTAGCAGACGTAATAGAAATCGTGTGGATGTCTTTTGGTGGGGGAGGAGGTGTCAGTATGCATATATTTGCATGTACAAATAAGGAAATTTTGGCACATGCCCCTGCACTGCGGATGATTCTACGTATTTGTTAAAATTTCGACTTTGCAGTACTGCCTACAGACGGTAAAACTGCATTCCCAACTTTAGCTGATGACTTTAAACCTGAGCAAGCGTCAGTCTGGAGCTTAGGAGATTCTTTCCCCTTATTAATGTATTGTTTAACTGGTTCCTGGCTTGTGCTGCGGATTTGAAAACAGCCGAGTGGCCCAGGAGGAGGGAGGGCTTTTTATCCACATGTCTATTAGACAGATGGAGATGAAAATTGGTCCGAGGTCAAGCCATTTGCCATGTTCTCGCAGCCTTCGATTTTCCTCTCATCCTCACCACAGATCATCTCAAATGATTCAGTAATGACCAAAAGTGCAACATTGACCTTTATTCCCTGGTGGATTACTGTGTTTCACAGTCCAAATGGCAGGAAGTCTATTCTGTTCTTCCAGAAGGAGCTCAGCATTATTGAACCAGCCCAGCCCTGTGGGAACCATGCGAGTGCAGACCAGTGTAACAATACGTGGGGTAAATCTGGTTTCTGGTGCTCTGGGAAACAAGAATTGACATGTCCTGAACCCACATAATTAATGGAAGAATATTTAGGATGCTTTCTAAAAACACACGCGAGCACATAAATTGATTTGTCCACTTGTAAAATGACTGGTGAATTATAGGAGTGGTAACTTCTGGTGGCCCCTGGTTTATAAATTGTTCTCACTTCCATGACCCTCGGTTGTGCTCCTCATCTTATTTAATGCTTCCCCCGGTATATCTTAGACAACACAGTCACATTGTAACACTGCATCATTTTAAAATTACCAGTTGACATGACTGGGCATAAGGGGACTTGGGGCTTTTCTTTGACATACTTTTAGTTATGTATGTTGTTGGTCAATTCATGTAACCGTGGATAGATGCTCTCTCATACAACACTCTTTTTTTTCCTGAAAATAGTTTGATGATTGTTGTCTTGGAGAAATGGCTATTATTTGTCTCTTGCTTAGATTTCTCCGTGAATTGTATTGTGATGCAGTGATCAGGTTTTGTGTTTTTTTAAAAATAATTTGCGTTTAAAATGATGTTCTTGTTTGCCTCCACCTGCATAGCTGAGTTAATATTGTCTGAATCTTTAATACACCAGTGAAGTCTGTCATCTAAGATCCTTGTACTTACTATCTTCTAAATACTTAAAAGCTTTTCTAAAAGGTTATGCTTTGAAAATTTTTGCCAGCATCCCAGATTTCATTTTAATCATGATTTAAAATTCTTTTGAGCAAATAGTTTTTTTTTCTTTTCTTTTCTTCTTCTTTTTTTTTTTTGTGAGGAAGATTGGCCCTGAGCTAACATCTGCCAATCCTCCTCTTTTTGCTGAGGAAGACTGGCCCTGGGCTAACATCTATGCCCATCTTCCTCCACTTTATATGGGACGCCGCCACGGCATGGCTTGACAAGCAGTGCATCAGTGCGCGCCCGGGGTCCGAACCTGCGAACCCTGGGCCGCCGCGGTGGAGAGCGTGCACTTAACCGCTTGCGCCACCAGGCCGGCCCCAAAATAGTTTTTTCTTGATTGTTGACTTCACTGTGCACAAGTTCTTTTTCTGTTTCAGTGGCTCCCAACCCTTGATGCCCACTGCTGTTCCTAAGGCAGAGGCAGACTGCCATACCAATTTGCAGTAGAGCTCCCTCCCTTTGGAAAAATCCATCTTCTGGCCACTCTGAGGGTAAATTGCATTCTGGAGCTTTGCAAGTTTCTTGGCTACATGATGTTGATTGAAAAGAGAATCCCAGGTACCAACTGGGAAGGCCAGGAACCTTGTCTTCCTTCCCAAAGGACCACTCTCCAGCAGCTCAGCCTGGAGGAGTAAGTAAGGCCCAGGAGAGAGACTGTTATAGGTAACTTGCAGCCATTCTGCTGCCGTACCATGTAGCATTGATGGCATAGTTCTTCTGGCAGAATTGCTGCTTTCTCTAAGAAGTCAATCTAGAAGAAGAGTGGCAGCTGTCACTACTGTGTGTGGGTCATTCCGTTGTGGCATACTTTTAAAGTTAGGGAACTCTTCTGTGCTCTCCTCAGGCAGGAAATTCCTCTCCCATTATCTGGATTGGCTAAAGATTCCAACCTGTTAGGGAAACATTCACACCAAACTGCTTATCCAGTGATCTCCGAACAAGATGTGGGGAGGGGCCCCTGGGAAGTGAGAAAGCTGATGATGGATAGTGCTTTGTAGTCATGTGCCCTGGATGTTTGCCTTGTCATGATGGAAGGCGCAGAGATAGTGATCAGAGGCTGCTGGCAGTCAGTACCAACCAAAGACACGTTACACAGGCCTAACAGGTAGCCATAATTAAAAAGAAATGTTTTAAATTTTATTGCAAGGAGAATGATATTACAAATTTTGGAAAAAGAACATTCTCATAAACCTGGTTTTCAGAAGTCACTTGACTTTTGCATATTCCTATGCAGTCTTTACAGAGGCATACTTTATTTTTATAATTGTAATTTTAGTCTTCATGCCATGATGACATAGTTGGCTTTTCCTCCCACGAATCTCGCTATTGTATGATATTACCTAAGCTCTCCTGAGCTGCCTGTTGACTAAGACCTCTGAAGAGGGCAAAAGGTGTAGGTTTGCTCTTTCCAGTCCCAGAACAACGGGTGATGATTTATGGTGGTGTGCTGGGATTCACCCTATAGAGTTTGGCTTGAAAACCTTCTGTGGCTTAACACAGTGCACTTCCCTTTAAGGCCACCAAAAGCTGTGTTTTTCCATCATGGGACAAGTCAGTACAATTTCATGTGAACAGCACTTTCTAAACTCCACAACAAGGGTTTCTGAATAATGGAAATGTGCTGTTTAGGCACTGAAATAGCTGTGATGCTTTTGTCAAGGATGCATCTTTACCAAAATGACAAATTAAAGCCCAAATGCTCTGCTTGGCAACAGTTGGGTCAAAACATTTAAGTCATTAATTAGAAGGAACTGAAGGGGGAAAATTTTACACAAATACACAGCGTTGCAGACTCAACTTCGTCTTGGAAAATGCAACCGAATTCTTAAAAAAAAAAAAAATGAGGGCAGTCCTCAAGTAGGGCCTGCCAAGCTCATCATTTGCAAATAAATCAAAAGACCATCATTGCAGGACCGGAGAACCAGTGAATAGAGTTGCTTTGTCATTCTTTGATGGGCCCCACACTCAAGCCTGCTATTAAAAATGAATGCATTCAAGAGGCTCTGCATTAAGAACATAAACAATTAAGGGCACTTGAGTTGCTCTGCTGAGAGCTGCCTCAGAGACACGAGAGCTTTCTCCGGAGATGCAGGCCCCTGCAATCTGCTTCACGAGGAGCCAGAGAATGGGAGCAATTAGTGTTGCTCTCTCCGCCCCGGCAGCCTTCAGCAGGTTTTTTCCTCCTTTCTTTGAACCCCTCCATGTTTTCAGAGAAGCCGCGACTGTGAAAGATGAGCAGTGAAAGGATAGAGTCTGTGCGCGGTTGGAAAGGGCTCAGATTTAGAATGCTGTAGGAGCTGCCAAATGAGGGGGAGATGGAACACCAAAGTTATTATCTGCCAGTAATTGGTGACTTATGTTCTGATTAATTGAGCCACTAAAGGGTTCTGTCATCTGGTACACTCTTTGTTTTGTTTTAATCATAGGGTTTAAGAAGGGGTGAGATTATATTGCCATGGGTGGAATCATTTGCATGAACATTGTCGAGGTTTTCCACAGTAGGCGATGTGTTCCTACACCCCCGGTTTGTGTTCTTGCTTTGGTCTTGTTTTGTGAAAATGAGTGGAGCACGCGGACATTGCGTTGTGGCATGACTCTGGAGAGAGGCAGGCCTGACTTCTCGCCTGCTTGTTTCTGACTCTGGGCAAGTTACTGTAACCTTCAGCCCATTCTCAGAGGGGACCTGCGCTGATTGAAGGTCAGAACTAGATCTAAGAGGACCTTGCGTGTGCTAAGCAGAGCTGCTGTCGCTGAATCAACAGCAGTGGTTCTCAAAGTATGGTCCCTGGACCACAGCCGCAGATCACCTGGGAACTTGTGAGAAATGCAAATGCTTGGGCCCTAGACCTCATGACTCAGAAACTCTGGGAGGGGGGCCCAGTCCTCTGTGTTTTAACAAGACTTCCAGGTGATCCTGACACCCTCTAAGTTTGAAAACCACTGATAACCTCATTAACCATTATAACCTCAATGTAGAGACCCCAAGTCCTTTTCATTTGGGTTTCCCCAAAATGTGGTAAGTTGTTCATGAATGTAAATTTATTTCAAACAGGAAGTTACTCTGATGCATCACAACAAGATAAAATTTCCTTTTCATGAGTATACTGGTGAAGCAAAGTGCTATGATGGGAGATAGTCTGGTGAATGACCGATGTTCTGAAGGAGGTCTCTAGGCCAAGGAACCTTCCCCCTGGTATTAAAGGGGAGGGGAACGTTGGAAGATTATTTGCAGGGTTTTGCATATATCATTTTGGGTACACAATTTTTATTCAGACTTCTTGCATTTTCTTTAAGTATATCAGATGTCATCTTCAGGAAATAGAGATGTAGTTTGTGGATGTGTTTTTGTGGATTTTGCTCTACTAGTGAGCCAGATTATCTGGTGGTAGGGCTGATGCATTAATTCTCTGCAATGACTCTGTCAGTGACAGACTGGGGCCACTTCTTGTGGTGCTGTTGTTGGCTGAGGGATGCCATGGCCTTGGCTTTGTGCTGCTGCAGTCCTGTTTGGGCTGGATTGCTTTGCAAACAAGGCTGACTTGATCAGCTTTGTTTCTGGTCTTGAGTATGTTCCAATTTCCCACTTCTTCCTGGAGAAAGGACTAGGTAAAGAATGTGGCTTCTAAAATTGCTTTAGGATCCTAGCAAATCACTTCCTTTAGGCATTGCTTTCTCCACGTGTGATATGAGGCTTGTAAGAGGGCCGGGCACCCAAAGGGTTTTAGGGTCTGTCAGCATTGTTGTGACTCAGTGCCGCTGTCGATCTATCACAGGCGTGGTGGGCCTGGCCACTCTTTTCTCCCTTCCCAGTTTAATCATACATTTAAACAGTAAATCACAGGCTGTATTCACAAGGCCTCTGAAGGGGAAAAAAAAGTTACCGATAACCTTGCCGCCCAGCATAATCACTGTTTTTATTTTGGGTATCAAATTACAGTGCTTGGCCACATGCATATGTTATAAAAAAGCAGGGCCACACTAACACCACATCTTTGTTCTTCCCCTTCTGCCACATCTAGTGAATGTGTTGGCCGTTTAAGCATCTTTATCATAAATACGACTTTAATGTTGACTTGCCATGCCTCTGGGTTGATAGAGTGTATTTAACCGTTCTGCTAGTATCAGACAACTGATTTATCAGGAGGGCAAATGTGAAGTTTTTCAAACACTCTGCGGATGGTTGTGATGGGTTGAACTGCTTTTCTGTCTTTACCTGGCTGTTTCTTTTTTGCTTTGAAACTAGTGCTGCAGTGAACAGCTTCATGCATGGCATGCTTTTCATTTGAACTATTTCCTTAGGATAAATTCTTAGCTGTGGGAAGCCTTACCAAAGGGTTTGAATAATTTCATGCTCTTGAAACACGTTGCCCAGTTGCTTTCCAAGACCACTGTACCAATTTACTCTGCCATCAGTAACATATGGTTGTTCCAGTTTCCCAGAAGACTGGTCGTTAGATTTTATTAATTTTTTTTTTATAAACTAACTTAACTGGTGCAGAATGATCCACCTTACTTACAGCAAAATTTGCATTTTATTTGGTTGCTGGTGAGGTTGAACATTTTTTCTGTATTTAAGGCTGTCATTTCATAGACTCAGAAACCAAGTCAGAAGGGATTTAGCGATTATCTATTTATTTCCTTTTGTGTGCTTTGTTTTCATGTTCTTGCCCGTTTATCTGTTGCCAGATACTTCTTACCAGCACTCCACTGTGTTTTTCTCTTGGCTTCCTGCGTGGTTCAAGGAAACCAAAAGATTAGTTTGCCAGCCCTCAGCATAAGCAGCATTTTTTATGATCCATCAATTTGCAATTTAATGGTGGTGGAGATTCCCCTCCCTAAGCCGACTTTGGGCAAAGTGCCATTGGATTGCTTTGAGACCATGGGCAATTACTCTTAAGCCATCCTCGCCCTGTTTTGAGCTTCAAACAGCACTCGTTATATATTACAGTGTATGTAGTGGAGAAGTGGGCCGACATTGGGGAGTGGGCTGTTCAGTCTAGTAATTAGACAAGGTGTAAGAAGTGTGAAAAGGTGGGGAGCCGAGCTTTTAAGAATCATGAAATCCTGAAACTTAAGGTCTGATGCCCAGAAGAACATGTCTTCAGCTCAAGAGCCCTGCAAAATACACCAGGGTTTGGTTCATTGCTGGCCTTTGAGGTATTAGACCATATTTAACTTGGTTAAAATATATGTGTACATGAGTCTTATACCTACTGAGATATGATTTCTTACTGTAAACAGAGCCTTATTCTAACCCTGTTTAGTAACAGTTTATTGGGTTGCATCTTGGTCCTCGAGTTGAGGGTGTACAGAGTTTCCGTTTTAGTTCAGGGAGGCGTTCCTTGGAGAAATGTGTTGACTGTGTGCCCTGTGGTCACTTTTAGCAGGGGAGGTCAGTTTAGTCGGCGAGGAGCTGTATGCAAGGGTTAGCGGGAGTCTGGTTCTCATGCTTCCTGCTTGTTGTGTTGAGAAGACGTTTATGTTGGAAGCTGTTAGGAAACTGTGCAGAAGTTTTATGTAAGATGTGATTTTAAATGTATAGGCTTAGTTTACCAAATGACAGGAAATGCTTCCGAGAGGATCTTGAAGGGTCTGCGGAAGAGTTTGTTTATTGCTGTTACGGGGAGAAGCAGCTTCTAAGTGGATTTGAGGTAGGCCTTGAAGGATTGGGATGAGAGTATGGCACTTTGTAATAGTGTAGCTGTAGTTTATGTATTAGCTTACTTGAATGTGATCAAACACCAAAGTTGATTGGTGGTAAGAGACCTGGGCCCCGGCAGTTGAAGTGACTTAACTAAGGACCCCTCGTACTAGTTTGCTGAGATGCAAACCCAAGTTTTGGATTATGAGAGCCAACTCTGTTGTCATAAGCAAATCAGTGAGGGGAACTGGCATTGACAAGGAGAATAAAAAGATGGTTCTGGACAGATAATTTGGACTCCTACTTCCTGCTCCCTCAGTGGGTGGTGGCTATCCATGAAGTAAGGCTTGATGCTGGGGCCTTTACCCAGCTGGTTAAGTTTCTGGCATGAAGGTTCCATGCTAATCTGGTTTGGGGACGGCTCTTCAACGCTCACTTAATGTGGTTGCCTTCTATGGTGTCAAAATACAGGCACGGGGAAAGTTTATTTATAAACATTATGGCTATTAGCAGGTACCAAATATGTCTTCATTTTGGGCAGGATGATGATTTGTAAGCAGGAAATACAGTGAGCCTACAGTTTTTTTATTGGAGTTGTCTAGCCTTCAGAAGAGGTAGAAGGCAGTCTGAAAAGCTTATGGAACTTTCTTAATACCTGCTTAAGCAGGGTCAAATATCCAGTTTAACCTGCTTGTAAACTCTGTGGTCAGGAATAGAAGCAGAAGTAGAAAACACTACTACTTGTTAATTTGTTCAAAATTAAAGGTCTTATCAGAATACCCTTGCGTTGAAGCAAGAGATAATACTAAAGAATGATTGTGGGTTTTTATGCTGCCATCCAGGCTATTTTAAGGTCTGGGGACGACATTTTTGAAACCCTCCTGGGGTGGGTGATGGTGATGTTTTGGAACTCATACAGCTCTGTCGGGGAAACCAGTTGCATCCTCACGCTACCAGGAGGTAGGCACTCGTGTTATGGAGAAGCCAGAGCAGCCTGGAGAATTTCAAGGTAAACCAGAGGTGAGACTTGAATTTAGGCTTCCTGGCCCAAAATCAAGTTCACTTGTCAAAGGATAGTTTAAGATTGGAGTTTAGAGACCTGGAAGAGGTAGGCGACCGTGGGACAAGATCCTCCTCTGTTGTCCTTACTTCCATTGCTTCAGACCAGTGATTTAGAATTCCCAGGACAAGAGGAGGGGCTCTTGATGCTGCTTCATCAGCCTGAGCTGTAACCTTCTTCTCCTGTTTCACTCTTACCTGCTCTAACCTGATCTATGTTGTCTCTGCTTTAGTTTGTACTTCTATTTTATTTTTTTTAATAACTTTAATATTATTAAAGGTTTACGAGTTCATTCCATTCAGACTGGGTCTTAACTGCCCCCTGACAGTTCAGTTCAGTTCTACCTTGAAGCCACTCTATGTAATAACACATACAGTTATTATTATTAATTAAAGAGGAGATCGTCTTTTCTTCTTAAACCAAAATAAATTCCATCTAGGTCAAGGAATTAAGTATAGAAAGTATAGCCATAGCAGCACTGGAAGAAAATTAAGAGTGGCTTCTATAATTTTGGGGTGTTCTAATCCTGACCCGAAGGACAGAAACATAGGAAGAATATTCTTTAGTTTGACCACATGAAACCGTAAAGGTTAACACACAGCAAAAAAGTCCATAGTAAGCAAGACTGAAAGACAGGTGGCAAGCTGGAAGAACTGTGGAAAAGAAGCAATATTTGTCGTATGGAAAGAACTGCTACAAACAGACAATGATGAATAAATACCGAAAGAAAAATAGAGAAAGGGAAAATACAGTGGGCCAGTAAATATATGAAAAGGTGTTTACCTTCAGGAAGAATCTAAGTAGTGCAAATACAGTCATTTTTTAATCCATGAGATGGATAAAGATTAAAAAAAAGGTCAACGAAACCCAATGCTGACACTGGGTGGGAGAGCAGGCACCCTCATGGACTGGTGATAATGTAAATTGGTGAGCTGCTCTGCTGGGCGGTTTATCAGCAAGCATTACAATTTAAAATACGCATATATTTTGACTTAGCAATTTCACTTCTAGGGATTCGTTTTAGAGATCTATGTAGAGGGTTATGCGACACAGAGTTTGTTATTGTGGAAAATTGGGTGAAACATAAATATCCACTGATATCAGGAGTGCTTAATCACCAATATGCCTGTGTAGTGGAATATATTGATGATGTGCTTTTTCATATCTGTTTATTGAGTGGGAAGGTGCCCATGACACTTTTTTGAGTGGAAATAAATTATAGGAAAAGCAGTATATATAATGGGACCCCTTGGTATTAAAGTGTCTCTCTCCGCTCTGGGCTTCTGCATACGTACATAACGAGAGCCTGGAATGATGCTTCCCAGAATCACCAAGGTGTTACTCATGGTCATGGTTATCCCTGGATGATGGACTTAGGGTTATTTTAACTTGCTTTTATATTTCTATATATACTTCTTTGTATGTGCTGAAAGGGAGCATATATTTTTAAAAGTGAAAAACTTTGTGTGCGTTTTGGAGAAGAGGAAAGGACAGAATGCTGTTGGAATGTATGGGGGGTAGAGAGTGGGGAGCAAGGACCCACGAGTCCATGAAGGGCATCCCTACTCTTTTACATGTACCCAAATATGTAATGCGGATCCCTGTTGCAAAGGAAAGGGAAGCCTGCCCATGCTTTCGAGGAGAGCCGTGACCTTGAGTTAGCTTGAGTGGGTGGCTGTGAGCAAATGCACTGGGTGGGGCTGACCCAGTTCTGGTTTTGCACCTGGTACAGCTGCACCCTTTTTGCATATATCTGCTTGCCCCGCTGGTAAAGCAAGGTCATGGGTTTGCTCTCTATACCAGTCATTTCCCCTTCTACTCCAGCACATTTCTTCCAAGGCACTGCAGTAACCCTATCTATCTCATGGGTGGTCAGGGAGAATCGAGTTGGGTTGGCCTAAATCCAGTCCCATAAAACCAAAGGCCTGGTTGCTCAGTTAACTGGAGTTATCTCGGAGGACAAAAGGTAGCTCTTTTTTATGTACTTGTTTATACAGTTCCTGAAGTTTCTACTTCATCTTACTTATCCTGTTCCCTATTTCTAAAGGGCGTGGGCTGTGTGCTTCATAATTTTCTTCTCATGATCCTTTTGACTAATTCAGTAATAGAGGCGGGATCAGTAAGCATTGACAGAAAATGATGAAATAAGTAAGGTCAACGCTGGGACTCGTTTCAGATGACTTTTTTTTTTTAAAGCGGAACTGGTTCTTCAGCATTGGTGGGAAGCAGAGCTGCTTTGCATTGCTGGAGGGTGTTGGAGGTTGGCTGGACAGGTGGCTCCTACCCGAGGCCGGAAGCAGAGCACCCTTTATTCCCTCTGTTACCAGTTTACGCCTTGTGGCGGAGGGACTGCTGTGGATCTGGAGCTGAGCAGGGACTTGGCCTCCTTTCTTGAGAGCAGCCCGTGACACAGACACTCAGGACACTTGTGTTCAGCTGAGTCTTCAGTAAGGTCTTCCCATTTGACGCTGAATTGTGGTGCAACTTTGCCAATACCCAGAACATCTCCACTTGACCTTCCCTCGACTTAGGTTCTTTTTCAGCAGTGTTTTCTTGGCTTGTTTGAGATTTTGAGACTTAGTGGGGGCTACTAACATTCGAGTCCTGTTTGAATTTGTAAGCATTGGCACACATGGGAAGGAGGTCTGTGGCTCCTTTCTTCTGCTCTCTCGCTGTAGATCTTCTCTTGAAGCTAGACTGCTCCACTGGTTTCTGACACCAGTGTGAATGAACTTGCTGTAACTGCATACATGGGCCATGGAACGCCATAATTAAATAAATATATAAAGGGGTTTGCAGTCACCAGGTTAAATGATCATATAGCCTTACCCCACGTAGATTTTCCAACTCAGTTAAATTACCCATTATCTCTTAATTTAAATGATCAATAAAGCATGTGATTATGTGTTACTTTGCAAATGGGATTAACACCTACTGTTTATCTCAAGATAAATATTAGTAACATAGCTTGGGAAAGTGCTTTTATGCCCTCAAGAGTGAGGCAGTGGAGGGCTAAAGTGTTGGGTATGAAGTTTTATCTTTCTGAACTGATTATGAAGTATACTAAACATTTATGTGGCTTTGTCTTTATAGACTGAAATCGCCAAGAGATTGAATACGATTTGTGCACAAGTCATCCCATTTCTGTCTCAGGAAGTAAGTAAAACTGTTCAGCTGTTAAAGTGCAATTATGTTGCTTCTCTGTTTGCAAATTAGCTAGTTTTAAGATGTTAATTTTATCACAAGGAACAAGTGTGAAGAACATCTGTTACAGCTGAAGTGTGTAAACCCCCTGCGATTCCCTCTAACAGATCCGATGGCACGCTGTAGAAGTGGTGACAATAGCTCAACCTCAAATTAATTTTTTTTCTGTGGAAAACTGCAAAATGACTATCAGGCATAAAGCTTTTCTTTTCTTTGAGGAGTAGTATAGGCCTGATAGTTGCTGACGATTCAAGCGTCCTTTCTCCAGAGAGCTTTTCTTACTCTACGTTTTAAAAACGGTTCCATCAGGGTTGACTTGACCATGGCAGTGGGTATTCATTTGTTCTTGTCCATCAAGTCAGGTTGACTTAATGCTGTCCTTGGAGGGAGTGGATACTAATGACTCTTACAGATGAAATAAGTGTTCGTGTTGCCTTAACTTAGGGAGTCATATACGTATATGATTTACTAAGTTACAAAATCATATAGGTTTAACCTTAATATTTTGAGAGGGAAAAGCTCTTTATTTGAGTAATCTATGAAATTAGCTCAAATCCAGTGTATTTTAGCCTTGCCTTAAAGTTTACCTTACTTTTGGATTTGAGCTAATCAGTCCTCAGCTATGTTTTAAGGATGTACAGGATGCATATGTCTTGAGGCAGCGTGAGAAGCTCGTATTGGCCTGGGAGCTGAAATACTGGGTGTCTGTTCTGGTTGGCACCTACTGCTCCGTGCTGGGGAGCACCATCTTGACCTTTATTACAGCAGCCTTTTCCAGCATAACATTTACTTGATTTACAATTTAGATTTGTTGGCCTTTTGAGTTGTGTTGTTTGTTAGACTTCAGTAATCCTAGTCTCTGCTATAGTCTCATGACTCCCAAAGCAAAGGTGTGGTTTTGTTTTTGTTGTGGTTGGAATTGGGAGGTGTGCAGGGTGTGTACAGCCTTCAAACTAGGAGTGTGTGTGTGGGGGTTCCTTCCTTTCCCCTGTGAAGGGTAAAAAATCTAACAGCCGAAGAAGTAGAGGAATTCACAGAGATTCCAAAAACTGCTGGTGGGTTGAGATCTCTTGACCAGAGAGGTTATCGCAGATTTAATGTTTAAGTATCGAAATGGGGGTTTTACAGTGGCTATAAACTACCTGCTCTCAAACTCATCGCAGTGAACCCCTTCTGTGAACCAGAGTGACCTTCCGAATCCAATACTGTTTATTTTCTAAGGCCCCAGGTTACCATTTTTCGTGTCCTTTTGGCTTGCTACCATTCTGAGCCAAAATTTCCCATTAGTAGTTAAGTGGTGGCTGGTCTTGATTAGAAATAAGGGAAGCACCACTCTCTGTTTTCCTTTTCCTGTCATATGTGTTCTGTGAAATAACCTGTGCTTGGGAAGCTTCACGTTTAAATCCATGTTATACTTCAGTCTGCATTGCACGTGGCATTTGTCTTTCTGTTGTTGGAAGGTACAGCGACGTTCTTGGCCCCTTTACTAACACTTGTTTCTTTTCCTTGTTTCCAAAGCATCAACAGCAGGTAGCCCAGGCTGTCGAACGTGCCAAACAGGTGACCATGGCAGAGTTGAATGCCATCATCGGGGTACGTGGCCTACCGGGTCTGCCTCCTACAGTGTGTATAACCAGCTTTCATTTCTTATTAATTTGATGGCTTAATCTCTCTCTATATAATGTTGTGTAGTTTCACACTGACCTATTTGATAAGGGTGGGGAGGGGGTTTCAGGTATGCTGAGGTGTTTAGGGGAAGAGAGATTAGCATAAAGAAGATGATAGGAGGAAACATTTTTAAGAGGGGAAGAAAAATTTACTTTTTAATGGGAAAATAAATGTCATTTATCTGGTGCTTAAACTACTCTTGCTCCATTAGTCAGGTAAAAGCTTTAGGTTAGAGTTTTAAATACCTTCCCTACTTGGCGTCTTATAACTTTAGATCACAGCAAGGTCAAGGCAGGTCTCAGAATGATCATTGCATTCAGTTCTCTTTGCTTTTGCCTTTTGCTTTCTAGAGTATTAGAACCTATATGACTGCTCTTTCTCTTTTTTATGCCTCTTGCATGAATTTTTAAGCAACACACCAATGAAAAGCACGCTCTCTTGCCGTTGAAGGAGTGATGGTTGTCTGCCCTACTGCCCCCTCCAGCCTTTCACCAGGTTTCCGCCCTCCTGTGTTGAGTTCAGTTAGTGCTCCTTGCTGGCGACTGGTTGTCAATCACAAGTCATTTGCTCTGCATTAATGAGCCTGTTGAACCGTGCGGTCCATCCCCTGCGTGAGTTCATCCCCCCACTGCAGGGGCCAGGATGGTTCTCTTGTTTTCTGCCCTTCCAGACTGAGCAAAAGAAGTAGCTGAAACAAGGGACCATCCTTTCTGATTTTATGCGTATGTGAGTGCCTTGAGCGGATTCAAATCACTCATTTATCAATTTATGTTAATTGCTTGTGAGAAGATGCCCTGCTGGTCTTTATAGTTCCCTCAGACACTTTGTAATGATAATTAGACATGCTGCTGTACAGAGTAAGAGTGCAATAGTCCAATGACGGCCACAGACAATGGAACCAGTTAATCCATCAGGGTTTAAAATTACATCCCAACTGGAGATGGAGAAAAAACGTAAGAGCCAAGGAGGATTAAAGAATGAGCCTCAGCTTGAAAACTCTCCTTTCATCAGTTTCTCAATTGCAGATCCGCAGTTGGGTTGCCTGTGGTAAGCTATTGGCAGTCAATTAGGTGAAATAAACTGGGAGGGTGACCTTCATTTCCTTTTAATAGCTTTTTCCTCCCTGAAATGGGGAGCTTCAGTGGATTTTCAGCTTAAATTTTATTCAAGCTGCTTTATTACACTTGACAGCTTAGCTCTGCATAAACAATTCTCCCCTCCTCCCCCTTCCCCCAGATCCAGACTCTGCATCTCTCCCCCTTTAGGATCAGATTTTTGACTGTTACTTAGTAGGCTCTCTAATCACATTCAACAAAAAACACAATTACATCTGCATTTGTCTGCTGCCTTCTGTACCCTTTTCTTGTGTAATGAATTGCTTTATTTCAGAGATCAAATCAAATATTCACTGGTACTTTTGCATGTACCGTGTTTGATTAGCAAGGACTAATAGCAAATTGTACTTGTAGCTCGAGCACAGAATTTTTTAACCCAAATGAATGAGGATGGAAAAGCCTGTTTTGATTAAAAGGAAACATATGCAAAGCAGTTCTCAAGGACCCAGTTAAACTTGGTGGAACATGTTTGTTTTCTGCTAGGCTCTAAATTTTTACATATCATTTCTTGATGGTGAAACTTGTACTTTTAGATTTTCAAAGGCACTGCCCAGTCCTACACATCAGAAAGGAGGAAATTGTGTTAAGCAGATGTTTATAGGTAATACTCATCTTGAGTTGAATCAGAAAATAAAAATAGCAGGTTGTTTTAGAAGGGCAGATGAATCACTAATTTTATGAATGGCTTTAGTCCAGGAAACATGTTGTTGAGATTATAAAGGCAGATTAGCTCTGAGAGCTAGCAACAATAACCCACATCCGTGAATCAGGCCCAGCGCAAGACTTACCGCCAATTGCATGTCTTCAGCATACTGGCATGTGCGGTTTGTGTAATAGTAGTTTTTGGATCAGTGTATTAATTTACATCAGGAGGCTCTTTTAAAGTTTGTAGCGATCGATAATTATCCCACAGTGTAAGTTTCACGCTCTAGCATATGCTTGATTTTTGCCTGAAAGGGATTGTGCTCGTCCTGGAAAATCGAAGTAGCATAAAATTGGGTTGACAATTCAGTGGACCTTTGCACCCCTTCATTGAACATGCAGTGTGTCAACCTGTCTCCCCAGAGGGGAGGAGGCTCCGGGAGGCTGTCTGTTCCTACAAGCAGCAGCTGTGCACAGAGTAAATGCTGCCCGGTTTGATAGCAGCTGTCAGGACTGTTCAGGGACCGACTTAGGGTAAAGAACAATGGGCGAGGCCACGCTCTTCGTCTGCATCGACTTCAGGCTAAGAAAAGAAATAGTAATTTAACGGTTTAGACATCTATTACAAGTGTGAAAGATCATGAAAGAGTACCCTTTAAAATGCAAACGAGCCGAAACATTCTCATTCCCTTTAAGGTACCATCAGGGAGCTTACTGCTTGCTTGGCAGGGCTGAAGATATTTCTCTTCAGCAAACCGGGGAAAAGTTGAATCTTCTCAAGGGCACCGAGCTCCTGGGTGAGCCCAGCTTGTGTCCTGGGGCTGTGGGTGCTTATTTAGGTTGGAGAGAGAGGTTACATTTATTTCCTTCCTTGCGAAGTGAATTCATGGTGCCCATTTCTCACCAGCATAGAAAGCTTAGTTCTCATATGTGACAGAAAATACTGAATTTTAAATTTTTTCCACTGCAGCACCTGCCTTGAACTTCCGTAGCCTACTGGTATATAGAAAAACAAGTTTCTTAAATATTTGATATTTGGAGAAATTGTTGAAATATTTTTGTTATACTATTTTTTAATAGCTTTGACTGATGGCAGTTTTGATAATTGGCAGAATAATAGCTGCAACCTTCCTTTTTGAGTTTTGCGTTTCATAAGCTCTTTTGCTGTTAAACATGCTATGTTCTTGAAATGATAGAAAGAGTATTTAATAATGCAGAGATCTTAATAGGCACAGGGATGTTTGGGCTGCCACACAGCCCTCGTGCTTTAGGAAACAAGTTCATTGTGTGAAGGTGACTTACTCATTTGAGACCTTGATTTGTTTTTTCATTTACGTCAGATAGTCTTCACAATTTAAGCAGCATTTCTTAAAGATTTTTTTTTTTAATTTGGAATTCTGTTAAAATGCTCAAAACAAAATAGATTATTAAATGATATAACACTTCATTTGTGGGATAGCTAATGGTTACCTGGAGGCAGGGAAAATTGACTGAAGGACTCTTCGGGATCACCCCCACTGTGTTATTTGGGGAGTTTGGAACTAAGGGCCCTCTTCTATCTGCTCTGACACTAAATAATTGATTTTAGTTGAGATTGGGATTCCAAATAACAAGTGTTAATCTTTTAATCAAGTTTATATCACATATAATTAATATATATCATATAGATATTGATTTAGATACATACACATCTGTACACACATGGATTTTTTTAGTTGAGGTATGATTTCTCTATAGTGACAGGCACAGATCGTAAATGTACAGTTGGATCATTCTGGGCACACGCACACGCCCTGTCACCCACACTCCTCTCAGAGTGCAGATTGTTTCCATCACCCCCGGGAAGTTTCCTTGTCCTTCTCAGCCTTTTTCCCCAGCCCCTGAAGAAAGATGGTTGTTTTTTGATTAAAAAGTAAAAAATAGCTGAGTGTAATTTTCTTTTTTTTTTTTTGTGAGGTGGATCGGCCCTGAGCTAACATCTGCCAATCCTCCTCTTTTTGCTGAGGAAGACTGGCCCTGGGCTAACATCCATGCCCATCTTCCTCCACTTTATATGGGACGCCGCCACAGCATGGCCTGACAAGCGGTGCGTCAGTGCGTGCCCGGGATCCGAACCTGCGAACCCCGGGCCGCCGCAGCGGAGCTCACGCACTTAACTGCTTGCGCCACCGGGCCGGCCCCTGTAATTTTCTTTTTTAAAAAAGAAAACAATTGCATAGTTGTACATCCGTTTCTAACCAAGTACTTGCTGCTCGACTTCACGGTGTTTTGTATTCATCTTTCTAAGAGCGTTGTGTTGTGTAACCTTGGGCAGAGCGTGGGCCTAGGGTCAGATGGACTTGAGTAGAACGCTTGGTGTCGCCACTTTGTAGCTTCTTGACCTTACACAATTAGTGTCCCCCTCTGTAGACGGATTATACCATCTACCTTGTGCCACTTTTGTGGGGATAAGACCTTTTCTGGCAGCCTTCCCCAGCACCTGGTCCTGGCTCTGTGAACTGCAGTTCTGTCTGCCTGCTTTCTCTGTGTCTGTAGCAGATCTCTGGGTCCAGTTGGCCAAGACCCTGTGAGACGATTGCTCCGAACAGCGGGTCATCTCCTCCTTTGTCTTTTCTGGTGGTTACGTGGATGTCGGTGTTTGAGACTAGACCCAGCCAGATGCTCGGCTCCCGCCGTTAAGTCATTGTGCGTGAATGACTTTTAACAGGGACACAGCAGTGCAAAAGCACTGCCATTTAACTTCTTTTTTTTTTAGATTTTATTTATTTATTTTTTTCCTCCCAAAGCCCCAGTAGATAGTTGTATGTCATAGCTGCACATCCTAGTTGCTGTATGTGGGACTCGGCCTCAGCATGGCCGGAGAAGCGGTGCCTCGGTGCGCGCCCAGGATCCGAACCTGGGCCACCAGCAGCGGAGCGCGCACTTAACCGCCAAGCCACAGGGCCGGCCCTGCCATTTAACTTCTGATGAACAAACTTAGAGTTAAAAACCAAGGGTATAAAGTTAAGTTTTGGGAATTGAGAGAGAGATGGAAAGAGAATTGAGAAGCAACAATGTGAGGACAAGGCATCATTAGCTTCCTTCCTCAATGTAAATAGGAAGGGGAACCAGGCCTCTACTGGCCCCGAGAGGTGGCAGGATCATTGTGATAGAACTGGAGGAGAGAGCAGAATTGAGAGAGATGGCCAGATGACCAGTGGGGGTTGTCCTTCCCATATCACAAAATGCCAGATTTCTGACAGCTGTCTCAGTGCTGACTGATGTAAGAAAATTTGAGCAGTTTCCCATAGCAATGCTTGTGGACTTGAGGAACTCAAGAAATTTGGGGTTAATGTAGGCAACCTTGTTTTTCCTTTCTTATTTATTTGGACATAGTCTGGCTTATTTTTCGTCAAAGTAACTTCTGTCAGGGGTTGTGGGGCTCAGTATTGGGTTCCAGTTATTGGTCAGATTTGTACATTACTGCTTCAAAGGCAAATTTATAATTCTCTATATTTTAAAACAATTAGTATGAAATGAAAGAAGTCTAGGGTCTTTTGTGATGTCTACCTATGTGTGTTTGTGTAGGGGATGGCTGTGAAGACAAACTCCTGATGTGTCTATAGAAGGAGCCTTTCGGTCCTTAAAGAGATTGAGTTGTAGCCCGAAAGGGGTCCCCATTGTTGCATGAGATGATTGATTTAAGGATTAGCAAAATGTTGGATTATTTTTCTCCTCCGGCTGTAGCTGTGAGCTATCTATAGGATTGTGTGTCTGAAGTTTAAGAGGATGAGGTTAGCCTCTTATTCTTAGGAGTATGCAGTTAATCCCTGGGAAGCCCATCAATAACCCAGCTGTAAGTTTCTTTATAAAACAAATTCACCCTAGGAGAATAATGCAAAGCCTGCTACCAAGAGGAGAAAACGAAATGGCCACAGCAAACATGGATCTTCTAGCTCCACTGCCTTCTATTTAGTGATATACCCTCCACTTAAATTCCAGGAGTCCACCCTTTTATTAATTTTCCAAAGGGATGGAGTAGCACTGCAGAGAAGTGTTTTATGCATCTTACTTCTCCTTCGTTCGAGTTAGCGTTTTGCTGAGAATACAACTAGGTATCCTCTGCCAGACACACGGTGGGGCTTCAATATCTCGGTTCTTCTGAATAGTCAGTGTGCTTTTTAGTTATTAAAAAACTTGCTGAAGTATTGTATGCTTTTTAATTTTCCCACGATTTGTACTTGATTCCTTGGAAAAGGGCATTATAGTATGTTCCCTCTTTTCAGAGGGAGGAAAAATCTTCAGAGTAGAAAGTAGAGCACCTCGTTTTAGGAGTTAACATCCATGTTTTTTTAAATTGGTATATAATTTACATACCATAAAATTCACCCTGTTAAAGCACACAACTCAATGATATTTTATATTCACTAACTTGTGCAACCATCACCACTATCTAATTCTAGAACATTTTTATCACCCCAGAAAGAAACCCATATCCATTAGCAGTCAGTTCCCCCAGCCCCTGGCAATCACCAGTTTTCCTGTCTCTATGGATTTGGAACGTCTCCTAAATGGCATCATAAAATATGTGGCCTTTTGTGTCCAGTTTATTTCACTCAGCATAACATTTTCAAGGTTTATTCATGTTGTAGCATGTACTTCGGTCCTTTTTATTGATGAAGAATCTTCTGTTGCATTAGTATACCACACTTGTTTATTCAGTCGCTGGGTCATATGGTAACCATGTTTAACTTTTTGAGCAACTGCCAGACTGTCTTCCAAAGTGGGTGTACCATTTTGTGTTCCCCCTAGCAGTGGATGAGAATTCCGATTTCTCTTCTTCTTCTCCAACACTCATTCCTGTCCATTTTTTTGATTCTAGCCATCCTAGTGAGTGTGAAGTGGCGTCTCATTTGTGGTTTTGATTTGCATTTCCCTTATGGTTAATGACGTTGAGCATCTTTTCATCAAAACCTTATGTGGTTTTAGAAGTGGATCTACGTAAGTAAACAGGGCTCTTTAAAACTTATTCTAGGGGCCGGCCCCGTGGCTTAGCAGTTAAGTGCGCACGCTCCGCTGCTGGCGGCCCGGGTTCGGATCTCGGGCGCGCACCGATGCACCGCGTCTCTGGCCATGCTGAAGCCGTGTCGCACATACAGCAACTAGAAGGATGTGCAGCTATGACATACAACTATCTACTGGGGCTTCAGGGAAAAAAAAGGAGGAGGATTGGCAATAGATGTTAGCTCAGAGCCGGTCTTCCTCAGCAAAAAAAAAGAGGAGGATTAGCACGGATGTTAGCTCAGCGCTGATCTTCCTCACAAACACACACACAAAAAAACTTATTCTAAATTCAGGTCATTAAGTTCCAGGGCTCTGATTGTTGTCACAACTAAAACTGTCATCCAGGGCAGGTGGGACGAGCAAGTCAGAGTGGTGACGCAGAGTGAGTTGGCCTGTGTGGATTATCTGAAATGCAGAAAGAGTAAAGATGAGTTCAGATCCTTTTCAGAATTTTTGGCCTTCATCCTGGTGCCTGCCTATATACAGGCCATCAGTTTTGCCCCTGTGTGTCATTTTCTGTGCATTTCTGCATTGAGATGGGGCCTGTGAATGGATTTTTGTTTTTAATTGTCTTCAAGTGGCTTGAGAATTCTTGGCCCCAGTAAGCAGTTTCTGCCTGTTGATCCCCCTTGCCCCTCTTCACAGGAGAGGCCATTCACAGAATGGGCGGTTTCAGATAACTCCCAGAGTAGTGTCCTTGATGTTTCTGCTGCCACACAGCACTTTCCTGCTTTTCCCACTTGTTTATTGTAGCATACCACTTTCTTTTTCTGTACTCTCCCATGATAAGAACTGAGTGTTTTAAAGAACAGAGAAATAGCAGAAGTCAAGGAAGAGTGATTTGGAGAGAACTTTCAACAAACTTTACTTATTTTTTTTCCCTTTAAAAGTGTTTAAATATCAAGTGCTATGAATGCCACTTACTGTCATGCTTTTAGTATTAGAGATACTATTTTGTGGCATGTTTTAGTTCTGGTTAAGTTCAGTTTGTGATCTGTGTGACATAGGTTATAAAGTGGGTTAAATTTCAGAAATTTAGGTTGATTCAGTGGTTTGTGATAAAGACCTTAGCACCCTAGGATAAGGTGGGCATCGACCTTCATTTTTATTCTGGATGTCCTTTGCAGTTGCCTAGGCAGCTCCAGGGTGATAAACCTTGTGCTTCTCCTGTTTTAGAAACAAAACTGTGGAAACTGGTATACTCTCACATTAAAGCTCTGAATGTAAACAGCAAAGTCAATTTCATTATAGTAGCGTAATTGACCCAGGCTTCGCCAGGTAAAATGTGAAGTAACATTCTAAATGCGTGGCTGTTGTTTGACATGGATGAGGTTGCTTTATTCCTTGTGGGTTTTCGGTATCATTAACTCAGGGTTTGGTGTGTGTTTGACTTCTCTCACTCCCCTGCTGTTCACATTGTCTGGGTAAGAGCAAGTATGTTAATCTCCTTCTCCCGGAGCCTCAACCCTTCTGGGATCACCTTTGAGGCAATACGTAGTTCTCAGTGTAGCTCTTTCCCAAATTGTTTTGTAAAATATGAAGTTTTTGTTTGATTTTGAAATTTCAGTGGAGTCAGCCCTAGGAAGCACATGCTCATTTTTTTTGAGTTGTAACAAGGTACCCAATGGAGATGAAGGGGTGGTGAACAGTAGAATGTTGAAAAGTGTTTTTATTTTTTAAGTAACAATTTGGCAAGTCATTTGGCACATAAGAACATGAATTCTAATATAATGGGACAGAATTCCAACTTAGATCTAGACTGAAATTTCTCAGCCTCGGTACTGTTGACATTTTGGGCTCATTAATTTTCTGTGTGAAGGTGCTGTCCTGTGCGTTGTATGATGCTTAACAGCACCCCCCTACCCGCTAGGTGTGACAACCATAAATGTCTCTGGACGTTGCCACATGTTCCTGGGGTAGGGAAAGTAGAATGTCAAAATTGCTCTGTATGAGAACCACTGGTCTAGATTGATAGCCTGAGAAACCAACTATATTGCTAAAAACTACCATTGCTCATCAAAAATTGCCTTTTCTGATAGATTTGTAAGCTGTTTTGCTTGTGTGTTCCATGCTGTATCAATCTACAAGCATTAACTTTAAAAAAAGTTTGCTGGGGCCCACTCCATGGCCTAGTGGTTAAGTTCAGCACACTCTGCTTCAGCTACCCAGGTTCAGTTCCCCGGGTGCAGACCTATACCACTCGTTGGTGGCCATGCTGTGGTGGTGACCCACATGCAAAATAGAGGAAGATTGGCAACAGACGTTAGCTCAGGGTGAATCTTCCTCAGCAAAAAAAAAAAGGAAAAGTTTGCTAATTAGAGTAAGCTCATGAATGGGTGGATGGTTGGATTTTCCCACCCTTGCTGTCATGTTACAAAATATTTTATAGTTTCCCTGATGATGTGTGCAGGTTTGGGTCTACAGAGGACAGATGCATGGAAATTCTCCTAATTGGCAGAGCCATTGGGTTTTGGGAGGTTTTGCTGGCTATATAGTAATGTCAGCATCTCTTTTATCCTGAAATATATTTTAAACTAGCATTCTTGTTTTTTTCTTTTGGTGAAGGTGGTAGCTACGAGATTATCTGTCTCAGATAAGCTTTTTGAGAAATGGTATTCTTCCAAGGACACATGGGCAGGTGGGCTGCCCTTTGGAGTAAATTGTTTTACTCTTGTGGATGTGGGCCCCCTATTCATTTCAATAAATGTTTTATCTTAGAAATGACACTTATTTGTTAAGCATCTTCTTCTGAGAGAAACCAGAGCCATCTCTGTTTAGGCTTGATTCTTCTTTATCAAGAAGTATGAAGCTAAAGATATCCTCCTTTTCAGATGTAGGGATGGGGTATTGGGAAGTGGGGACTGGAGAGATGGGACCCATGAGTTGTAAATCTAAGAACAGATTCCCCTCTGTCACTGCCAATAAAGTCGCGTGGTGAAGGTGGATTGTCTCTGGGTATGCGGTATCGCATGCCCTCAAAAGCATCTCGTTACCTGAGAAGGGAGAGCAACGTGAGGTCTTGGGTGGAGAAGGAGATTGCCCTCCTTCCCCAGGCTTGGGAACCCTTGGTCTGTAACTCCTTATGAACATGACTGGGCTGCTGGGGTCACAGGAGAGATGCTGTTGTAGGGAACAAAAGGTTTGCAGTCATCGTTCTAGCTATGAGTCCCATGGCAAGTCTCTCTCCGTGAAATGGGACCTGTGATGCCCACCTTCCCTGCCTTAGGTGTGTTCTGAGGTGAGGCCAGATAGTGGATATGGAACTATTTTCTAGGAGCGCTGTGTGACAAGATAGAGAAGTGGAATGTGAGGCAGTGTTTTCCACGTTTCCTGGGTCTACAGCATCTTCAATGGTTGTGATCCATCCTGTTGCTTCCTACTACTCCTTCCATTTTGATAGGATTTTGCTGTAAAAAGAGAAGCAGCTTTCAAGATGGCCAAGCTAAGGATGGAGGAACCTAATTGCCTCTAATAATGGACAGTGAGCTGTTTCTTCAGGGGGCCTGGAAAGCTGGAGCAGGGTAGGGGTGGGAGTTACCCCTGACCTAAAGTTAGGCTGTTGGATACCCTGTTGATCGTTATTAGTGTAAATGTTGGGTTTAACCGTGCAGGTCCACTTCACAGCTGTGGCAAAGCCTCCCTTTTTTTTTTTTAATATAAACTAGCCTTTCTTTTCAATAATATGTCAGAGAATGCTTTCCAGTTCCTCTTTCTAAAAACCAGCTTTGGTTTGGCAGAAAATCTATTTCCTCCTTTCGTATTCAAACATCACCCGAGTATGCCTTTGCTCTGACACAAAATCCCACCTCTGAAGTCATCTTTTGGTGACTCCGTTCTCGAATTTTTGGGAAGTGGGGGGGTGCAGGCAGGAGTGATAGTGTGGTGTCCTCCACCCTGTAGTTAAATTCCTTCCCCTCTGCTTAGCCTCTCTCATCTTCTTTTAATCAGTGCTGTGGGTAATTACCCACTGCACTTGCTTGTGTATGCATCATTGCATTTCCCCCCCAGAAGCCGGACATAGCTCTTACTCTCCACGTAATGATAGTAATTGCTGGTAGGGCAGACCTGTTCCTCATCCTTCTCCCTGCACATTTCTTATGGCAGGTGTCTAGTTCCTAATTAAGTGCTAATGAGCATGCCTAGTGGACCGTGCTGGTGCTGCCAGCTTCTTCAGTTTTATGTCTTGCTATTGCCGAGCTCTTAAAAGGTGACAGAGCAAGAATTAGTGTCTTTGGGATGACAGGAAGGTGATTTTATGCATAAAGAAATTGTTATTATGATCTCCAATGGCGAATGAGTAGTTGATAAATACTTTCCAAGTATACTATTAATGCTGCCTCCTCTGACCTTGCCCCCTTTTCCAATTTCTCGCTAATGAGAACTGTGCTCTCTTTGGAAGGAATGGAAGTTTAAAGAGAAGGTTGGCTCCTAAAGATTTTTTAAAAGATGCTAGGAGTAGTTGAAAATTTACTATAAAATGACTATAGACACCAATTTCTGCTTTTAAGATGCTGTTTTCTCTTGCTCTTGAGGGTGGGAAGGATTCAATTAAAGATCATTGGTCTGGGTGGAAATTACTGAAGATCTGGTGTGAAGATTTAATGTATTTAGTATGCGCAAGGGTGTAATAAATAAAAAGAGTAATTGAGTCCCAGGGAAGTGAGCACAAATCAGAATCTTAAGAATATTCTAATATTACACCTTAGAAATCGAGCTTTAATCGTTTTTACTGTCTCATCAAAAACGAGTTTCATGTTGGACAGCTGGAATGTGGCCAGATTTATGGTGCAGGGGCCATTTCTTGGATACTTTTTCATTTCCTACAACTTGCTTTTAAATATAATATATGAGAGCAATGATACCCTTATAGTGGGAACAGATTTATAACTTCTGGCATGGGTTAAATGATAGAGGAAAGGTGTTTGGGAACGAGGACTTGGGTCAGTATGGTTGGAGTCCCACAGGACTGGTGGCTGTTTTCCCCATCAAGGTTCTTGGCCTCTCTGGTCTCAGGGTTTTCCTCTGTGACACTGAAGAGGTGGGTTTGGGGCGTGTGGCTCAGGAGAAAGAGAGGGATAAACAGAGCTTTGCCTCTAAGGTCTCTTCCTCTATCGTACACGCACGGCTCCCCGCGGCCTCCCTGGGTGGTGGTACTGGGAACAGCCAGAAGGCTCGTTCCTGCATTGACTCCCTCCCCTCCTGCCTGCTGGGAGAGCCTCGGCAATTTACTCAGCGCTGTAAGCCTTGGTTCCTTCTGTGAAATGGGAGAATCAGTGCTTCCTCACAGTTCTGTGAGGATTTGACGAAATAAGGACACAAGTGCCTGAGGGCCGGGGTGCTTAAGCGAGGCTGGTTCTTCCTGCTGTCTGAGTTCTGTTAATGAAAGGTAATATTTTGGTTTTGTCTCATCATACCGTTGTGGTAAGTTAACACAAGAATATCTGGGTGAAATGGAGTCACCTCGTGACTGGTGACTAGTCGAGAATATAGTTACTGTATGTAGGATGCATGTCTGTGCCTCCCCCTGTTGTAACCTTTCTGAAATCAGGATGAGTCTTAAATCTGTGGCACCTTAGGGTCGATGGCATACTGTGTTTCATCCCTGGAGGCACTTAGAGATGGAACTGACTAACATGTGAGTTGCTTACTAACTTAGCCAGGCTTACTAATAAGAAACAGCTACACTCTCAGGGGGCAAGTTATGCCAGAAAGCGACATTGTAGATCTGAGGATTATACTTTAGGAAGATTATATCAGGTAACTGAGTAGGTGAAAGCTTCTAATGAACTGAAAGTGCTAATCATGTTTTTTCCCCCTTTCTTCCCTCTGTCTCTCTCTCCGCTCTTTTCATGTGTATGTCGAACGTCCTGTTCTGTTTCCTCCATCCTTTCATGTCATGTCTACTTTTCCCCGGATGCTGCCGCCACCACCGCCACCACCTCCCCCTTCTCCTCCCCCCACTCCTTCTCCTCTCACCACCACTGCCAACAGCAGCAGCAGTTGCAAGCTCAGCATCTTTCTCATGGCCATGGACCTCCAGTCCCCCTAACGCCTCACCCTTCGGGACTGCAGCCTCCTGGAATCCCGCCCCTCGGCGGCAGTGCTGGCCTTCTGGCGCTGTCTAGTGCTCTGAGTGGGCAGTCTCACTTGGCAATAAAAGATGACAAGAAGCACCACGATGCAGAGCACCACAGAGGTGAGAGGCCTGGCAAGCCAGATTAGGACTTTGTCCTAACACTCATACAGTGCTGCAAAGTTGTGTGCACCGCTAAGGAAAGCCCCAACCCATACAGAGAGCAGACACTGAGCTAAGAGGAACTGTCGCAAAGCTGGGCCACTGAAACAGTTCACCCTGGAAGCTTTCAGGGTTGAACGTGGGCATCTGTCGATTTCTCAATCTCCTTAGATTGCAGGTATCTTGACATCTTGGCAACTGCCTAGTTAATGCCAGTGGCCTGTACATATTATGGAAAACTGTTAACTGCTTAATTGGGTAATTTTCAAAGAAAGTAATGTTGTTGAATGGGGCGAAATAAGAACTTAAATTTGAAAGTGAATGTGTTCAAATGAAAAGTTTGATAATTGCATCTGTTACTACGTAGTTTCATAGGCTTTGATTCTAGTATGCATTAAATATTGGGCAAAATTGCACTTGACTAATTTTTTGAAGAAAAGTAATTTATTCTGTCAAGAAATAAAAAAATAGGCTTTGTGTATGGTTAAACTGTAAATCTTATGTTTACAAAATACTGTAATTTTCAGGAAATCACTGTATTAGGAATGTGCAATGACTTATATAAATAAAAGCCATTTTTAAAACTGTTTGGGGCTTGTGTTCTAATTATTCCCCCCTTTTTTTTATTTCTGTTCTTGCCTCTGTGTCTGAACGGGCATGTCTGTGCGTTTCTTGGTAACCTCGGAGCAGACAGAGAACCGGGCACAGTAAGTACTGGAACGCCTGCTATACATACACATACCCCCCTTCCTGCCTTGCCCCCCACGCTGCCCTCTGTAGTCACAGGCTCAGATATGCAGATCCTCTCCTGTCTCTCTCAGTCACCTGGTTTTTTCTTTTCCTTTTTTCTAAAATATGACTATTTCACCCCCTCTTGTTTTTTTTATAAAATTTCCGTTAGATGAGAGGGACATGATTTGGGGCAGACCTGTTTGCTATGATTACTCACCCAGAAATACACTTTGATCTGAATATGCCCCAGACCCACTTTGAAAATATGTTTATCGTCGCATTTCAAGTCCAGGTTGCCTGTAGTTTAAAAGAGGATTCATTTTTATCTTAAATCAGTTTTATAGGCAAGAGGTCACAGTCGGTATGTGAAATTGGTTAGTAATGTGTTACTTCTACCTAAACCATTCATTATCCTCTGCAAATGCATCTTAGTTGCTAGGTTTCCATATCCAGTTTTCTTTTCATAATTGTCCTTGGAGCATGAACTTGAACTTAAATTTATTGTAGACCAAAGAACTGAGCGTCTAAGTAAGCTCTTAAGAACAAGAAAATTTAGTGGCCGGGGGTTCTGTGCTTACAGAGTTCATCTTTTCACCAGCCTAAATCTTACCCATTTTACATAATGCATGTTTGATCTGTACGTGTGTCTGCCGGTTGGCTGTGGGAAGATCTGTGTCTAAAATGCATCTCTCAGATGTTGTGGAGCTAATAGAATGAGAAATTGGCCCCTTTTCAGCTAGGATAACCCACAGTTTATGTCTCCTTCCCTCCTCTCTTGTTTTCCTTTCTTTCGGAACATCACATTTTTTTGACCATCTTAAATCTAACTATAGTAAAAAAAAATCGGACACTGAACTTGTAAATCATTCTGATACTCTTTTGTTATGAGTTTGGGGGGAAGATGTGTAAATCTTTTCTGCTTGAAAAGTTTAGGGTTTTTTTCCCCTCTCTTCTGTGTAGAATAGTTTTAAAATTCTTTTTGAGACAGATCTTGGTGTACTTTGTATCAGGCTGTGTTGCAGGGAATCGAATGTGTAATGGTGAAGGATGGGGTGGCTAGTTTTAAAATTCTTGTACTATAAGTTTTCTTTGGAAGATGTTGGGAGGGGAAGAGAGGGGAGAAGAAATTATAGCTAGGGAATAAAAGATCCTACTCCCAAAGTGCAAACCTAAGTAAACCGACTTTGATTTATGCGGATGGCCTTTATGTTTTGCTGTTTCAGTGTCCCTGTAGGGTGTCATCTTTTCTCCCATGTTCATTTAGTAGAGTGTCAAATTAAAAACCCCAATCCTGACCTGAGAACAGAGACGGCAGAAGGTGTTGGGAAAGCCCGTGTCTGTTAGTTAGCTGCATGTTTTCGTTTACTGAACTTATTCTGCGTTTGGGACTTGAACTTTTTCTTCTCAGTACTACCTTAAATGACTATGTATTTGTTGAGTACTTACTATATGTAAGGCAGCGTAGGAAATATACCTACAGTTAGGGAGACGTAGGCACACATCTCATAAGCCCTTTCTCAGAGAACCAAGGAAAGACGACCAAAGTTCTGGACAGTTGTGGAAGGGCTGCCGTGGTGTGTCCCTCTCTGCAGTGCCAGTGACAGGTGTGAGTAGAGGTTTGCATGCTTAAGCTACTGGAAGCATTTTTTCATACCTCTGTGTGTGTATTTCTGAGTGTCTAATAACTTCCTATTTGTATTTTTGGTGAAAAATGTAAGCAAGAACTTAATTCCTTGGGAAAATGAGGATGGAGTGGAGGAAGGATGATGAGCTGTACCTTAAAGAAGTACAAAGTAGTTCTTGGGCCACTGTGGATTGTTTTTAAGTCCACCTGTTGAGTTCGCAGTCAGTGAACTTTCCAGTCAGAACACAGTGGATACATTGCCTAAACCAGTCTATAAAATCATACAAACTAAATGGTTACTGAATGTGTTAATTCGCATGCCTGCTTTTTCACATCAAATTTTTGACAAGTCTTAGTGATAATTTCAGTGGATATTTTCAGAGTAAGTATATATACTGTGTTTCCTGCCTAATTATTACAGAAAAGTCTTGGTGATGGTGATATAAAATGAGAAAACTACACCAGTTTGTAACCTAAACATTTAATTCAGTCCATAGAGAGGAATTAAATTATTCACTGTCCATATAAATGGGATTTTACTGCAGTTATACGGAATTGTCGCTCTTCAAACTTTGTGTAAAATTGAATCTGAGAAGCAGTGGGTAATGAGATGATGTGTACTGTCAGTGCCTAAAATATTATATTACGTATCCATTTAGTAAAGTGGTTTGAATTACAAAGTCACATTTACTTGGCAGGTAAAGTCAACTGATGGCTCTGCTGCTGCTGTTTTTTTCACCCGATGAAGGGTTATTAAGGGCTGTTGCCACAGGGCAGTGGTTTTCAAAGCTAATGGTCTCAGGATCTTTATACCTTAAATTAAAATTGTTGATGACCCCAAAGAACTTTTGGTTATGTGGGTTATATATTTTCAAGTTTTTCTGGATTAGAAAGAAAAAAAATTTTAAAATCACTTAAAACAGATAAATTGCTACTTAATTTGTGTTAACTTGTAACATTATTAATGAAAAATAACTTTTTCAAAAACTAGTAGTGGGAAGAGTGGCTTTGTTTTGCATGTTTGCAAATGACTTTTAATACGTGGCTTAAAAGAGGATAGCTGGATTCTCATCAGCTCCTGCATTCTGTCTGTTGCAATGCATGGTTTTGGTTGAAGAGTAGGAAGAAAAATCTGCCCACATAGAGATCTGTAAGGGTCTCTGGGAATCTCAGGGGTCCAGGTCCTTGGACCAAACTCTGAGAACCTTTTCCATATATAAGACTAAGGAGTTCTGAAAAATTCCAGGCTGGTATACTTTTATTTTTCCCTGCTCTTCTCTCTATGTTAAACGAACATATTGTTTATATCATGTGCAAAAATCAGGGACTTATGTAGATCCAGAGGGAATGTGGGTATGTATGAATTTTTATCTGTGAGTCTAAAAGTGGATGGTGGGTAGTTTGTATTTATTTATTTTTAGTGACAAAATGATTCCATTTGTTAGTTTAAGGTTTTATGGTAGAAAAACACATGAGCCTTAATGTGACCCATTTAATGTAAAACCCAGGAAATGAGAGTACTAAGAACAGAGTGAAAATATGACACTAGTTTCAAGTTCCTTGATTCTGAAGGGGGTGAATGATAAAACTAGTAACTTGTAAAAGGTTTGTTTTGCTGTTTGGATGTTGGTTTTAAATTAAGAACTAACTACTGTTTTTCTAATTTGCAAAATTCATTTTTTTTTTTAACATAAGCCTCCTTATCTGAGTGCCACTGTTGAGCAAAGATATATGAAATGACCTAACAAAGCCCTTTATTTCTTTAGTGATAATAAAAACTTTAGATATTGCGATTAATTTAAAGATGAATTGAATTACATTTTGGGTGAAGGGAATGCCATTTAAATAAGTCTGCTTGAAGGACCTGGAATTAGAGAATTGACAGAGTTGTATGGCTTTTAAGAAAATATGGTAGAATGTGCCTTTAAATTATCTATTTAACAAATATTTATTGGGCACTTACTGTGTGCCACCTGCTGTCCGAGGCACTGTATAGACTGGCTGCCATTTTGCAGTGATGTCTTTTATTGTCACAAGCAGATATTTCTTGAATGAAAATCACTGGAACACCTAACCCATGTAATTACTATTTGGAACATTCAGAAAAGGGAGGAGACTTGGGGGCGGGGGTGCCTGGGAGAGACCCCAGAGCAGAAGGTATGAGAGTGTTGTGAGTCAGTGTTCTTTTGCATAATTCTGGGGAGAGATCATAACTTTCATCAAATTCTCAAAAGGGGTTCCTGGTCCAGAAAAGCCTAAGCACTGTTCATCCATTTTAGAAGTCATAGTGGTGCAACACCATCATTTTATCAAAAAGACCCCAAGCTCAGGGAGGTTGGGTGCCTCTGGTCATATAGTTACTTGGTTAATGGTGGTCAAGATTTAGATCATGTCTTTCTGAGGGACAATGTTGTCACTCCCATAACTTCTAAAATTACCAGGGGTTCAGTTGTAGAACTTATTTAAAGGTCGTTATGACAACTATCACTTTATTTGATATAAGGTGCTGTGTGTCTTTTGTTTTTCTTCTCTAGCTGTTCTGCTTAACTAGTTAATTGGCAGAGGTAGGACCAGATCCTAGTTAAGGACCACCCATCATTTTGTCTCAAAATTTCACGGTATTATAGAGCGCAAGGAGGATATAAGACATGAGTCTTGGCTTGGAGAATACTTTAGTGTTGGTCTTTTTCTGAAATTTTATTTTTTTGAATATCACATTATCTCCCAGTGGCGCTTTAGGACCATGGCAACATGGGGCTGATAGAAGGAATACCAGTTTTGGACAACGACAGACCTCAGTGAATTCTGGCTACATGGGCAAGGTTTCTCATCCTTTTGAACCTTCCCCTAGTCTCATCTATAAAATGGGGATAGTGGGTGCCTCACAGGTGAGGGTTTAGGGACTACAACCAGAAAGTCATCAGACATAGCATAGCAAGCCTTAGAAATGTGCTCCCCATCTCCACCTGCAGAGAGACAACAATAAATGCATTATTAGTCATGCTCAGGGTGGTTACTAGTGGTTTCCTTTCCTGATTAAAATGTGAGGCAGTTGTGGAGATGAGGGTCCATGTGACAGGGTGGCACTTACTGATGTTTCTCAGCATGTTGGGACCATGACACTGATCCCAGCCTGTTAGGAACTCGGTCAGTCTCATGGTAATCAAATTTGGCAAAAGTAAACCAAAACTAGGAGGAGGTATTTTCACCTGTTTATAACTTTATCTTGACCTGATGTATGTCAAGGAATTGCCTGAAAATAAAGGATAAAACTGAGATGAGTCACCTAAAATTTCCGTATTTAGGCACAGTGGAAAACACTAAGTTTCTTATGCAGTTGCCTCAGCAAATTTCCCTCTTGGCAGAATTTAAAACCGTGTGCTTAAAAAACTAGATTCTCTGGGAAAATGGGCGTCAACTGCCGTGAGATGGGTGGACCCTTGTGTTTCTAGATTGTTGGGAGTGGTGTGTACCTGTCCCAGGTGGAGGTGTCTGTTTCTTGTGGCTGCTGTAACTCAGCAGGCGGATGTCGGGGCTTGTGTGTAACTGGAGAAATGTTCAGGTTTTATCTCCCTGTGATTACAGTGAAAATAGGGCACTTTTACTCTAAAAAAAACAAAAAGCAGGTAGAGAATATTTTCTCCCACCAAAATCCTTTGCAGATTTCAGTTTGTGTTCTGTGATTAGAATGCTTAATGCCCATCATTTAGAACAGGTTTTTTAAAATTTTATTTTCCTTTTGGCCCCATAATTATTTTTATTATTCCCTTTGAAACTTAGTACGCAACAAAGTCTGTCTCCATCATTCTGGTGAGGAGAGGTGGATGTAATACCTCACAGTCAAGGCCTGACCCGACCTCTCTAGTTTCAGGGCCCTTTCCTGCATTAGGAAGTATCTCCTCAGGGGCTGGAGAAGGAAGAGAGACAGTAACAGCTAAGTAGCTCTTCGAAAACATGCTTTTAAAACGGTTCGAAATACAGATTTGACTTTTGCTATGACCAAGGTCCTGATTAGAGGAATGAAGGTGTCATGAGGTCATTTAAAAATTATTTTAAAATAATTACATTTATTGTCAGCTCCAAAGTGTGTGTGTGTTTTCTTTTGCTTTACCTGGAGAAGGTGTGTGGAAGGGCAAGCCGGGGACTCAACGAGTGACACCGAAGGCATCTTGTGGTTTAATGCTTCTTCCAGCCCCAATATTCACTGTCTCTATGTCTCCTACATGGTTCTGTTCCTCTCCAGGAGTTCTGACTGAGTCACTCATCTGCATCCGACAGTGCTGAGTTCCTAGGTCGAGGTGCAAGAACACGCTGGTTCTTAGATTTCGTATTTAAACTGTATGAAAAATAGATGTGTTCCCTTCAGACTCGCTTCACAGCCAGGGCTCTGAGATGTGATGTTGTTGCCAAGTGGACACATTTCTGCACATCTCCACTTTCTTCCACTTTTCGCCGTTGACAAGTGGGGATCCTGTTAGTTTTATGGGTTAAAAATGCATTTGTCGAAATGTCAGGCAGAATGTGTGAATGACCAGTTGGACTGCAGCAAAAAGTACAACGCAGGGTGATGGCTTAATTGGAACCAGGTGCAGTCGGAGCCAGCACACAGATGTGACGGGGTACGTCGTTACCTAATTGTTTTAATGTTCACCGAGAAGTTAATTGTCAGTGTAGAGTGTGCTAGCAAATTAGGTTCCCACTGCCGTAGTGTAACTGAGGATAAATGAGGTGTCATGAGTTTCCAATCTGTACCTCTGACACAAACACTTTTCCTGCGGGGAGGAGAAAGCTCCCGAGGGGAATCAGCCTGGTGGCTAAAGAAATCCATTTGAATAATGTGCATTATTTTCGCATTAGGGAAACCTGTCTAGCTTTTGCTGTCTCCATGAGTGGGTTTTCCTTTCAGATTTGCTGCTGGTGGCTTCAAAGTTTAAACGTGGTTGGCAGAAGAATTGCTTTGAGGTCTCAGAATAGATGAAGTATACGTGAAGGCTCCGTAACAAGAATTCTGGTAGCACTGACACTGTAACATTTCATTAAACTTGCTTTCTTTCATATTTTCTGGAGTTTACCTTCCAAAATATCTCAGTATACATGAACAACCATTACTGTTAGATTGCTAAAGAGAAGTAAAATTCTTGGAACAAGGCTATGAAGACTGGTTTTTATCCATATTGAAGCAACTGGGTCTCTCTACATCAATCCTGAGTGGGTATTCAGAGCATGAAAAGAAACATGACTGTCCTGAATGGGCGGAATAAAGGTAATACGCAGTCCAAACCTTGACATTTTCTTTTGATTCAACTGAATACTCTCTGAGGTTCAACAGACTCTTCCCCTTACATTGTAAGTTCTTATATGAAGGTGTGGTTTAATAATGGCATTTGGAAGTTATTTTTGGTTTAGAGAATATACTGTCCACTTCTACCCGCTAAGTTCAAACACTGCCAACTCGGTAGTTGCACCTGCACTGAACTACAGCAGGGAACGGTCCTGTTACGTGTTTTTATGAAACATGGTTCACCCAGTTAGGAAATTGTGCTCTGGATCTGACCGCTCACGGAGTGCACACCGGTTGTAATACTGGAAGATCTGCTAGTTTTTCTTTTCTCTTTTGACCAGCTCTTGCTCACTCTCATGAGTGTTCTTAACCATGACGTCACTGTTAGTGCAAGAAGTGACCCTCAGGCAGCGTATATTAATCGTAGCGAACAATTCACCAGTTGTCAGTGAAGATGCCCACTGAGATTTTATGTTCTCAAAGAAATCCAGATTTTCTTAAGAGGAAGAGGTCCCTTCTTGTGGAGCATGTTTTCTCTGTTCTTGCACCTCATCCAGTCATTCCATGTGTAGTTTCTACATGTAAATGGAGAGGAAGGCATGCCACCTGGGTTAACAGGTCCTTTAGATGCTCCGTCTCTGGTACTGAACCTTCCAGGGGAATCTTCTTTTCCTTAGACACTCGCTGGATATGCCTCTCCCTTGATTGTTTTACTTGGCTCTACATCTGCAAGTGTGTGCAACACATAAGTGCAGAAAATCATCGTGGTTTTAGAATTCTAGGAGGTTTTGAAAACATAATGTGTTTTCAGATCTTGCTTTGCTCAGATTTGTAATATACCCTACGGGCTATATAAAGCTCCTATTTTGAGTTCTTATAGACGACACAAGGTAAATAAGATGATTTTGTTTAGTTCTTAACAAAATTTCAAAACAAAGGAAAACTTATATACAGTCTGGAAATCCTAGTCCCCAGGACATTTGTAATAGGAGTCTGCCCAATAATTACAGTGTTTGAAAAATTCTGGCAGATAGTTAAATTTTACCAGCTGCAAGGTGAAATAAAACATTGAGTTTCTTGGCTAGAATTAGAGTGTATTAGTGTGCTAACACAGTTCTCATGCTGATCAAAAAATGGATTCACAATTAAATATTTATTTGGCAAATAAACATTTGAAAAATGAATTTTACTTGATGAATGCTGTTTGGTAGATTGAAAATCTTTCAAAATATGGAATCTGGGAAGAAAAGTCTGTGGTGGCAAATAGGTCCGCAGTGATGGACATTGGGGGAAGCTGGTGCTGTAGGGACCTGGTCCACTTGGTTGCTCTCTGTTGAGCTCTTTTTTAGTGTGAATCTTGGGTTATAAATGGCAGGATTCATGAGTGGAAAGGCAGGAATTTGGGACTGCTTTCAGGTCGTTTTAGAGTAGGCTGTAAAATTTTTTTTTTTTTTTTAATGTTCTCTATTTTGGAACGGTGGGCATAGAACTAAGTAAATCAAGGTAGGGGTGTGTGTGTGTGACTGGTTGGCGAGGGATCAGAGAAAACAGGCAGCACACATTAGGCGTTATTATGTCACATTAGAATGCTGAGCTCAGTAGGGGCCGGTGTGACTTGTAAGTGATAAGCGTTTGGGGGCCAAGTGTTTGGGTACAAATCTTCAATGTACATAAACTGAGTTTACAAATCACTCTTCTGGGAGTGGAGGCACTTTGACTTAATGGGAAGAGCTTCTTGACTTTGGGTACATCGCCTCCCCTCTCTGGACATCCTCCAGATAAAATGAAGGGGAAATGTGTCTTTTAAAGTTGCTTTGACCTCTTCAGAGGTTTGATTCTAATTATCTTCTGTGTTTAGAAGGCAGAACTTTTTCAATAACTTAAAAGCGAAACAACCTCAGTTTCATTTTTTTGGCAACGGCTTCTTCTTAAATGTTGATTAAATGTTAATGTTAAGTATGATTCTATCATATCCTAGTCCAAATCTAACAAATCAAGATAGAATCCTCAATTTTGAAGAACCGCAACGATATTCAGTCAGTACCCAGATATAATCTCTTCATTTTTCAAATATGTGTAAAATGGCTCATAGTGACCATCAAGATGAATGTATTCCACCCCTGAGCCGTGAGGAACATAAGAGGGTGCGTGAGGAAAATACAGAGCACGAGGGAAAAGACTTCTGGTATCTGAGATATCAGGAGCACATGAGGGAACCATGAAAACGAGGGTCACCTAGGCAGTAGTTAACCAAACGCTGGTTGTTACCGACGGTGAAGTTCATTGGGCTGGAACTCTTAGCTTAGATCAAGAACAATGAAGGCAGTGTTAGGGCTGGAAGGTGTCGGGGGCCACTGCACACAGCACACTGGGTCCATGGGAACAGGATAAAAGGAAGTGGTCTATTTTAGGTGGGGCTGCAGCCTGAGCCAGCAGCACCCCCCCACCCCCTGGCTCCTGAGGGTGGCTCTCCCAGGCCTTTCCAGCCCCGTACTCTTTGCTGCCTTGTTTTGAGTCTGTTTCACAGCATCAAAGGTATGATGAGACATTTTGTTTCGTAACTTGTCTAAGTCTGCCATTTGAATGGGGCCAATTTTCAGATAAGCAGGGGTGCTAATTAGTAGCCCTGTCCAAATTTAAAGGAACTTTCAGAGCTTTTCAAAACCCATTCAGATTATAGGCCTCATTTAAGCTGCTCAAGTGGGAATTACAGGAGTAACCCCGACACCTTGACGCGGAGGTCTCCAAGCTTGACAGGCTTACAGGTCCAGCCGTGCAAATGTCATTGTTCCCAGCAGAAGTTGCTTAGTTTACTTCTGTGTTCACAGTACCACTTGACATCATTAACAAAATAAGTCTTTGAATGGCTGAGTGGTCTGGTTGCCCAGCGCTGGTTATAGAGGAGGGCTACGAAGGTGACCCTGTGGAGAGAGACTTTCCCTTTAAAATTGCCCATGGACCCTGACTCTGTGCCGTGTTCTTTCTGCTGGGCGCCTGGGCAGATGTCCAGTTGAGTCCGATGCAGTCCTGCCTTACCTTAACCTAACCCTGCCCTTAAGGCTTCTGGAGGAGGAGACGTGGGGCTGATAGAATCTATCACACAGACCGATGTATTTGGACGCTTTTTACACTTGAGTGCAAGCTGCTCTCCCCTCCCTGGCTCAGCTTTTCCGACTGTCTGTTAGCACTTTGCAGGAGTTTTGTTAAGTCTCCTGCATCCTGTCACGCAGTGGGTCTGGGTCAGAGGGTTGGTTTTTAGCAGACATTTACCAAGATAATTAGTTCAGGGATCCAGCCAGCTCACCTTTCAGCCCCACACACTGTGCTAAAGACGTTCCTCTGAGACGTTCCTCTGAGCTGCTCTGTATTGAATCGCGTTGGTCCTTCCGCCTTGCTTTTATGGAAGCCTCCTGGCATTTGTGTAGCTTGAATGGTCATGAACGAAAGCTCAGCTCTCTTCAGTCAATCCCTGAAGTGGGCAAAGAGGCTTCAGATTACCTTTGGGTCCCCAGGTTTGATGTCCCCTTGCATGTGGTTGAGCTGGGAAGGGTACCGTGTTTTCAGGGGGGAGCTTTGAGAGCCAGCCACCTGGCTGATTACCTCAGGCTGGTTGGGAACGAAGACCCATGGCGTTTAAAAATGTGCTGTAAAAGATTGGCTCCTGATACATACCATTGCATTAGAGGTGGTGTGACTGAAAGGTTTCCCCCAGCCCCTTCCTTTCCCCTTAAATTGTGGCAGGGAAAGGTAACATCATTGTCTGCTGGCCCTGGACACTCCCTCTTAGTTCCCCAACATCTTTCAGAAATTGGTTTTTCTGGGCTTTGTGAAAGGTTTGTGCACAGCTCGTTCAGCATTGTTCAAGGCAGTAACACATCAATGAACAAATTGGCCCCTTGCACATGCTAATCCAGCACCTAAAAGAACTCATTGTAACATGTTCTGATGCTTCAGCCCAAGGGAGATGGGAATGGAGGGCCGATCGCATCGCGATGTGATCCCCACATATCTAAAATGCCTGTTTTCTTTGGGTCAACAGTTCTACTCAGCACATGCGCATGAAAGTATCCTGTGTGGTTTGCAAAAAACTCGTCCTTGTTCCTGCTCTTGTGTGTGGGAACTGTCCTGGCTGTTGAAGATTCACTGGCTGAAATTCCCGCTTTGGGTCTTAAATTTCAGTGCTTTTGGCGAGGAACACCAAATCTTATTTTCAACAATAAATTAAAAGAATTCAAGAGTTCCTTCATTGTTGGGGTGGAAAATGTGATTTGCCTTTTAGGAAAAGTTAATCCCACTCACTCTCTTTGTGTCTTTTTAGAGTGGCACACACTGAGTCTTACAGTCACAGCACACGTCTAACAGAGTGATCTCAGGTTTTGCTCATAGGCCGTTCAGATTCCTGACCAGGAAGTCGCAGTGGGAAAGAATAAAAGCACATCCACATATAAACAGCAAGCTCCCATTTCTCTAACAGTAAATAGAACAGACAAATATTTTCAAGCAAGTAGAGCCTGAAGGATCTACCAAGCTTTGGACAGTTTGATTGCATAGTGAGGGTCTCCCTTTTAAGTGCTTAAACCTCTCTAAATGTTTGCCATCAAAGTCGTCAGATGAGACAATTAAATGAAATGAAAGGCTGTGTGGGTATCACCTTTTTAAAACAGCTTTCACATCCAAGTTGGGTTTTCATGTATACAGAGAGACTTGGAAAGAAATCTTTGATTAATTTTTTTTTGTCTTGCAGAGTAATTCCCTCTTGGTCCCAGACAATCTAAGAGGCACAGATAAACGCAGAAATGGGCCTGAATTTTCCAATGACATCAAAAAAAGAAAGGTGGATGATAAGGACTCCAGCCACTATGTAAGTAAATAAAGCACTTGAAATAATATTTGCTTGCTTACTTCTCACCTTCTGAGTGAGTATACAAGCGTACTCTGAGATCTTAGTGATAATTCCACATCCTTTAAAAGAATGCTATAAAGAGGATAGATTCTTACATTGTAGGGTATTATTTCCCTCTAGAGCTGTAAATTATGCTTCTGCCAAGCTCAGTATTAAATTTTAGGCTTTCTGCCTTAGGTCTTCATAAGAGGGGTACAAAAATGCAGGGCTGGCTTTGTGGGCACACAGTATGTACAGTTGCACAGGCCCTACTCTTAAAAGGATCGTGTGTCACCCTTGGTTTAATGCTGTGCTCTCAACCATTCTTCACATTCTCAGTTTTTGAACAAGGGCCTACGTTTTCATTTTGTCCTGGGCCTTGCCAATTTGATAGCCTGTCTTGCTAAAATAATCAGGGTAAGAATTTTGGTGTCATACAATATCTTTTTGGATGCTATTCTGATAATACATTCAGACTCGTATTAGGTCTTAAGGCAGAGTTCATCCTCTTCCCTAGTGAGCAGTTCAGTGATGTGAGTCTGTGGTAAAAATGGAAGAAAAGTTGGAGGCATCTACTTCAAACCCTGCAGATGAGATCGCACGACTGGTTGATGGAGTGAGGACTTGACTCAGATCTCGCGAAAACCACATTCATGAGGAGAGCAAACCCAGCCAAATGGCCAGTGGCTGTGGTCTCAGGGCCATAAACATTGCAGCTGACAGATGACTTGGAGTTTCCTTGTGTGTCCCGGGGAGTCTGTTTCAGGATGGATGCGTTCTCAGGAACAGTATGCGAGTAGAATGCTGAATTAGGCCACTTCCTGTCGCTCCTGAAGGAAGGAGTGTCTGCCTCTGGCTGGCTGGTGTACGGGCTGTGTGGAAGTTTCAACATAGGCCTCTCTGCCTCCTGCTGGCTGGCTTAGACCTACAGCTGACAATGGTAACACCTGTTGAGCAACACCTCAGATTAGTGCCAGGTGCCCTGTGCTTTTGCGTGGATTGTTTCATTTAACTCTTAGAACAGCCCGGGGCGTTTTGGTACCGTCACCTCCACTTTGTAGATAAAGAAGCCAAAGCGCAGAGCTTCTAAGTGATTTGCCCGCGGTCAGCGTTCGTGGCAGAGCCTGGTGGCAGGCTGTGATGACTCGTGCTTGTAATCACTATGCTCGGATTCCCCAACCGAGGGCCTAGGATTGGATAGTTTGCCAGAAGTCCTCAAACTGGTCCACGCTTTGCACTATAATATCCTAAGAACCGGTTGTTGGTTCTCCCCACCCCAGTCGAAGTCTTTTTAGCACATGACGTTTGCCCCTTATCTTTCGCCCAGAGCCAACGTCCCATGCAGGTGCTGTTATCTATGGATGGTATCCACTGTTAATAAGCTGCTCAGAAGGTCATGACATGCAGAAATTTGGACATTTGCTGATAATACAATTCTGAGTTGTTCAGCCTGAGGCTTGTGTAGATAAGTTATGTAGTAGTGAGTGATACAGTATCCGTAGCTCTGCGTGACTGTTTTGTAACCTGCTTGTACTAGGTATGTCTAGTTGTAAAGGGGTTGAAGGTGGTGTATTGAGACGATGTTGGAGAATCGGGAACAAAGGCCTCAGACCTTAGATCTTTGATGACAGGTATATACTGTTCTGTGTAGGTTTATATTTGCAGGAGGGTCCAATACAAAGCTAAGGTTTAAATTAGAGAATACTTAAGGACTCACTTCATAGTTCCATTGTAATAAATTGTTTGCTACATTTTGCCGGTTTGGTTAACACATTATGTTAACCATTAAAACTTTTTTTTTCCTAAAAGGGAAACCCTTTTAGCTTATATATTTTTCACCACCACCACCTTTGAGTTCTTAACACTTGGAAACATTGGTGCTTTTCTGTGGGCTTTACTAAGAGAAAACAAATTTTCTTTAGTATTATTTTTTTCTTTTATTGCATGAAAATATTTCTTTCAATAGATTGTTATTTTAAATTACCCAGGCTTCCTCATTGGTTGTCATTTTATGTTACTAGTTAATTGCATGGTGCCTTTATAACAATGACTAAAGTACATCTAGTAACACATTACTGAAGAAAGTAAATTGTGTCTCCCACATGTGATGCTTTAGGTACAGTTAGAAAAAACATTTAAGACATGAATTTAAAGTTGAGGGTAACTTTCCAGCTGGACTTGGGGGCCACAGAAAGCCAACAGGTAGTGTTTGCACTTGTACTAATATTTCCCAAACATTTGTGTATTCATAATTGACAGTGACATCAGGAAAAGGATTGTTTAGATCATAAACTAGGGGCCTGCTCCTTTTGGAGAATTAGGGCCCATTGGGATGTCCTGCTTTTTCCATCTGCCCGTTGTATTACTCTGCCCTGAAGGACACTAAGCCTTTTGGCTAAGAAATTATACTTGTTCAGCCTGCCCTGAAACTCGATGCAGGAGTGATCACATCATTAAAGTAAATCGCGTTTCTGAACCTTTTCACATTTGGTGCAACCTTGGAGATTTCTCTGATTAACAAATTTTATGGCTTTATGAAGAGACAATAGAAGCCCTGCTGTAGGATGCCAGAGCCCTCCAGATATCGCCATCCTGTCTTCCTTCCGTCTCTCCAAAAAGGTTCCAAGCTGATTCCCAAAGAGGTTTATTCTTAACATGAGGTTAGATCTTGGTACCTTATTCCAGCCGGTAGCTAGCTTTTTTGTTTAGTGTTTTGTTTGCTTTGTTTTATTTTTTGCAGTAATTAGTAACGCCCTGGGAACATGGTTTAAGTTTGTCTCTATAATTACGGATTATCTGTGAACACTAGACTGGTTGGCGGTTCAGGTGATACACATAAAAGCAATGACTTGAAATTGTGTACTTCATTTGAAATCCAACGGGAAAGGAGCTCTGCTGGATGGACCTGCAGCTTTCAGATCATAAGAGAGATAGAGCTGCTGCAGACTTTCATTGAGTCCTTACTACGTGCCAAGTGTTTTGCAACTTGACGTCACCTGTACGCAAGTTGTGATCATATAGCTGATATGTTACTGCAACAGAATTCCTGCCCCAGGCTTTGTGTGGCCCCAGGTCAGATGAGAAAGGAAGATGGTGGAATTAATTCCAGGGCAGGCAATCTGGAAGAGAGCCCACAGGCCGTCCCAGGTCATTTTTTTAGCCTGCCTGCTACCAAGAACTAGAGAAAGAAATTTAACTGGGCCTCAAACCCTTTAAAAAATGGCATTAAAATTTCTTTTTTCCAGGACAGTGATGGTGACAAAAGCGATGACAACTTAGTTGTGGATGTGTCTAATGAGGTAACTATCAAACTTTATTTTCACAGTGACTTGTGAGAAAAAGGAAATGGAGCCACGGTGTTGTGGTCTCTTGCAATTCAAACGTTAAGAACTTAATGGTTGTTCATGGACGCAGCAATAATGGTCTAACTGACCCCCAAAAAATCCTTTCCTTACAGTGCCCTCTTAGCAAAGTATTTGAGCACCAGGAGGGATACAATTGCTTGTAGGTTTTTCTCTTTATCGTGTCTTCATGCGTGTGTCTGTGAACACCATCCTGTTAATTATAACTGTTGTTAGTCAGGGTGTACACCCTAAGTCCCCCAAATCTAAAAGGCTTTCAGCATTCTCCTTCAATTTAGAGAATTAGCGTGGAAGTAGAGTTTGTAATGGGGAGAGGTCCCTTTATATACATTATAAGTGAAACGCTGAAAACTTTGCTTATGCGTGTTGAGGACCCTTCTTCTCCACGAGCAAGCCCCGCCCATTCACCCCGGGAAAACGGAATCGACAAAAACCGCCTGCTGAAGAAGGATGCTTCCAGCAGCCCAGCATCCACGGCCTCCTCGGGAAGTTCCACTTCTTTGAAATCCAAAGAGATGAGCTTGGTAAGTGATAAGAACAGTCACTTGCCTGTTAAGCAGTTTATTTTTCTTTGTGGACCAGAGGACCCTAACGTATTTGAAATGTGGGGGTTTTACTGATTGAAAGTTGTATTTTTAAGTATTTAAAAGTGAAACTCATCCTTCTGCTCTTTGTTCCCCACACAGTGTTTACTTTTCCCCTCGGTCGTCTGTTTGGGGCCGTGATTGGAGGGAGAGAATAAGCCTCTGTGTCCGTTGCCTTCTTATTTGGGGACTGTGTTCCTGGCACGGTCTCTCTGAAATGTCCCAGTTGGCAAACAGTTAACCTCTGAGGCCCTGAGAAGTCCTCATTTTCTAAGCTGCCCGTTCACCTGGTTGTAGACCGACCCCTCCTATCGGGGCAGGTTGTGGTTGGTTTGCTCCGGGGAAGCCTGGAACTGGTGGAGGGAGGGGGGTACGTGAGAGCCTATTCATGCTTTCAGTCATTCAACAAACATTGTGGAATATGTCATCTCTTAACTCCCAGTAACAGAGCCCTGACAACCTACAGTTCGTCCTTACACAGTCCTCAGGCATTGTTCCATTTCACTGATGGGGGGGAAAACTTGAGGTTTTTGCCACGTTTACACAGCCCATCAGACCCAAGGGGAGAGGGAGCTGGGGTCTCTCTCCAGCGCATGCTCTTTGTGACACCATAGCACTTCTCACACTGATTCAAGAACGGGCAAGGTCAAGAGGCAGAAGAAGATGCCCTGTAACCCTGTTATTGTCTTGGCTCCTGAAGGCCCCTGCACTGGTGGGTCCTCACTGGTTATGTAGGCAGGTGGGTGGTGACACCTCCACAGGGTTATTTTTTTAGGCACATCTTTCAAAATTAGAGGACTAGTTTAGGGCTTTTGCCTCTGAGATGCAGGTTTGTTTCTCATCAAATCTATGGCCCAGCTGTCTCACCATGAGTCTCAATCCCACCGCCACTAAAAGGCAAGATTAGAAAAGGGGTCCTCCCTCTGACATTCTTGGTAATCGGGACATTCGTTTCTGATGACCGGGAACTTTTCTCTGGGTGGTCATCATTCTAACTTGGCCTAGATCCCAAGTCCACAAGCCTGATGGAAAAACACTTTTTAAAATAAAATCTGCGGAGGAAGAAGTGTGATCATGTTCTGTGTCTCTAGCTCGAGTTTTAATTCTGGCAGGAAGAGGAAAGGTCAACATTGCTCGCTCACAAGTTAATGCTGTCAACATTGTGTGGATTTATGAAAATTGGCTGAGGGAGTAGCTAGAAGGTGCCCAGTGTCCCAGCTGCTGTTGTGATAAATTGTGTAATATGACTTGGATTAAAAATAATACTCATTTAATTTGTTTAATGATACCAGCATGAAAAAGCCAGCACGCCTGTTCTGAAATCCAGCACACCGACGCCTCGGAGCGACATGCCAACGCCGGGCACCAGCGCCACTCCAGGACTGCGTCCAGGCCTCGGCAAGCCTCCAGCCATGGACCCCCTCGTTAACCAAGCGGGTAGAGCCTTGCCTCTTGTTGTGCTTTGTTTGTTTTTCCCTTTCCCGGCTGGATTCGTCAGCTGTCCGTCTCGTGATGCAGTTTTCCCGTGAATGTGAAATGCACTATTGCCTGCCTCCCTCCTTCCCATCGCTGAGCAGCCATGATAAGAAACAGATGTTTGTCCTTGGGTTTGAACAGCTGCACCCTGTCGGGTCTCCAACTATTTACATTTGGCTTTTCTTTTATTTCCAAATAATCCAAATCCTAGGGACTTCAATAAAGTTTCTGATAATTATTCCGCATGTAAGCTCCTTACCGCGCTATCGTTGTGTGTCTGGGTTCACTAATATTGACTGACACGGCTGGTCTGGCCAGCCTGAGTGTGCCTCTTGCTTCCTTGATTTGGCTGGGTTTCTGCCTGTGCGTCCCTCAGGAATCGGTGTCTCTCCTTCAGTAGAAATTGGGAGAGTTTCACTGAGACTCGAGCCCTAGAAGAAACTCAGAACTTTTAACTTTATCCTCTTCCTTGGGAAAGGAAAAAAGTAACACTCAGGGCCCAGAGGAAAAGAGGGCTTCGACAATTCCTCCTAAACTGGTGCTTTAGTGTAGTAAACCCAGGCTCGGGTTTTCATTTGGATTTGGTCCCAGAGAATGGAAAGTTCGGACTGAAGGAGGAATCGGGGATTTTATCAAGAAAACCTTTTGACATTAAGTCAAGTAAACAGGTGGTGTCCGTGCCTTGGTTTGCCTTCTTTGAGTTGGTACAGTAATGCTCCTTGATTCCCCCTGGTTTCCCAGTGCTGCCAAGTGTACAAGGAAGAAGTGTGTGGGCAGTGCCCCCCTGGAGTCTGTTCTTTCTGAGGTGAAATCACCTCTGGGGAAGAAGGGATCCTGTGTGTGAACTGGAGGTGATCCCACCCCCCTCCTCCAAGCCTCCCCTTTTTCTCCTTCCCCCAATGAATGGTACTAAAGATGACCCTGGAACGGCGGTCAGAGTGGACCTGAGCGGCTAGTCGAGTCACGTGCGGCTTGTGCTTCCTTGCAGCGGCAGGCCTGAGGACGCCCCTGGCGGTGCCAGGCCCGTACCCCGCGCCCTTCGGGATGGTGCCCCACGCTGGCATGAACGGCGAGCTGACCAGCCCCGGCGCCGCCTACGCCAGCCTCCACAACATGTCCCCGCAGATGAGCGCGGCCGCCGCCGCCGCCGCCGTGGTGGCCTACGGGCGCTCCCCGATGGTAGGGGCGCGCGCTGGGGACGCGGGGGTGGGGGGGGGGCGGCCCGCACGCCTCGGAGCAGAGACCCGGGGTCCCCGCCCGCCGCCTCCATCCACGCGCCGCTGCACTAGGTCAGGGCCAGCCGCCTTTTGTCTGACTGTTTCCGTGGGTGGAGAGAGGCAGTGTCAGGAGCCACTTCAGCGGGTCGGGGGACATCTGGTTTTCTCCCACCAAAGTAGATTTTGTTTTTTGGAAGGCGGTGAAATGACTCAAAAAGCTCAGAGAAGCCTCTTCATTCGTTTTCTTGAGGTGGTTGGTTTTTTTTTCCTCTCTTTAATTCTTAGGAAAAAAGACTGGAGAAGCCATAACTCTCTCTTTCCCCGCCTATATTATTCCTCAAAGCCAGTAGCATGGCTTAGGTGTAGGAAGTGGTCCCAGGGCAGAGGCAGAACACAGAGGGACTGGAACCACAGGGCAGGCTCTCCGACTTCCTGCCCTGCCTTCCCCCACTGTGTAAATGGCCTCATTTTTGACCGGGAAGATGCAAAACTGCATGTGAAGGGTAAAATTGACTGGAACTCGTGATTGCATCAGGAAAAGGGGATAGATTATAAGCCATAGCAAAGAAAAATTTGTTGCTCGTTTCTCTTGGCTGTTTGCAGTGTGTCACATGCATTTCTCTCCTCTCCCCTCTTCGAATAGCATTGTCTCCAGTAACTTGGGGTGATACTACAGTTCACTGTTCTTGCCTTATGTTGCACTGGTAGGAAAGGCTGTGCAGTGGAGGGCAAGATAGTTGACAGCAAAGTGGGCAGCTGAGGGCCTAGATGCCATCATTAGGGTGCACACAATTGTGTATGAATCCTTAAGCATTAACTTAGACCAGTGGTGTGACACTGGGGGCGATTTTGCCCCTGGGACCTTTGGTAATACCTGGAGACACTTTGATTGTCACAACTGGAGGGTGCTATTGTCACTTAGAGGGTAGAGGCCAGAAATGCTGCTGAATGTCTGCCATGCCCAGGACAGCCCCCAACAAAGAACTGTCTGGCCCGGAACCTTGACAGTGCCGAGGGTGAGAAATGCTGCCTCAGTCAGCATACCGCCTCTGTCCGTGTTTGGGCAAGGCAGAACATCCTGAGTCCACGGGCCATGTTTACTGTGGAAAGCTGGTTCTCAGTGCGCAGATAGATCATACTTCACCTCACCTCCCCTAACAAGAAGTATGTTTTGTGGTATTTAGAGGTGGTTCTGTTACTTCTTGCATTATAATTTTTCTTTTGAATAATGCCAGCGCATATGACTGTTTCTGTTGCTTTGGAGATCTGTGAGTTTCCAGTGACGAGTCTTTAGAGATGTTCTCAAAGTGCCTGCCCTGCGTACACGGAGTCTGCGATGCCTTGTTTTGTTTCCAGGTTGGGTTTGATCCTCCTCCTCACATGAGAGTACCTACGATCCCTCCAAACCTGGCAGGAATCCCTGGGGGGAAACCGTAAGTACCTGTGACTCTTTGGTTTTGTTTTAAAGGCGGTTACTTAGTCATGGGTGTTAGCAGACTAGAATTCCAAAGGGAGCACAGGCTTGGGGTTTCCAAGGAGATTTCTAGTGTCTTTTCCTGAGGAGTGTTAACACTTTCTATAAATAGGCACCTTGTAGGTGTCATGCCTCTGTCTTCTCGCTGTGGATGATTTCATGCATTTAGTTATTTCTGGAGAGAAGCTGTTGGAGACGGGGATGAGAAGGAAGGCCAGAACCGGGGGTGGTTGGCCCTCTCACTTGACCCTTCTTCAGAAAGCTGCTCTGCTTTGCCTTTTGGGTAGAGGGTAGCTGCTGGAGTTTTTCACCAGGACTGTGCTGTGGACGGCAAGCTGTCCTGGACTCGTGAATTCTCCGAAATTTGAAATGTGTTGTCTCTTTACCCAGCTCAGTGCCACCTGTTCCTTATTTTGGTGGAAACGAGGCTTGTGTGGGGGTAGGCTCTGTTGGTTACCAGCTTCCGAGGTCCATCCCCAAGTGAAGTTTAGATGAGTGCCTTACTCAGAGAGGTCCAGAATTACAAAACACAAAGTGACTTTGTGGGGAAGCAAGAGAGATACTTTAAAGGGCAAAAGAGCCTTCAGAATTTGACAAAGCCTGTTGGTTTTCCAGGGTCACTTAAGATCTTCCAGGGTCACTTAAAATCACTTACTTTCCATAATGTTAGTAATTAGAAACATGCTTTCAAAGAATTCCTAAAGTTCTTAATTTTTGTATAAAGCAAAATTGAAATATGAGGGTCTGTCAACTTCTCAGCAAGTACTCTGCCTGTAGAATAGAAGATGGCAGAAAGCCTTTTCCAATTTTGACTTTTCTAAATGGAGGTATGGGTCATAGGCCTTCCGTTTATTCTGTTCTACCCTCTACCTTCGTGTGATTGCTTTCAACTTTTATTTATACGTCCGTTGCGTATTGTGTTGTTGCATTATTTTGGGTGTCCACTCAAGTACCCGGTCATCCTTGTGTGGTTTTTGATTGGAGCCTTGTTTCAAATAAACCAGTAGCATGAGGAAACATGGAACTCTTTACCCTATCATCTGCTTTTAGGAAAGCAGATTCCCATCGCTCCGCTTTTCATGCATTATAATATCTGTTGTACCATAATTTGATTCATGATGAAATGAAGCCTCTGTCTACACTAGGAACTAGTAGACATGTTAAGGATTTAAGGTGACATATAGGCCCAGGGAAGAGCAGGATTTGGGAGTGTTGCAAAGCTTACTTAGCTGGTTAAATACCCATGAATTGTTATCTTGTGTGTTTTCTTGGGCGTGCCCCCTGCTTCCCGTCTGGAATGCCCCAGGGCACTTCAGGGTTTTTCTTATATGTGGTTACTGGCAGTGTAGCTGTTGTGTGTTCTCCTGACTGATCAGTGGATAAAGGGCAAACGAGAAGTGTTGTGATAAAAGGCAATAATTAATAGTAACTGGTGAATCTTTGGGGAAATAATAGGCAAAAAAGGTCACCTGACCATTAGGGAAAGCCAGTTTCAAGTGTCAGAGGTACCGGGGTGTGCCCCGCTGCCAAGACCCCACCTTGAATATGGACTGTGAGGCAGATGGGGGGAAGGTGGGCAGAGCGATGAGCTACAGTGCTGGTCTCGAGGGACAGTTAATGCAGACCCAGTTTCTTACAATTGCCGTTGCATGTGTGTTTGTATGTGTTGTGTATGTTAATAATGTGATTAGCCACAAAGTACTGGTGTCATGCCCATTAGAGCTAAAATGTTCATGTCCTTGGCTTGCGAGCACCTTGGATTTGTGTTTACAGCTGTGTTAACCAGGATACGCTGTGCCCGGGGACAAGGACACTGGGCACAGAGGCAAAGGAGAGACTCACATATGAGGTGCTTTTCTCCCCTTGGTCATAAGGGCTGTTGGCTTCTGGGTCGGAGTGGTCACTGCTGTCTAAAACAGTTAAAATATATTTTTTAGGATTCTCTTTCAAGTTTGAGGTGCGCCGTATTGTGTGAGGAAGATGGAATTAATTAATGTCAGAGGGTAAAATGAACTTCCCCATTGTCGCCAGGGTCTGGGCTACAGTCTTACTCCCCATACTACTCTGTTAATTAGTATGAGAGGACTTCCTGTACGTATCGTTTAGTGAGGTAATACTGCCTCCGGCAGTGCTTCTCAAACCATCTATGATGACAGACTAGTTTTTTCCCCAGTGTGACAAAGATTGGTCCTCTTGTTACATACAACACAGATGAATGGGGGGAAAAAGATACAAAATACAAGTCCCAGTGTTTTTTTTACGAGTCAGCAGTCGTGAACTGACTCTGAAGCTGCTGTGTGCGAGTTTCTCTGCACTCACTGTCGAGGAGTGGTCCTCTCGCTGCGGACAGCTGCGAGCCTTTGTAGCCCGCGTGGACAGCGTCGGTCTGAGGCACGGAAAGGAATGGTGACAAACCAGGATGTCCAGGGTAGGGTGGACAAGGTGGTAAAGGTTTTGCAAGTATCATTCTCTGAGAAATGCCAGTCAAAATGATATTTGGGTAGGGTGATTGGATGGGACTCATGGATGTTTCTGAGTGAGAAGTGTGTCAGGCTTTGTGGTAGGTGATGGGCATGCTCCAGGAAAGAGAGTGCTCGTCTTCCCTGCTTTGGGAGGCCTACTGATGTGGTGGAAACGTTGAAGGAACAGTAATCCTAGAGTTAAATTTGTGTAGGTGCTTGTTACTGTGAAGGCAGAGCAGTGGGTCATAGGCCACCGTGTGGACTGACCAGAATCAGGACGGAAAGGGCTTCCTTTGAGTGAGGCAGATACACTGACAGCCGGAGCACGTGCAGGAAGGAGTAAGCCCACAGGGCGGAGGGGGCAGAAAGGGTGGGCCGTTGCAGGTAGAGGGGACAGAGGGGACAGCGTGCTCGCAGCATAGAGAGGGGACTTGAGGGATTCATGTGCAAATGGATGAGTGCCTCCTAAGAGTGGGGCAGCCAGAAGAGTTCAGTGGAGGCTGGAGGGACCTTAAAAGTGCCTCTAGGGACCGGCCCCGTGGCTTAGCGGTTAAGCGCGCGCTCTGCTACTGGCGGCCTGGGTTCGGATCCCGGGCGCGCACCGACGCACCGCTTGTCCAGCCATGCTGAGGCCGTGTCCCACATACAGCAGCTAGAGGGATGTGCAGCTATGACCTACAACTATTTACTGGGGCTTTGGGGAGAAAAAGGGAAAAAAAAGGAGGAGGATTGGCAATAGATGTTAGCTCAGGGCTGGTCTGCCTCAGCAAAAAGAGGAGGATTGGCATGGATGTTAGCTCAGGGCTGATCTTCCTCACAAAAAAAAAAAAAAAGAAAAAAAAAGTGTCTCTAGTATATAAATGCTCATCTGTGGCTCAAGTCTCCTGCGATAGCCTCGCCACGTGGCCGTGCGCCTCTGACTGAGCGTGTTAGTGACAGGGACTCGCTGCTGCCCCGAGCAATCCATTTCCCTGGCTGTGTGAAAACCCTTCCAGCCTTTGAGCTGAAATCTGTCTCCCTGAGACTTTCACCCATCAATCCTGGTTCTTTCCTACCCCCTGAGACCACACAGTGTGCTGCTAATCTATCATCCTCATGACAGCCCTGCAGATGCTGCAGACCACCATCTTGCCACGAGGCCTCTCTTCTGGCTGACTAGGTCCATTGCTTCAGCCCTGTCTTGTGGGATGTGATTTCAGGTGCCCCCACCATCTGCTCACTACAATCTAGACAGTCACCTCCCTCCTGTCCTCTCTTCCACAGATTTCATCCAGACCTGCTGCATAGCCATAGGGGACCCTGTGGGAGCTCACAGCCTAGTGATAGAGAGACAACATTAATCAAGTAATCACAAAAATAAATGTATAATTATAATTGAGATAAGAGCTATGGTAGAGAGGAACACTTCAGTGAAAGCATGTGATGGGCTGATCCCATCTGGGATGGTCAAGGAAGGATTCTCAGAAGTGTTTTCTGAGCTGCATTAACCCTTAGGGGCAGAGCATAAACCTCTAGGTGGAGGAACCAGCATATGGAAAGGCCCTGTGGCCTTAAGTGGTTTTTATCAAAGTGGACTAGAGCAGGATGACTCACATTGCCACTATTCTGTACTTGTTTTTGGTGTTAAAGTGATCTAAGATTGCAGTAGGGTTTCCCAACCAGCCAGGTCATTTTCCCTCTCTCCCACACCAGTCTCTTCTAACCTGTCCGTCTTTGTTAAAGGCGTTGTCCCCATTCTCTCTGACATCTGAACCCCAACGTTAGCCTTTGATTCTTCTTGTTTAACTCCCATTTTTACCTAGTCTTCTTCTTTGTTAAAATCCTCACTTATTTTATATTCTCTTTTGTCAATAAGATGCTAGATGAGTTTTCCCCTTTTTAAAGTATTCCTCTGATCTGGTCCGTTTCTTACTCAGAGATATTCAAAAGTAGCATGTAAGCTCCTAATGTGGCATTCAGGGCGGGCTGGGAACATCACCCCAGCCTGCTTTTCCAGCCTCAGGTCCTGTGTTCTTTGTGTCTTGTGCTCTGGCCAAATGGGATCACCCCCTGTTCCCTGAAGATTCCCCCTCCTCCTCCTACCTGGAGCAATCTTCCTTCTCATGAGTCTTCATCTCTTCCTGTGGAAGTCTTTTCTGTCCTTCAAAGACCACTTCAGTTGCTCCCTTCTTCGTGAAGCCTTTGCTGATGCCTTCCCATCGCGATCTCTCTCCAGTGGCACCTTATAATGTCTTGTGACAGTTTTCACACTTTGGCCTTGAGTTACAGTCGTGTGTACATGTCATATTTCTACCTGCTTCTTCCCCACTAGAACTGAAGCTTCTGAAGTCCCCTTGTCCCCTTGAGCACAGCTACCCAGTAAACAAATGTTTGCTGCGTTGACTGGGAGGGGATCGAGCGCCCAGGATTTCGTAAGACCCTGTGATCATCCTTTCCAAAGGAGAGTCGCATTTTGCATTTGAGAGTTAAGTAGTGCTGGTTTATAAACGGTCACCTTGACTGTGTTTCCAAACCCTCAAGGCCAGATTTAATTGGTATTGTTTGGTCAGCTTAACTTGAACTCCTGTTTAGTTTTAGAAAATTTATTCCCCTGAGCTCTGTGGAGATCACTGGTAAGAGAACTGCTGAACTTTAGTCAGGCTGGCATCTCTTTGTCATGCTTCACGCCCCTCCCCCCAAGATGTGTTTCTGGCCCCGTAGCGCTGCTTCTCTCCCCATAAGTACTCGGGGGCTGTGCTCCACCTGCCTCGTCCAGTCGTGCCTACAGGTCAGTAATAACTCAGACTAATAATAGTTTGGCATAAGGTTCCAGCTTAGTTCCAGATTTCTTCACCCTGTGTTTTAATGCTAGACATGTAATTGAGACATCTTCCACCCACTTGTTTAGTGTTTAAATAAATCTTTAAAGTACCTTTTAGGAGTTGGAGCCTAAAAGGAAAAGAAAATCTTACCTACATTTGGGGTAAAATTGCCTCTTAGGAAAACATGTGTTGCAGCAGTGAATAGAGGCCATCCAGGCTTCTAGCCAAGAAGACATGTCAGTGGACAGAGCTACCCCCCTGCCGCCTCCTACCACCCACTTTTCCCGTTTCTGATCTTGCTTCTGGTCCTTCTGTTGACCATATCTAGATTCAGCAGCCAGCTTATTTAGTGGAATTAATTTTGAAAATTAATTTAGTCCTCTTTTTACTTGCTATGATATTTGGGTGTTTTTTGTCTATTAAATGCTAAAAGTAACATGCTGGTTTTCTGCCTTATCGTCACCCTGTGCGTTTAACTTCTGTTTTTCTACCCTTTAATGATCTGTAGCTGATTTCTTGCGATTATATTGAGGTGTGAGGCCCCTTCTTGTGATGTGAATTATGTTCAGCCACTGGACAGTTGTCCCCCTCTCTTCACCTCTTCAGACGTGGCTCTCGGCGTGTCAGGTACAGGTGTAGTTTGTATATTTCTTGCTCGGATAATATTCTTGTTTGCCTACAGTGGTTGGTTCCTTTGCTGGGATTTTTTAATTGAGGTGTGAAATGGCTGTTTTTTAACCTTCTCTTTGTCTTACTTTTCGTCCAGGAGTCTCTTGGTTTGTATCTGTCCTGAATAGGAGCCTTGGTGCTGCCCCAGTGCATTTACAAATTTGGAAATGTTGAATTGATGAGGGAGTAGGGCCAGAACTCAAAATCATAAATGCTGACTTTGGCCAGAGAGAACCTCCTAGTTTATCAACTAGGCCGTCTCTTCTTGTTTTCTCTGTCTAGTCATGTTCTTTTTCATACCCATTTTAAGAAGTTGTGCATTTGCCTTTTAAAAAAATAAGGATAGCAGTGTATTCAACTAAATAAGGAAACAAACAAAAAGTCTCCCATCTTAATGCTTTGAAGTCCCCAACTTGTGATTTAATTGTTACTAAAGCCCTCCGTCCATGTAGAAATTCTGTCTTCAGGCAGGGTGGAGATTGCACCCTGACCTGCAAATTTGCTATTTGGGAGGATGCCAGGATAGCAGACTAAAAATCCTGTGAAACAAGTAAAGGATTTTATAGATGTTATGGGTTAGATGTGCCAGACCTTGAAAAATATTAAAGGTAAATCTTGTTATATTGGCAAAGAAGGAGATTTTACCCTAAGTAGATGTATTATATACTTGAGGACCTATTTTTTCCCTGAAATCTTAGAATAATATGGCTCTGATTTTATTATGACCCCACATCACACCACCCCCCCCGCCCCCAGCCACCACCTTCACTATACTAGTTCTTGAGGCTAAGAGCATCTTCCAGAATCATAGCTAACAGTACTCTCATCTCTCTTAGAATGAGCCAGATGCCCCAGCCCTCAAAGCCTCCTGTGCCCAGGGCTCTATAATGAAGCACACAGAGGATGTCGACATGCCTGGTGTTCTCTTTTGTGTAGGGCAGGCGTCTCCATCCTGATGAGCCCACATCCTCCCTCTTGGGGAGAGAATGTCAAAGGTAGTGTCGATGTGGAAGCTAAGGTAAAGGTTAGAGCCCTACTTTGGTAGTTGGCCTGAACTGGCCTTGAATCCTGGGTGGGGCCAGTTATCTCTTCTGCACAGCTTCCCCTCCTCCCTAAATACACAGTGAGGGCGTGTGAGCTTCCCCCTGTGACATGGGAACCGAAGGTTGAATCTATACTGTGCTTCCTACTTTTCTGGAAGTACTTTCCCACGTCACTTCATTTACCTCAGCAGTCGTGTATAGGGCACATTGTAAAAGTAGGGCAGTGAGGCCCAAAAGAGTTACATGTGGTCCCCACATCTTACTGGTGACTAAACTGAAACTCCGACCTGTGTCTCCTCACTTCTTTTACTTGACTTGCTGCTCTTCATTGGCCAGACACAGGATCGGGCTTGTCGCCTGTGACCTGTGGCTGCTTCTGCTACAGCTTGCTCTGGAAGGGTCCCGCATCCACGGGGGGTTGCGGGCTTAGGGAAGGACTGTGGGTATCCCTCCTTTACTGTAGTTGCTTTCCTTGCCTTTTGTTTTGGTCCACATCAGCTCTGTAGCTCCTGCTTCCCCGCCTTGGGAAAGTGGATTCCATCTCTTAACCGATGTTTGGTACTGCCGGAAATTCCTTGGGAAAAGTTGGCTGGCATAACCCTGGGGTCAGCGGACTCTCCACCTTCTTGTAGCTGACTTTCCTCGCCAGGGCAACCTTTCATGCCTCAATTTATAAGTGATTAGGCAGCAATAAATGACTTGGGGTGTTCAGCTCATTTACTGAATGCCAGAGTATTCAGTATGCTGAATAGTGTGTATGCTAGCTGGAGAAGTCTTCCCTCCTGGCCTTGAACTCTGGAATGAGACAGACAGAAATGCAGATGTGTGCAGTAGCCCACAGTGTGATACATGCCAGAGTGGAGATGTAGATGGGTGAGCAGGATCCTGGAAAAGAATCACCCTGCCTGGGGAGGTTGTGGCAGGCCCAGGGAGGGAGGAAGTGACCGAGCTTAGGAGGGGGCGGTGCTGTCCTAGGCGGGAGGGAGCAGTTTGTGCACAACTTGGAGATGTGACAGCCTGTGATATTTTAGGGGACTGGCCTCTTGTTCCTGTGGCTGGGAGTTTAGGATATAGGAAGGTGACATGAAGTGAGGCTCATCGACACTAGATTGTGAAGCGCTTGGGAGCCCTAAAGAGCTTGAAGAGCAAGTGAAGGTTTTGACAAGATCAGATTTTTTTGGATACCTGTTAATACAGCAAGAAGTTCTACATCGAGAGTGCCGAGTCTGCAGGCAGCGGGGTCTTGGCCGCAGCCATTGTCTCCAGGGTCTGTGGTTCTTCATTACTGTTTACTGGATCCTGCCACTGCCGTTCCTGTCTATTTCCAGTAAACCAACAACTCTGTAAACACCTGTTTTCCTTTGGCCGCAGGACACAGCATAGTTTTATTAACAGGAGCCAGTCTGCTCGGGAAAAACAACCTGCTTCCCCGGGACGCAGTCTTGTTTTCTAGTCCGAGGTCCCGGCGGGGACTCTTTCCTTTGAGTTCTTCACTCTGCCGTGTGCCCAAGAAATGAGGAGTCCCCTGCTCAAATGTTTGATTTCCTTCAGTTTTTAAGTCTGTGATGTCCAGTGGGTTTTATTCTTTTCAATTCTACAACCCGAGTTAAGAATTAGATCCTGCTCTGCAGGTGCCTGATTGAGAAAGCTGGGTGGGGGCGGGGGCTCAGTTCTCGGAGGCTTCCTTGGTTGGAGTGGGGCCCAGCAGTGTGGCCCCTGAGGGCTCCAGGGACTGGTTCTTTCTGCCCTGCAGTGTGCCCATGGTCCTATCCAGATGTCCTCCTCTCGCCTTTGCCCAGTGCTGTCTCCCCACCATCACTTGTTAGGATTTGTGGATTTCCTGATTTTCCTTGCCTGCTCCTGACACCGTGGTTTCCTGACTGCCACCCTGCACCTTCCTCCCTTTCCGCTTTCCTGGCCCTCACGCTTGTCCCCTGCTTGAGATAAGGGCCCTTGATTCAGCAGATCCTCACTTTCCTCTTTTTAAGTCGTGGCTGTTTAATGTTGATGCTGTTGTTTCCTGAAGGCCCCTGCACATGTTGAGCTCGGTGCTAAGGGTTTTGCAGCTTTATCTCTTTTAATCCTTACAACTCCCCCTGCGACCCTAATATTTTATTATTACTTCTATCCTGTGGCTCAGGAGACAGACACACCCTAGGCCATGGGGAGCTAGACCAGTGAGAAAGACCAGTCAGTGAGGCCGGTGAGGGGGCCTCTGTGTCTCAGGTCCCTTAACGCCAGAGTCTGGGCTCTCAACCTGGCTATGGCCCCAGACTCCTGTGTTCTTTGGTCAGGACCCCTCCTCTCAACCTTATCTTGAATAAACAAATAAATTTAAGCTTTTAAAATTGATACATACATATGGAAAAGTGCACGAATCACGTGTATACCCCAATGGCTTTCACCAAGAGTGCCCACGAAGCCCGGTTGTATCCCTTCCAGTTTGCGAGGGTAACCGCCACTCCCACTTTTAATGCCAAAGATGAATTCTGCCTGTGTTTGAACTTCTATAAATCCATTCATTCCATATGCATTCTTTCATGGGTGACCTGTCTCTGAATTCAGACTTGAGAGAGTTGTGAGTGCTCACTCTCTGTTTGTGAACTCGTCTTCCTGGTTGATGTTACTTGTCCTGGTTCCTCAGTCAGGAGAGAAGGCACATTTCCTTCTGAGTTCTCTGTGACTTCATCATGATGCGCCATCGCTGTGGCCTTTTCTCAACGACGTTCCTCTACTTCATGTAGGTAAATGACTAAATCCAGACTCTCGTTTGCTCCACTGGTTTTCCCTCCGGTTGAGCCCTCTTTGGGACGCGTCAGCCCTTTGCGCCGCTCTGCTTTGTTCATTTCATTAGGCTCTCCAGCACAGCGGGCAGCACCAGCTTCCTCCAGGCCCCCTGTGACTGACATGTTAACATCCATACGGGTTTCCCCTGGGACAGACAAATGTTCACAGCTTCTGGCAGCAGTTTGCTGCACAGTGAATCAATTTTAAATTGCCTCAGTACGATGATCACAGACCTCCTGTGTGGTTTAGAGAAGAGGACACCTGGGAGAGAGGTGGGTGTCTTCCAAAGACGTGCCTACAGCTCTCTGCCTGTATTTTGTGCATCTATTTTAATCTGGAACATTTAACTCTAGAATAAGCAGGGTTCCAACTGCAGCAAGATAAAATTTCCTTCCCCCGAAAAATCTGGAATCGCTAAAAGGGGGCCCAGTGGAAACTTTGCCCACCTTGATTTATGGCAAACTGAGAGAAACCAGTCTTCACAAGTGCCATTATTCTCAGAGCACAGAAAGCTTTGAGAGGCAGTTCTCTCCCCACGTCAACTACTGTTCTTACAGAATATATTCAATTCGATTGTTTTATTTTATGAAAACTCACTGGTCATTTCTCCAGCTTCACCTGGTTATGTGTTTGTTATTTTCAGACCCAGGTCATGGTGTCTGATACCTGGGCCATATAACTTGCTACTGGACCATGAAGAATTCTAGAATCTGAATAGACCAGTTCTGTGGTCTTATCTTCAAGGGCAATGAAATGCTATTTGATTCCACCTCCAGATTTCCTATAATCAATAGCATAGGTTCAGTTAACTGTCATGTGCATGTATTGAAGTATCATGTGGACTGGATACATTACTAAGGACACCAAAGGATACTGTTGGATAAAAAAATAGGAGATTTAGTGGTTGGATGATGTAAGGGCTGTGAGCTATGGTTGTTTTATATGCATATTTATTTCCCAGGACATTCTGTGTGGCTCCCATTATGTGTGCTCAATTATTCGAATTAAGAGTAACATTAAGGATTTGGGCCAAGCAGCCATTTAATATTAGTTCGTGGAACCAGTTTGCCAGGAGATACCAGATATCTAAGATTGTGTCCTTTGGTTGGGGGAAGGGGAAGTTCTTTTAAAAGTCTTCATGTATTTGATATTTTGCTTTTATAGAGGGAAAATAATAGCATATATTGTGTTTTCAAGCTTAAGGAAGTAAGTGGGTTTTATGTGCAGGCTAGAAGAAACCTGATATCTTGTATCAGTTTTCAGTTTTGTGCTTCCTAAGTTATTTTACAAAATTTGAGTTACCATTAAAATGAAAATTTAAGTTCTGTATTAATACCCATGGTCTTTAGATCTGTAAAGGGACTTCAGGTGCCAATGACAAGTTCCAGAAAGGGCCCAGGCTTATCCCAGAGGGTTATGGGAACGAGGAAACTCTGCATAATTCACTTATTGTTTATGTATGTGGACGTGTAGAAAAGATTTAATGTTGAGCTTCTAGATCACCTAGTGATGCTTCAGATAAGAAAAAGGTGAAAGTAGTGGTCTTCAGGTGGCGTGTACATAATTCCATCAGTTTGGATGTAGGGCAGAAATATTAGCACTTCTGTTCCTTCCATCCTCACAAGTGTCTTTTCTTTGTGTGTGTTTTATAATATCTGTAACACATTAATGCTTGGAGCTTAAATAATTAATCATTAGAGAAAAAACATGCTTTAAGATTTTGGTGTAGAAAGAGAAGTGTACACTAGAATTAGGTTTGTTTGTATGTAACGGGAAGAAAACAATAGCTTAAGTAACACAGTAAGTCTGTTTCTCTCTCCTATAGTGTCACCAGGGCCTCTGCATCCTATCTTTCTGTCCCCCCTCTCTCAGCAATAGATTTCTATCTTTACAGTCACTTTGTGGCCCAGAAGTGCTGCTGGAGCTCCAGTCATCTTGCTCATAGTTCAGGAAGGAGGAAGAGAAGAGGGCAGACACGTCTCCCCTCCCCCTTTTTAATTCTTTTTCTTTCTTAATTAATCAACTTATTTTTAGAGCAGTTTTAGGTTCACAGCAAAATGGAGTAGAAAGTACAGAGAATTTCCGTATCCCCTAGGATCCCCTTTCTTTTAAGTTAAGAACTTGCTCTAAGTGCCGCCCATCAGCTTCTGCTGCATCTCGTTGGTCAGAACGTGGACACATCTGGCTAAAGGGAGCTGGGCAGAGTTGTCTTCTAGCGGGGGCTTTGCTGCTTTACGTAAAACTGGGCTTCGTGGGCAAGGCAGACAGGAGATTGTTGAAGAGGAACTTGAAATCTCTGTCACAAAGCTGTCTGATGTAAGAGGATCTTTTCTATTATTTTTTCTTGGTTATGCAAAAGAGTGTTTAAGTCCAAGCCTTAAACTGATCCATTTAGAAAGCTGATTTATTTGTTAGTGTTGAAATATACTGTTTACTGTACGTAATTATTACAAGTTCTTAAGGGCTTCATCTTAAGCATCAAAAATAATCATTTTGGGGGCCAGCCTGGTGGCGCAAGCGGTTAAGTGCGCGTGCTCCGCTGTGGTGGCCCGCGGTTCACCGGTTCAGATCCTGGGCGCGCACCGACGCACTGCTTGGCAGGCCATGCTGTGGCGGCATCCCATATAAAGTAGAGGAAGATGGGCACGGATGTTAGCCCAGGGCCAGTCTTCCTCAGCAAAAAGAGAAGAATTGGCAGATGTTAGCACAGGGCTGATCTCCTCACACACAAAAAAAATAATAATAATCATTTTAAATTCTACTAAGAAATCATACAATTATACAAGGTACATGGAAGGAGGTATTTTGTGTTAATTTATAAGCATGTTTAGTATTTTATAATGAGATTTGAAGGAATGCTTTATGGAATGGATAAGCACAATTTAAAAATCTTTAAAAATTTAGAAAATATAGTTCAATGTAGTGTCTTTTGGTATACTCTAGACTTCTGCCTATATTTATTTTAAATTTGTTCCATCAGTAAATACTTCAAATTATATTGATTTTAAAAGGGAACCCTAACAAGAGACACTTCCCTATTTTTCGTCTTTCTCATAGCAGAGTGCTGAAGTAATGACTAATTGCTTTATGATAAATGTTTTTCTGTCTTCTCTCCTATCCTTCTCTGTTCTCTCCGATCCTCCCGTCTCCGAAAGTGCATACTCCTTCCACGTTACTGCAGATGGTCAGATGCAGCCTGTCCCTTTCCCCCCTGACGCCCTCATTGGACCCGGGATCCCCCGACACGCTCGCCAGATCAACACCCTGAACCACGGGGAGGTGGTGTGCGCGGTGACCATCAGCAACCCCACGAGGCACGTGTACACGGGCGGGAAGGGCTGCGTCAAGGTCTGGGACATCAGCCACCCCGGCAATAAGAGCCCCGTCTCGCAGCTCGACTGTCTGGTGAGTGAACAGGAACCAGAGCACAAGGGTAATTTCTCCCTGGAGACTCAATAAGGAAATAGCTGTCCGGGCCTGGGTTTTATTCCCATTATGAGGAAATGGAAGCCCATTCCGTTTCCTGTGCTAGCTATTCAGCTCCCCCCACCCATCTCCCTGAAATGTGAAGGTTTCATTTATTGCTATTTCAGTGGTTAAATCCCAGAGTTGATGGATTTCTTTTAAAAACTATTTTACAGTAGTTTACAGAAGCTGTCCTTGTTTGAGTGTGTATTCAACAGGGGGTTTCCCATTTAATGGATGAAAGTGCAGCCAGCCCTGGACTCTGAGCCCTGCCATCCACTCAACTTTTAATTTCCCTACAGCCTTCAGATAAATATTGAATAGTAAACATTTGATAACGTGGCATTAAAACCGTTGTGAACAGGGTCTGTGTTTTCAGGGAGACGTGGGAGAGCTGGTTGGGTTTTATTACCTTAACGACAGGAAAGGGTTAATAGATCACAGGGCAACAACACAGGGGTGACGAGAGTGCTCTCCCAAGGCACCTAATCCACCCTCGCCCACGATGTGAGAGTGCCATTTTGCATTTTTCAGGACGTAGAACACGTCGGGACATGTTCCGATCTCTGACCTCTAACCCCAGGGTTTGCAGACCACATACTGTTGGCTGTAAGCAGACTCTGGGCTGCTGGGCTCCTGGTGTGGTGTCCGCCTGCACTTTGCTGTCGCAAGTGGTGCACCAGGCAGGTGGGGAGGACTCCGGAGGGAGTGTTCCCAAAAACAGTGGCGGTATTTTTGAGACATAGAGGCTTTTTTGAGGTACTGATTGGTTCATTTCTTTAATCAAATAATTTAAAAATATCTCCATGAATGAAACTTAAACGAGGTTAAACAAACTTACACATAGCCCCGTGTTCTGTAGTAATAGGAGTATTTCGTCACACTCATCACCTTTTTTGAAATTACAGGCTTAAAGTTTTCCTAATCTTTGAAAGATAGACCGCGGTTAAAGCATTGTAAAAACTTGGGCTGTATCTGTTTGGGTTGAAGGAGAGCAGTTATTTCTTTCGATGGGGGAGGGTCATTTTAGGTCCTACCATTTCAGGTCCCACCTCTCTTTTTAATATGTGTTGGTTTTGATGGAGAGATGCCCTCTGTTATGAATTTTTTTGGCCTTTGGATTGAGAGGCTTGAATATGACAACAGTGTTGTTACAACTTGAGAAAGCAGCCCTGTGAAATTCTTAGACAGGGATTCATCTGGTGAATGAAGACAAGCTTTACGAAAAGAGTTAAGAGTAATGAAAACTAAAACATAGGCAGCAGGTCTGAGTTTCCAAATTGTAAATAATGGAGGGTGATGAGATCAAAAATTCGTAAAGTAGCTTTGAAAAGTGGTTTCTTCATAGAGAAGTACGTGTACACCTACCTCACATCTACTGATCATTTCGGTTCCGTCTACTCAACAGGAGATTGGACATCAGGAACACTTATATAAAGTGTCCACACGTGCCTGAGCAACCCTATGAGTTTGTTTTGTTTACAGATCAGATCCCGATCTTTACTACAGAATTCTTGCTTTGTTTGTGTTCGTGAGATGCCACTTTTTAAGTCAAAATCCAAGATAGCAGTTAGAGAACATGGCATTGTTACTGCTTGATAATGCATTATAGCAATTGAATTATGTTTATTTCACAGAATAGAGATAACTACATCCGTTCTTGCAAATTGCTCCCTGATGGCTGCACTCTCATAGTGGGAGGGGAAGCCAGTACTCTGTCTATTTGGGACCTGGCGGCCCCTACCCCACGCATCAAGGCAGAGCTGACGTCCTCGGCCCCCGCCTGCTACGCCCTGGCCATCAGCCCCGACTCCAAGGTCTGCTTCTCGTGCTGCAGCGACGGCAACATCGCTGTGTGGGACCTGCACAACCAGACGCTGGTGAGGTGAGCACATGTGGTTTTCTAAGGGGGGTTCCCTCCTTGAGTACCTGAGCCAGAAGGCCTCCTCTCACCCCTGCTTCTCTGGTTGCCCCCAGGCTCTCAGCATACACATTAAGAGCCTGCTGTATGCCAGGCATGGGGCTTGGTGTTGGGAGTGCAAAGACAAAACTGGGTCGCTGCCTTTGAGGGGCTTGTGGTCATGCTGCCGTGCTTGAATGTCACCAGACTTTCAGTTACCTCCCTACTGTTCCCATCCGTCCCCTCGTAGAGATGCCACACTTGTTTAAAAAGTATTTCTGGGGTGACATACCATGGACTACGTGGCGGTACGAAGGGTCCTCCGTACTAGATGTTTTTGGCTTTGGCTGGAACCTTGTTTGTGCAAACAGGAACCAACTGATAAAGGATAACAGAAAATCAACAAAAGGACATTTGAAGAGGAGAGTCCACGAATTTCACCCACAAAATGGTTTTAAAGTATCTGTGTTTCTCAATAACTAAATAAGCCGCTTCCAGGGGACCTTCCATCCGGAATGAGCCCGGCTTCCTGGAATCTGCCCTCTGAACCGTAGTGACGGCTGTGGTTCTGCCCTCTTTCTGTCTTTCCTTGGCTCCGGCCAGCTCGTTCCCTTGCTGCAGTTGGTGCTCACACCAGAGACAGGAACGTCTTTAAAGAAGAAAGCGCTGATTAAACATCTAGGGTAAAACTGGCGTGCGTCTCCCCCTTTTGTTTCACGGTGCATCTTTGCTCCGGAACGCTCTGTTTATGGTGCAGTTTGAGGCTGATGGATTAGTTAGCAGGCTGATGCCTTTCGGGCCCAGGTATCCGAGAGAAGGAACGGACTGTGGAAGTCCTTGCAGCCGCCCACTCTCCCCTCAGACCTCCCCTGTAGAAATCCAGTACGCGTCACCACGCCAGGCTCTGTCCTGCGTGTGGGCAACAGTGTGGCAGTTATTTCCCGTTGTCACTCAGTGGGCAGCTCAGAATGAGCCACGTGGACAAATGGAGCCAGAGCCTAGGCCTAGCAAGCGGTCATTGCTTTTTCTTTTCTTTTTTTTAAAAAAACTTAATCAATAGCACTTTCAAAATAGTTCTGAGCTCTTTTCAAATATTAATCCATTTAACCCTGATGACGTCTGCACTGCTGTTATCCTGATTTTATAGATGAGGAGCCTGAGGCACAGAGAGGTATAGTTTACTTTGCTTGGTCACATAGTCGGGTGTGGTGGAGCTGTGATGGGGCCCAGGCATCCTGCTCTCTGTCCGTGCTCTGAACCCCTGCTCTGTGCCGGCCCCTGGGGAGTCAGGACCTGTGGGATATATGTCTCTGTAACAGGGTTGTGCTTTACAAATCTCTTTCTCAGTTTGGACTTGCCACATGTGGCTCGTGGCTACTCTGTGCGACAGGGCTGTCTAGAGTCTACGGACTCTCTCTGTATCCACTGTGACCCAGCCGTCCTGAACGGTCCTAGCACGTGCTCTCTAGGAGCCCGAGAGTAGCACTCAGGGGCTGGAGGGAGGAGGAGCACCCAGCAAGCACTGAGAGGCAGCCAAGAAAGACACTTGTAGTCAAGGAGTAGAAGTATTCCATGAGTTCTAGAGGGAAAAAGAAGTCAGGGTGAAGTGAAGGGAGGTCACTGGCTTTCAGAATTTAGTGAAGGAGAGCAAAGCAGCACTTTGAAAGGGTGAAGCAGGGACTGCTCTAGGCCTGGTGACCGTGGGGATGTCTTGGGGATAGGCAGGGACGGTTGAGGCACCCTGCATGGTGACACTCGGGGTGGTCTTGGGGTGCTTGCGGGGAGAAGACTAAGACAGAAGTACAGAACAGCTTGTGCAGGAAAGTTTTTTTTTTTTTTCGGAGGAACATTCACCCTGAGCTAACATCTG